>NC_090439.1:488470323-489111752 GCF_031143425.1 Pleurodeles waltl
TGGCCAGGTCCTTCATGAACAGGAAAACATGCAACCCAAGATCACTGCTGCCCTGAGTGGGGCTCTGCTGGGTGGAGTTTGACTCCAATGACACAGTGAGCCTGGGGCCCACGTTTGGGCATACATTTGCCAACTAGGGTGACACATCAAAAACAAAAATATTGATGGGAGAAATGCTTGCAATTTGTCTAATCACTGACAATCACTCAGAGTAGTTTTTCAACCCTTGGTTCTTTTATCCACCATGACACCTCAGTTTGACCTAGCCACGTGCTTGTCAGTCATGATCCTGCTCCAGTCAGAACAGTTCAGTCCAAAGTGCCAGTCCAGGTCCTCCCTGAACTGGAAAAAAGGAAGCCCAAGACTGGTTTCACCCTAAAAGCAGCTCTTCAGTGAGTGTAGCTTGGCTTCAATTGTAGTTTTATTTGGACACCTGCCAGTACACCATACGTTTTTGCTTCTTTAGTCATTTAACATATAGGTTCCTCTGGTTTGCTTTCAAGCCATATACCATGTTGTGTGAATGTCCTGTTTCCTATTCCATCCTTTCATCTTCCATCCCACTGATATTGCACTAGTGGAACATTGACTTCATTGAAAGGGGGGGCAAAGAACCAGCACAGTACAGCTCTCTGCCCTGAGTGTTTATAGAGCTTCATTTGTATAAGTGGAACAGTAGCAAATAGGTTTAATTCATTTAGTCCTCCTGGAGTTTCACAATTGACTACCTGGTTTTGGAATTTTACTGTGAGTAAGTCTCACTACCTGAGTCTCACTCATGGTAAATTCACCATAATAGGACATCATACTTACATCCTTATGCTTACAGCACTTAAAGAATTGTCATATTTCTACGACTCATCTCATAACCAGATTCCAAGCCTGGTTGGCCCACTTGGCCAAATTAATTACTATCCTACCAGCAGGAGGCATAAAATACTTCTCACATCAAAGAGCCATTATCAGTGCTTTACCAAATTTGTGAGAAAAGAAGGAGTTGGGATGAAATCTGCATCTGTTACTTAGCTTTCATACTGCACCTTTGCTGGGATAGCCATGTCCACAGAAACACAGTTTGAGAGCCAGACTACTGGAGCCTTTGAGGTTTTGGTGTTAAAGGATTATCAGCAAGAGCTGAGCTAACACTCTCATGAGAGTTCTTTCTACAGAAAACTTGAAGTTGCCAGGTTTGATTGTCCTGGAATGCTGTGCAAGAGAGTTGGATGGGGTGGAGTGATGTAATGTGGTACCCTAGGATTAGCCATGGTGCCTGAATTCTATATCTTTTCATTCCTACATCAAAAAGCCCTATACAAGGGATAGACAGAGGAGCAGATACTGGACCCGAAAATGATGACAGCAGAAAAATGACAGGACTGGCACAGGGAGCAGTGCAAATCTTACTACCCATCAAAAGTGCCCTTTAGAGTAATGAATGCATGAAGGAAAGGCTCCTTGTGGCTAGGAGCAATTTTAGCCCAATATTATTCAGATAGGCACTACGGGGCTGAAGATATGGCCTTGTATGCTAGGAGGACTAGGCAGTGAATAAAGCATATGGCACTATTCAGTAATTTTAATACTTCCTCCGGGATGGCCCAAGCTTCCAGGTGTCATCACAATTCACAATGTGGATGGCTCACATTGCACGGCTCTGCAGAATAACGAATGTAACTATCTGTTGGTACCAACCCCATTGACTTCAATGATGTGTTATAACATGTAAGGCATATTAGTACTGCCCCCACTGACTGAAATGGAGTTACATTGGTAAACTATCAAATGTGTTTTCTTTTACCAATATGAATACACTCTGTCAAAGCCAGTAGGCGTTTTTTTAAATTGGTAATGACAAATCCTTATATAATGTTGTTGCATGTCTTACATGTTGGGTTATTGTGGTTTTAGGGTTCAGGATTCAGGAGAGCAGCTGGTACCATATTATCTTTGTATTTTTTGGCGATGTGTTCCCCGATGGTGAGGTTGGTGTCTAGGGTGAATCCAAGAGCCTTGGCTTTCAGTGAAAGTTAAGGTTTAAAGCTGTAAAGGTTCATGACATTTAGCCGGGTTTGTACTATATCTTAGTTATTGTTCTCAGCAAATGGAAGTAATGTTGTTGCTGCTGAGCCTAGCTTCAGGTAGACACTGAAGATTTAGGTCTGGATGATGTGCAACAGTGTTTTTGGTGTTAGATGTATGAAGCAGAGGAGACTTTCAAGTAGAGTTGTCTTCCACTAGCATATTTGTGACTCTCAATGCTATTATCTGTGAGTAGAACACTTAGCTATTCCATGTATAGATTAAAGATAACAGGAGACAGTGTGGAGGAACAGTGTGGTGCCCAAGGCGATCTTTTGTAACTTTGTGGCACCCAAGTGAACAAACTGGTGTTGGATGGGAAGATAGTAGGATAACCATTGAAGGACATTGCCAGTGAATCTGATTCAAGGTGAATGAGTGTTGAATGATTGACTGAGTGGAAGGTAGCTCAGAGGTCCAGCAATATCTGAAGGCATTGATCATCTTCAACTGAGGTCATCTACAGTGTGTAAGGAAGTGGTGCAGAGTGATCTGAAGCCAGACTGGTAGCCATGCAAGAAATGATAGCATTGATGTGGTCTTGGAGTTTAACATAGACTGCTTTTTCAATAGTTTTGCTGAGAATGCAATACATAAGTCTGAACTACCTTACCGTCCAAGTGAAATCTCAGCACATCTACATCAGTATCTCAAAAGTATTTCTCATTTAATTAAGAAAATAAAACCAATTACATGTGCAAGTTTACATTTCCGCTGTACTTAGCAATGATGGTTGTCTTTTGAGAGAAACATGGATTTCAGTAAATTTGAAGCTATAGGAGCACTCATTTGGAATTAGGAGAGTCCGTGTGCTCCAAACAAATAAGCAGTACATTTCTGACTGTCTATATTTATCTGAGAATTAGAATCATAACACATCAGAATCAGAACAAATATATTTTTAAACTATCCACACTTTTAATGTGTATGTCAGTCATTAGTTAATGGTAAATGTAACTGCTGACTTTATAGTGGTTGTATTATTGTAATTAATATTGAAAATGATGCTGTACATCAACATATGAATAGATCTGAATATATAGATCGATATTGATATGATGGGCAATCCATACATTAATAATAATTATTTGACAGGTTGCAATTTCAATCCAAGTGTGAGTCATTGTTGGTTTCTCCAGTGGTGTCAGGGGACGTCCACATTTTGCCCATCACATCACCTTCCCTCAAATGTTTCCCTTATTCTCCCCCGAAATATTCAAAATACTTTCTGCTCTGTTTTTTTTCCTTCTTACATTTTATTTACTTCACTTCAAAATAACTTTGCATCGCAGATTGATGAATATGACTTCCCTAGATGTAAATTATTTTACAACAGTCAAACTTTTTTAAAGTTGTCAAATATATGCATATGACTAAGTCCAAAATAATTTTCTCCTTCTTTAAACAGTATTTGCTTCTCTTGTTTCCAGCCGTATTAGAATGTCAGTCTGCATTTTCAGAACATATCTCCAATCATTCATATCACTTATCTCCACCCCTCTGATACCCTACATTGATTGCAGGGTGGCAATGTGATGAGGCAGCTCTTATATTTGTATGGTAATGCATTTAACGCTTTTACAAGCCCTTCTGCTCAATCCATTTCCTTAAATGGACATGAAAAGACGTTAAGTGCATTAACATGTCAACAGGCCGCAGGCAAGACAAACAGGTCCACAGATCTATAGGGCAATTTAGCTGGTCTTGTTGTAATTGGACTCTTGCTCCTAGGCAAGTGTTAGAAATGGGGTATTAGGTTGGCAGTCAGGTTGCCCCCTGTCTAAGCAAGGACCGTCACTCTAGCCAGGGCAAAGGAGACACACACCCAGTTAACCCCCACTCACCCCCTTGGTAGCTTGGCATGAGCAGAAAGGATTAACCCAGAGATAATGTGTAAAGTATTTGTGCCAACACACATACTGTAGTAATAAAGTGAAAACTCTGCAAAATGACTCAACACCCGTTTAGAAAAATAGCCAATATTTATCTGAGCAAAACAAGACTAAAAAGACAAACAATCCAGCATACACAAGCAAAGTTATGAACTTTGAAAAGATTAAACTTCAATATAGTGCTTAGAAACACAAATACTTCGAATTGGTGATATCACGGCATTGTGACGGAGTCGTTCCCAACAATCAAACTCTAATGGCGCAGGTCACAGAGACGCACAGACCCCTCAGGTACAGTACCTTGTGAAAACGAGGAAACAAACTGGTGCAAGGATTCAGGGTTGGTCGCGTCGCTGGATCTGATGCGGCATCGGTTCCGGTGCTGCAGAGCAAAGGAGTGGAGGCGTTGGGTCCTTGCTGCAGAGCGGTGGAGGTGAGGCGGTATTGGTGCGAAGTGTTGGATCCGTGCACTTCCAGTGGAGTCGATATCCAACAGTCACGATGTGGTGCGGCAAAGTCGTGTGTCACGGACTTCGGGACTCAAGGAGTCACAGACATTGGCGAGGCTGCTGCAGCATCTGGCCTGTGTGGTCGTCACACTCCAGTGAGGCCCACAGCTTCAGTTGCAGGCAGCGTCTCGGAATCTGGCAGCGGCATCAGTCCAGGGTTGTCCAAAGTCGGTGCACTTGGTTCTTCTTGATTTTTCACCAGCTTCTCCTTTCAAGGGCCCAGGGACTGGACAGGGCACCACCTGGAAGAGCAGGAGTCTCAGCAGAGAGTCCAGTTATTGACAGAGGACGTCTTGATGGCCCGGGCACTTCAGAACAGGAGGCAAGCCCTTGAAGATACCTCTCAAGCAGGAATATACTACAAAGTCCAGTCTTTGTCCCTTTTCTCAGGCAGAAGCAGCAACTGCAGGATGGTCCAACCACGCACAATTACTGGCGGGGGCAGCACTTTTCCTTCAGCTCTTCTCCTGGCAGAGGTTCCCCTTAAATCCTTGAAGTGATTTCAAGTCTGGGGTTTTGGGCCCAATACTTATACCCCTTTCTGCCTTTGAAGTTGCTCAACTTCAAAGAAAAGTCGGTTATTTACAGGATCCTGCTTTGCCCGGGCCTGGCCCCAGAAGCACACCAGGGGGTTGGAGACTGCATTGTGTGAGGGCAGGCACAGCCCTTTCAGGTGTGAATGACCACTTCTCCATCCAGCCTAGCCCAGATGGCTCATCAGTATATGCAGGTTACACCCCAGTACCTTTAGTGTCACTGTCTAGTGGAGATGCACAAACAGTCCAACTTTCAGTCTGACCCCGACAAGGAATCCACAAACAGGCAGAGTCACAGAATGGTGAGCAAGAAAATGCCTACTTCCCAAAAGTGGCATTTTTAAACTAACAATCTAAAAAAACAGCTTCACTTACAGATGTATTTTTTAATGGTGAGTTCAGGGACCCCAAACTCCACATTCCCATCTGTTCTCAAAGGGAAACTGCACTTTAAGGATATTGAAGGCAGCCCCTTTGTTAACCAATGAGAAAGATAGGCCTTGCAACAATGAAAAAAATGTGACTGTAATTCACTGTTAGGACATGTAAAAATACACAAGTACATGTCCTACCTTTAACAAGCACTGCACCCTGCCCGTGGGGCTACCTAGGGCCAACCACCTTAGGGGTGCCTTATATGTATAAAAAGGGAAAGTTCAGGCTTGGCAAATGAGAGCACTTGCCAAGTCGAATTGGAAGATTACAAACTGCACACACAGACACTGCAGTGGCAGGTGTGAGCCATGTTTACAGGGCTACTCATGTACGTGGCTGTGAGAAGCTGGCCTGGTTTGTAGTGGGTACCAGAGGTACTCACTTTATACCAGGTCCAGTGATCCACCTTAATGTAGGCAGTTTTCTAGCAGTTTAGGCTGTCTAGGGGTAGGTGTAGCAGAGCAGCCAGGGCTGAGCTAGGAGACATTCAAAGCTCTTGCAATACCACTATAGTCACACAGTACTGATACACAGGAAAGACAATACTCAGCGTTACCAAAAATTAAGGTACTTTATTTTAGTGACACAAGGCCAAAAATATCTTAGAGGCAATACTCCTACTGGAGGTAAGTATTATACACAATATATACACTAGTAACCAAAATCAGATAAGTGCACAGTCAGAAAATAGTGCAAAAAATGAAAAACACACTAGATTGCAATGGGCAACACAACCCATATACTAAAATAGTGGAATGTGAATGTTAGCTCCCCCCCAGGCACGTGTAGTGTGTAGAGGGGCACTGGGAGTATAAGAAAACACCAAAGGTAAGTAAAGTACCCCACCCCAGAGCCCAGGAAACAGGAGTAAAGTACAGCAAGTTTCCTCAGAACACACTAGAAGTTGTGGTAAAGGGTTATACAAAAACCAGCCAAGTCTGCAAGACACCAATGATGGGTTTCTTGACCTGAAGACCTGAGGAGAGAAAAGACCAAGTCCAGAAGTTGAAGAAGAGTCCAGGAAGAACAGGAGACCCTGCTAACCCGGATAAATGTGCTAAAGTGAATTCTTCGGTGGGATGAAGAATTCAGAAATGCACTAAAGAAGGCAGGTGCAGGGTCCTGCTTGGTGCAAGAGATGTCCCATGTAGAGTCATTGGATGTAGGCTGGTTTACGTCATTGGATTCCACCAACAAGCCTTGGCTCATGCAAATGTCATGGTTGGCAGGAAAAGGTGCTACCTGTGCCCAGGAGGGACCTGGATACTTAAATGTGGACTGGGGAGGAAGAGGGGGCTTTCAGCACATTAGAGAGCCCTCAGAAGATCAGGCAGCACCCACAGGAGTCCCAAATCATGGGGACAAAGGATGTGCAGAATGTGGTCATCGCAGCATTACACAAAGGGATCCCATGATGCCGGAGAACAACTCAGAGAGCTGAGTGTCGCAGAATAGAGTGCTGGGGACTTGGGCTATGCTGTGCATGAAGGAATTTTGGAAGAAGTGCACAGAAGCCCAAGGAGCTGCAGAACACGAGGTGCACATGGGTACTGTCTGAAACGGGGAGGCAAGCTCTTACCTCCACCAAATTTGGACAGCTGAACCTTTGGACAGTCAGGATCACTTCGGTCCACCAACTGTGTTCCAGGGATCATGCTCGTCGACAGGAGAGGAGTCCCAGAGTACCAGTTTTTGTTGCAGAGAGGTGCCTGCTAAAGCAGGGAAGTGACTCCATCACTCCACAGGAGATTTCTTTGGTCCTTCTGGTGCAGAATGAAGAGCATGCACAACCTGGAAACTGTTGCTATTGCTGGCTGGAGCTGAAGTTGCAGGGTCACAGTAGCCTTCTTGGATACTTTGTTGCGGTTACATTGGTCCTGGACAGGCTTCGGTGGATCCGACAGTCAGAAGCTGGAACAGAGGATACAGAGGAGTCCTGGTGAGGTCTTGCAAACCAAATCTGAGCAAACACCCAGAGGAGAGACCCGAAATAGCCCTGATATGGGGATTGGCTACCTAACCAGGTATGCACCTATCAGGAGGGGTCTCTGACATTACCTGCTGGCACTGGCCACTCAGATGCACCCAGAGGGTCCCCACACCTTGGAATCCAAGATGGCTAATGCCAGGGACACTCCGGAGGAGCTCTGGGCACCACCACTGGAATGGAGATGGACACGGGAGTGGTCAATCCCCTTTCCTTTGTCCAGTTTTGCGCCAGAGCAAGGCTGGGGGGTCCTTGAAGCAGTGTACACTAGATTTTGCAAGAAGGGCACCATTTGTATCCTTCAAAGCATTTCCAGAGCCTGTGTGAGGATACCTCTCCCATGTCTGTAACACCTATTCCCAATGGAAGAGAGTGTAACACCCCTCTCCTAAAGGAAATGCATTGTTCTGCCTTCCTGGGATTGAGCTGCTCAATCCCCAGGAGGGCAGAAACCTGTCTGTGAGGTGGCAGCAGCTGGGGCTGCAGTGGAAACCTCAGAGAGCTGGTTTGGCAGTACTAAGGGGCTGTGGTGGAGCCCCTACAGTGCATGGAATTGCCCCCCAGTACGAGAATCTGATTGGGGGTTACATTTCTCAGTCTTGGACATCTCACATGGCCACATTCGGAGTTACCATTGTGAAGCTACATATATGTATTGGCATGTATGTAGTGCACGCTTATAATGGTGTCCCCACACTCACAAAGTCCAGGAACTTGGTCCTGGACAACTTGGGGGCACCTTTGTTATGGCAAGGGTGCCCTCACACACAGTAACTTTGCATCTATCCTTCCGTAACTGAAAGTTAGAGATATAGGTGACTTATAAGTTACCTGGTGCAGTGAAAATGGCTATGAAATAGTGTGTGCACTATTTCACTCAGGCTGCAGTGGCAGTTCTGAAGGAGTGTTTGTATGAGCTCCTTATAGGTGGCAAAAGAAATACTGTAATCCATAAGAATCTCCTGGAACCCCAATGCTCTGGGTACCTAGGTACCATATAATAGGGACTTAGAAGGGTGGTCCAGTGTGCCAATCTGATTTAGAATATGGAGTCACTAGACTATAGTGACACATTTCGTTAACAGAGAGAGCAGAAGCACTGGAGCATAGCAGAACTCCAGTGACACAGTCAAGCACACTGACAACACAGTAAAACACACTGACATATAGGCCACAAACTATGAGCAATGGGGTCCTGACTGGCAAGAACCCAGTGAGACAGTAAAAACGCACTGACAAACACTGACACAGGTCAAAAATGGGGGTAACCATGCTAGAGGAATGCCACCTTCCTACAGTGGCACAACCAGTGCTGTAGGCCCACTAGTAGCATTTGATTTAGAGGCCCTGGGCACCTCTAGTACACTTTACTACTAAATCAAATATGTCACTCATGGATAAACCAATCACCGATACAATTTCACATAGGGAGCAACTGCACTTTAGCACTGGTCAGCAGTGAAATAGTGCCCAGAGTAACAAAAACAGCATATTGCAACAAACAGGGAAGTAGAGGCAAAATGTTAGGGGAGACCACGCCAAGGATGCCAGGTCTAACAGCGAAACTGCTGATTTGGGATGACAGCCCTTTTGTTTGAAGGCAACTGAGTCACTCCTATAACAAGTCATGACTGTTGGCCCAACCCTCCTGGTTCACAAGCAGTACCTCACCAAAACTCATAAAGCAAAGGTGATTTCTAGCAGCCTTATGCATGGACTCTAGATAAGACCTCTCATGGAAGTCGTGATGGAACAGAAGTTACCCTTTTCTCATGTTAGCAACAAGTCTCAGTCATACACAGGTAATGAAGGAGATGCATGAGAGTTTTCAATACATTTATTGAAAAAGCTGCAATCTACAATAAGATGCATGAGCTACAATGATTAGGATAATAAACAGTAAAAGAAGCATAACTGTGAAGATGAGAGTTGTGAATATAAAACCACCCCACCATCTTACAATAAACATTAGATGTAAAATTCCAATATTCTTAATCAGAGCTGGGTATGATAAACCTAATCTGCCAGTACTATTGCTACCTTTGAATGAGGTCTCTAGGTCAGACTCTGTGGTGATACAAAGTCTGAGTTGTGCAGCAAGGTGACGTTCAATGTAGATGGTGTCTGGAAGGAACCCCTCAAATGACCTTTTTCATGTGAGATGTATTTATAAAGATCATGTAGGACCCCTGACGCAGGTATGTTCCTAAACAACTGATACGGAGGCAGACTTGTGACAGCAATTATATAAATAATCCCCAACAAGTGTACATTATGGTCCATATTTATACTTTTTTTGTACCGCCTTTGTGTATTTTTTTGTCGCAAAAGCGGCGCAAACTTACAAAATCGAATTGTATTTTGTAAGTTTGTGCAGCCTTTGCGTCAAAAATATTTCACAAACGGTGGCTCATAAGTGGCCTCGTGAATCAACCTCAGTCTCATGGGGCACAACCGTGAATGAACCCTCATTGAGAACATCATCAGTGCCTTGTCCACAGGAGGCACTGGCTGAACAGCAAGACACATTGATGATAGACATTCAAAGAGACACCAGGTGCAGTGGAAGACAGGTTGCACGCGCCACAGGACAGGTCGGATTGACAATGACCAAACATACTCCAATTCTTCCAGCAATGGAGCACCAAAGAACCTAAGTTCAGTGTGGTTTACTGTGTTGTCATGCGATAACAACACAGTTGGGCTGGTGGTAGTTCCATCAATCCTCTTAGCTGCAATAGCACAACCATTACTTACCAGGAATAGCAGTAGCAGTATTCCGTCAATCAGTGCCAAAGTCACAGGGAATCTGCCAAACACACTCAAAAAGATTGAATGGATAGCTGAAGAAATGACTCCTAAGACAGTCTGGAAGACCGAAACAAATTCAGACCCAACAGCCTTAAAGAAGTGTACAATCCCTGCAGTGCTCGAGGCATTGAAAATTCTGCAGGTCAGCTCTCCAAAGTGCTTGGGGAAGTTGGTATTTAATAAGGATTGTATCTCAGCTGATGATCTTACTATCTGGAGATCACATGTCTCCTTGGCTGATGTCAACGCCACTTGTTTTTGGAACAGCAGTGCCTTTAGTGTGCTCAACTTGTCAAAAATTACATGAGTAGTATCACTGTGAAACCACATTACTGCTACTCTTATCTCTTGTGTGGGGGTGAACAAAACATGTCCACAACAAGGTACAATTTGAGACACCAAAATTGTGTAGGCATTTCCTAGTCTCATTCCACAGCAGCTTTGATTGTTCAGGACCACATAACTTCCGTACCAAAGTATATGAAATACTGGACAAAACAAAAGGAACGGAAGTACCCTTCAGAAAGCAGGCCAAGTTCGCGACTGCCACATTGCAGAAACCATGAAGTGACACCTATAAACAGATCATTGAATGGCTAACAATAATCTCACATTCGCTTCTGCTCAGAAAGACCTTTGTTTTGCTGTTCAGACATTAGTAGAAAAAGGTCAACTCCCACTCTTCGTGTATATAGCTATCTCCTCTGCTGACAGCAAAATGGTTCAAACATTTTGTGAAATGAAAGGTGGAAATTGGCACATTTATAACCCCATATACTAGCCATATTGTTGAAGGAGTTTCTACTACTGTGAAAGGCAGCTTTTCTAACTGTTCAATATTAAGCATGGTGTAACTTGCTTCCTTTTTAGCCATTATCTGTTGATCCCTGGACAGATTAAAAGCAGCAAACAAGTTGCTACTGTTTATGTGTTTCCAAGGGATGCAGCCATTTTTCAAAATCTGCAATGTCCAACCATACTGCATGATGGAGCCCAGCTGACTTTGACTATGTTGTAAAAAAGACATGTCATTCTGAATAATATTAATTGCAGAAGACAGAATATTATTGTATGTATATACTGTTGGACGGAGTATTCATGCCATTATCGACAACAGCTAAATCCTTATTTTACTCATCTATCTGCCTTAAACGGGCAGCTGCTTCCACTTGAGAAAGCTTCCATATCTCAATGTATATAGCATACAGGAATCATTTAGAGTGCTGTTTTCTTGGACCTAGCAAGAAAACTTGCAAGTTTACTTCCTCTGATAGGAGACTTAGATGTTCTTGAACTGCTGCTCTAAACAAAGCTTCACTACCCTGAATTTGTCAATCTTGTTTTCACCATACACTTTTCACATCTATAGTGTTCTTCCAGTATTCATGACCTTCAGCAGCAAGCGGGGAAACAAAGGAATCTGATAAATTCCTTTGGTGTTGGTTAGCAAAATCTTCCACATTTTAGAAGGTGGTAATTTGAAATAATATGACTCTGCATTTGCAGTTTCATGCCCAAATATGCACATTTGTCTACATATGCTTTGCGACTGCCCACAGGTGGAGTTGAACAATGTTCCTACTGTGTGTAATGAAATACTGATCTATGCCTAGTGGCTCTATGCAGGACGTAATGTCCCCAATGATGTTAACATCACATGTCATCATAATTCTGTGTTTGTACACCCATCTTCACTTTCAAATACAGTGTAATCCTGCAATTCAGCAAGCATAGAATCAACTGTCATCAGAAACAACACCAGATGTAATTACATCAGTCATTGTAATTTTGAATACATATGAAATTTGGATAACCTCAGTAGGCCAATATATATCAAAAGGAACTTTATCCGACACAATCCCATCCGTAATTGTTACTGCTGTAATGTTCACAAGGAACAAGTCTCTTCTGACCTTATGTGAGGAAAGATATGGTGGTAAAACTTCATAAACTGGCTTGACAGAAGAGTGTTCAGGAAGATAATGACCATTTATCAAGAGAAAGAAAACAGTTACAAAAGCAATCCATAACCGAAAGGCACACAATGTCAGTAGTATCCACAGATAATTCCATGGATAAACCAAAAAGTTATGTTTATGCCATAGATACAACTTACATCTCTTTGAAACAGTTTCAGTTGCAGGTGAAGATGAAGTTGAATAAACTGTCATTGAAATAACCAGAAGCAGTTTCTGCCAATACAGGAGCATGTGCATTACTGGTGGATGGATCCACTTCTCATGGAGGTTCATAGTAGACAATGTTGTAAGTTTGTGTTGCATTGGAGTAAAAAGCAGCCACAGATTGCACAGTTCTTGTCGGTGAAGTGGTAACAGGAATCAGCAAAAGCTAATTTTCCGCCCTCCTCAAGCTCGAGGAGGCAGTTGTAGCATAGTTGTACATGCTGGTATATTCAGAAGTGTTGCTGTTTGTGAGAAAACAGGGCTGATTGCAGAGGCCCCATAACTTTTTGCCCCCATTTTCCTCTTTTTGCTGGTGTTTTCCTGACTTTGATGGTGCCCTGGGTACTGCTAACCAGTCCCAGGGCCTGTGCTCTGTGTAAAATGGATATGCAAAGTAGGCTAATTATAATTGGCTAAGTTAACCTACCTATAAGTCCCTAGTATATGGTAGGGCATGTAGGTTTAGGGACCACAGCATAGGTGGTGCACACCTAGGTGCACTGCTGAGGTGCCCAGTGTCATTTTAAAGGCAGGCCTGCCTTGCTGGCTGCTTTTAAATTAAAGTTATATGCAAATTCGACTTTGGAATTAAAAGTACTTCCAAAGTCTTAAACTACCTTATTTTTACATATAAGTCACCCCTAAGGTGTGCCCTATGTGCCCCTAGGGCTGGGTGCCATGTAACTATAAGCAGGGACTTTATAAAAATAGATTTATAAACCCTGGTGAGGTAAAAACAGCCAAAGTCGTTTTTCCCTCATTGAAGTAAATGGCCTTCATAGGCTAGAATGGGGAGACTTTATTTTAAATTTTAAGGTCTCCTTAAATGTTGCATACCAAGAATTTGGTATCAAATTAATTGTTGTAATAAATCCCACAACTTCCAGTTGTTGGATTTAATATAACTTGTTCAGGTAAAGAGTTATAGACTTTACCTAAAAAGTTGCCAATTTCAGCCCTGCATTGTTTTTGCTGCTGTGCTCTGATTGGCCAGCCTGCAGCAGCTTTGCAGAGCTGCCTTGATGAGGTGTGAAGTGGCCTGGCTTCACATAAAGGAATGTGCTTGGGGGAGAGAATCTCCCCTCAGCAGATGGTGAGGCAGGAAGGGGGAGGGCTGCCAAACTGGTCTTCAAAGGCAGAGAAGGACATCTGGAGCACCCAGCAACACCCCCACATCCTGCAACCCCAGACAACTAGGTGCCCCCTTGATTAGATTAGGAGAGGGCAGGAGAGAGGTGTGTTTATGATTTTAGCCACACCAGTGGGTGGGCTCAGCCAGATGTAACCTCCAAAAATCAGATTCATCCATGTTGGATTTTTAGAGACTGTTGCCTTCTGGGATGGATTTTTGCCACACTTCCCAGGAAGTGGTCATCACAGGGGGACGACCCTGTCCCTGATTGGAGAACCAGGGCCCCCCTGCTTTTCACCCAGGAGCAAGGATAAAACTGGCAGACCTGCCCCCACACCTCAGATCCCTACCAGATTTCAACAAGAAAAGAACTAAAGGAGAAGAAGGACTTCCCTGCTGGACCCCTGGCCTGCACCTGGAACCTGCACTCAGAAGGACTGCACCAGCTGCACACTTGGGCTTCACCACAAGAAGGACTTTGCCTGGCTTCAACTGGTTCAAGGAGGGACTCCCTGTTTGCTACAGGTGAAAAATTGCTATCCAGAGTCCCCCTGCACCAACTCCTGAAAAGTGACCAGCTGACCACTGTCCAGTGGCCAAAAAGGAGTTTGCGCCAGGTGCATTCTGGGAGTTGAAGTCCGCACCCCCCAAGGACCATCACAGAACTTCTGGACCCTTGGGGTGAGCTGTGGACCCCAAAAGAACCTTAAAAGGACATCTGGGTGAAGCCCCAGAAGTTTGGAGAAGATTTGAGAATTTTTGAAAAAAAGCTCCAGAGAGGGACCGAACCGCCGCGGAAATTCTAGCCGGCTTGCCTCAACCGCGACCCGGCCTGATTTGGTGGTTCGTCCCGGTAAAGAAAAATCTCCGAAAAAGAGACTAAGGCCCTCATTACGACCCTGGCGGTTTGTAACCGCCAGGGCCGCTGGACGCGGAGGCACCGCCGACAGGCCGGCGGTGCCCCGCGGGGCATTCTGACCGCGGCGGCTTAGCCGCGGTCAGAGAAGGGAAACCGGCGGTCTCCCGCTGCCCCCAAGGGATTCCGACTCCCCCTCCCGCCATCCAGTTCCTGGCGGTTCTCCCGCCGGGAACCGGATGGCGGGAGGGGGAGTCGCGGGGCCCCTGGGGGCCCCTGCAGTGCCCATGCCAACGGCATGGGCACTGCAGGGGCCCCCGTAAGAGGGCCCCAAAATGTATTTCACTGTCTGCCTTGCAGACAGTGAAATACGCGACGGGTGCAACAGCACCCGTCGCACCTTCCCACTCCGCCGGCTCGATTACGAGCCGGCATCCTCGTGGGAAGGGAGTTTTTCCCTGGGCTGGCGGGCGGTCTTTTGGAGACCGCCCGCCAGCCCAGGGAAAAACTCATAATACCCTCCGCGGTCTTCTGACCGCGGAGCGGTATTATGGAGGGCGGAATTCTGGCGGGCGGCCTCCGCCGCCCGCCGGAATCGTAATGAGGGCCTAAGTCCGAAGGTAAAAAGTTGACCGGGACCTCCCAGCCATCGTATCCGAGAAGGGCTCCACGGACGTCGGATCAAGATCCAGGTTTACCCCGGTCGAAGGATTTTCACCTCGAAAAAACGACTAAGTCCGAAGGTAAAAATCTCCACCGAGGAATCCAGCATCGCGTATCCGGACAAGGGCTCCAGGAGGTCGGATTCGACTGGCAGGTTCGTCCCGCTGAAGAAAATCTTCAAAATAAAGACTAAGTCAGAAGGTAACTTTTTAACCGAGGCCTCCCGCGACCTGTAGCCGAGCAGGGCTCCATCGCGGTCGGCCTGAAAGTTTGACTTTGCCCCGGTCGAGGTGCAACCAGATGACCCGATTGGCGCTTTTTGTTTCTAAGCGCTAGAAAAGTAATAATTCTTTAAAAATTCATATCTCCGGTTCCCTTTATCCGATTTTATTCGTTTTTGTGTCATTTTAAAGATAAAAATATAAACTATTTTTATAAATTGGTTTTGGATTTTTAAACTGTTTCCTGTGTTTTATTTAATTACTGTTTTGTGATATTTGAATGCTTTACACACTGTCTCCTAAGTTAAGCCTTGACGCTCGTTGCCAAGCTACCAAGGGTTGAGCTGGGATTAATTTACTGAGACCTAACTGTACCTAGGTGGAGGTTAGTGGCTTGTTGCTAGGTGTAGGTACCTACCTGCCCTTACCAATAACCCATTTTCCAACACTGTTTTTTCTTTGAAGAAGTATATTCTGTTCGGCAGTGAGAAGGGACCGGGGACTACCCAAGGGACCTCAGGGTCTACGGTGCAGGATTGGCCGCATGGTGCAATTTGATTTTGTCAATGGAGACAAACCTGTTCCCTTTGAAACCTTGTAGCAGTGGTAAAATGACAGTTCAGGTGCCTTGAATCCCCAGGACTGGAACCAGTACTCTGTAAGATGGGTCAAATTCCTTCTTCAAAGCAATCTTCTCACGAACCAGATACCCAACTTTAGGAATGCAGCCTGTAGAAGTTGTTAAGAAAATCCGTTATTCCTAAAGTGGCAACACTGGTGGATGAATTATCATCACTAAATTGTTGAAACTCCTGTAAGACAGTGAGAAGTTCATTGATGTCAAAAGGTGTGTCTGCTGCCAGCATACCAGGGCCATCTAGATCTGAGACATATAGAGGTATCCCAAAGATGACCTCATAAGGAGTGAGCTCTCCCAAGACCATCTTGGCAGATTATTCAGTGCTCTCTGGCCCCTATATAGGTGATGAAACCAACTGCTGCCTGAACCTAATACTCTAGCTGTTAAGGAATGCTTAAGGTCATTATTCCTCCTCTCCACAACAGACATATTGTAAGGGACCACAATTGCCCAGGTACACACATTGAAGAGGCCTGTTGGATACTAACAGGGGATGTCAGTGGTGGGTGTTTGATGTTTGAGCCTTTTATTTGCTGAAAAGGTCACAGCAAAGGACATATTGCTTGGTCTGTTTGTATAGACCCGGCTACCAGATGCGCTTCTGTAAGAGTGATATTGTGGCCGCGACACCAGCATGTGCAGCTGCGACACCCTCATGAGCTGCCTTGATGAGATCTAATCTCTGGTCTTAGTTGGGATCACTTGATCTTCCGTCCCAGGAATTGTAACATTCTGTACACTGATATGGTAGGAATATTTTGTAGGGTACGTTTTTGGAAAAGGCTTGCCTTCAGCCGAAGCTTTCACAGCAGCCTGAATTTCAATATCCAATCTTGTGTGAAAATGAGTCACTGCAGCAACAGAAGCTGTAGCTACTGCGGATTTGGCCACTTCATCATCCAAAGTGTTTCCAATAATGTTACTCCTACACGTTGGTGGCCCATTGTTTGAACTACATGGGCATCTGGTAGCTTAAGATCAGCCATCCTCCCCCACAGAGATCTGTGTTTTCTGGTGTTCCCCTTTGAATTTCTGAACCCAGTCACCTTCCAATGCTTGAGATTATTGTAGGACTGGATACAATAGTATGAATCACACAATCAATGTGAGCTGTTGCGGATCCGTATGTTTCAGTCCCAAAATCAGAGCTTTAAGCTCAGCCAAATTTGCAGTCACCTAGGGTCTGCGTATATGTATGTTGAGTAATCATTCCACTCGCAGTTGCGCAACAGGCTGAATATTGATGTTTTGTGCCTAGAGCTGGTTGTGCTGAACTGTCAGTGTAAATGACAGTTCGTTATCTGTCAAGTGGCATGATGTTAGGATGTGTGAGGTTCTTATTGCAGAAATTCTTCTGTTTGAAGTTTTGGGTCAAAGATGGAGTCAACATAAGTGGCAGTCAGGGAGGTTGCCCATTGAATCCAACGTGGATGTAATGCTTTAGTGTTAGGAACGATTGCTTTGGTGACTGCCTCTAAGGCTGGCACTGGGGTAACAACAATAATGTGTTTCCCTTGGGCAAGTGGCTTCTCCTTAACCCCTTGGGTGCCTTGGACGAGGTGGTTGTGTTCGCTGCCGTGACGCTCAGGTGCCAGGGACGTAACTACCTTGTCCAAGTACCAGCCCACAGAGGAAGCTCTAGCGCTCCCCCCGGGGGCCTTGCACCCCCATCCCATGGGAAGGGATGGAAGGGGAATCACTTCCCCTTCCACCCCTACCTCCCCTGCCCACCCTTGACCCCTCAATGGCATCTGGTGACGTCAGCACGCAATAGCGCGCTGACCTCATCAGAGGCTGCCCCCTCGGATCGGAAGAGAAAGACAAAAGCATTTCTCTTCCGATCATGTGGAGGGGGCGAGAGAGGCATGAAAGGAAAGGAAAGGGAAGGCCTTTCCTTTCCTTTCATGTCTCTCTCAGCATTTCTGCTGCCCGATTGCAATGTGATTGGGCAGAAGAAATGCCCTCTAGACACCAGGGAGTTTGTTATTTTTTTATTATATGCATAAGGGGAGCGGCACTTTGGGCAAGGGCCGGTCCACAGGGGGGCAAAAAATTTTGGAAGGCAGAAAAGGCCCCCCCTTGGGGCAGATCAGCCTATTCCGATTAGGCTGATCTGCCCCCAGAGGGGGCAGAAACCGCTAGACACCAGGGATTTAAAAAAATATATATATTTATTGCTTACATGTGGGGAGCGACCCCTTAGGCAAGGGTCGCTCCCATAGGGGGCAATTTTATTTTAGGTTACGTCTGCCCCCCTAGGGGGAAGATTGGTCTATGTTTATTAGGCCGACCTGCCCCGAAGGGGGGCAGAAACCACTAGGCACCAGAGATCTTTTTTTGCACCAATTTCACGCAAAGAAGGGAGCGACTCCTTAGGCAAGGGTCGCTCTCTCAGGGGGGCAAACTTATTTTAGGCCATTGCTATTAGGCCAATCTGCCCCCAGGGGCAGAAACCACTTAGACACTAGGGATTGGTATGTGTATGTGTGTGTTTGTTTGGAGGGGCAACCCCTTGGGCAAGGGTCGCTCTCCATGGGGGCACATTTGTGTTGTCCATATCTGCCCCCCTTGGGCAGGTCGGCCTATTTTTGGAAGGCCCATCTGCTCCAAGGGTGTCAGAAAGCCCACCAGAGACCAGGGAAGATTTTTTTGTAAAAAGAGAGTGGGGTATGGCCATACCCCCACCTCAAATAAATGGGGCCAAAGTTGTTCTGTCCACCGGTGGGCAGATGGGGCAATTACCCCTGATTCAGTGGGCAGATGGGGCAATTACCCCTGATTCACTCCACTGGGGGGGTAGAAAACCTACTAGATGCCAGGGAATTAAAAAAATATATAAATAGTGGAGTGGTAGCTACCACCCAGTATGGGCATGGTTATGCCCCTATCCCAAGTGAATGGGGTAACAGCCTTTCAGCTCTCCCCCTGCACACTAAAACATCTTATCCCACAGCAAGCAAGAGGACATTTGATTATTTTGTGTTTCGGTTTTACATTTGGGCCATGAGAGCTTGTCTAACGGTCAAAATCGTCCCACTTGGAATGCTGAGGGTCGCACTTTTTGGACTTTGGGACGCTGCCATGTAGAAAAATCCACAAGACCTAGACACATCTGAAAACGAAACATCTGGGTGAGTCAAGGGTGGTGTGCTTCACATGCACCCCGCACCATTTTCTTACCCACAATGCCCTGCAAACCTCCAACTTTGCTGGAAGTCACACATTTTTCCCACATTTTTCTGATGGAACCTTTGGGAATCTGCAGGAATCCTCAAAATTCCTACCACCTAGCATTGTCTCATCAATACCACTAAAAATTCTGCCCTACTTGTCAGCTTAAAAATGTTTTTTTCAAACTGCCCTTTTGGACCAGCTTTGGTTCCCCCTCAATTTCAACATGTTTTTGGCTATTCCCTGTCACAGGCACTTGGCCCACCTACACAAATAGTGAGGTATCATTTTTACCGGGAGACTGAGGGGAACGTTGGGTGGTAGGAAATTTCTCCCAGTGCGGTGATCCCACACAGACATGTGGGGAAAAATTTGGGGGCATATTTATACTCTGTTTGTGCCGGAATTGCGTCATTTTTTTTTACGCAATTCAGACGCAAAACTAACTCCATATTTATACTCTGGCGTTAGACGCGTCTAGCGCCAAAGTCCATGGAGTTTGCGTCATTTTTTAGTGTGGACACCTACTTTGCGTTAATGATATGCAAGGTAGGCGTTCCCGTCTAAAAAATTGACTCCGAGGCATGTGCGCCGTAATTACACTCCCGGGCAAAATTCACGCCCGGGAGTGGGCGGATCAAAAAAAATGACGTCCAGCCGCTTTTGCGCCGTTTTTTAGCGCCTGGACAAGGCAGGCGTTAAGGGACATGTGGGCTCGGAAGGAGCCCAGAGGTGCCCTCCCATGCCCCCAGGTACACCCCCTGCCACCCTTGCCCACCCCAGGAGGACACCCAAGGATGGAGGGACCCATCCCAGGGACATTAAGGTAAGTTCAGGTAAGTATTTTTTTTAAAAAAAATTGTGGCATAGGGGGGCCTGATTTGTGCCCCCCTACATGCCACTATCCCCAATTACCATGCCCAGGGGACAGATGTCCCCTGGGCATGGCCATTGGGCAAGGGGGCATGACTCCTGTCTTTGCTAAGACAGGAGTCATTTCAATGGGGGTTGGGAGTCGAAAAAAATTGCGCAAATCGGGTTGAGGCGAAAAATTTGCCTCAGCCTGACTTGCACCATTTTTTGGCGCCCAAGCTCCATATTCCCCTACGCCGGCGCTGCCTGGTGTACGTCATTTTTTTGCACGCACACCAGGCAGCGCCGGCGGCTAACGCCGGCTAACGTCATTGAATAAATACGGCGCCCGCATGGCGCTTCAGAATGACGTTAGCCGGCGCTAATTTTTTTGACGCAAAACTGCGTTAGCGCAGTTTTGCGTCAAAAAGTATAAATATGGCCCTTGATTTTTTAGCTAAATTTGAGACTTGCTGTGGATTCTGGGTAAGAAACCACTGGCGGGTCACACCTCCACGCGTCTAGTTTTCAGAAATGTTTGGGTTTGGGAGGTTTCCTTATATGGCTGCTGAGCCCAGAACCAAAAATGCAGATGCCCCCCCTGCAAAAACAGGTGGTTTTGTATTTGATAATTTTGATGTGTCCACATAGTGTTTTGGGGCTTTTCCTGTTGTGGGCACTAGTCCTACCCACACAAGTGAGGTACCATTTGTATCAGGAGACGTGGAGGAACACTGGGTGGAGGGAAATTTGTGGCTCCTCTCAGATTCCAGAACTTTCTGTCACCAAAATGTGAGGAAAAAGTGTTTTTGGCCAAATTTTGAGGTTTGCAAGGGATTCTGGGCAACAGAACCTGATGAGAGCCCCACAAGTCACTCCATCTTGGATTTTCCTAGGTGTCTAGTTTTCAAAAATGCACAGCTTTGGTAGGTTTCCCTGGATGCCGGCTGAGCTAGAGGCCAAAATCCACAGCTAGGCACTTTGCAAAAAACACGTCTGATTTCAATGTAAAAATGTGATGTGTCCATGTTGCGTTTCCTGTTGTGGGCACTAGGTCTACCTACACAATTGAGGTACCATTTTTATATGGAGACTTGGAGGAACACTGAATAGAAGAACAAGTAGTATTGCCCCTTGTCTTTTGCTAATTATTTTCCTTCCAAATGCAAGACAGTGTGTAAAAAAGATGTCTATTTGAGAAATGCAATGTAATTCACATGCTAATATGGGGACCCAGGAAATCAGAGATGTGCAAATAACCACTACATCTCAACACCTTATCTTGTGCCCATTTTAGTAATACAAAGGTTTCCTTGATACCTATATTTCACTCTTTCTATTTTACCAAATGAATTGATGTATACCAGGTATACAATGGAAATCCATTCCAAGGTGCAGCTAATTTATTGGCTCTGGATACCTAGTGTTCTTGTTGAACCTACAAGCCTTATACATCCCCACAACCAGAAGAGTCCAGCCGACGTAACAGTATATTGCTTTAAAAAATCTGACATCACAGGAAAAAGTTACAGAGTAAAACATAAAGAAAAATTGCAGTTTTTTTTTTACCTCAATTTCAATTTTTTTTTTTATTCAGTTGTTATTTTCTGTAGGAAACCCTTGTAGGATCTATACAAATTAACCGTTGCTGAATTCAGAATTTTTTCTACTTTTCAGAAATGTTTAGCTCTCCAGGATCCAGCATAGGTTTTATACCCATTTCTGTCACTAACTGGAACGAATAGTAAAAATGCAGTATGCCCAAGTAAAATGCCAAAATTGTGATAAAAAATTTGGTTTTCTGATTCATGTCTGCCTGTTCCTGAAAGCTGGGAAGATGATGATTTTAGCACTGCAAACCCTTTGTTGATGCCATTTTCAGGAAAAAACACAAGCCTTCTTCTGCAGCCCTTTTCCAATTTTTTTAAAAAACAACAACATTTTTGCTGTATTTTGGCTAAGTTTTTGGTCTCCTCTAGAGAAACCCACAAACTCTGGGTACCTCGAGAGTCCCTACGATGTTGGAAAAAAAGGCTGCAAATTTGGCATGGGTAGCTTATATTGTCAAAAAGTTATGAGGGCTTAAGCGTGAACTGCCCCCAATAGCCAAAAACAGGCCTGGCACCAGAGGGGGAAAATGCCTGGCAGCGAAGGGGTTAAAGCCAGCCATCTATACAGCAGTCAGATTTTTTTCTGTGGGTGCAAAGCATTGCTCTTCATTTGAGTATAAATTTGATTTGTATGCTATGGGCACTGTGTTGCCTTCATTTAAGATGACATAGGTGAAGCCAATGGCACTAGCAATTATTCTGATGACCAAATCTGTTTTGTTGTCACATGTATGTAAGTGGTTTGCTTCTAGCATGTCTTACTGCAAACGTCTAAAGATGTGTGTGTGTTCAACTGTCCAGTGTCTGCTTGAGAAATCTGGGTGTATTAAATCATAGAGTGGTTTGATGCGTTGTGTATAATCTGGAATGCAAGTTCTGCCAAAGTTAGATAAACCAAGTAAAGAATGCAGTTTCTTGATCATGTTTGGTGGTTGAAGTTGAGCAAATTTTTCTACAAAGTGCAGAGCCAGGCTCTTGCCTTCATTTGATAGATCGCATCCCAGAAACATGACACTGAGGAAGGCTATTTTAGTTTTCCTAAAATTGAAAGAGTAGCCAAGGGCTGCTAACCCTAAAACGACCCAATCGACCATGGCAAGATGAATGTTGAGGTTATCATCTGTGAGATAGATGTCATCCACATAGGACAATGCCTCTGGATCAATATCATGCAATATTGATGTTACACGGGCAGAGAATAACAATGGATGTTCTTATAGCCCTGGGGCAAATGAGAATACACTCAGGGCCTGACTTTCATGCACTAAATTGTGGCAGAGAAAAAAGTTGTCAATGAAGATTGATGGACATTTAACACTATCCATAAATTCCATCCTGAGATTACTCTGTAAAGCATACATAATGCATGTAAAAAGCAGCTGTTACAAGAGTCAAAAGATAGGCCATAAAACACATTTCTTGCACACGGGAGTGATTAGTGTGGACAAAGTCTCAAATGATTCCATTGCCTTTGGTGAGCAAATGTCACTGGATGTGTGAGACCTCCTCAGACAGTGGACATCTGAAAACTTTGTCAGCACCAAGTGTCTCATGGATTCATGTCTATGCATAGTCAGTGAGGACTGACATTGTGTACATGATGGAAACCAACAGGTGTATGTGAAACAGATAACCTTACAATTAGATATCAACTTAAGAATTTTAGGCTATTACAAATAATCTTGCCTTCCCCATTGTGTATGTTTAGCTTGCTGTGTGGCACACTGTACTTTGCAAAATGGCCCTTACAAACATATGTGACATGGATGTGACAGGCAGTGCTGAAAACATATTGGTCCATCTGCTGCACATGTTTTGGACAAATAATAACCAAATGTAACAAATAATATACTGTTAATTTCAATAGGAATTTACTGTCAGTGTTTGAGACACAGCGGTGGTGGGGCTAACATAGAGAGGCTAGGAAAGTTCTAACCTTTGCTGGCCCTGATCTACTGCTAGCCATGATCTACTGTTTACCCATGTTGTGTTATATTGGCTAGCAAAATGCCTTAGTACCATACCATACACTCCTTCTATCGCCATGTTGCATATGTACCCAAATATTACTGAATGCACAACGGTAAGCATCTGTGGGGACTTGTGTTTAGGATTTGGATAATTGAAGATATATTGTATTTGTATTTTCTGCTACTCATGTGGCAGTGTAGCTATATGTCTGTCATACATACACCATGGTGCAATTGTACTTGTGTAATGACCTCGATTATTCATGCTCAGAAAAAGACTCCATGCGTCCAACTAAAAAGTCAGTCATTTTGTATTGTGTGTGTAATGCTGAATACATCATACACACAGTTCTAATGTCCACCTATTATTATATGTCACTGTCTCATGGATGCTTTCAGGTATCATTGTGAAATATTTGGCAAAGAGTGGATGGCACTGTTTGAGATGTTCAGTGTGTACTAACACATCCTCTCAGTGGTAACAACACATTTTGCCCCACCGCTGGAACACAACCACTACTTTTTAAACACTCAGATCAATATTTTCCTTAGATGCTTCGAAGAAGGCTTGGGAATGTACTGTCATGGGAGGCGTGTGTAGGAGAAGCAGCACATCTACCTTGGAAGTAAGGGCTGTGAGGAGATGATGGTTGTGTTAGGGTAGCTCAACACTCTGGGGGTCATTCTGACCCTGGCGGTCAGTGTTAAAGCGGCGGCCAACCCGCCAACAGGCTGGCGGGCAAAAAAATTGAATTCTGACCCTGGCGGGAACCGCCAACACAGGCCACCGCATTAACACTCCGACCGCCACAGCGGTACAAACAAACAGCGCGGCGGTCACCGCCAACAGGCAGGCGGCAGACAATGTACCGCCCACCCTATCACAACTCACCAATCCGCCACCTTTTCCGGGGCGGGAGCCCCGCCGATAAAAACACGGCGGAAACAGACATCTCCAATGGAAAACGCTTACCTCAACACACTCCACGCGGAATCGGAACAGCATGGAACCCGAACTCCACATCCTCCCAGCCATTGCCTTCCTGCTCTTCTTCCAGGATCACAAACCTTGCCGCAGACGACAACGGTGAGTACTGCACCTACGACACAGGGGAGGGGGGGAGGAGGAAAGGTTACGGGCACACACATACGCCACCCACCCACCCCCACCCTCACCGAAATACCTACACACCTATGCAGATAAAAAAGTCAGAGTGACACCCCCAAACCCCCCCCCAAAAAAAGCAAAGACAAAAGGCAATGAATGTAAAAGTAGAACTATATTATTGCAACAATAATGTATAGCGACCTTAGCAATATATGAAGAATTAATACACATCTAGAACTATATCCATACAAGTAGCAAAAGTCCGGCCCAGTCTTTCAAAGTCCAAATGTCCGTGGGCCAATGTGCAGCAATACATGGGCAAAGCCCACACACGAGATCGAGTCCATTGGAGAGAACACTGCTAGGGTATCACAAAAATAAAAAAACAGGCACCTCAGGGGGAAGGGAAGGGGGGCACCTCAGCCACATGAGTCCACGACGCCAGATCCACGAAGGCCCTCCATGCCCACTGTGCCATCCTGGGGAGTGCAAAGCCACAGTCTCACAAGTCTCTACAGTGGGTGGATTGCCCACTGTGCCATCCTGGGGAGTGCAAAGCCACAGTCTCACAAGTCTCTACAGTGGGTGGATTGCCCACTGTGCCATCCTGGGGAGTGCAAAGCCACAGTCTCTCAAGTCTCTACAGTGGGTGGATTGCCCACTGTTACATCCTGGGGAGTGCAAAGCCACAGTCCATCAGGTGGATTACAGAGACCACTGGTCATGGAGGAGGCATGGTGGGCAGAGTGCGTCGTGAAGGCCTGCCCGACACAGAACCGGGACTGCCAATGGGCCAGCGGTGCTTGACAGGAAGGGCCCAGCGGAGCGGTGCTTGAGACGGCGGTGCCAAGCGGAGCGGTGCTTGACAGGAAGGGCCCAGCGGAGCGGTGCTTGACAGGAAGGGCCCAGCGGAGTGGTGCTTGACAGGAAGGGCCCAGCGGAGCGGTGCTTGAGACGGCGGTGCCCAGCGGAGCGGTGCTTGACAGGAAGGGCCCAGCGGAGCGGTGCTTGAGACGGCGGTGCCCAGCGGAGCGGTGCTTGACAGGAAGGGCCCAGCGGAGCGGTGCTTGACAGGAAGGGCCCAGCGGAGCGGTGCTTGAGACGGCGGTGCCCAGCGGAGCGGTGCTTGACAGGAAGGGCCCAGCAGAGCGGTGCTTGACAGGAAGGGACCAGCGGAGCCGTGCTTGAGACGGCGGTGCCCAGCGGAGCGGTGCTTGACAGGAAGGGCTCAGCGGAGCGGTGCTTGAGACGGTGGGGCCCTGTTCAGCGGTGCCTGTCTTGGCTGGCCCTTGTTCAGCGGTGCTTCTCACGGCGGGGCCCTGTTCAGCGGTGCTTGAGACGGCGGGGCCCTGTTCAGCGGTGCTTCTCACGGCAGGGCCCTGTTCAGCGGTGCCTGTCTTGGCTGGCCCTTGTTCAGGGGTGCTTCTCACGGCGGGGCCCTGTTCAGCGGTGCCTGTCTTGGCTGGCCCTTGTTCAGCGGTGCTTCTAACGGCGGGGCCCTGTTCAGCGGTGCTTGAGACGGCGGGGCCCTGTTCAGCGGTGCTTCTCACGGCGGGGCCCTGTTCAGCGGTGCTTGAGACGGCGGGGCCCTGTTCAGCGGTGCCTGTCTTGGCTGGCCCTTGTTCAGCGGTGCTTCTCACGGCGGGGCCCTGTTCAGCGGTGCCTGTCTTGTGTTTCCAGTGAACCACACCTGGCCAATACTTGCCGCTCAGTCTGCATCGGACCTTTCCGTTGCGGGGCCCTCCTGTGATGGAGTCCTGGGGCCCTGGGTCTCCTCCGATACCCCCGGAATGGGGCTGGTGGGGCCCTCATGGCCAGGTCGGCTGCTACCTGCCTTTTGCTCCTTGCTGCCCTTGCCCTCCTTGGCAGACTGTCCGTGGCCCTTGGCTCCCTTACCCGATGTGGCAGGTGACGGTGCAAGGCTCCCCTCCTTGGGGGCAGGCGTATCAGGCCTGTCGCGCCTGCCCTTCAGTTTGTTGCTCCTCTTCCCAGGGGGGGGGGCTGGCTGTGCCTTTGCTGCTGGACGATGTCCCAGCCCAAGGAAAGGGCGGACTCCAAAAACCAGGCACGACGTTCTTGGGAGTTGCTGGGCTGGTGGTGGCTGAGGTGTTTGTGGAACTCTTACAGGATGGAGGGGGTGGGTCAGGTGAGGAAAAGAGGACAAGTTTAGAGAGGAAAATTTTCTTTGGAGCCATGGGAAGGGTAGTTGGAGTGGGTATGGGAGTGGAGGAAGAGGATGTGGTTGTAGGAGAGTCAAGTGTGCTGTCTTTGGGTGCAGGTGCGTGGGCAGGAGGCTGACGTGAGGTGGATGGCTGTTGTTTGGGTGCCTGCCTGCGTTTGTGTGTTTGGGAAGCGGGGGTGACAGACACACTGGGAGAGGACACAGGGGACGTGTACATGGCAGTGGGGGTGGTGACTGCACGTGTGCGGACTGGTCTGGAGGGTGTGCTGGTAATGGGTGCAATGGCTGATGGTGGTGTGCTTGCAGGTGTGTGTGGAGACGTCACAGGGAGGGAGGAGGGAGACGAGGAGGTGGGGGACATAGAGGAGGTAGTGACTGTTGGCACGTCTGCATCTGGATGTTGCTTGGGTGAATGCTTGTGTGTCCTGTGGTGCTTATGTCTGGATGAGCTGCCCTTGGGTGTTGAGGTGTGTGCAGGCTGGTCTGTAGGTGTGGATGGGATAGGCAGAGGAACAGGGGAGTGGGACTGGGTGGAGGGAGTCAGAAGAGGGAGGCTGGAGACAGGGACAATCGCTGCCGTCAGTGCTGAGGCCAAAGCGTTGAACGATCGTTGATGGGCAGCCTGACCCGAATGAAGGCCCTCCAGGTATGCATTGCTTTGATGCACCTCCCTTTCCACACCCTGGATGGCATTCAAAAGGGTAGACTGTCCAACAATGATGGTCCTCAGGAGGTCAATGACCTCCTCACTGAGGGCAGCAGGGGTGACTGGGGCAGGGCCTGAGGTGCCTGGGGCGAAGGAGATGGCCGGCTTCCTGGCCTTGCGGGCACGGGCCGAAGGCCGAGGGGCTGCTGGGAGGGCAGAGCTGGTGTGCTGGGTGGCGGCTGTACCTGTAGGATCGGTGGGCACGGATGTTGCCGCCACCGCAAGGGAGCTCCCTTCCGAGGACATGTCGGTGTCGCTGACGTCTCCACGGGTCCCCGTGGTGGAGCCCCCCTCGCCCTCTGTCTCACTGGTCATGTCGGAGTCCGTTGCATGGCCCGCCGGGGCCATGTGAGATGCAGCTCCCTCTTGCACCGATGCCACTTCTCCTCCGCCTGATGATGCTAATGCACAAATTCACAGAAAAACAAAGAAAATGGGGGGGGGGTGGAAAACATAAAGACAAGTTGAGTGCATGCATTGGGGACACCGTTGGCGGAGAGGACAGACACAGAAGCCCCCTGCACTACGCTGCGCACTTGGGGTACACTACTCATTCACTGGGACATGCCCTACAAGCCTATGGGCGACAACTGCCCACACAGTATACACTGGTCCATGAATCGCGTTACTAGGCACCCTACAGAGGTGGGGGGCGGGGGCACAGGACCATACCTCACGGACGGGCCTATCCTACAGAAATCGCCTTGGCCTAGGGATACCCACAGCCCTCCTCCCCCACCCAGGCACCTCCACTGCGCGCAAAATAGCTGAATGTGCTGGTACTCACCCCCTTGTGTCTGCTGTGATGTCCTCAAGCGCCCATCTAAATCGGGGTAGGCCACCGCCAGGATCCCGGACATCAGGGGGTTCAAGGTACGACTGGCACCCCTCCTAGGTGAGAGGCCATCCCCAGCAGAGCCTCCGCGGTCTTCCTGCTCCCGCGGCGGATGTCCTCCCACCTCTTGGGGCAGTGGGTGCCCCTTCTGTTGTGGACCCCCAGGACCCGGACGTCCTTGGCGATGGCACGCAAAATGTCAATCTTCTGATGGGCGCTGACCTATGTGACATGTACAGGGGGGGAAGAGAAACATCATCACTTTTCAGCATGCTCGATGTGAGTGGCCCCCCCTCCCCAACCTTGCCATGTGGCACATGCTCTCATCTGTCGTGCCATGCATTCGTCATTCGCTGCCCTCCCCTCCATCGTACATCCTCCCCACTCAACCCAGGCATTGGGCACTATGCATTGCCCCCCGTGTACTCACCTGTTGGTCTGGAGGCCCGTAGAGTAGCGCATACTGGGGAAGGACCCCGTCCACGAGCTTCTCCAACTCCTCGGAACTGAAGGCGGGGGCCCTTTCCCCAGTCGCAGCAGCCATTGTCACTTCCAGACCGAGGTCACAGCAGCACTTGCAGTATAGGTCCTCTCCTGTGGATGCTCAGGTCTTGTGTGATCAAGCAGAGAGAAAATGGCGGTTACGGCCGCGGCGGTGCGTACCGCGGCGGTGCGTACCGCGACCGCCGGCGCTCACCGCCATTGGCTCCTGAAACCCATAGGGTTCAATGTTGTCCAATGTGCCTTTGCGCCGCGGACTGCGACTGCCTACCGCCACGGTGTGCCACGCTTGCGCAATGACCTCACTTCACATTGTCACACTTCACAGGTCAGGCAGCTGCCATTTCAAGGGCCCACATAGCTTAATTCCTACTGCGTCACACATGGCTAGGCCTTGCACCGACAATCATACTAGCCATTCAATCCCAAGAGATTTGTGTACTGTGCATGCTGTGGGCACTTACCTGTGGGTTGCTTGACTCTGTGCTCCATGTTGTCCTTCCTAGGCATCGTCCGCTGGGACTTGCGAGGAGACGGAGAAATCTTCCCGTGTACAGACCGCTGGTGGACAATGGAAGAAAGACACGTCATACTCACCTACAGACTCAACCGTGCCACTATACAGGAACTGTGTGCCCAGCTGGAGCCAGACCTGATGTCACCCATCCGCCAACCCACAGGGATTCCGCCTCTAGTGCAGGTGCTGTCAGTACTGCATTTTTTTGCCAGTGGATCATTTCAAACTACCGTGGCCATTTTCATCTGGGATGTCTGAGCCTATGTTTTCAAAGGTGTTGTCCAGAGTGTTGTCTGCCCTGATGAAATACATGCGGAGCTACATCATTTTCCCTAAGGTGGGTGACTTGCCTACAGTGAAGGGTGATTTCTATGCCCTTGGACACATTCCCAATATCATTGGTGCCATTGATGGTACCCATGTGGCTTTGGTTCCCCCAAAAGACGATGAGCAGGTGTACAGGAACCGAAAAAAATATCATTCGATGAATGTCCAGGTGGTCTGTTTGGCTGACCAGTACATCTCCCATTTAAATGCCAAGTTCCCAGGGTCAGTGCATGACGCGTACATCATGCGAAATAGCAGCATCCCTTATGTGATGGAACAGCTACAGAGACAGCGTGTGTGGCTAATTGGTGACTCTGGTTACCCAAACCTGCCTTGGCTATTGACCCCAGTGAGGAATCCCAGGACCAGGGCAGAGGAACGGTACAATGAGGCCCATGGGCGTACCAGGAGGGTGATTGAGCGGACCTTCGGCCTCCTGAAGGCCAGGTTTAGGTGCTTGCATATGACTGGTGGATCCCTAATGTACTCACCAAGGAAGGTGTGTCATATCATCGTGGCCTGCTGCATGCTTCACAACCTGGCTTTGCGACGCCAGGTGCCTTTCCTGCAGGAGGATGGTCCAGATGGTGGTGTTGTGGCCGCTGTGGAGCCTGCGGAGAGTGAAGAGGAGGAAGACGAAGAGGACGACACAGACAACAGGGACAGAGTGATACTGCAGTATTTCCAGTGACACACAGGTAATAATCTACTCCTGCATCGTATTATATCTGTAACTGTAGTGGCTCTCTACTGTCTGACCTTTCACCCCAATGTATGGTAACTTAGTTGTGTATATCACTTCCTATTACAGTGATCTGATCCCCACGGAGTGCCCTCTGGTTTTTTTCCCCATGGACTACCGCTGTGTGATACTGGTATGTTGTCATCACAATGTAACTAGAAATGTTTTGTTGGTTATATTGAATACATTTGGTTTAAATAAATAGATAGCAGAATCCAGTTGGTTTTTGTGCAATAATTGTGTTTATTGAAGTTTTCAAATAGGTGTATAGTTCAAAAAGGGTGATGGGTGATGGTGGAGGCATGTCCATGGCAGTGTCCAGACTGTCGTTCCTACAGGTCCATTGTCCATATGCCTGTGGAAGGTGGAGCAGGGGCAGTTCAAGGTTGGACAGGGTGAACAAGTGGGACAGTGGGATGGCATCCATGGGTTTCCGTGCATGGTGGGGGTCTTGACATCCTACTCTGTCTTCTTCCTAGATCTCAGGCCTTTCTTGTGGGGTGGTTCTTGTTCTGCAGGGGGTGGGGTCCGGGTGGGCCATTGCTGTTGTGTCGGGGCCTCCTGACCACTAGCGCCGGCGGAGGTGGTGGGCTGTTCTTCCTCCATGCTAGTGGCAGGGGCCCTTTGGGGGGCCACATGGTCCCGCAATGTGGTGACAATCTGGTTGAGTGCCACCACGATTGTACCCATTGCGGAACTGATGCTGCGCAGTTCTTCCCGGAACCCCATGTACTGGCCCTCCTGCATGGCCTGGATCTCCTGGAACCTGGCCAGGACCGTCGCCATCGTCTCTTGGGAGTGGTGGTACGCTCCCATGATGGTGGTGAGGGCCTCTTGGACAGTGGGTTCCCTAGGCCTGTCCTCCCTCTGTCGCACAGCAGCCCTCCCAGTTCCTCTTTGTTCCTGGGCCTCTGTCCCCTGGACGGTGTGCCCACTACCAGTGCCCCCAGGTCCCTGTTGTTTTTGGGGTTGTGGGTTACCCTGGGTGCCCTGTACTGGTAGACACACCGCTGCTTGACCTGTCCTGGAGACAAAAGCATGGGCCCGCTGGGTGGGTGCTGTGCTGGTGTTTCCAGAGGGGGGTAGGTCTGCTGTGGCCTGTGGCTGACTGAGGGTAACCGACTGTCCAGAGGTCCCCGATGGTCCAGGCTGGTCATCAGGTTCTAGGTCGACAGAGCTGCTGTCATCACTGGGGGCCTGTTCTGGGGGTGGGATGGACAAATCTGGACCCTCCTGGCCGGTGTGTTGGCGTTCGGGCCCTGCAGGGGTAAAATAGTATGGTTATTGATTTTGTGTGTGCCATAGCGTGCGATTTGTGGGTGCCCTTTCCCCCCAGTGCTGGCAGTCCCATGTGGGAGGAGTTGTGAGGGTGGTTTGTGGGGGGGGATGGGTATGTGCAGTGGTCATGCTTAGGTGATGGGTGTCCATGGTTTGTGTTGGCATTCAGGGTTGGGTGGGTTGTGCTGGTGAGACATTAACAGCGAGTATGTGTGCTGGGGGGTTAGGGGTGAGGGTGGGGGTGTGGGTTGGCATGCTGGTGGTTGGGGGGGTGAAGTAGTTGAGATTAGACTTACCAGAGTCCATTCCTCCGCCTACTCCAGCGAGGCCCTCAGGATGCAGGATGTTCAAGACCTCTTGCTCCCATGCTGTTTATTCGGGTGGAGTGGGTGGGGGTCCGCCGCCAGTCTTCTGCACAGCGATGTTGTGTCTTGACACCATCGACCGCACCTTCCCCCGTAGGTCGTTCCAGCGCTTTCGGATGTCTTCGCGATTTCTGGGATGCTGTCCCACAGCGTTGACCCTGTCGACGATCCTTTGCCATAGCTCCGCCTTCCTGGCTATTGTGGTGTGCTGCACCTGTGTGCCGAAGAGCTGGGGCTCTACCCTAATTATTTCCTCCACCATGACCCTGAGTTCTTGGTCCGAGAACCTGGGGTGTCTTTGGGGTGCCATGGGGTGGTGTGGATGAGGTGTGGGGTGGTGTTTGTGGTGATGAGTGTGGTGGTGTGTGGTGTTTTGTGCGTAGATGTGGTGTGGGTGATGATGTTGGGTTCCTGTGTGTGTTGTGGTTTGCGTTCCCTGTGCTCTCTCTCTGTGTATTGCGCCTTGTCTCTGAATTTCAATTTGTGGGGGTTTGTGGGTGATGTGGGTGTGTGTTTTGTATGGTGATGGGTGTGTGGGTTTGTTGTTTGTATGTGTCTCAGGTGTGTGTATTTCGAATTGTCCAATGTGGCTGTGTTTTGTAAAGGTGTGTGTATTTTGAGCGCGGCGGTGTGTACCGCCAATGGAATACCGCGGTTGAAAGACCGCTGCGTAGATTCGTGGGTCGTAATGGCATGGGCGTGTTTGTGATGGCGTGATGGTGGAGGTTTGGTCATCTCCAGTTTATCGCTGACCGCTGATGAGGCGGCCTTCAGTGGATGTCGGGTTTTTGGCGGTTTGGCAGTTGTGGGTCAGAATGACCGTGGCGGTTTACCACGGCCGCGGCGGTATGATGGCGGTCTACTGACCGGCGGTAAGAGCCTTTTACCGCCAGGGTCAGAATGACCCCCTCTGTCTTATTGACTGACTGCTGGGAATGGGCAGTCCTGAGAGTGGAAGTGGGAGGTGCAATGCTGGCTAGACCTGATTTAGGCTTCAGTCTTTAGGCCAGTAGGCTAACATTGCACTCCCTATCATCCAGGTCCTCTTCCACAACCAGCACCTCCTAACCGTCTTCCTCCTCATCCTTATCGTGTTGAACAGTGTAGACTGCTGACATTGCTGCTTGGAGGAGGACCAGGTTCCCTCCTTAGGTTGCCTGCCACCCTCCACTGATGGATGGTTCAAAATCATCAAGTGACTCATTGTCCTCAGCACCTGAAAGACAGAGATTGAAACATGATCAATATTTTCCATAGGATATCATGTGCTACAACAAAAGGGTTGGGACCAAAAGTCTTCGCATTTATCTGATGTTCCACATGTGATCTGGTTTGTGTAAACCTACATGTGACAGTTTACGCTGAAGCATTGAGGTGTTCAATGCAGATGTGTAATGCAAAAACAAACTTACCAGCTCCAGCCACAGCCCTGTGTCATTGAGATCCTCTGCAATGTCAGCTGCTGAACCTGTCTCCTTGATTGTGTGGCAGAAGGCATGATTCTCAATCCAGCAGCTTCAAAAGTAAGTGACACCTCTATTAATGCTGAGAATTATTTCTAAGTGAACATGGAAAATAAACACTGACATCACTGATTATGTTTGGAACATAACACACAGTACCATCAGATGCTTACAAAAGTGGCAATGTCTTCTAATTTCCTTTCACAATGATTTATTTATTGTGAACTATTTGGGAAGTATAGTTTGCAACATTATACGGCAAAACTTACCTGATGAACGGATGCTAGTGAGTCTAACTGCTGCAGGCAGAATGTCACCCAAATCACTGAACGAGTTACTTTAGATGAATGAGGTACTCCTGACAGCAGCTGTAATAAACCATACATATCTGTATTTCAATACAAAGAATGATGTGAATCATTTTACATCCATATGTCATAGGTATATATTTTCAACACAGCTGGTGCTACTCCTCCTTAGGTGAGACAATATAAGCAATTTGGTAAATATTATATAATTTCTAATTACACGTAGGGTCATCCTTTCATTATTCAACTTGGTATGAAGTCGTACTGTCCTATGAACCATATCTGAGCATATGGAGATGAGTTACACTAGGGATATTAGACACACACCACATACTGCTAACATGTCACACAATATATAAGACTATGGGGGTTATTACAACTTTGGAGGAGGTGTTAATCCGTCCCAAAAGTGACGGTAAAGTGACAGATATACCACCAGCCGTATTACGAGTCCATTATATCCTATGGAACTCGTAATACGGCTGGTGGTATATCCGTCACTTTACCGTCACTTTTGGGACGGATTAACACCTCCTCCAAAGTTGTAATAACCCCCTATGAACCTTAAATAAAGTTCTTTGCAATTGTACTTACCAGGGTCTACCATTCGCCCAGTGTGTGGTGCTTGATCATAAGTCACACTCATACGTGGAGCAGAGATCACTGTTATAGATGTTTTCCTGGCCAACATCACAAGGCCTAAAATGATATGAGTGTAATTTACTTTACCTTCTAATTGACATGTGATATCAACAGCATATCCTAAGTCAGTTCACATGTGTGAGACTCTTAGTGGATTCTAAGTAATATATCTATTGGTTGCCTGATCACAATATAGTACAATAGACTTATTTATGGCCATATGTACAAACCAGTTTGTTCCAGTGGTAGTGGTTAATCTGCCCCATGACATTACCTTCAGAGAAGTGCAAAAACCTCTGCTCCAGTGGGTGAATATACTCTGGCTGTATTTGTAAATTAAATGTAAGAGTCAACAGACAATACTAGCAAATGATGATTACATAGGAGTATGACTCTCCATATAGTGTATGAAAATGATGTGCCCAGTGCCGAGAGTCCAAGCAACTCCACTTTTGTTTCAGAGGTAAAAAGCAGATCACCTAAAGCTCCATTTTGTGATAGTGTGGGCAAGCAGTTAGGCTAATCCAGGAGACGTGCTAAGCATTTGTTGTACTCAAAGTATCAATAAATTAAGACACACACTAGAAAGAATAATTCAAGACCAGTTTTACAAATATAATATAGATTGTTATATATTTTTTAATACCAAGATCTTTATTACGCGGTAAGTACTTTTTTAATTATGATTTTTCAAAGTTTAGAAAATGTACTGTTTTTGTGCATAATCATGCACTATAGGAATCAATTGGAGAAATTAGAAAAATGCACATAAAATAAGGCAATGCTCTCACAAGTGTCACCTTCTATTTTTAGGACAAGGTCATGGAGAGGTCCAATGGTCAAGCCAGGGAAGTTTGGGCAGTTTGGGTTCGAGCAGGAGCAGAGGCTGAAGGACTTGGTGTGGGTCACAGAGAAGAGGGCCACTTGGAAACACACTGCACAGAGGGATTTAAAGGTAACTCCACTGGGTCCCATTGGAAGAAGAGGGTCACAAGGGCTTGGGGACCATGAGATCAAAGCTGGTTTGTTGGTATAGAGGCCAGGGAGGCCAGGTGCAGCACAGATAGGTCAGCCAGGCATCGTGCATTTTGGAATCCTTGTGGTCAGGGGCAGGCAGCTTTGAGGGTGGATTGCACGTCAGCAGAGCCACTAAGATGCTGGATCTTGGGTATCCTCAAGTCCCTCAAGTAGTGCTTGCTCCTGTGTTTTTGGGAGTCTGGAGTGTAGTCTGCTTCTGAGTGTCCAATGTTGGGGGTCCAGTACCCTGGGTACAGGTACAACAAGCCCCTAGACAGCTCTAGTACCACCAAACTTGACACATGGAAGGTCTGATCCTCTGGATCTGTTGCACTGCTTTCGGCTGGGCTGCTGGGTCTGAGTCATTGGTCAGCAGCAGGTCAGTAAACCAGACATCACAGGTTTCTTTCCTGCAGGTTGCAGGAGACTGATACCTTCACTCTGAGGGAGGTTTGTCGTAATTCTTAGAAGGCTGTAGGTGCTCTGGGGTTTTAAAGAGACCTTCAGGTTTCCAGATGACTCCTCAGAAGTGATGGTTAAGTCCTTAGAACAGCTGGCAGGGTTTGGAGCCTTTTTTCTTTGTGCTGCAGGACGTCAGTTCTTGTGCCTTAGGTCTTCTTTGTTCTGGTCTTCTTGTGTCCATCAAATCTGAAATCTTCATCAGGGGATGCCCACTATATACTGCATTTAGGGGGTAATAGGGAGAGTACCTTGTAGGAGCACATGGGCCACATATCTTAGGGTGGATACACCCACTAGCTGACCACTTCCTGTGGGAAGGGGACGCAACCGTGGCCCTGATTGGCTACCATCCAAGATGGAGGAAAATGAAATGGAGTAGTCACCTCGCCTGCCATACCTGAGGAGTGGTGCAGGCTGAGGGTGGCCACTCCCCCTATTCTTCCTAAGTTTCCTTCCCGTTTTACTACCTAGTGTGGGGGTAGAACCAATGGACTGCCTTCTGCTGCTAGCAGCACAGTTGGGGTCAGATTTCAAAGAGAGTAAGGCATTTGAAGCTGATCTCTGGAGCAGGGTGCCTGCCTCGGCAAGGAGATGTGACACCTCCGCCCAGGAAAGGCTTTGTATTTTGGCTCCGGAGATCAGAGGTTCTCACTCCAGGCATGCAGAATCATGTCTGATGCTGGCAGGCTGATTGAAACCAGTCAGCAACCATGCCAGTGCTGTTAGGGTTTGCAGGGGGCACCTCGAAGGTACCCTCTGAGTACATTTTATAATCAGTCCTACACTAGCATCAGTGTGGGTTTATTATTCTGAGTTGTTTGATACCAAACAACCCAGGATTCAGAGAAGTCTTTGTGTTGCTGGGTAACTCGTAGTGACCATTGTCCAGCACATGCAGTTGCTTTGGGTTCCCTGTACACTTACTATGTTTAAGAATTGCCACAGACACAGTAGGGACATATCTGCTCATGCACATATGCCCTTACATGCATTATAGTGCACCCTGCCTTAGGGCTGTTTGGCCTGCCTGAGAGGCAACTTACCTATCTATATTGGATACAGTGTTGTTGACATGGCACCCTTGGTGAGTGCCATGTCGAGTTTGCAACTTTGGGTACACCTTGTCACACACTTGCAATGGCAATTTGTAAGAGGCTGGTGTGGGGTCTCTCAGAATTGCAAAATTGGTGCTGCATCTCTGGGGGCCCTCTTCAGTACCCATGCCCAAGTACCAGGGGTAACATTTATTAAGGACTGACAAGAGTGGCTGAAGTGCGAATCACGATAAAGTTTTAGTTATAGGAATCTGGCCATGGGAACCTGTTTAGCAGGGGCTCAGGGCTCTTACAGTTTGAAATCACATCAAGTTCCAAGCAAAAAGTTGGGGGCTAACCCTGTCAAAAGAGGCCCTTTCTCACAGGCTATGAACAAACTCAACTGTGATGGTTACTAATTTATGCACAATTTCATGTTGCATATACCAGAGTACATTGAAATCACCAACAGAGATGGGCCATTGTTTGTGAATGAGAAATTTACAATTAACATTTCCAGGACATAGGGTTTTGCGACCAAATCACCACAAATATTTGTACAAACCTGATGTGACTTCCATAGTCACATTTGCAGTTTATAGTACAAAATTAAGTCATTGTTTAAATCATTACACATTACCTGCCATCATATTATAGTTGTCATTCACAGGTAAGCCATGCAGCAGGTGTGGGTGCATAGTGTAGAGGATATCCTTCTCAAGTGGTGTAAGACAGAGACAGGGTCCAGTTTGTCCTCCATTGAGAGATCTGGCCACCTTTATGCTGGTGAACTTCTCTTTCACCTCCCTCCTCTTATCGTGCCACTTCGTTTTGATGTCAGCAATGGCCCCGACATCCTTCCCCAATGCCCTGACTGCATTAGTCATCTGCTGCCATAAAGTTGCTTTCTGTGTTGCACTGCTGAGATATGGAGGCAGACCATGTTGTTTTTTTATAGTTCTCTGCTACTAATTAACCTATCATTTGGGTTTTTTCCTAAGTGAAGTTCTTCTTCCTCTTGACCTTTATCATGGTGACACTTGGCAGATGATAAGGCAAGGCAGAGGTCAGGCTGGTGACATGTGTGTGTTTGGAAAAAAAAGAGCCTCATATGTGGGCTGCTTTTATGTGGTTTGCAGTGCATGAGTTGCACATGTGTGTAATTGTACTTTCTCTGCCCCTACTGCACAGGTTTCACCCTGAGTGCAGCGATTCTGCCCAGGGTGCAGATGTTCGGCACTTGGGCAGAGATTCCACCCTGAGTACAGAACCTCTGCCCTGAGTGCAGAGTCTCAGCATTTGGCCCTCTATTTTCTATTTCAAACACCATAATTTCTTACCACAGTTCCCTTAGGATAACTTTCACTTTGCTCAACCTAACTATATATCTTTGGCTGCCACCTGTTCTTTTTGTAATTTCTGAGGTTGCCTCATTCCTTTACACTCTTATATTATGCACCCTCACACACACCTATATAAACTCACTGCATGCTTTATCTAGGAAATTTGCCTTTTCCTCATGGTCACTGTGGATTTACCTCCTTTTTGTTGAACCCTATTTTGCTAACTGTTGAACTCTGTTCACTTCACACCTGCTAGCCAGTCTCCCTTTTTACTAGGCCCAAGCAAAAAAAAGTATTCCACTTGCAGAGTTGGCAGAATTCAGGTAACTCTGCACTAAGCATGTAATGCAGAGTTCCTGTGTAATTCCACTGAATGGTGCGCGGTGGATTATTTTTTGGTTGGTATGCATGGAGCTCAACTATTGCATTCTTGTGAGCACGAACACGATTTCCCCTCCAGCTACCATGGCTTCTGGTCGACACAGAGCCTTCCAGCACAATTCTGTTATGCAAGTGTCTGTGAGTGGTTGCATCTCTGCTTCTGAAGAACATTTTTAACTTGAGAAGCTGGTAAATCCACTCAAAAAGACCTTTTCAAGTTAAAATTCTCCAACTAAAAGTTCAGGTTGTTTTTTAGTGCAAAAGCATTTTTTTTCAACAGGAGGGAATTGCCCCAGATAGTGCAACTTCCTCTTCCTATCTGGAAGGAATCTCTCAGTGCTTCGTCCATCTCCTGGCCACTTTCCATTTGAATTTCAAGACGAAAGGATCACTCCCTGTTTACTGCAAATGCTATTAGATTTTAAGGACTTCGGGCCATATTTATACTTTTTGACGCAAAGCTGCGCCGTCGCAGTTTTGCGTCAAAAAAATTAACGCCGGCTAACGCCATTTCGATGCGCCGTGCGGGCGTCAAATTTATACTTTGACGCACGGCGGCGCAACCAACAGGTGGGAGTCATTATTTTGTTACGCACACAGCGGCGTCAAGTCGTAAAGGAAACCAACGTTAACGTGACGCAAATGACTGTGGGTCGATTTACGACAGCGCAACCCGGAAAGCGCCGTCAATTTTGACGCAATAGCGTCAAATTTCCCCGCGAACACTGCCCTTTCAGCAGAGGAGAGCCAAAATGGATCCCAGATGCCCCAACATACCCCAGGAAGATGACAGCAGACCAGGAACCAGCCAGGATAATCCATACAGGAACCAGGACATTTTCAGAAAAAAAATAAAGTGTCGCTTCAGTGCAGAGGAGCAGGAAATCCTGGTTAAAGAGGTGACGGAACACGAGCACCAACTGTTCATCACCTCTAAGTTGCCAATCAGCAGGAGAGAGGCCATATGGAAACAAATTGTGGACAAGATCAACAGTGTGGCTGAAGAACGCAGAACAGTCACCGAGTGTAAGAAACGCTGGCATGACTGCAAACGTAGGACAAAGGAAAAAATGGCCAGGAACAGGAACAGGAAGGCAGCACTGCAGACTGGAGGGGGGAGTCCAGCACAACAGGAGGCCCTGGGCCACATGGAGGAGATGGTCGCAGCCATCATCCCTGAGGAGATCGTCACAGGGATTCAAGGACAGGACAGCGCAGACTACCAGGACACAACGCACATGCAGGGTAAGTCACATGGGGAATTATAATGCAATAATGATAACTGCAACCGGGGTGGGGAACACCAACTACACAATGCATGTAAGTCAGCATATATATGAAGTGGCATGGGTAAAGGGGCACAGCAGGGGGGCATGCCCAGCACAGACAGAAGCTGGGGCACGACAAAACACAGCACCAACACCAGTCCCATGGGGCCATCCTGTCATGACAACAATGGAGCTAAGGGAAAGCAGCGACAGGTGGGAAGGCCACTACGTCAAACTTACATCCAGGCACTCAACAGTCAAAATGTATCCTACATCAACTAGGTCCCTATCAGTAATCCAGTAGCCAAAACAACAACTGCAATGTAACTGCAACAACAGTTGACACTAACACCTCTGATCTCTGTGCAGCTATAGTAGCAAATGGCAAGAACCTCCCCATGGAACATACCTACCTAAATTAGGGGGTGAGGATGACTTCTGCAACTATTTCTAGAAATAAGACAAAGGCACCAGTACACTCAAATGCCAATGCTCATAGTTGACACATACATCAGCCAAAGTAAACAGCAATAGGAGCCACACAGCACTAAGGACACACACATGCTGCATATGTCAGGGTCCCTCACGTGCCTGGCTAACAAGGCAACATCACTAATGTCATACTGCTCAGACAACAACATTGAGGAGGGGACACATGCAACTGGTCACTGAAACACACCTGCACAGTCTGAGAACCAAATAGGACATTGATACGATAAACAGGGCAATCCAATTAAACACACATTACCCAACATCAGCTGGAAACATCAACAATGTTTAAATCCATATCACATCCTAACATTGCCATGCATAGGATATGTCACATAACAATTACATTTAGGTCAATGTGAATAAAAAGATTTAGGGGCAGGTCCTGAGAGGCAAGTGTGCTGCCAGGGCAATCAAAACACCCACAGCCAGTGAAAGTATAGTGTGGTAAGTTTTACCTATCCTTTGCGCATTAGCTTCAGGCTTTAGGCCTTTGTGCACTTTGCCCTGAATGTATTTTATTCATTTGCTGACAGCTTAGAGCCTCTGTGCACTTTGCACTAAATGCTTTTTATTAGGCATCGTACTGTTATTTTCAAATAGCCAGTTCTACGGTCTTGTTTTGTATTCATTTCACACTGTTTTGCCTACTTCAGCACTGGAGTTCTCCATAACATATTCACTCTGTGTTTCAGTCAAGGATACAGTCTGGTACATTGCCGATAGACGTGGTAGGAGTTTAGATGTCGCATTCCTGCGTAGGGACATGTTGTGATCACGATGACATGTTAGTTATAAAAACACTTCCTTGTCCCAATACACACAAGAGGGAGTTTCCGAACAGAGAACCACAACTAGACGCTGCCTGCCTTGTTGCAGATGCTGAACCAGATCACAGGCCTTTGCTCAGGTATGAGGGCTGATGTCTCCCCAGTGATTCGGAAAGGCAAGCTAGAAGCTGAACATGCTGTGCTCTAAATAGAACAAGCAGAGGGAGAGTAGAAACTGTTAGGCACTATGATAGCTTTGTTCTTAAGTTTTACTCTCCTGGTGACTATTTCAATTCTACTATGTTGTATTGTTCTGGTTATTGCGGCTCATGCCTTATTATCTAAAATACAGTTGTTTAATGAAATCATCATATAAAACTCATACTGTCTTTGTCATTTGTATATGAGATCATACTGGAAATGAGAGAGTTGGTTTGGATCTGAGTGACCACCACTTCCCAGAGAAGTTGCAAAAATGTAATACGCTCGGCTGCCTAATCATTTATTCCCCGTGGGAGACACGAGGCACTGCTAGTTAGCCAGAGCCATAAAAAAGATTTAGGGTGACAGAGTCCTTTACAAGTGGGTCAGACTCAGGCCCCCACACCGTTATCGATCCTGCTGCCTAGAAATCCAGTAGTCTCATTTAGGATAATGAGAGCCCACGCAACAAAATGTCTCTCCATAAGAATAGATGTACACGGAGGGACGAGTAGGACAAAAAGATGGCAATTCCCTAATTGGTACAAAGCAACACCTAGAGGCGATTAGGCAGACAAGTCTGATAACTATATATCATACATGTGACACACAGGTGGGCCATAGACCTATAACAATGCTCATATGAAGGACAGCAGATACCAATACCAAACCAGAGCACAAAGTAAACTCAGCAAAAGGCTTGCATTTTATGGCAAAATTGTCACAACACAGACACACTAATTGTACCCTGTTTCATTGCAGAGGAACATGGATTTCCTGCCGATATGCCTGTCCCTGATTTCCCTGATGACATGGATGACGAGCCCATAAACATTTCCCAGGAGACCATCCAAAAGGTCCTTGAAACCCTCCAGACCCCACCTTCAGTCACAAGGAGGAGCAGAGAACAAGCAGCCATCACAGAAGACCCACCCACCACCCCAATTGTAAGACCTGCCAGCTCCTACACAGCTGAGGACTCTGACGTCTCCACCAGCTTTGAAAGAACTGTAGTTGGTGTCCAGCGGGAGCTGGCCAAGGAGGTGCGGGTGGGGATGCAAAACATGGCAGCCAGCCTTGAGGGGGTGCGTTCGTGCATTACGTCATTTGCAGATCAGGCAGCTGCAATGCAAGCCCTAACATCTCTCTTGCGGGAACTTGCTAAAACACAGAAGGAAATCAGCACAGCTGTCATCCAGTTGACACAACACCTACAACTGCAATCCAGTCAACGTGTGCACAAATGCAACATTGAACCCCTCAGGGCCGACCTGGCTGCCTACCATCGTGATGTGGCTGCTATTCTCAAAAACCAGCAGGCCCTCCTTGCAGCAGTACTGCCCTTAAGAACTTCACAGGGAGCAGCCCCCGGGATGTCTGCCTCCACGTCTTCTAACACTGAGGTGTGTGTTGCCCCTTCACAACCAACAACAACAAGGACAAACCAGGCAACACACACATCAGAAGAAGAAGACATGGAACAGATCACATTCTCACGGAAGAGTACCCGGAAGCACTAGTCCCTGCACCATGGCCTACTTTGACCAAGGTCCTACGTTTTGTCAAATGCCAGTCTCACTACAACTACACTCAATGACTGTTCTGCAATCCACTGTATGACTTGTCACCATTGCCAGTGAATGTCTCTCTCTTACTATTTGCCAATTCCTGTCCCTCTGCACTGTCTGTGACATCACCCCAGCATGTCAGGAGCATCATCCACACCCCTTCTGTAGGATCACCATGTAAGAATGCACCAAAACGGACTCAGCAAACAGGGACAATGTACATTTTGCACTACAGCACCTATCAATAAATAGCACTTGCACACCTAATATGTCTCTGTGTGATTTGATACATCAACTGTGCAGTAGATAACTCTAAAGTGCCTGTGTGGCAACCATGTAGCTTGTCAATACAACTGTCCTGACATCATGTAGTCTGATACATCTGTGCAGTGGCCAGGATTGCATCATAGCCTTACCATCCTGAGGAGAATAACTGATGAAGGGACAAACCACACACAATCATGCTGTGTTGGACAGAAAAATGCTCCATCTATAGCAATTCTAGTCAACTAATGGTGGCTGAGAAATGTAGGCACCATGCAATACTAAAACATGAAATTATGCAGCAAAATCTAAGCAAACAAAAAAAGAAAACACTGCATCAATCACCCTTTCTGAGTATACTTCCATGAAGGAAAGTCATGCTGAATTATTACACACATGATCTAGGTCAGCAATGAAGGCAACAAGACAAGAGTGTTAACAACACCTCATCTACAAAGATCTCCCTGAACATCACACTGTAGTCCGACCTATTAAATTACCCACAATAACAAGTCTGGAAGCACACTTTGTGAAGTAGAATACCTACTCATCAATACAAAACCTTGGTGATCGATGCAAACTACCAATGGTGGGTCTCCCAAATGGTGGAAACTTACCAAGTTAGCACACGGGTAGCTGGCATGTTAAACCTCAATTTTCTGTGGTGGGTCGCATAGGACACTAATGTCATAGAAAAACATTCACCTACACTGATGTCAAGGCCATGATAAAGTAGCACCTAACGCATCATGCAAAGGGTTAACTATATATTTATTACTATTTATTCACACAAGAGGCAACTAAGGGAAAAGTAATACCTACACTAATCTAACCTGACTACTACTAACCCACAACTGTCCCTAACTAACCTAAGCTAAACTTACTCTACACATATAACGAAACGATCGAAACATCATCAACCCCCCACCCACCATTATGAGACAGGACACATGCAGGACAACACATACTAACCTACACACATACTATACTATCCTAAACAATCATATATTTATTTGTATTTTTTAATTGTTTTTATTTTTTTATTTTTTTTATTTTTAAACAAACAGGAATCCCAACATTGACCCCCACCCACCCACCCACACAAAAAATAAAAATAAAAAGAATAAGGACCCCCCACCCTCTTCCCTAACACTAACTAAGCTAACAACCTATACTAACCTAATACTAATCCCCAAAACCCAACTATCAGTACAAAATAGGAAAGAGGAGAGAGGGGAGGGGTAAAAGTCAAACATGGCAAAAGTCCTAGAGGTTGGCCCTCCGTAGGGTCCGCCTGATGGACCGAACCCTTTTCTTGATTTATGCCACATCCTGGCTTAGCTTGTCCACCTTTGTAAAAACTTTGTCCAATTTACAGCTTAATGCCAGGAATGCGGCTGGGTCCACAGGAGGGGCTGCTGCAGTCTGTGTGCTGGCCGAGGTGGACCTTGTGCCAGTAGTTGAATGCCCACTGGACTGTCCTGGGTGTTGAACATGGCTGGGTCCAGGTCTTGATGATGAGGCAGGGTCAACTGTCCCTGCCGTTGCTGGGGCCACTTGGGGAGACCTGGTGGATGTGGTGGTGGTGGCTGTTGTGGGCAATGTAGGGCCACCCTGTGGTGAGGCCCACCATGCCCCGGAGGCCCGATCTGCTTGGTATTTGCGGGCCATCCTCCTGTACCCCGACTGCACCTGCAGGATGTGCCGGTATCGCATGGCACACCTCTCAAACTGGTGTCTATCTGCGGCACTCATGTTTGCAGCTGTGAAGAGATATGGCAAATATTTACCATGGGAAATGCATTGGGTGGAATAGCACAATGGGTCATTTGCACATTACTTGTACTGTATTTGTTCCAGCAATTGTCACAACATAGTTCATTGAAAGTCTCAGAGGAAGTACATGTGAAGCCTGCATACATAAGGCCATCTCACACCTAGCATATCCATGTCTCTACATGATGGGTGACATCAGCCTAAACTTCTCATCCAAATAATGCCTAATGCAGCTGACATTATGGCTGAACCTCTTCCGCATACTGACTTCACTACATATGTCACTCTATGTGATAACTATCACAACCCTCACTCAATGCCATTTGTAAATTGTTGTTTGCAAATATTTAACCCATGGGCCATAACCGAATGTGTACACTAGGTTCTAAACAAAGTTGCAAAAGGTCACAAGTATGTGTAACATACTGGTTGCTACAGTCCTAGGTACCCTATTTCCAATCACATGGCACTCTTTGAGGGTGGGGTGGGAAGAACAACCAACAATCCCAGATTCAATGCACACCCAGGAGTGTATAGAAAGGTCAACAAGTATTTGGCTCCACACACAACACCAATGAAGGGCTAGCAACACTTTGGAGTCAGCCAAACATTGTCCTGTCCAAGGTCCACTCATGTCAAAATGCACTGACTCAGGCCAACATCACATACTACCAGTGAAGCATGTTTTACCACACACACAGAGGAGCAAGAACACCCATGATCATGAGTCGACTGAACACCTAGGCCATTGCACCCTAGTCACACACACTTCTAGTTCAACTTGTGGAAGTACATGCCCCCGGAAGATCCAACCTACAGTGTACACAGTCCATCCTCAACTAGGAAGCTGCATATTTTATACAAGCCTTTTGCCAAAGCTATCTGGGAGAATGTCAGTCTGATATGCAGACTCAGTCCAAGCCAAGTCCCAGAGCAACTCTTACATTAACCAGTGTATTCCACATGACTCATCCCACTCCCCATAGCGGGCCGACTGGAATGACCTACAGCCCCTAAATCTGAGAGATGGCTAAGTATTGGTCTACAGAAACAGAAGTGATATTTGAAATCCCACTAAAGCAACAATGCCAATGAACGGGCAGCGCATCAAATCTTGAATTCTGTTGAACACACAGTAGTCCATCATGCATCACTAGCAAACAATAAAAATAGCACTCAGGCCACACTCACTGTAGGTATCGGGGTCCTCAAAATGTGCCACCTCTCCCGCGGTGTACGGTGCAGGTCCACCTGTAAAGCATGAAAGGAAGAATATACTCAGACTCCGTGCACTGACAAATAATTGCAGTTACTATGACACTGTGTGAATATGACATGCGTAATGATACACTTTCACACATGCTCATACTGCATGGATGTATTTTTAAGCAACATTTACATTGGATGAGTCTCCTGCTACAGTTACACAACCTACTACACACATGCAGTGGCCAGGACAGTCATGTGGTGTCAAAGATACACCTCCATTACTATGCCCCAACAATATAGGGTTGCATTCACCTCATCATGTGCATCCCAGAGAGACATCCAAAAGCTGGTTACTTGAGGACTGCATGACCCCTCAAACTCAAACAGGCTATTTGGACATTTTCAACACACACCAACCAGACACACATGTGAGATATGTGTGGACAACATAGCTAACTTCATGTGACGTGAAGGCACCACACATTTATAGCATCATCATGGGTTTACAATTTTCTGTCTAGCTATGGCGTCTACATATGTAGGTATGATGTTTCAACATCACTTTTTCACTGGCAATTATGACCTGTAGAATTCAAATAGAGGCATTAACGTGTTGCTTGTCTGACACAAAGGCAACAACACATTACATACAGCTACAGGCATCCGGTATTTGTTGAAAACATGAACCATCTGACTGCTAGCATTGGTCTTCCTACACATTGTGCAACAAATACACATTAGGTTTCCCTAGTATTACACACAGTCAGCTACTTATCTAGCAGATTGGGTAACAATCATCACATGTCCCCACATAGCTTTCAATTATTCACATGTAATTGATTTGTACTCACCAACATGGCCACCAATCCTGATTCCCAGGTGGTCCAGCAGATCCTGCTCCCTGGATATCAGATCAGCCCAGCGGTGCTTGAGTTGATGCTCATTCCTAATGCTACCGTAGACCCGGCCCAGGTGATGCCGCACCTTCCCCCTCCGGACTTTACGTGCCTCCGTGTGATACCCCTGTATCACACGGCCCCCAGCCTCCAGCATGAGTGGGAGGAAATGGCAAACAAGCCAAATGAATCCCCCCAATTCCTCCTCACCCATCCTGGCAAGCCGAGGCCTACCTGAAATATTTACAAATTGAAAGGTGAAAAATTTGACAAAAAAGTAAAAGTGGGAAATGGGGAAAGGTAGAGTAGTGAAGGAAAAAGAAAACATAAGAAAAATAGCCCAACTAACCCCAAATTTAAACTACCCAGAACAGACTCCCACAGACAAAACAAACAAACACAGGATTTGACAAAAGTATACAAAACAGACTAAGACAATATTAGACAACAAGACTATGATCACAAAAGCACAATATACAAGGTACACAGGACACAAAAGCAGTAAAACACAGGACAACACTTTTCACACAGCCACACAGTCTAGAAGAATCTGAGACTGCAAAGTGAAAGTGAAAGTAAACTCACAGTACAGATTATGTAAACAGGATGTCCTATTACATCACTTCCTGCAGAAAATGGCCGCCGTTTTTATTTTTCCGTTATGCGTCATATTTTCACGCATACAGATTGTGCGTCATATTTTTTGACGCATAACATTGCACATAATGCAGAGTTAAAACTAATTTCTTCATTGTTCCCTTACATTTGTGTGAGGCTGAGTTTACAGTTCTACAGTAAAATTGTAATTTGCTGGCAAATATGAGAACCAAATCTGAAAATTATATTTGACTCTGCATTCTGTGCACTCCTGTACGTCAAAAAATTATGACGCCCATGCTGTATGCGTTTAAATATGACGCTTCATAGACAATATGGTGTACATGTCATGTACATTATTATTTTATTATTTTTCATATAATATTTTTTGACTCTGCATTCTGTGCACTCCTGTACGTCAAAAAATTATGACGCCCATGCTGTATGCGTGGAAATATGACGCTTCATAGACAATATGGTGTACATGTCATGTACCTTATTATTTTATTATTTTTCATATAATATTTTTTGACTCTGCATTCTGTGCACTCCTGTACGTCAAATAATTATGACGCCCATGCTTTATGCATGAAAAAATGACGCATTTAGACAAAAATGTCTACATTTTTTCAAGTTGTGAAAGGAACTTTGTCATGGCCAAACGGTGCTATGTGATACACATTTGTGGTTAGCTATGACACATGTCCCTTATTGGATGTATAGAAGGCATTCACACTGTAAGATTTATGATTGCTCAAAATGTTTATCAACCATATTTGTACACATATTTTGGGTAATTACTGATGGCTATTTGGAAATGATGAATGGGATACCAGGATGTATTCCTTCTAAAAAATGTGTCCACATTTATCACGGTAATGCATTTATCTATAGTCCAAACAGGGAGTGCAATAGTCACTTACACTTTTTATGGGGCTAACCATGTCCTAATAATGATTTTGTGTATCTGATTTGTGTTTGACTTTTGACATGTAGGTCACACATGCGCCTTATGCATGTGTTTACTTCACATCTACCTAATTCTTGTATATTTGGGGGGCGGTAGAGGTGGACTTAGGCCCCCAGCACGCTACGTTTTGCCCTTCCAGATTTGCTAATTTATCCAGGTCTTTCATTTATGCTGTTATGCTAAACCTGCAGCAGCAGGCTAATGGAAGGCCATAGGGTATGAATCACTGTTAGCCATTCAATCATCCCATTAGCCCATTTGACGTTTGCCCTATTGATTATTTGGAGCAATCTGACATACCATTTTGCACTGACTATGTTTGCTAAATCTCGGCGTTCCTCATGTGCTGATGACAAATAGGTTGTTGATGTATGTGGCCCTTTATGCATTACCTGGTTTAGTGGCATGTTACATTCTTCCTGCTAGGTTCGAACTGGGACACTACTGTGATCGGCTGCTTGCAAATATTTGGTTGATTGGATGACATATGTTTATATGTGTGGGCGAATGTGGATCCACTATCAACTGTCTGGGTGTATGTTGTCACTGTAACTTCAAGGTCTCCTCATGAGTTAGTGGCAGCTAATCTTGTTGCAATTGGGTATTGTTTATATCACAAATTGATACATGCCATCGAGGACATGGTCACGTACACATGGATGGTCCCACCCTGTCACTGAACACGTGTAATGAGACTTTCAAATGAGCTACATTTTTGTGCTGAGTGAGAGACTGTCTCAGGTGTCTGGATCCGGCATGTGTCATTGCCACATTTGTACTCCTGTTGGCCTCTGTGGTTGGTAATGTATCATGAAACATCATAGCCTCTGTGCAGACATTTGTGGTGTATATTTTTTGTGTGATGAGTGTTATGTCATTATTGCACAATGAGACGACATTCTTCTTCAGCAAATTCAAACTAAAGGTGGGCAGAAATGAATAGGCCAAAGCATGATGTGGTGTTTGTTATCTGTGTTTATTTACAATTGTGCAATAAGTGTTGATATAAGAAATTATGAAAATAAATTATTTACAAGCTGTTGGCGCCTACGCACTCCAGCAGCCGTGTTTGGTTGTTCCCCCTCCTGTTGCAGGCCAGCATCCTCCTCTTCGTCGTCTTCCGGCATGTCTGGGTCTGGTTCAAGGAGGGGAATGTTCCTTTTTACACAAATATTGTGCAATATGGCACCAGTGAGTATGATCCTACAGACCATCTCTGGAGAATATAGTAGGCTGCCGCCAGTGATGTCAAGGCAGCGGAACCTTGACTTTAGGATCCCAAAGGTCCACTCAACAATGCTGCATGTCCTCTTATGGGCGTCATTGTATGCCCGCTCTGTAGCAGTAGTCGGGTTCCCAAATGGTGTCATTAGCCAAGGCTGGATGCCATACCCCTGATCAGCTGAAAGAGAAACACAGAATGGGATCAATTAGATGTAGGAGGCACTCTTGTACAGACCTTTGATGGCAGTAGTTGTGTTGTGTTGTCTGTGACTCTTTTGTGTACTAATGTGACAACCTATACTTGTAGGAGAAAAGTTTTGCATTGAGTTTTTTCCTTGGCTGAGCAAGTGTTTGTTAGCTAACCGTTTGTCAGCAGTATGTATTTGGATTTTCAGAACAGTGTGCCCTCCCTTGCATTGTGACTTGTGATACACGTGTCCGTGTGTCTTCACTGGGGGTGAGATGATAGTTCCATGCAGAGTTAAAACATGAAAGTGTAGTTAACACGTTCATATGAAAGTACCCTGGACATCCCATACCTTAAGACTTATGCAATGTGTTAATGTACAGGTTATTGTGACACTTCCAATTTGCAAGGTGACATTTAGGCAACCACACTCATTAATGTCTTCACATTAAGCTGTGGAGTAAATTCCAATGTGTGACAGGTTCAATGGTGACTTCAGAAACATAGCTAGTGATGTGAGGACCTCAGTGTGTTCCTGGCTAGGTGTTGCTATTGTGGTGTAGGTGTTGTTTGTCCTAGAGGGTTGCTGTGCAGTGTGTATACAAGTTTGATTTTTGTACTTAACAACAAGTAGTCCATTGCCATACCATCCATCCTGGAAGTGTTGGTTGATGGTGCTGTGACGGAAGATGAATGCGTCATGTACACTCCCAGGATATTTTGCCACAATGTTGCTGAACAATCCTTGGTGATCGACTATGGCCTGCACGTTGATTGAATGCGTGTGCTTCCTGTTGCGGTAGATGTGTTCTGTTGCAGCAGGTGGCACAAGCCGTACGTGTGTGCAGTCGATTGCACCAAGGACGTGTGGGAAGCCACTGATGGCGTAGAACCCCTGTTTAGTTTCCTGCTGCTTCTGCAGTGTGTTAGGGAAGCAGATGTGGCGGGGTGTCAGGCGAATGCTGGCATCCAGGACTTTTGGCAGGAATGCGGAGAATGATGGTTGTGATATTCCACCAACCAGGGCACCAGTTGTCTGAAACGAGCCACTTGCCAGCAGGTGAAGTATGGCAAGCAGCTTTGTTTCTGTTGGTATGGTGTGGGGTGTCACCAAAGTGGGGGCCAACTGCTGTTCAATATTTCTCAGCAGCTGCTGAATGGCCTGCCAGTTCAACCGGTACCTCTGTATGATGTCGTGTTCCCTGAGGCCATGCAGGGTTGTTCTTGGGCGGAATATCCTCTCCTGCCTTCTGCGCTGCCTTTGGGGTCCCTGCTGTTGTTGTTGTAGCTGCTGTTGTTGCTGCAGGGCTCTGCGTCTACGTGCACGCTGAATAACAATCACCTCCATGTCTCCCTGTTGCTGCTCTGCTGCTCTGCTGCTCTGCTGCTCTGTTGTTTGTTCTGTGTGTTCTGATTAAATACAGGTGTGTTTGCCCCATTTTAACGCCTGGCCTGACCCAGGCGTTAAATTTTGGCGCACATCGGGCTTTGAGTAATTTTTTTGCTCCGCCTACCGGCCGAGAGTCCTTTTTGCCCGGAAGCATAAATACGGCGCACGGCTGTGTGCGTCATTTTTTAGACGGGAACGCCTACCCTGCATGTCATTAATGCAGGGCGGGTTGCCGCTTCCAGAAAATGGCGCACACTGCGGTTTTTTCTCGTGTGCGGCCTCAGGCATCAGGGTTTAAATATGGGGCAACGTTTGCGCTGATTGTGCGTCAAAATTTTTTACGCACATTCGGCGCAATGGAGTATAAATATGCCCTTCGTTTTTGTAACATCACAAAAAGTAAGGTCCATATTTATACTTTTTGACGCAAAACTGCGCAGACGCAGTTTTGCGTAAAAAATATTACCACCGGCTAACTCCATTTCTTCGCGCTGTGCGGGCTTCAAATTTATACGGTGACGCACGGCGGCCCAAACCACAGGTGTGAGTCATTTTTTTTTACTCAAACCACTGTGTCACGTTGTTAGAAATAGGGTCTTTGGTTGACAGTCAGGTTACCCCCTGTTCAAGCAAGGACCCTCACTCTAGTCAGGGTAAAAGAGAATCACCCTCAGCTAACCCCTGCTTACCCCCTTGGTAGCTTGGCAGAGCAGTAGGCTTAACTTCAGAGTGCTAGGCGTAAAGTATTTGTACCAACACACACAGTAACTTAAGGAAAACGCTACAAAATGACACAACACCAGTTCAGAAAAATAGGAAATATTTATCTAAACAAAACAAGACCAAAACGACAAAAATCCGACATACACAAGTCAAGATATGAATTTTTAAATATTAAACTCAAAAATAGCGCTTAGAAACACAAAGGGGCATATTTATACTCTGTTTGCGCTGGAATTGCGTCGTTTTTTTGGATGCAAATCTGACGCAAAGCTAACTCCATATTTATACTTTGGCGTTAGACCTGTCTAGCGCCAAAGATCTTGAAGTTTGCGTCATTTTTTTGCGTAGACACCTACCTTGCGTTAATGATATGCAAGGTAGGCGTTCCCGTCTAAAAAATGACTCCAAGGCATGTGCGCCTTATTTAAACTCCCGTGCAAAAATGGCACATAGGATTGTGCGGGTCAAAAGAAATGACGTCCAGCCGCTTTTGCGTCATTTCTTAACGCCTGGTCAGGGCAGGCGTTAAGGGACCTGTGGGCTCGGAAGGAGCCCAAAGGTGCCCTCCCATGCCCCCAGGGACACCCCCTGCCACCCTTGCCCACCCCAGGAGGACGCCCAAGTATGGAGGGACCCATCCCAGGGAACTTAAGGTAAGTTCAGGTAAGTATTTTTATTTTATTGTGGCATAGGGGGGCCTGATTTGTGCCCCCCTACATGCCACTATGCCCAATGACCATGCCCAGGGGACAGAAGTCCCCTGGGCATGGCCATTGGGCAAGGGGGCATGACTCCTGTCTTTGCTAAGACAGGAGTCATGTCAATGGAGGGTGGGAGTCAAAAAAAATGGCGCAACTCGGGTTGAGGCAGATTTTTTGCCTCAGACCAACTTGCCCCATTTTTTGACGCCCAAGCTCCATTTTCCCCTACGCCGGCGCTGCCTGGTGTGGGTCATTTTTTTTGACGCACACCAGTCAGCTCCGCCGGCTAAAGTCATTCCATAAATAAGGCGCCCGCATGGCGCTTTGGAATGGCGTTAGCCGGCGTTAACATTTTTGACGCACAACTGCGTTGGCACAGTTGTGCGTCAAAAAGTATAAATATGGCCCAAAATACTTCGATGAGGTGTTAACACGGCATCGTGACGGAGTCGTTCCCAACAAGTCGACACCAGCGGCGCCGGACACAGAGTCGCATAGACCCCCAAGTACAGTACCTTTGGTGAAGAGTGTAAACAAAAGTTGATGCGCGAAGTCGGGGATCGCGGCGTCGGTGTGAAACGTTGAATCCGCGCACTTCGAGCGGTGTCGGTCACGACATGGTGCAGCGACTTCCACGGAGTTGCGTACTTCAGCGGGGCTGCAGCGGCATTGGACCTGCGAAGATCGTCGCGTTCCACCGAAGTTCACGGCGTTGGGTGCAGGCGGTGTCACCGGATTCGGCAGCGGCGTCGGTCCGAAGTCGTCCGAAGTCGATTTCCTTGGATTTCCACCAGCTTTCCTTTCAAGGGCCCAGGAACTGGATAGGGCACCACTTTTCAGGGCAGGAGTCTCTCCAGAGACTCAGGTGCTGGCAGAGAGAAGTATTTGCTATCCCTGAGACTTCAAACAACAGGAGGCAAGCTCTAAATCAAGCCCTTGGAGATTTCTTCACAAGATGGAAGGCACACAAAGTCCAGTCTTTGCCCTCTTACTCTGGCAGAAGCAGCAACTGCAGGATAGCTCCACAAAGCACAGTTACAGGCAGGGCAGTACTTCTCCTCAGTTCTTCAGCTCTTCTCCAGGCAGAGGTTCCTCTTGTTTCCAGAAGTGTTCTAAAGTCTGTGGTTTTGGGTGCCCTTCTTATACCCAGTTTCTCCTTTGAAGTAGGCCTACTTCAAAGTAAAGTCTCTTTGGAATGAGAAATCCTGTCTTGCCCAGGCCAGGCCTCAGACACTCACCAGGGGGTTGGAGACTGCATTGTGTGAGGGCAGGCACAGCCCTTTCAGGTGCGAGTGACCACTCCTCCCCTCCCTCCTAGCACAGATGGCTCATCAGGATATGCAGGCTACACTCCAGCTCCCTTTGTGTCACTTTCTAGTGTGAAGTGCAACCAGCCCAACTGTCAAACTGACCCAGACAGGGAATCCACAAACAGGCAGAGTCACAGAAATGGTATAAGCAATAAATGCTCACTTTCTAAAAGTGGCATTTTCAAGCGTGCAATCTTAAAATCAACTTTACTAAAAGATGTATTTTTAAATTGTGAGCTCAGAGACCCCAAACTCCACATGTCCATCCGCTCCCAAAGGGAATCTACACTTTAATCAGATTTAAACAGATTTAAAGGTAGCCCCCATGTTAACCTATGAGAGGGACAGGCCTTGCAACAGTGAAAAACAAATTTAGCAATATTTCACTGTCAGCACATATAAAACACATTACTATGGGCCTCATTCTGACCCTGGCGGTACAAGACCGCCAGGGCCGGGGGCAACGGAAGCACCGCCAACAGACTGGCGGTGCTTCATTGCCCATTCTGACCGCAGCGGTAAAGCCGCGGTCAGAAAAGGGAATCCGGCGGTTTCCCGACGGATTTCCCCTGCTTGGGCAGAACCTCCATGGCGGCGCTGCAAGCAGCGCCACCATGGAGATTCCGACCCCCTTCCCACCATCCTGTTCCTGGCGGTTGTTACTGGCATGGGTAGTGCAGGGGCCCCCTAACAGGGCCCCAGGGAGATTTTCACTGTCTGCATTGCAGACAGTGAAAATCGCGACGGGTGCAACTGCACCCGTCGCACCCCTGCAACACCGCCGGCTCCATTCGGAGCCGGCCTCTGTGTTGCAGTACCTTTCCCGCTGGGCCGGTGGGCGCTCCCTTTGCGGGAAAGTCAGAATGGCCTCCGCGGTCTTCTGGGTCCCAGGGTCAGAATGACCCTCTATATGTCCTACCTGAACCATACACTGCACCCTGCCCTTGGGGCTACCTAGGGCCTACCTTAGGGGTGTCTGACATGTAAGAAAAGGGTAGGTTAAGGCCTGGCAAGTGGGTACACTTGCCAAGTCGAATTTACAGGTAAACCGCACACACAGACACTGCAGTGGCAGGTCTGAGTCATGATTACAGAGCTACTCATGTGGGTGGCACAACCAGTGCTGCAGGCCCACTAGTAGTATTTGATTTACAGGGCCTGGCACCTCTAGTGCACTTTACTAGGGACTTACAAGTCAATCAATTATGCCAATCATGGGTAAACCAATCACATACACATTTTGTAAAGGAACACTTGCACTTTATCACTGTTTAGCAGTGGTAAAGTACCCAGAGTAACAAAAACAGCAATATCAGAGTCCAGCACACATCAACAACCTGGGGAACAGAGGCAAAAAGTTAAGGGAGACCACGCCAAGGATGAAAAGTCTAACACACGTCGTAAAGGAAAATGACGTTAACGCAGCGAAAATGACTGTGAGCCGGTTTACGGTGCCGCAAACCGGATACGTGCCGTTTTTTTACTCAATTGCGTCAAAAAGCGCCACAAACACTACAAAATGTGCATAGGAGAGCCAAAATGGATCCCAGATGCTTGCACAGACCCCAGGAAGATGACAACAGACCAGGAACCAGCCAGGAGGGCCCACACAAGAACCAGGACAGGGAGAAGAAGAAAAGAAAGTGTCGCTTCAGTGCAGAGGAGCATGAAATTCTGGTTAAAGAGGTGACGGAACACCAGCACCAACTGTTTGTCACTTCAAAGTTGCCAATCAGTAGGAGGGAGGAACTATGGCAACAAATTGTTGACAAGATCAACAGTGTGGCAGAAGTACTGAGAACAGTCATCGAGTGCAAGAAACGCTGGCATGACTGCACGCGCAGGACCAAGGAAAAGATGGCCAGGAACAGGAAGGCAGCACTGCAGACTGGAGGTGGGAGTCCAGCACACCAGGAGGCCGTGGACCACATGGAGGAGATGGTGGCAGCCGTCATCCCTGAGGAGATCGTTACAGGGATTCAAGGACAGGACAGCGCAGACTACCAGGAGACAACACACATGCAGGGTAAGTCGCATGGGGAATTAAAATGGACAAATGTTAACTGTAAGTAGGGGGGTTGGGCATACCTACTACACAATGCATGTAAGTCATGATATTCAGGGAGTGGAATGGGTAAAGGGGCATGGCACGGGGGCATGGCCCATTCTGGGGAAACCTGGGACACACTACTACACAACACCAACAACCTTTGCATGGGGGTATGCTGCCATGCCAAGGATTTTTGTTACAAAGGTAAAGCCAGGCCAGGAGGGCAAGGTACAACGTAAAACTGGCAGCCCGTCACACGTCAGCCAGTATTCTCCCTACAGTAACTAGGGCCCAAGTAACAACCTCTGGCCATACCTGCAAGTGGAATGTAACATTGACAATAGTTGCCACTACCACCTCTGCTGTGTGTGCAGGTCAAGTAGCTAAAGGCAGTAACGTCCCCATGGATCAAACACGCCCAAATTAGTGGGTTCAGGACGACAATGTTATCAATCCCCTGAAATCAAAACAAATGTTCCAATCCAGTCAAATGTGATTGTCCAAACATCAGCCATTGTCATTAACATTAAGAGGTACACAGCACTAATGTCATACCCATGCTGCATATGTCAGGGTCCACCCCGTGCCTGGGTGACAATAGCTCCAATGACACCATGCAACATCCCAAATGTCATACTGCTCAGACAACAGCATTGAGGGGGAGGACACATGTAACTGGTTACGGAAATACACCTGCACAGTCAGAGGCGGAAATAGAACACTGCTACGACTATCAGTGCAATCCAATGTGCCACACATTCCCCAACATCAGCAGTACTCATTACCAATGCTGACATCCATATTGTGCCATAACAAAGCTAGACATAGTATATGCTACATCTCAACTACATATAGGTGGATTTGAAAGATCAGAGACTGGGGCAGATCCAGATTATTAAGTGTGGTGCTAGTGCCATCAGAGCACCCACAGCCAGTGAAAAGCCTCACCATGAGAATGGAAGTAGACGGAGGGTTGAGTAGGACAAGAAGGCGGCAAAACACAATTTGGCCTGAACCAACACCTAGAGGATGTGATGCTGACAAGTCCACAAACTGACCACAATACATGTGACATGCAGGTGGGGCATAGGCCTGGGAGAATGCTAATATGAAAGACAGGAACAATGAACAGGAACCAAGATCACAATGTTAAAATAATCGGAAGGCAGGCATGTCACATTACAAAGCCCACAACACAGACACCCTAATTGTACTGTATCTCATTGCAGAGGACGATGGCTCTCCTGCGGATATGCCTGTCCTGGACTTCCCTGATGACATGGACAAGGAGGAGCACAGATACAGCAGCCATCACAGAGGACCCACCCACCAACCCAATTGTACTACCTGCCAGCTCCAACACAGCTGAGGACTCTGACGACCCTGGCACCAGCTTTGAGCGAACTGTAGTTGGAGTACAGCGGGAGCTGGCCAATGAGGTGCAGGTGGTGATGCAAACTATGGCAGCCAGCCTGGAGGGGGGGTGTTCGTGCATGATGTCAACTGAAGAACAGGCATCAGCTATGCAAGGGCGAACAACAATATTGCAGGAAGTTGAAAAAAGGTTGAAGGAAATCAGCACAGCACAGCTGTAATAGAGTTGACCCAACACCTACAACACCTACAACAACAATCCTGCCAACGCGTGCACAAATGCAATATTGAACCCCTCACGGCCGACCTGGCTGCCTACCACCATGATGTGGCTGCTATTCTTAAGAACCAGAAGCTCCTCCTTGCTGCAGTACTGCCCTTAAGACCCCCACAGTTAGCAGCTACCAGGATGTCTGACTCCACATCTTCAAACACTGAGGTGTGTGTTGCCCCTTCACAACCACCACACCAAGGGCAGAGGAGACTACACACACATCAGAAGATAAAGACGTGGAGCAGATCGCCTTCACCCATAAGAGTACCCGGTAGCACTAGTCCCTGCCACATGGCAACCTATTACCAAGGCCCTGTGCTTTGTAACATTCCAGTCTTGCAACAACTGGACTCAAGCACTGTTCTTCAGCCCACTGTTTATCTTGTCACCCTGCCCTGTGATTGTCTCTCACTAACTCATAGGAAAATCCTGTCCCTCTGCACTGTCTGACACTTCACCCCAGCATGTTCAATGACATGTCCTGTTGCACTTGTGTAGGATCACAATGGAAGATGTCACACTAATGGACTCACAATCATGGACAATGTACATATAGCACTACAGCACTTTTAAATAAATAGCACTTACACAACAACATTGTCTCTGTGTAATGTGACACATCAACCATGATGGCCATCAGTGATGTTAACCTCAGGTCAAGGATCATTTATTGTCAATACACCTGACCTGAACAAACCTTGGCTGATAACTATGCACAGTGGCCTGGATTGTATCTTCATCTGCCCTCCCTGAGGGTTATTTCTGAGGAAAATATAAACTATACACCAAAATGCTGTGTTGTACAGAATAAGGCCTCCTCAAGGGATGTCTAAGCCAAAAAATAGTGCCTTCGATTGTTACTGAAATTCAAAACTTACGTATGTGACATTTTTGCCAATTTTTACCTAACACACACCAAACAGCATGAAAGGATGTGTATGAGTTTCCATACAAATAAGTAACCGTGCTGAACATTGTAACAAATGATACGTGTGAGGTATGTATACCATACTACATGAGAGCATACTACAACTCACCTTATAAGGATTTGTTTGGACATCAAGCTGCAGGCAGACTTAACACAGTGTCCCCAATACCAAATCTTGTAGCAAAGTATGTGACATTGAAAACATATAGCACAAAATAACCACACTTTGGGATCCATAGTAACCGTGAGTGGTAGATGCAATGGATGGCCGAATCTTAGCTAAGTAGCTTTGGTGTAGCTGCCAATTTAACAGCTCAGTTGGAATATGGTTGCAGCATAGGACACAAAAGCTAATACAAAAGAGACACTGTTCACTCATGGCAAGGCCCTGATCTACAAGCATTTACACAAACTGTAAAGGGTTACCTAGATATTTATTAAACAGTAAAAACAGAAGCTAAAACCAGGGGAAACACCAAACCTAACCTAATCTACTCTAACTACACATTAACCGCAACTGTCCCTAACTAATCTAAGCTAAACTTACTTATCACATTTAACGAAACGATCTAAACATCAACCTCCACACCCCCCTTACAAGACGGGACACATGGAGGACAACAGATACTAGCCTAAACACATACTATCTAATACTAAACAAATATATATTTTTTTGTAATTTTTTTATTTTTTTTTATTTGATAAAACACCAAAACACCAACATTGCCCATACACATAATAAAAAACAGTTGAAAAAAGTATGAAACCCCCACCCCCTACTACTAACTAAACTAACAGCCTATACTAACCTAACACTAAGCCCCCTAAACCCACTAAGTTAAAGAACCAGGAAAGAGGAGGGAGGGGAGTGAATCATGTCTGAGTATAAGCCTACAAGTTGGTCCTCCTCAGGGTGTTTTTGATGGCACGCACCCTCCGGGTAACTTGTGCCACCTCCTGCTGCAGTCTGGTCATTTTCCGTAGGACATGGTCCAAGTTCCTTTGCATCTGGGCAAAAGCTGCAGGGTCTATGGCTGCAGCATGGGTGGTATGGGTGCCAGTCGATGAAGTATGGGCCCTTGTCGGTGCCATGTCCGTAGGCTGAGGTGCAGGTGGTGCTGTGACTGGTCCTGGAGCTGTTGCTGTATATGGTCCAGCAAAGGTCCCAGCTACTGTTGGTGCCACCTGGGTGGTAGTGGTGGTGCCGGTGGTGGTGGCTGTGGTGGACACGAAAGGGCCCGCTTGTGCAAATGCCCTCCACACTCCGGAGGCTCTTTAATGGCAATATTGTCTTGCCATGTTGCAGGTCCCCAGATTCCAAATCAAGAATGTGGCGGTAACACATTGCCCTGCGCTGAAACTCTTGAATCTGGATTGGAGTCATATTGGCAGCTGTTAAGACAAGCAGAAAAAAAAACATTAGGTACTTCATTGTGTGAAATGGCTCAAAAAGTAAATCAGACAATACATCTAATGTACCTGTAACAGCCCATATCATCAGACAGATCACTGATAGTCCCTGAGTAAGTACATGGCAAGCCAGCCTACACATGTCCTATCATCAAATAGCACATCCAAACCCTACAAGATGGGTAACAACTGGAATGACTTTGGCATCATTGTTCTGCCACGTGTCAGGTAAAAATCATGCTGCATATCCTCCACCACTGACTGGATGGCAATCTAGGGCCAAAAGATCTGTGAGTTGTTAATGGAATTGCCAGTATAGAATGCATGTGCTAATCATGAGTGGGTATCCTACGTTTGGACAAGTGACTTACTGATTTACATGTTTGTGTACCAAACTTGGATCATCAGTCCTAGGTACACTATTCACAACCCTACGCCGGTGCCTGAGGGGGAGGGTGGACAAGCAACTAATAATTTCTAACAACAAGGACACCCAGGAAGCTTTGGAAAGCTGTACATGGGTTTGACCAGCACACCACAGGTAAGGAGGAACTCCAAATAGGATACACCCAAACCTTGGACAATCCTATCAACACTTATCTTTGGAAATGCAGACCATTGTCTACATCATTTCCTACCAGTAAGCCATGACTTACAACAAACAGATAGATACAAGCACACCTCTGGCCATGAGCTGCATGCACACCTAGGCTATTGTACTTCAGTGCCTCATACTCGTAGCACAACATGTGGAGCTACATGCTCCTAGGAAGTTAAACATACAGTCAAACATGTTCATTAGTGAATAGGGAAGCTGAAGTCTGTGAGTAAGACTTTGGCATCCCTATTCTGGGGGAATCAGGGTCTGACTGGCTGACTAAATCACTAATATGGTCCTCCGCTACATTTTCTGATTTCAAGTTTTATCCACATAACTCATCCCTATTCACACTGCTGTGCCTACAGGACTGACCTAGAATCCCAAAATATGACAAAAAATGATACTCCGCTCAAGGAACAAAACAGATGATTGACCAGCGCATCACACCTTGCTATGTGTCCAACACACAGGAGTCAATCACACATCATCAGCAAACACAACACGGAACATAAATATCAACACTTATTGGAGATGTCTGGGTCCGCAAATTGAGCCCCCTCTCCAATAGTGTAGGGTGCAGGTCCACCAGTAAGGCATGGAAGGGAGAAATGTGCTCAATGTCTGTGCACTGTACAACACTTCAAAATACAAATGCTAGGGGTAAAAATTAACTCAGAAAGTAAAGCCTCTCAGACATAATGATACTGCATCCTACATACCACTGCAAACATGTACAGACCTGGGGACTCCAGTGAGTGATACACAGATGTCCACACAAATGCATTGGCCCTAACTATCATGTGGTGGCAAACATTCTCCGTCATTAGTGAGAAGACAAAATCATGGAGGGTATTCCTCTCATCATGTGTATCCATGAGAGACATGGAAAGCCACTTTCCGTGAGGACTCCATTACCAGTCACCCAGACATTGTGACTAAGACCAATTTTAGACACACAGGTACAATGTACAGAGGGCCAGAGACAGTTGTTAGCCCTCAATTTGTTTTATTTCATGTGCCACATCTATAGTGAGTCGCACCAACCATAGAGATATGAACCTGTGTGTATACCTTTTGCCAGCCATTCCTAATTGAAATGTGGCACTGCAAACTCAAAATATCAGTCTAAGATGTTACCTGAGGTAAGCTATAACTTATTACGTATGTGTTAGAATCCAGTTCAGACATGTATCCAAAAACAATTGAGGGACACAATATTTCTTGAAAATTTCTGAAATTCCAAGATATGTTTCTTCATACACTCACCGACCACACATGAAACATATGTTTGAGCCACATTGCCATCATCAATTGATGTGAAGCCAGCACTAATTTTCAGGTCGCAATTGCGGTGCTAACAAAGTAGAACTATGGCCCTGTATGTTTCACTAGCATTCCACATGTTCAAAAACATTGCCGGCAGAATAAGAAAAAATCAGCTACTGTCATTACAGAGCATTTAAACGTGCACATTACTCTGATTTGTACTTACCAACAGGGCCACCAATCACACTCCCCAGGTGGTTCAGCAGGTCTTGCTCCCTGGCAACAAGGTCAGCCCAGCAGTGCTTCAGCTGGTGGTCATTTTGCGGTGTGTTGTATATTCTCTGCAGATGGTACAACACCTTTGCCCATCGGAGCCTCCTTGCCTCTGTGTGATAGCCTTGGATCACAAAACCACCTGCCTCTATCATAATGGGTAGGAAGTGGCAGACCAGGCAAATAAACCCACCCAGCTCCTCCTCTCCCATCCTGCCCAAAAATATTGCACCAATAATAAAGAGGGGATAAAGGGGTACAAAGGAGAATAGAGGGAAAGTAGGGCATGAAATGCAAAATAACTAAGAACACAGCCCAACTATACCCAAGCTACCACTACCCACAACAGACTCCCAACACAACAAAGACAAATGTTGACAACACAAATGACCAAAAAAACCCTCAGACAGGCTACCACAGACAGTTATTATACACAAAAAGACAATTTAAAGACCACACTGAAGACAAAATCACAAAATGCACAGAGACAAGTCTAAACACAGCCACACAGTCAGGAAATATCACAGACTGCAAAGTGAAAGTGAAAGTGAAAGTACACCCACTGTACCAATTCTGTAAACAGGATATCCTATTACATCACTTCCTGCCTCAAATGTGGTGCGTTTTTCTTGTTATGCGTCAAAATATTATGGCGCTTACAGTCTGTGCGTCATTTCTTTTTTACGCACATGATTAGAAATAACCCCTCATCCATATTGTTAAATATGTTTCATACTTAACCAATTTCCAGGGGTACAGTGTGGGAATTACCGCTCAGGGCCAATGGATGTTTCAGGGCATTGTGCGTCATATTTCAATGCATATGCGTCATTTGTAGAAGCATGTGTGTCTTTTTTTATGCATATGCGTCAACATTTCTGTCATTAACTGGGTTTGGGTCATTTCTCATTTTTAATGGGACATGACAGTTGTGACAATACAGAGATAGGCTGATTGCACCCACATTGGGCATTACGGTGTATGGGCACATGTGACAGATCATACTACTGCGGACCATGATCCTCTACTTGGTGTACCGGATTTTCACTCTTCACTGGCACAATAGATGGCCAAACATGTGGGATACAATTATGTATTAACCAGTTTGGGCATGTTTTGCATCAAGAGAGGATAGCAAGGCAACGCAACTCACTACAATAACTCAATGCCTATGGGTCAATGTGTGTGATTTGGCCACTACTGTTGTTGTTGACCCACTGTGTGAGCATCACAAGATGCATTTTTGCTAATCTGCTTGTATGCATGTGGAGTCAATGTGTCCAATCCTCAGATGCAAGTCAGTGTGGAAATGAGAGAGGACATGTGTTAGTCATACACATAGCAACAACTGTTGTGTGCACTTCCTAGGTTTTTCGGAACATAAACACCACCAATGACAAAGCATGCACTGGATAGATAGCAGACAGTTATTCATGTCAATTTCCCAAAACTTAGCCATCACATGTCCTGGAATGTTGGATACTACTTCCTAGGCACTTGTTTGTTAACCCACCATGAGTCAGGCATGGAATCATACTATGTGGGTACTGTGTTTGTGACACGGAGTCCCAAATATAATACACAATTGTAATGCTACGCCACAGTTGGAGTCATATAACTGAGCCATGTCTCTCCGGTGGCAGTGGAGAACCAGCAGACCAAGCAGCACGTGTTCACATATTTCCAGTGGTAAAATGCACAGAGGTGTCTGGTTCATGTGTGTGGGCCAATGTGTAGCCTGTAAAATTATTGGGGTCTATGTTGTCACAGTTACGTGCAGGTCTAGTCATGAGTCTGTGGAGCCATTTCCTGTATCTACAAAGTATCCTTCGCAGATCAATAAAAGGAAAGGCAATGAGGATTTGAGAACACACATGGGGATGGTCCAACCCTGTCACTGCAGACGTGTTATGAGACTGTCAACAGGGCAACCTTGGTGTGCTGACAAAGTTAATGTCGCAGGATTCTTATACAGGCAGGTTTCCTCACAACATTTGTACACAGGTTGGCCTTTAAAATTCCCACTGCATCTGGGAACATCAGTGCCTCTGTGCTGATTAATCTCACAGTTATTCACCACACAAGCCCCACCAATATGTTGGGAGCAATGTGAATCAGCGTGTGGACTTTCTTGGTCCTCAGATGTGTGGACATTTCATGCACATTATCTGACGTTGTTTGTTGTGATGGAGGCACCATACCCAATCCATGCATACAGCCATGGTACACTGTCACAATTTGTCACTCATGCATACATGAAACCCAGACAAGGGATAGGCCATGATTCGGCTATTTGGAGACAAGTTCACCCCCATGGTACAATAAATAAACTGATTATGCCAAACAAAGTATTTGACTATGCAGTGTAGACCCACCTGACACAATACCCTAGGAGGAATATGAGGGTTGGGATAGCAGCTATGATACAAATGTAGGCCCAGGGAACCTTTAGGATAACGCAAAGACAGGAGCCAGTCAGGCTAACAGGATGCAGGGTCAATCAGGATCCAAACATTTCACAAGGTAAATACACAGTGGTCAGACTGAGACTGGTCAAAGGAGGAACAAGACAGTGGAAATGGAAAACTGTGTTTTTCCTGTGTGTTGGAATGTAACACATTAACCCAAGAGCTGTGTTACACAGCTGATTTATACGGCAAGGCATAACAGTGTTATAGATAACATGGCTGCTTCTATGCTGTTCCAAGCAGCTGCAAGGGCAGTGCATGTTCAAATGGCTGGTCTCCATGGAGGTGCTCACACGTGTGTGCAGCATCAGTCTTTCACAAGTCCTGTAGGTGAGATTCAAGTTCAAAGGGCCAACAGTACCTTTCACATGGGAAGCGATGTACAGGTAATAACAGGTCCTAGAGACTACAAGCCAGTGCATTATTTAACCAGACGTCCATGCATACAGAAGTGCAATGACTATGGCATACCATACTAAAGAGGGAAGTTCACTGGATTTACATTGTGAGTCTGGGAGTGTGTAGAGGAGGGATTATCTAGGGACACATATTCCCATTCTAGGGACCTCTGAAGAAGGGTGGGGTGAGACCGGGAACATGGGTGTGTCTGGACTTTAGGACATGGGCTGCCATATGCAGGGGATGTCATGTGAGCAATGCTAGTCATACCTGGGGCACTTGTGCTATGAATTTGCTGCTTATATGGAAATCTAGTCACACATAGTCCTTGCAAAGATAGGTGATGTAAGACTTACTGCTGTCAAGGGTCTGGTTATACATTCCTGTTACCAATGCAATAGCACATCCACAGCCTCATGTATGAGGCATTTTATTACCTTATTGACTGATGGTGTCTTAGTTGAGTGCCATATGCTGCGATGAACCATGTTGCCAGCATATACGTGTGGTCCTCTGCTATTGCCCTTCAAATGTGAAATGTACAGGATATATGCCATTTACAGTGTGAGTGAATGTGGCTGTACATTCATATGCATCAAACTAGTTTAGGAATGTTCTGTGTCCTAATCGGTATTTCAGCAATGCCCAATGAGGCTACACTCTGATTCTGATAGTTGGAGATAATGTTATGCAAAAATGATTATCCAGACCATGATAGAGTGATTAGTATAGGTGTTTATTTACATATGGTAAGACAGTGGTGATGGGTGAGTAGAGTTCAAAGAAATTTTGCGCAATATGTTGTCTCCGACGCAATCCTGCAGCTGTGTTTGGATGGTCCCCCTCATGTTGATGGACAGCATACTCCTCTTCCTCCTCTTCAGGCATTTGTGGGTCGGGTTTATGTAGGGAATGTTCCTTCTTACACATATGTTGTGCAGGATGGCACAGGACAAAATTATTTTGCACACCTTTTCTGGTGAGTATAGGAGGCTGCCTCCGGTGATGTCGAGGCACCTGAATCTTGACTTCAGGATGCCAAAGGTCCTCTCGACTATGGTGCTTGCACTCCTATGTGCCTCATTATAGGCATGCTCTAATGCTGTGCTTGGGTTTGCAAATGGGGTCATGATCCATGGCTGGATCCCATACCCCTGAGCAGCTGAAAGAGAAAATGAGTGAGAACATGTTGATGTACCTTGCAACATAAATATCACTTTGCATGGCAGTTGTTCTCTTGTGTTGTCTGTGACTCGTTGGTGTTTGTGTTATTGTGTGATTCCTAGGCTTCTAGGATGTACCATCAGCATTGGGTTGTTTCCTTATCTGAACGGGTGTTTGGCTGTTGACCGGATTTCAGCAGCATTTTTGTAGAGTTGCAGTACAGTGTGTACTCCCTCACATTGTGACTTGTGAAAGAGGTGTCCCTGTGTCTTAACTGGGGGTGAGATGATACTTCCATACACAGAATCAATTCGACAGTGGTGGTAACACGGTTGCATCTATATACCCTGGACATCCCATCCAATTTCACAAATGCAATAGAATTATTTAACCATCAGTGAGACCCTTAGATATTGCAAGGTGACAATGTGCAAAACATCTCCATACATTGTGAGCACTGACGTGTTAACAATTGACTATGCACTAATTACACATGTGTGACAAGTTCACTGCAGACCTATTTCTCTGCCCTTGCCATGTCGACTCATGTTGTAACGATTACCTATACTACTGTACATGTTCTAGTTCAGATGGCTAACTTGGTTGAGAGGTTATCATTTAGAGTTTCAGAAGGTCCATATGCAAGTACATCTGTTGTGTGTGTGTTAATTTGTCACAATGCGTATGTTTAGGAATGTGCACTTACAATATTGTCCCTTCAATATGTGTTCTTCGCACAGTCAAATTGCTTCTTGGTAGTGGGCAATGTGAGAGCATGAGTGATGTGAGATATTGGTACAGCTTCAATGATTGCACGTGACCTTCATTGGAGTCATCATCATGCTATGTGTGTCATGGTGTTTTGACATGCAGCAAAACACATTACACACCCCTTGCACAGTACGTATTGGTTTGAAGGGTGTTGGATTGAGTGTTATTGATGTGATGTTGAAAGATTAATCTTCCCTAATGTACTGCCAGTTGGGGCCCTGTCAATGTCATTGTGTTGTTTAAAATGTTTCCCTTGTGTCTGTGGAGTGGCATCTGTTGTTGTTTGGAACTGTCATTTGTCCCCAGGTGTGTCTCCCATTGGGTGAGGATATCAAACATGCCTAGCGGTGTCACAACTTCAGTGTGTTCCTGTCCATGTGTCAATGTTGTAGTGTATGTGTTGTGTGTCCTAGAGGGTTGCTGTGCAGTATGTATATAAGTAGGTTTCTGTACTTACCAACAAGTAGGCCATTTCCATATCGTCCATCCTGGAAGTGTTGATTGATGGTGCAATGACGGAAGATGAATGAATCATGTACACTCCCAGGATACTTTACCACGATGTTGGTGATCAAACCCCGGTGATCAACAATGGCCTGCACATTAATGGAGTGTGTGTGCTTCCTGTTGTGGTATAGATGTTCGGTTCCAGCAGGTGTCACAATGCGTACATGTGTGCAGTCAATGGCACCAAGGACGTGTGGGAAGCTATTAATTTGGTAAAACCACTGTTTTGTCTCCTGCTGCTTCTGCTGTGTGTTGGGGAAGCTGATATGGCGGGGTGTGAGGGAGATGATAGCATCCAGTACCTTGGGTAGGAAGGCAGAGAATGATGGCTGTGAGATCCCAGCAACCCGGGCACCAGTGATTTGAAAGGAGCCACTTGCCAACACGAGTAGTACAGCTAGCAGCTTGGTTTCTGGTGGAATGGTGTGGGGTGTCTGCAAGCTGGGTGCCAACTGTGGCTAAATGTTGCGCAGCAGCTGCTGAATGGCTTGCCAGTTGAGCCTGTACCTCTGAATGATGTCTTGTTGGCGGAGTCCCAGAAGGGTTGTCCTGGTGCAGAATATCCTCTCCTGCCTTCTGCATTGCCTTTGGGGTTCCTGCTGGTGTTGTGGAAGCTGCTGTTGTTGGTCCTGTGCTCTGCGTCTGCGTGCATGCTGGATGAAAAGCACCTCCATGTCTTCCTTTTGGAGCTCTGCTGTTGCTTCAGTGTGTTTTCCTTAAGTGCAGGTGTGTTTGCCACATTTTAACGCCTGCCCTGACCCAGGTGTTATTTTTTTACGCAAATCGGCTTGTGCATCTTTTTCCGACTCTGCCAACCGGCCGTGCGTCATTTTTGCGTGGTAGCATAAATAAGGCGCCTGGGCGTTCAAGTCATTTTTTGGAACGGAACGCCTACCTTGCATGTCATTAATGCAAGGTGGTTTACAGCATCCAGAAAACGAGGTACACGGCGGGATTTTGGCGTTTGCGGGCTCGGGCGTCAAAGTTTAAATATCGAGCATGGTTTGCGCCGAATGTTCATCAAAATTTGTGACGCACATTCGGCGCATACAGAGTTTAAATATGCCCCGAAGTTCACAGACTTTTGGATAAGGGTGTTGTTTGATAGAGGGCATGCACCAGTATTTTATTTGTACTTTTATTTAATTTTTCAAATTTGGTTGAAGTGTGTGGCCTGAAGTTGCTTTAGGGGTCTAGTATTTTTTTATTGATTATAAGTGAAAAGGGTTGCACAGTAAAGTACATGTTCTCCATGTTTGTTAAAGTTGCACTATTCATTTATTTTACCATGTGGCGTAGCCTCCCCGCTGGCCATTCATCTAGAACTAGTCATTGGGTATATGAAACCACTTTCTCTGTGGTACATGTTGAATCTATGATCATTTAGGCTAGGGATGACACTGGATTAAATGCTATTTTTTGGTATTTCATGTTTTTTTCGGCTGCTATGATATTGTTTGTTGTTGTAAAAAGTTTCATAGCTCACTTTTCATTTTTGGCATTGCTACATTAATGGTTGCGCTTTCTTCATCATTTACCATGCCTCCTTTGTCTGGCTAGTGTGTGTGTGTGTGTGTGTGTGTGTGCCAAGTGGCCAGAGGCCATTTTGTGTGGTTAGCATCGATCTATTGGCCTTCATGTATTCTTTGTTGTCCATGCCTCCTTGCTTGCTGTTTTTGTTGTTTGGCCATGTGGCCAGTGCCTATTGTTAGTAGGACATCAGTGTGCTTTTGCCATAGGCCTTCATGTGCTCTTTTTTCTCCATACCTCCTTGTTTGCTGTTGCTGTTCTGTGACTATGTGGCCATTTTGTTTAGGCAGTCAGTGTGATTTTGCCATAGGCTTGTATGTGTTCTTTTTTCTCAATGCCTCCTTGCATGCTGTTGTTGCTTGACCATGTGGCCGGTGGACATTTCCTGCAGGGAGTTAGTATGCTTTTGCTACAGGCCTGCATGTGTTCTTTGTTCATGTTAGACCTGGCATCCTTGGTGTGATTTCTCCTGACTTTTTGCCATCTGAACGACCGCTTTGCTGACTTTATGTTTGCTGGCTTTAGGATTCTTCGCACTTCACCATTCCTAGCAAGTCCTAAAGTACACGTGCCCTGTACCCTAAACATGATGATATTATCCACATTTGGCATATTTAATTTACTTGCAAATCCTAGTAAAGTGCATTATATGTGCCCAGGGCCTGTAAATTAAATGTTGCTAGTGAGTCTGCAGTACTGACTGTGCCACCCACTACAGTAGTCCTTTAAATATGTCTCAGGTCTGCCACTGCAGAGCCTGTGTGTGCAACTGAAGTTTGGACTGTGCAAGTGCAACCCCTTCCCCGGCCCAAACCTTCCTTTTCTTGCATGTAAGTCACTCCTAAGGTAGACTCTAGGTAGCCCCCAGGGCAGGGTGCAGTATATTTAGAAAGTTGGATATGCACTTTTAAGTTTAACATATTCTGGTATTCTGAAATCTATTACCTTTGTTTTTCACTACTGCAAGACCTAACTTTCCCATAGGTTAACATTGGAATTCCCATGAAACAGTTTTAAAATGTAATTTCCAATTGGGAAAAGATGGAAATTTGACAATTGGTATTAAAATCACAGCTTATGATGAATTCAGAAATTGTAAGTCTGAAAATGCCACTTTTAGAAAGTTTGTGTTTTCTTACTTTAAGCATTCTGTGACTTTGACTGTCTCTGAATAAGTGTCTGGTGTGTGCGACAGCTGGGCCAGTATGTGACCAGTGTCCAATGTCAGCCAGCCACCTCGTTAATGTTAATTAGTTTTTTCCAGTTTTTCTCAAGGGGGTCGCAAATTGCGACCCACCTCATTAATATTAATGAGGTGTGCCTTTGCGACCCCCTTGCGAGTCGCAGATGGTGTCAGGGACACCATCCTACATTCCAAATTGTGAGTCGCTCTGACTCGCAATTTGCAAGTTGCAAATTGGAATATACCTACAACAGGCCCTAAATCTGTACCACTATACTTGATCTACAGTACAAAGAATACTGGCCACTTTCATTCCTTTTTCATAAAGTGATATTTCATTATGCAAGATGGGGATTGCTGAGCAAGCGAGACACGTGGAAAAGGAATGTCTGGAAGTTAGAGTTCTGGGCAGAAGTTCTGGCATAGAGCCGCTGTTGTCTCACATCAGCCAACACCAGCAACCTGACCAGCAACACCAGCAACTGCACCAGAAACAACATCGGCAATAGAAGAATCAGATCTAACCTCTGCAATGGTTTGGTTTCAAATGGCAGAGCTTAAGTCGAGTGCAGAGGCTAAAGCAACAAAGGCCGAGCAAGTGGCAGCACCAATCACCATTCAGAATATGGTCCAAAACTATATGGGTGACTCAAAAAGGGTCTAAGTGTACTAAAACCCATTGGCCTATTGGTATGGGAAAATGCACAAATGACCAGAGCTCATCAGGCTGGCAATAAAGTATCTGCCTTGTCCTGTACCCAGTGGGTAGCCAGTGTGTTTTGCTGAGTCTATGTTCAGTACAGCTGGCGCAGTTGTTACAGTTAGAAGGAACAGTCTATCTCGTCAAAACGTGGAGAGATTGACTATGATTAAAATTGGCCAACACTTCATATCACATGAATACACTGTTCCTGAAACATGACAGTAGGAGGAGGATGAGGACGATTGGAAAGACTCAAGTTCATTAGCTGACCAACTCCTGGGTGAACTCCCTGAGTTTGAAGATGAACTCTACTTCCCTGACTGAGTAGGCCAACATAGAACTTTAGATTATCGTGTCAAACTGCTTTGCTAAAAAACAAATAAATAGACATAGGTAGAGGAACGTATATGTTGTGCCGACTTATGCTGCCCAACTATTTCGCATGTATTGCTGAATTGAAGTTGGACCAGTCTGAAGTGAAGAAACCTCCACCCGCTCTTTAAGGACATTGGAGACAATGCCTGCCTCCGTCCCATGCCTATCTTTTTTTTCATCCCCTAGTAGGGCTGCCCAGTAAGATCATTAATTTACAAGACTGATAATGTATTGCTTCCATGTTGAAAGATAGATGCATGGCCCTCTCCCTGCTATACTTTTTTTCTAGTTCTTCAGAGACCTGAACATTCAGTGTAGTTAACAAATACAAATCTAGAGAAAATAAATGCTGAGAATCTTTTGTTCTTCTTGTTCATCAACAGCACTGCACTACAGGTCTATCTCTCTTAATTTTCTTTGGTTTGGGGGTCGGACTGATTCATCACTCGGAGTCAGGACTCAGGGCGGGACTACCTCAACAGCCAAAAAAAAGAAGTTATTTACTTAAAAGGGAAACAAACATGATGATGACTTTAAGAGGCCAACTCAGCCCAGACGACTGAAGAGACGTGTGATGATTTGGGAAATACGGAGAAGTCTGCTGGCTCAAATGTCAAACTCCTCCATTATCTGGCTGTGGTTGGGGGGCTGTAACTGAAGACAGACATGTAGATGTCAGTCACATCATCACATGATGGACACACTCAACTAAATGTTATGATAGTTGTGAGATTAATCAGCCATGTTGAAACTTACCTTCTGTCATTCTCCTTGACTCTACAATATCATTACTGTTTTACAATCTACAGGCTTTCTCTTCTCCTGCATGAAAGATGAAAGCTCCATAACGCTCCTACTTATCTTGTTGGACCAGTTCAGCAAGGCACCCAAGACAGACATTCTAAGAAAAATAAAGGTACACAGCACAATTTGGCATTTATATGCAATATCATTTTTTTCTTTTAACACTCATAAGGTTTAGAATTGTGTGGTTTCACTTCTCTATAATTTGTATTTTTCAAACCTAGATGACATATTATTTGATATATAATAACTTGGGTCTCTGGGGCTGAAGGACTCTTTGCAATGCACTTAATTGAACTGTGGCATTCCTTCAGTTCCTTCCACCACAGATTTAATGATGGTGATGTTCTACTCACCGACCTGATGAAAAGTGTTGTTGTGTACCACATCACCACCTGGACCCAAGTAGACGACGACGCCGAAACCCTAAAAACCATGAACTCCATCCACTCAGGATCTCCCTCTGACCCCTGCCCACATCACGTTTTCAACAAAGCCGACGTCGCCATCGCCCCCATACTCCGCAAGATCATCAACCTTTCCTTCAACACCGCTACCTTCCCGGACAGCTGGAAGCACGCAGAAATCCAACCTCTCCTCAAGAAACCTAAGGCTGACCTCAACGATCTCAAAAACTTCCGACCAATCTCCCTCCTCCCTTTTCCAGAGAAAGTCATCGAGAAGATCGTCAACACACAGCTCGCCCACTACCTGGAAGACAACTCCATCCTAGACCCCTCCCAATCCGGGTTCAGACGAAACCACAGCACAGAGACTGCACTCCTCGCCGCCACAGATGACATCAGACTACAAATGGACAACGGCGAAACCTCAGCCCTGATCCTCTTAGACCTATCAGCCGCCTTCGATACAGTCTGCTACTGCACCCTACTAACCCGTCTACACGAAGCCGGCATCCAAGACAAAGCCCTCAACTGGATCTCCTCCTTTCTCTCTGGCAGAACCCAGAGGGTCCGACTCTCACCTTTCCACTCCAAAGCCACCAACCTCATCTGCGGCGTCCCCCAAGGCTCCTCACTAAGCCCAACGCTATTCAACGTCTACATGGCCCCCCTCGCACAACTGGGCCGCCAGCACAACCTCAGCATCATCTCCTACGCCGACGACACCCAGCTCGTCCTCTCCCTGACCAAAGATCCTCTCACCCCGAAAGCCAACCTTCACGAGGGACTGAAATCCATCGCCGAATGGATGAGCAACAGCCGCCTAAAACTTAACTCCGACAAGACGGAAGTCCTCATCCTCGGGCGCACCCCATCGGCCTGGAACGACTCGTGGTGGCCCACCGCCCTAGGCCCTCCACCCACCCCAGCCAACCATGCACGAAATCTCGGCTTCATCCTCGACTCCGCCCTCACCAAGTCCAAACAGGTCAACGCAGTCTCATCCTCCTGTCTTAACACCCTCCGTATGCTCCGCAGGATCTTCAAGTGGATTCCAACAGGAACCAGAAAGACGGTAACCCAAGCCCTCGTCAGTAGCAGACTCGACTACGGCAACGCACTCTACACAGGCATCCCAACAAAAGACATCAAACGACTCCAACGCATCCAGAACGCATCCTCCCACCTGATCCTCGACACACCCCGCCGATGTCACATCTCCCCTCACCTGAGGGACCTCCACTGGCTCCCCGTGGACAAGAGGATCACCTTTAAACTCCTCACCCACGCACACAAGGCTCTACACGACACCGGACGCACCTACCTGAACACCAGACTCAACTTCTACGTTCCCTCACGTCAACTACGCTCTGCCAACCTTGCCCTCGCCATCGTCCCCCGAATCCAGCGCAAGACCTCTGGCGGCAGATCCTTCTCCTACCTCGCCGCCAAGTCCTGGAACGCACTCCTGACCTCACTACGCCAGACCCAGGACCTCCTCACCTTCAGGAGACTCCTCAAGACATGGAGTACGGGTACATAGCGCGCTTTATAAATTATTGATTGATTGATTGATTGATTGTAGTGTTTGTCTTTGTCACAACTTTCCCCTACTGCCTGTTCCCATCTATTCATAAAACCCCTAATCCTCTTTCTCTAGGCTGTGCAATTTATCAAAGTGTGACTTACTTACACCATAAATGGATCACACACTGGGTGGGGTTGATATGATGAAAGGGACACCAACTCACTGTGGGATCTTCTTACTTGGATAATACAATAGCCCACACCAGCCTCACTTATCCACCAAGTTATGAGAGGGATAACATAACCCATCACCATAGTGTAGAACAATCAGAACAATGTTGGACTCTGTTCCAGTGTCCCATTATAGTGCACACTAGTCCAAGAGTTTTTTTATTAAAGTGGTCTGGTCCCAGTATTTAATAAATTGCCCACTAACTCTGTGTTTTCTTTCAGTCTAGTTGCCTGTGATGAATAAATATTATTTCTGATGAATCCCACAATTAGAATTCACCTTGTTAAAAAAGGAGGGAAAGGGACCTCGCTTTGTGATGTCTTCCCTAGTAGCACAAAAAGAGAACACTAATATCTTCACAATTAATAATAAAGAAGGCCCTTTTTGGAAACAGTGCAATAATGTTTGGGGCGATTTTCAAGAGGTACCACCCCCCAGTCAATTCAGGTAAGAAAGAACAAGAATAACTTGTTTACTTAGAAGTTAAGTTGTTCTTTGGAAGGAGAGATAAAGTATATTTTTGTCTCTGTTTGCAGACTCCTACTAGGCAAATAATTACATGGGGTAGGACAAGGCCAGTTACTACATTCACAAGCACTATAGTGTATAATTGATTTGTGGCTCGGTGCTGTAAAACATCAGCAAGTGAAACAGATTTGAATTAAACATTTTTCCATTTCCAGACCCTGCCACTGTGGTAGATGGGTATAACTGGAGTACAGGAAGAGGTGAGTAAACTAGTGAAGAGCATGGCAAGGGAATTCAGAGAGGGAAAATGTGAGTGAAATGTTTATGTATATAAATGTGACAATTTGACAAACTATCAAGGGGCAGCTCTCTATTTAAGTCTCATAACACAACAGAACACTCAACAAATGCTGCAATAAATTATACTTTGCCAACTAGCAATAGAAGGACCAATAATGAATTATGAAAATTACAAAAAAATGAAAACCAGTTTCTTTGTATAACCCACCCTCTGCACCCACAACAGGCCGACTCCCTCTGCAAGCCAAAATGTCACAAAACGTTAGCCCAAGCCAATCCAAACTCAAAATAAAGTAACAAAGTCCAATGTCTGAAGTCTAAACCCTTTCCCCAAATTTGTCCCCCCACCCTCCCCATCCACATCCTGCTCTCCCACAAAAACAAAAAATCAATAGAAAATGGCATTGAGGGTATCCCGTTTATGGGTCAAGTCCTGCTGCTTTTGACAGAGCAGTGCTGTCTCGTGGGTCAGGGTATTTAACTGTTATAAGAAGTGGAGGAGGCAGTGTATGGTTGTGTGTCAGGAGGGGAGGGTGGTAGTGATACGGGAGGCAATGGAGGGTCTTGTCTGAAAGTGGCAGCGGTGGTGTGGCCAAGTTGGAGGTCGGTCAAGCTGGTGGCCCTATATAAATGCAAAAGACTTTGGGGGTGATTCCAACCTTGGCGGGCGGCGGTAGCCGCCCGCCAGGCGGAAACCACCATGCGGCCACAATAACGCGGCCCCCATTCTAACATTCCAGCTGGGCTGGCGGGCGCTAACCATGTTTGCGCCCGCCGGCCCAGCGGGAATGAGGCCGCAACACAGGAGCCGGCTCCTAATGGAGCCGGCGGTGTTGCGGCCGTGCGACAGGTGCAGTTGCACCCGTCGCGCTTTTCACTGTCTGCCGTGCAGACAGTGAAAAGCAGGCCGGGGCCCTGTTAGGGGGCCCCAGGACACCACTTACCGCCAGCCTCTTCCTGGCGGTGTAAACCGCCAGAAACAGGCTGGCGGTAAGGGGGTCATAATCCCCAGGGCAGCGCTGCTTGCAGCTCTGCCCTGGCGGATTATCACCGCCGGGGTAAAATAGGCGGGAAACCGCCGGCCCCGGCGGTGCGACCGCGGCTTTACCGCCACGGTCAGAATAGGGAATGAAGCACCGCCAGCCTGTTGGCGGTGCTTCCGTCATTCTTGCTGTGGCGGTCCAAGACCGCCAGTGTCAGAATGACCCCCTTTGTCCCTTTCTAGCTCGGCATGGATGGTGATTAGTGATGTCATCAGTGATGTCACTGACCATGCCATCAGTGATGTAATATGTGAGGTCATAAGCAGTGCATTACGGGGGTGCAAGTTACAGTTAACTCAGGTAACTATGACTGCTGAATTTCTATGGTTTTATATGAGTAAATTCCGAACCTAGCTTTAATGTCCCTGTAACCTTTGTCTTTTTCAGTGAATTTTTACACTTTTATAAATTCTATTTCCTAACTAAAATGTTCCTCTAACCTTTGTTTTTTTCAGTGAATTTCAAAGTTTTCTTTTTTTTTTAATTGATACTCTAATTATAAATTGTAACTGTTGAGAGTTGGTATGTGAGTGGCTGTATAGGTTGGTGGGATGAGTACCTGAATGGGTTTCTGTGTGGGTGAATGAGTAGATTTGTGTGTGGGCTGTATGGGTCTGTAACTTGATATTTGAATGACTGTATTAGTATGTGTATGGTTGTGTAAGTGGGTGTAGGAGTTACCTATATGGATTTGTGAGTGGGTACATAACTGACTCACTGGGTATGTGAATGGATGCATTATTGTTTGAGCTTATCTGTGGCAAGGTGTGTAAGTCTCCAATTGGGTCTGTAAATGGGTGTGTAGGTTACTCAGTTGGTGTGCAAGTGAGTGTGTGAGTATTTGAGTAGGTCTGCGAGTCAGTGCAACAGTCTCTTAGTGGGTTAGTAAATAGGTGCATGAGTCTGAGTGAATCTGTGAGTTGGTGCATGAATTTCTGAGTGGGTCTTGTGTGTCTGAGTGGGTATATCAGTGGTTGTATGAGACTCTGAGCTGGTGTGTGATTGGTTGTGTGAGACCTTAAATAGATCTGTGAATGGGTTGATGAGTTTCTGAGTGGGTCTTTGAGTGGGTGTGAGTGGGTCTGTAAGTTGGTGTGTACGTTTCTGAGTGAGTTTGGGTATGGGTGATTGACAAAATGTATGAGTGTATGTATGGGCAATTTGGCTGAGTTCATGAGTTTTTTATGAGTGTCTGAATAAGTGCATGAGTACATGTATGGGTGAGTGAGGGAATGTTTGAGTGTGTTTGTGGTTAATTGATTGAGTGATGAGTGCATGTATGTGTTAGTAAAAAAGTGTATGAGTGGTGTATCAGTGATTGAGTACGGGTCCGTGTACGACTAAGTGACTTACTTAATGAGTGCATGTGTATGTGAGTGAGTTCATGAGTAGTGAATTGGTAATTGCATGAGTGTTGTAAGGGCAATTTAGTGAGTGGATATGTGCATGTACAGGTAAGTGAGTGACTTCATGAGTGTTGAATGTATGATTGACTGAGTGTATAAATGTATATATAGATCAGTGACAGCATGAGTGATGTATAGTTGGATCAGAGGTTGGAACCTTATACTGCTATTCGTAAGTCTTACGTTTGGTATAAGAAGTTAGCAATTCACCTCTTCCACTTGGCAACTTTTAATGCTTTTATTGTGTTTAAGGATAGGTCTCCAGAGTCAAAGATGACATTTGTGAAATTTCAGGAGTCAGTGATAGAGAGCCTTATTGTGGTGGAAAAGGCAAGAGTTCCTAGAGAAGCAGTGGTGGAGGATGTGGCTAGATTGAAAGATCGCCACTTTGCTGAGCACATTCCTTCCACGCAAAAAAAAGGCTTTCCAGCTAAGAAATGTAGAGTCTGTGCTTGAAGAGATATCCGGAGGGAGACTCAAATGTACTGCCCAGATTGTCCTTCAAAGCCTGGGCTGAGTGTGGGAGGTTATTTAAAGAATTTCAACACCCAGAAGAATTACTGGGAACTACCATGAGTGTAAACTGCCTGTTTTATATTTTCATGTGTTCAGTTTCATGGTTGCCATTTCTGTCATGTACTTAGTTAGAGCTTTTGAGTTTGTAGTTTTGTAATTATTACTAATTAGTGTTTTCTTTGTTTTTAAAACAAAAAAAGTGATGCCATTGTGTGTGGAGTGGCACAGTCCAAACACTCCCATCAGCTGGTGTGATTGCTGTATCAGGCATGTGGGCGTATGTAAGTGATGGGCCCTTGAGTGGCGCTGTCTGTTGATGAAAGTGTTGTAATGTGCTGGGCCCATGGCTGGCAGCATGAATGGTCTTGTGCATGTCATGTATCAAAGGTGTGTGAATGTACTATAAAGTGGTTGGTGCCTTGTCATGGCTTTACAGCTCACGAGCTGTGAGTCATTGGTTCAGTTTTTTGGCCTTTCAATTATTACCAGTACATTTCATTTTGGTCAAATCTCTTGTTAATAACATTTGTTCCACTGAACCATCACTCACCCTCATGCCAAATCCAACCAGTATGTGTGGTAAAAAATGACAAAACCTGCTCTGCTGTAATCAGGTGTCGTAGCACACCTGTGACATGCTAGGTGTCTTGGGTGGGACCCCGATGATGGAGCATGCCACCAACTTGGTTGGTGGGTGAGGGGTCTTTTTAACATAACTTAACTGTGTTTCTTTTCACAATTTTAATATTTGGAACATCACATAAGTATGTGGACACACCAAAATGATCTATTGCAAAACTACCTGTGTTTGGGAGTTCACCTATGTTTATGATCCCGGGTGCGGCCTTCATCTAGGGAAACCTACCAAACCTAGACATGTTTTAAAAATAGACACTCCAAGGAGTCCAAGGAGGTGTGGCTTACCTGGATCCCGCAACATTTTCTTACTCAGACTCCTCTGCAAACCTCAAACTTTGCTAAAAAAGCATATCTTCCTCACTTTTCTTTGTAGGATCACTGCTGCAGCACAGATTTCCTACCGCCCAGCATTCCCCTCAGTCTCCCAAGTAAAATGATACCTCACTTGTGTGGGTCCCCAAAGCAGAGTCAGCCTAAAAGATGTATAAAAGAAAAATATGTGCTTATCAACGCGCTGTGCTATCCCTTCAATCTCTACAGGTTGTTGCCATTTTTCTGTTGCACACAAGCAAACAAGTGAGGTATAATTTGTATCGGGAGACTTGGGGAAATGCTGGGTGGAAGGAAATTTGTGGCTCCTCTCAGATTCCAAAACTTTCTGTCACCGAAATGAGAGGAAAAAGTGTTTTTTTGGTCAAACTTTGAGGTTTGCAAAGGATTCTGGGTAACAGAACCTGGTCGGAGCCCCACAAGTCACCCCATCTTGGATTCCCCTAGGTGTTTAGTTTTAAAAAATGCGCAGGTTTGCTAGGTTTCCCCAGCTGACGGCTGAGCTAGAGGCCAAAATCCATAGCTAGGCACTTTTTTTTTTTTTGCAGCTGAAGTGTTTCACTTGATTTTTTTTTGTGTTGTAATTTTTAATTTTTTATTGCGTTTAACAGCAGGTAACATACCAAGCAAATACAATATGACATAGCACAACCTTACATGGCGAAAAGGGTAATTAGCCCACATGAGTTAGGCTATAGGACAATAATTTGTGATGAACATGTTCTAGAGGGAACGCATGAGTGTCGCTTAAGATACATCTGTAGGTACATGGCTCGTATATCAGTGGTTATGGTACCAAACATTTTTTGGAGGGGAAGACAGATAGAGGGATAGAAGGAGAGACCAACAATGAGGGGTGATGAATATAATAATAGTAACAACAATAGTGACATCGGTGTGATAGTCAGTAGACAACAGATCAGAGAATACTAATCTATACTAAGGGGGGGTGGGGATTGGGACGGAAGGCGATGGGGAGTAGAGGGAGGGGGGTGGGGATGGGCAGGGGATGCATACCTTTCAAATATCTGCTGACAAAAAAGGGGGGTAGGGGGTAGAGGAGATCAGCTGTCGGCTTAGGATAATTTTCCGAAGTTTGTCCGCCACTTGTAAATCTAACGTCTCTGTTTATCGTCTTCTCCCTTGTTTATGATTGAAGTAGATAAATAGGCATGCATCTGTCTCAGGAGGGATCCTTCTAATAGTAGCGGGGGCTATCTGAGACTGCATAAGTGGAAATAGTAGAAGCTGTTCCTTGATAGTCGGGTAGCGCAATAGCAAAGGTTGTGGTGGCAAGGATGGTAGGAGAGTGGCATGTCCAGGTTTTATAGTGTTAGGCAAGAGGTAGTAGGAGAAGGAAGAAGGGAAGAAGAAGAGAAGAGATGATAAAGAGAAGGAAAACGAGGAGACGAAAGAAAGGAGGAGAGAGAGAGAAAAAGAGAAGAAAGAAATAGGAATGAGAGGAGAAGAAAGAAGAAGAAGAGAGAAGAAGAAGGAGAAGGAGAAGAAGAAGAAGAAGCATAGCTAGCCACTTTGCAAAAATCAGCTCTGTATTCTCTGGGAAAATGTGATGTGTCCACGTTGTGTTTTGGGGCATTTCCTGTTGCTGGCACTAGGCCTACCCACACAAGTGAGGTATCATTTTTATCGGGAGACTTGGGGAAATGCTGAGTGGAAGGAAATTTGTAACTCTTCTCAGATTCCATAACGTTCTATCACCAAAATGAGAGGAAAAAATGTTTTTCTGGCCAAATTTTTAGGTTTGCAAAGGATTCTTGGTAACAGAACTTGGTCAGAGCCCCACAAGTCACCCCATCTTGGATTCCCCTAGGTGCTTAGTTTTAAAAAATGTGCAGGTTTGCTAGGTTCCCCCAGCTGACGGCTGAGCTAGAGGCCAAAATCCATAGCTAGGCACTTTATATATTTATTTATTTTGCAGCTGAAGTGTTTCAATTTACTTTTTTTTGTGTTGTAATTTTTTATTGTGTCTAACAGCAGATAACATACCAAGCAAATACAATATGACATAGCACAACCTTACAAGGCGAAAAGGGTCATTAGCCCACATGAGTTAGGCTATAGGACAACAATTTGTGAAGAATATGTTCTAGAGGGAACACACGAGTGTCGCCTAAGATACATCTGTAGGTACATGGCTCGTATATCAGTGGTTATGGGACCAAACATTTTTTTGGGGGGAAGAGAGAGAGAGGGATAGCAGGAGAGACCAACAATGAGGGGTGATGAATAATAGTAATAATGATGATAGCAATAAAGATACTTATAATAATAGTAATAACAATAGTGACATCGGTGGCGATCATCAGTAGACAACAGATCAGAGAATACTAATCTATACTAAGAGGGGGATGGGGAGTGGGAGGGGAGGGACATGGGAGTGGAGGGAGGTGGGTAGGGATGGGCGGGGGATGCATACCTTTCAAATATCGGCTGACAAAAAAGGGGGAGATAGGGGGTAGAGGAGATCAGCTGTCGGGTTAGGACAATTTTCCGGAGTTTGTCTGCCACTTGTAAATCTAACGTCTCTGTTTATCGTCTTCTCCCTTGTTTATGATTGAAGTAAATAAATAGTCATGCATCTGTCTCAGGCGGAATACTTTTAATAGTAGCGGGGGCTATCTGAGACTGCATAAGATGAAATAGTAGAAGCTGTTCCATGATAGTTGGGTAGCGCAATAGCAAAGGTTGCGGTGGCAAGGATGGTAGGAGAGTGGCATGTCCAATTTTTATAGTGTTAGGCAAGGGGTAGGAAGAGAAGGAAGAAGGGAAGAAGAAAAGAAGAGATGATAAAGAGAAGGAAAATGAGGAGAAGAAAGAAAGGAGGAGAGAGAGAGAAAAAGAGAAGAAAGAAAAAGGAAAGAGAGGAGAAGAAAGAAGAAGAAGGGAGAAGAAGAAGGAGAAGAAGAAGAAGAAGCATAGCTAGACACTGTGCAAAAAACAGCTCTGTTTTCCTTGGGAAAATGTGATGTGTCCACCTTGTGTTTTGGGGTATTTCCTGTCACGGGCACTAGGCCTAAGCACACAAGTGAGGTATAATTGTTATCGGGAGACTTGGGGGAACGCTGAGTGGAAGGAAATGTGTAGCTACCCTCAGATTACAGAACTTTCTGTCACCAAAATGAGAGTAAAAAGTGTTTTTTTGGCCACATTTTGAGGTTTGCAAAGGATTCTGGGTAACAGAACCTGGTCACAGCCCCACAAGTGACCCCATCTTGGATTCCCCTAGGTGTCTAGTTTTAAAAAATGTGCAGGTTTGCTAGGTTTCCCCAGGTGCCGGGTGAGCTAGAGGCCAAAATACACAACTAGGAACTTTGTAAAAAACAGCTCTGTTTTCTTTGTGAAAATGTGATGTGTCCACATTGTGTTTTGGGGCAGTTCTTTTTCGCGGGTGCTAGGCCTACCCACACAAGTGAGGTACCATTTTTATTGGTAGACTTGGGGAAACGGTGACTGGAAGGAAATTTGTGGCTCCTCTCAGATTCCAGAACTTTCTGTCACCGAAATGAGAGGAAAAAGTGCTTTTTTGGCCAAATTTTGAGGTTTGCAAAGGACTCTGGGTAACAGAATCTGTTCGGAGCCCCACAAGTCACCCCATTATGGATTCCCACACATGTCTAGTTTTCAAAAATGCGCAGGTTTGCTCAGTTTCCCCAGGTGCCGGCTGAGCTAGAGGCCAAAATCCACAGCTAGGCACTTTGTTAAATACAGCTCTGTTTTCTTTGTGAAAATGTGATGTGTCCACCTTGTGTTTTGGGGCATTTCCTGTCACGGGCGCTAGGCCTACCCACACAAGTGAGGTACAATTTTTATCGAGGGACTTGGAGGAACGCTGAGTGGAAGGAAATTTGTGGCTCCTCTCAGATTCCAGAACTTTCTGTCACCGAAATGGGAGGAAAAGGTGTTCTTTTGGCCAAATTTTGAGGTTTGCAAAGAATTCTGGGTAACAGAACCTGGTCAGAGCCCCACAAGTCTCCCCATCTTGGATTCCCCTAGGTGTCTAGTTTTTAAAGATGCACAGGTTTGCTAGGTTTCCTTAGGTGCCGGCTGAGCTAGAGGCCAAAATCCACAGCTAGGCACTTTGTATAAAACAGATCTGTTTTCTTTGTAAAAATGTTGTGTGTCCACGTTGTGTTTTGGGGCATTGTCTCTTGCGGGCGCTAGGCCTACCGACGAAAGTGAGGTACCATTTTTATCTAGAGACTTGGGGGAAAGCTGGGTGAAGGAAATTAGTGGCTCTTCTCAGATTCCAGAACTTTCTGTCACTGAAATGAGAGGAAAAAAGTGTATTTTTGGCTAAATTTTGAGGTTTGCAAAGGATTCTTGGCAACAGAACCTGGTCAGAGCCCCACAAGTCACCCCATCTTGGATTCCCCTAGGTGTCTAGGTTTCACAGATGTGCAGGTTTTCTAGGTGTCCCTAGGTGCCGGCTGAGCTAGAGGCCAAAATCCACAGCAAGGCACTTTGTAAAAACCAGCTCTGTTTTCTTTGTGAAAATGTGGTGTCCATTTTGTGTTTCCTGTCGCGAGCATTAGGCATTAGGCCTACCCATGCAAGTGAGGTACCATTTTTATTGGGAGCCTTGGGGAAACACAGAATAGCAAAGCAAGTGTTATTGCCCCTTGTCTTTCTCTAAATTTTTCTCTCCAAATGTAAGACATTGTGTAAAAAAGACATCTATTTGAGAAATGCCCTGTAATTCACATGCTAGTATGGGCACCCCGGAATTCAGAGATGTGCAAATAACCACTGCTTCCCAACACCTTATCTAGTGCCCATTTTGGAAATACAAAGGTTTTCTTGATACCTATTTTTCACTTTTTATATTTCAGCAAATTAATTGCTGTGTACCCGGTATGGAATGAAAACCCATTGCAAGGTGCAGCTCATTTATTGGCTCTGGGTACCTAGGGTTCTTCATGAACCTACAAGCCCTATATATCCCCGCAACCAGAAGAGTCCAGCAAATGTAACAGTATATTGCTTAAAAAAATCTGACATCGCAGGAAAACGTTACAGAGTAAAACATGGAGAAAAACTTCTGTTTTTTTTCCTCAATTTCAATATTCTTTTATTTCAGCTGTTATTCTACTGTAAGACACACTTGTAGAATCTACACAAATGACCCCTTGCTGAATTCAGAATTGTGTCTACATTTCAGAAATGTTTAGTTATCTGTGATCCAGCATTGGTTTCTTACCCATTTCTGTCACTAACTGGAAGGAGGCTGAAAGTACAAAAAGTAGTACAAATGAGATGTGTCTCAGTAAAATGACAAAATTGTGTTGAAAAATTGGGTTTTCTAATTCAAGTCTGCCTGTTCCTGAAAGATGGGAAGATGGTGATTTTACCACCACAAACCTTTTGTTGGTGCCATTTTCAGGGGAAAAACCACAAGCCTTCTTCTGCAGCCCTTTTCCCCATTTTTTTTAAAAAAAACATTTTCGCTGTATTTTGGCTAATTTCTTGATCTTCTTCAACGGAACCCACAGACTCTGGGTTTTCTGTAGATCCCCTAGGATGTTGGAAAACAAGGATGCAAATTTGGCATGGGTAGCATATGTGGAGAAAAGGTTATGAGGGCCTAAGCGCAAACTGCCCCAAATAGCCAAAAAAAAGCTTGGCATAGGAAGGATAAAGGCCTGGCAGCGAAGGGGTTAAATGCATTGTGAGAAGGGGCCTCTTTTGACATGGCTAGCCACCCACTTTTTACCTGGAAAATGATGTGGTTTCAAACTTCAAGTGTCCTGGACCCCTGCTAAACAGGTTCCCAGGGCCAGATCTCTTTCCCTAAAACTGTCCTATGTTTGGCACTTCAGCCACCATTGAAAGTCCCTAGCACATGGTACCCCTGATACCTAAGGCATGGGTACTGAAGAGGGACCCCAGAGCTACAGCACCAAATGTGCAACTCTGAGAGACTCCACACCGGCTTCATGCAATCTGCCGTTGTAAGAACATGACAAGGTGTATCCAAAGTTGCAAACACTACCTGACACTTACCAAGAGTGCCATGTCCACCAACACTTCATGCAGTATAGGTAAGTCACCCCTCTGGCAGGACTTGCAGCCCTAAGGCAGGGTACACTATAATGCTAACTCTTTGTAGGTGTGCAGGGAAGCCAAAGCAAATGCATGTGCTAGACGCTGGTCATTACAAGTTCCCTAGCTACAGAATGGCCTCTCTGAACCATGGGTTGTTTGGTATCAAACAACTCAGAATAATAAACCCACACAGATGCAAGTGTTGGATTTATATAACATGTACCAAGAGGGCACCTCAGAGCTGCCCCCTATAAAACCTAACAGCATTGGTATGGTTGCTGACTGGTCCTAACCAGCCTGCCACCACCAGGCATGATTCTGGACTCATTGGGTGAGAGCCTGTGCTCTCAGGAACCAATGGGCGGAGGTTTCACACCTACTCCCCCAGGCAAGCACCCTGCACCAGGGGTCATCTTCAAAGACTTTGCTGCCTTTGAAATCTAACCCCCATCTTTGCTGCTGGCAGCAGATGGCCGCCCAATGGTTTTACACCCACTTTAGGTGGGAAAACTGGCAGGAAACCCTAGCAAGGATAGGAGGAGTGGCCATCCTCAGCCCGCACCACCCCTTAGGTGTGTCAGACGAGGAGACCACTCCATTCAATTTTCCTCTATCTCGGATGATAGGACAATAGCCAATCAGGGTTAGAGATGCAACCCCTTCCCATAGGAAAGTGGTTACTTAGTGGGTGTAGCTACCCCAAGGTAGGCAGCCCAGGGGGCATCCCTAGATCAAGACCCCAGATTCAATGGGCACAAGAAGACTAGGACAAAGAAGGCCCAACGCATGAGAACTGAAGTCCTACTGCACAAAGAAAAAGGTGCCAAACCCTGTCTGCTGCTCCAAGGACTCGACCATCACCGCTGAGGTGTCACTTGGAAACCTGAAGGACTCTACAAAATCCCAGAACACCTCCAGCCTTCTGAAAATTGCCACAAACCTTCCACAGAGTGAAGGTATCACTCTCCTGCACCCTGAAGGCAAGGATCCCGCAAAGTCCAGTAAAGTGAAAAGCTGCTGACCAATGACCCGGAACCAGCAAGTCAACCAAATTCCATACAACAGCCCTTAAGGACAAGACCTGCCACTGTGTCAAATTTGATGGCACTGACACTTTCTAGGGCTGTGGCATACCAGGGTACTGCATCCCCAATGTTAAACACCCAGAAGCAAAGTCCAGTCTGGATTCCCTAAAGCCCAGAAGCAAGCAAAATTTAGGGGACTTCAGGACACCTGAGAAATCCCCCCAGAATGGCCCTGCTGATGTGCAATCCACCCACAAAATTGTCTGCTCCTGATTTCAAAGGCGCCAAAATGGACAATTCCTGGGTGACCTATCCGCACTGTACCCGGCCTCCCTGGCCCTTGCATCGACCAACCAGCAGTGCTGTAGGGGCCCCTAACACCTTCTGACCTCCAAGGGAACCAAGCAGACTTACTTTTAAGCCAATCTTTGCAGTCTGTTTCCAAGTAGTACCCCTCTCCTTTGGGTGCCAGCTCCAAGACCTTCAACCGCTGCTCCCACTTGAACTGGGATTACCCAATGTTCTTCGGCTGGCCCGTTGGAAACTCTGTCCACCTCAACCTAAAAATAGAAGGTGACATTTGTGAGGGCATTTCCTGATTTTATATGCATTTATAAAGTAAGCTTTAAAAAATCATAATAAAAGTAGGACTTAACATATATTGATGATCTTGGTCTTAAAAATGTAAAAAAATCTGATTTTTTTAATAAATTGGTCTAGTGGTATTTTTCTGAGTATTTTTCCACATTTATTGATACTGTGCGTACAACAAGTGCTTATTACATCTCCTGGCTTAGCGTAACTGCTCGCCCACACTACCACAAAAACAGAGCATTAGGTGATCTGCTTTTTTTCTCTGGATACTAAAGTGGCGTGGTGTGTACTCTCTGCACAGTGCACATCATTTTTGCACACTGTATAGACAGCCAGCCTCCTACATGTAGGAGTTATGTATGAGTGATTGACAGATTGTATGAGTTGATGTATGAATGACTTAGTGACTGTGTCAGTGGTTCATGAGTGGTAAATGAGTGTATGAGTGTGTTTCTAGATGAGTGAGTGAGAACATGAATATGTGTATGGATGAGTGAGTATACAAGTGGTGTATCGGTGATTGAGTGAGTGCATCAGTGTGTTTATGAGTGAGTGTCTGAGTGGTGTATGATTGATTGCTTGAGTTGAGTTCACTTGTTTATGAGTGAGTGGGTGAATTATGTATGGGTGAGTGAGTACTAGTGAGAGTGGTTGTATGAATTAGTGACTACTACTGTGAGGAGCTGTATGGTAGAGTTACTGGCCATGTAAGCAGCTATATGGCAGAGTGAGTGTATAAGACTATGGGTGAATGAGTGGCTCTGTCAATGGTTCTATGAGTGAGTGACTGCTGTGTAAGTAGCTGTATGGGTGAGAGAGTGGGTGTGTGAGTGGCTATATTAGTGACTGAGACAGTGCTTGTGTGGTATATGGGTGAGTGAAAGCGTATAAGTGGCTGCATGGGTCAGTAAGTGTGTATATGAGTAGTGTATGGGTGAGTGAATGGGTGTGTGAGTAGCTGTGTTAGTGAGTGACTGGGTTTGTCAGTGACTGTAGGGTAGGTGACCAGTTGTGTGAGTGAGTGTATATGTGCATAAGTGGGTCACGAAGGCCTGTATAGGTGAATGAATGGTTGTGTGAGTACCTATATAAGAGAGTGTGTATTTCACTAGCTCTATGGGTGGGTGACCGCTAGTCCCAGTGGCATAGCAAGTGAGTGATTGGTAGTTTTAGTAACTGTATGAGTGAGTGAGTGGGTGTGTGAATGCCTGTATGAGTGAGTGACTGTATGAGTGGTTCTATGAGTGAGTAAGAGAGTGCATGCATGGCTGTATGGGTGATATAGTACCTGAGTAAGTAGGTATTTGCTTGAGTGAGTGGCTGTATGGCAAAGTCAGTGGTTGTGTGAGTGGCTATATTGTTGAGTGAATCCTTGTGTATTGCTGTATCGGTGAGTTAGTGGATGAGTTGCTGTATTAGTAACTGAGAGGGTGTTTGAGCAGTTTATGAGTGAGTGTACATATATGAATGGCACTGCCATTAACCAACTATTTCTCTGAGGGGCTGTATAGGTAAATGAGACCAGAAATTGATGGCAGCCAACTTGGGACCAAAAGACATGATAACCCTTGAAGTGCATTGCAGTGAATGGCAATTTTTGTGGGTTACAAAAAAGAGAACGTCTAAAGGGTGATACCGATTTTTAGTTACAATATAAATGATTTGCTGATGGTAACAAACTAATTTTAGGAATTATGGGGTGTTCCAATGTGATTTTACCCTGCTGGTATTTCATGAATCATGTATGAGAAAAAAATATTTTCTCATGATTTTCCCATAGAGGTTATGGAAGGTGCTTTTAAAGCTAAAAGAGAGCATATTTTCTGTAAATTCACACTGTCTTTCTCTGCAAAATGAGAATGAAATTTGACATTCTCAATAAAACATGAACTTTGAACAGGAGAAGCCTGTCGGTTGAATATTTTGTGTTCTACTGCGCCCTCCCAGATTGTTCTAAAGAACAACTAGAGGGTTCTTGATTGAATAAAACAGGTAAAACATGAAACATTTAATCAGAAAGGATCAAAATGAGGGGGTTCTTTTGTAAAAGAACTACTGACACTCCATATACTCACTCATAATTCACTAACAAAATCCCTCAGTCACTGGTACATCCCCTCACAAATCTACTCACTCACATAGATACTCACTCTCACACCTGCTTAGTCACCAATGCATGCAATGATACACTCAGTTATTCATCAATGCAGGCACTCACACAACCAACTAGTGACTGATTCAACTACTGATACATCCACTCAGAAACACACACAGCCACTTATACAGTTACTAATTCAGTCATACAGCAAAATACACTAGTAACCACTCACCCATACAGCCACTCACAGTACTACTCAATCAGCCACACACCCAGTATACAGGCAGTCACTGCTTCATTCACATACACTTATGTTGTCATTTAGGCACCCATACACAGTTCATGCACTCACTTACTAACCCATAGACAAAGTCATACTTTCAGTTAATCACCATTACACAACTCATGCAGTCAGCGAACCAGTGATGCATGCACTCATGCACTCAATCACTCACACATAGATACATTCATATCCTCACTGAATCTTCCATACACCACCCATACGTTCACTTGCTTATCCTTAATTGCACTCTTACACTCAATCACTCACTCATACACATATCTGTGTGTCTGCCTAAACAAGTGCTTGAATGACTGAGTAACTGGGTGTAGGAAAGGCTGAAAATTGGTGGTATTATACAGAAAATGTATATAGGATGTAGAGGAAACTAATGAAAAGGTATGGCAAGAACAGTTTCCAAATAAAACCACTCTCCATGGATGTCTTTAACTAAAATGTCTATGGTAGAATACTTTCATATAATGTTGTTCAACTGCAGTCACAATTTAAAAGGAAACAAAAATGGATGAAGATATATTAGTATTTAATCTTCAAAGGTACACAAACATGACACTAGTTAAAGTCATAGCGTATGCTGTAAGACTGTATTACAATGTAGTAAAAATATAATTTTCCCAGCTTTTATACTTCTCCACCATAAACAATAGTTTGTATTAAGCATCATATTAGAACACTGGGGTAAATATAATCAATGGATTGTAAAAAAAACAACAAATCTGCACAGTAGATCACTACAAATAAGAAATTGCGCTCACTACATTTCATTAATTAGGGGCTTTCTCTCTAGTAACTACAGTAATCTAAACAAGAATGTGTTAATTTTTTTCTTCAATAATTATATCTGGGGCAATATCAGAAATAAATGTGAAGTCTTTTTAAAGATCCATTTGAAAACATCCTCCCTTGTAGGACAAATGATGTTTATACTGTTGATGATCTGTGTGCACAAAATCCCATACAGTAGTTGTTTTCCTCATTTAGGATATAGGAGTTTGGTTGTGGAAACAAAAGGGGACTTTTTTAGTTTTTAATGAATTTTATTGTTTCAAATTGAGCCAGAGTAATTCGAATCTATCCTTCTAGTTTCAGACTTTAATTAGAGAGTGTTGTATTGACGTGTTCTATTATGTTTTTCTAGAACAATAAAAGGACTCGATATTTGAATACCTTTTTTGAAAGACATTACTCATCATAGGCCAAATAATGTCTAAAAACAGATGATCCATATAGAAGAAACACTGTGAGCCACGTTTTTAATTGTCATTTTTCCTCAGAACTTTGGTTGAAGAAAGAGAAGATATGAGTTTGGTAGTTTGAAGGGAGGTTTTCATTGCTTTTTTAGGTCGAGGTCATTGCATTCTGTCCATCCACTTTTGCTTTTTAAGTACACTGTACAATGTCCAGAGTTTGTATTAAGTCCTTCATTAAAGATGATAGCCAAAGTAGTAAAAGTTCTTCCTGAAAATGATATTTGTCCACCTTTGAAGTTTGCAATTTGAATTACCAATTTGGTACCATCTGCTCTGCACTGTTGTAACATTTATAGAAAGAGTGTAGAGAGGAGGTCAAATCTGCAGTTCAGGGCAGGTCATATATTGGTTACCATTTCTGTACAATTTATCAAAGGGTTCACTTTTACAAACTGGTAATGTTAAGTAGAAACATTTTTCAGAGTTAATTTTAGTGCTAGATGTAAAAGAGTAGTCTCCACAGTCATGGGCCCATTTGTAACTGAGTCCCGAAAGATCATCAATATTTACTTCTTCTTGTTCTAAGACTCCAAGCATGACCATAATAAATTCCTGTGTGTCTTGCTGAGTGTTGAGAGTAAACATTATAGGTCCAGTAGATGCCTCTACAAGATCTTAAATCCTTGTTGCAGAATGTATTATACCTTTGTCAGTTATTAAACATTTCAGCAAATTATATAGTGCTGAAGACATTCTCTTATCTTACCTTTGTTCCATTTTGTTTACTATTTGGGGTAAATGGAATAGTACATTGATAATGACATTTGAATAGCAGTTGACACCTAAACTGAACTCTAACTGATAACCTACAATTCCACTGTCATTTTCCAGTTGTCTCCTCCTAGCAGTCTCTGTGTTGTCCTTTTGTCCTTTCTTTTCTTGAGGGTCCATAGAATGTTTTGTAATCTTCCTAAATGAGGAGTGCATAGAATTCTTAAGCAATTGTACTCTTTTACACAGTTTACATCAGCACTGATTTTGCTCTCATTAAAGTCAATCAAAAACAACCCGGAAAAGATTCTAATTCGCGACAATGCTACATATGACATTCCTTCTTTGAATACAGAATGTCCAACATTAACCAAAGCTGCATCTATACTTAAACCTTGTGATTTGTGGATGGTTACTGCATATGCTAAAGAGAGAGGAAACTGTTGTCATTTACAAGCAAAAAAGGTGCAATACAGCGGCCAATCTTCTTTACATCATCGAACTGATCAAATTTTATAGCCAAATACTCTACCTTGTTTGTATTTGGAAAATTTATGAAATCAATAACTTTATACATGACACCATTTAATAAGCGTTCCTCAACATTTAAATTGCGCAGTAAAATAACTTGACAGTTTTTACAGACACGTAAGCGCTTTTCTAATCCTTCAGTTTTCGATACTGATTTCTCTAAAGTAACAAATTTTGCTTGTAGTTTATCTGTCATTGAAGTTTAAGCACTCTTGGAGTGTTGGCCTTAAACAAATTATAGATTTCTCTTCTTTAATTAAATTGAACATTTGTTCTGGGGCAGTTATATCAAATGGGAATAGACTCTTGATTAGTTGACTTTCCAAAACACGTTTCCTCAATTTTGTGAGAACTCCTACTCTAAAGCCTTTCAGCATCTCTCCATACTCCATATCAGAGGATTGGTTCATGATTTTTACTCTTTCTTTGTACTCAAAATGTAACCAAATGTTCACATTGGCAATACTTTCTAGGGCATTTCTTGTTTCATTATGCAAAGGAGTTTTGAAAATTGGTTGTCCTTTTACAGGAGTAAGTTGGAGTAGGTCTCCAAAGACAATTAAATGCTTTCCTCCAATTAGTACTTCATAGTTTGTTCTCAAAATCTGCTGCATCCTTATGTGTATGAAATCAAGCATTATGTTTGATACTATGCTCATTTCATCAATAATGAGATCGGTCATTTTTATAGCTCTTGATACTTCATGGCAAGGGTCACCAGTTAATTACTGCTATTCCAGTTTATTGTCATGTTTACTGGTAACATTAGTAGTCGACTTAGAGTAGTTCCTTTATTATTATGTGCAGCCAGTCCTGTTGGTACTGTAACTACACATGACAAATGAGAATTTGTAGTCTTCTATAGATAACTGGAGAGAACTTTAATTATGAAGCTTTTGCAAGTGCCAGCTTGTCCTCGGATGTACAGTAATATAGGTTTATACATAGAACATTGACATCATTTTTTCTTATAGAATAATCCATTCTCTATTTTAGTTTTCACTTTTTTGTAAGTTTCTCTTTGTTCATTAATAAGTTGTTCCACTAACCATTCTAAATCCACAGTTTCCTCTCTTGCCTGCTGCATGGCAATCTCCATCACTTTCAAACATATAACTGCTTCATTTTGAATTACTGGTTCTCCAAGAGGATCTTGACTTGGCTGCTTTGCAAACTCTCCCTGGCTACGACAGTAGCAATGGTTTCTTCCTGTTCAATCTCATCTTTCAACATCTGTAAGTATGTTGGAAAGACATAACACTAAATACTGTCTTTTACAGCATTGAATGAATCTTCATAACAGTCATAGTGTTCTGATTTAGTTTGCCATGGTTTGAGCAGTTGCAAAAGAGCCAAGTAGAAATATTATCTTCTGTCTGTAGTTTGGCAACTAAGCTTCCTGTGATTAATTAGATTTCCTTTGTTGTGTCTTTCCAAACAACCATCACATCTAGAGACTGCAAATATTCCTTCTATGTTTTCAGTTGCACTAGTTCTACATGTGTGATGCTGAGATACTTCATACAGACACATGTTTTCAAGATGAGGACTCCTTCTTGTGTAGTTTGTGTTCAGCATATTACTCTTTAGAATAACTGTACTCTCAGGATCAAATTCTGCATGGTACTGTATTTCTGGAAAATACCTCCCTCAATACTCTATTGGGAGTGTTTGAAAGGTTTACCCACACGATTCCTCAAGACTTGGAGAACAAACTTGCTGAGCTCAAACTATCTGTACATTTATAAGATGTCATTTCCCTGGGCAAAAGTATTTTCAAACTAAAACTGTACAATTTCTTGGTAAGAGTCTTGTCTGCTGAAATCTCCTCCCACATCTCTTTCTTTTCTGGCTTTGCTATATATGAATTCATGTAGGGAGCTACAGTGATAAAATTATCTGCAACAAATTGTATATCCATATTTGCATTCCACATCTTTAAAATAACAGGGTTGTAGTCATTTATATATTGTGAAGCTTCTGTTCTTCTGAGGTTGCATGTATTTTTCGGTGATTCTCATGTCAAGGTGTGTCTCAAAGCAGACAAAAAGCTACTCATTCTTCCTTCTGAGATCACAGGAGGTGGGAATCCCCAAAAATATCTTGTATAAATATTTGCTTTTGTAATTTTGATGGCAGTATTTACCTTTGAGATTGTTGTCTTAATCCCTACTCAGAAGTTTCTTTTGGTATGGTACATGTGACATACTGTTCTGTGAAAGACAACACGGAATCATCAGTATCTGTTCGGAACTTTGGGGCATCTTTTACCAATAACAGCATGTGAAATGTGGAGCATCTCTAGCTTGGCACTCTTTGTGCCAAAATAAATCAGTCCCTTCGCCAAGTGGAGGATTACTTTTGTTGCAGATGAAAGCCATCATTTCTCGAAATCGGTAATTAAAATATCTGCAAACGTGTGTAGGATCCAATGAACAGAGTTATCCTGGTGTTTTTAGGTTTATATCTTTTATAGATATAGAGAGTTTGCCTCTCGTAAGAATTTAAGGAGGTCATCCCATGCATACGCAGCACAACTGAGTGTCACAAACTAATTAGGCTGATCCTAGATTTCTCAACATGCATTTCAACCCACCACGGCGATGATACCAATACTCAATTGTATCACATTGACATGCCATCAAATTGATTAGGTTGTATTGAAGGTTTTCATCTTTTCCATGTACTTTATCAACAAATTCCATTGCTGATAGATTTAGCAGATTTAACCCTGGTTTGAGAATGTGATTTACTGCATAGGATGAGCCAGACAAGTCACTCTCAAACAGTAGATGAAATATATAAGGAATGCACTGGTGAAATCTAGAGTCCTCTGAATATAGTATAGTTGATCTGTATTCAGCTTCTGGTATTTGTACAGGCCGGTCATCATACCCACTGTCCACTCCAGTAGGAAAGAGATGTGCAAAGCAACAAGTTTCTAAGCTTTTCGTCCACACACTTAATGGAGCTCTTTTTGCTTCTTTCATTTGAAACAGTTCAATAGCATCTCCAATAATCACTTTAGTATGTAGAAGATGAATACTGTACTGTTAATACATTTCTTCCATTCTTGTTTGATCCACCTTTTCAATTTGGCTTATTGATGGTAGTATATCATCCTCCATATTTGAAATATCTTTCAGAACATCCACATTTCTAAAGTAAATGTTATTTTGTTCAAGATATAGGGGGTTATTCCAACCCTGGCGTTCATCGACCGCCAGGGTGGATGACCACAGAAGCACCGCCAACAGGCTGGCGGTGCTTCCCTGCCCATTCTGACCGCGGCGGTAAAGCCGCGGTCAGAAAAGGGGATACGGCGGTTTCCCGCAGGATTTCCCCTGTCTGGGCTGAATCTCCATGGAGATTCCGACCCCCTTCCCGCCATCCTGTTTCTGGCGGTTTTTACCGCCAGGAACAGGATAGTGGGAACGGGTGTCGTGGGGCCCCCTAACAGGGCCCCAGCATGATTTTCACTGTCTGCTTAGCAGACAGTGAAAATCGCGACGGGTGCAACTGCACCCGTCGCACCCCTGCAACACCGCCGGCTCCATTCGGAGCCGGCTTCTATGTTGCAGGGCCTTTCCCGCTGGGCCGGCGGGCGCTCCTTTGGCGGGCGCCCGCCGGCCCAGCGGGAAAGCCAGAGTGGCCACCGCGGTCTTTTGACCGCGGAGCGGCCAAATGGCGGTGACCGCATGGCAGGCGGCTACTGCCGCCCGCCACGGTCAGAATGACCGCCATAATGTTGTTTTATTTTACTTTTCTAACACCTACTAATGCTTTCCATATCTTGTTTCTTTTGGTAGGTACACCATTGACTAGAATTACAAGTCCTTCTTCCAACTCTCTTTTCACACCTACAGTTTCAACATTCTACTTAAAATCTAATGGCAAGTAAACAACTCTGCCTTTTAGATTGTCCTGCAGCTTAGTTGGTGGAACCTTTCCTTTCTTTGGCTCCTTCCATATGATCATTCGAAAAGGATGTACACATTGTGCAAGCATAGACTTATAAACATTTAGGTCTTGTAGTTCTGGTAAAATAGAAACTAGTCCTAACTTGTTATACACTGCTCTAGCTGGCATTTTATTGTCCTCTAATTTATTATAACAATACTTACATAAATGTTGTTGTGTACAAAAATCAAACCGTTCCTCTACAAATAAATTAGCTACAAATTCTCATCACTTATCTCTGTTGTCTTCTTCAGTTTTTAAAGATACAATAACATAACGATTTGGACTTTTGTAGTGAGTGCATCAACAACATATACAAACATAGTCCAGTTTCTTGGAACAGAATTTTTTAAAAACTTTATAATATCTTCATTAAAGTTATCAAAAATACTACCTATACCCTGTTCGGCTACACTTCCAGATTCAAAGTGTTCATTTTCTCTGCACTCCTTTCAGGTCCAAAGACACAAAACTGCATATCATCGCAAACTTTTTCTACCTCTGCCACTGTTCCATGCAAAAGAACTCTCTTAATTTCTCCTAAACATAGTGCAGGACTCTTCACATGATAAAGCCTCCTAACTAAAGTTTGCATTTGCGAGTGATGTACAGCTAACATTCTAAAATGGTGAAAGGTGCTTTGGCACACTTTCTTTGATAAACATGCTAGTGAATGTCCCTATAGATTTGTATATTTTCTTACTCTGCATGGATCTAGTCCTCGTAAAATGGAAATGTTCTGTTTAAGACTTTTGTATGAAAAGATATGTAGGAGATTTCTGACTGTGTCAATTGATTGCAGATGAACACTACAAATACTACTACAGTTCCACTTTTATACGGGGACCTGCCTGTGCCTTATCTGAACCTCTTCAGCTTTGACTTCCTCTACATTTCTAGGTACTATAACCTCTTTTTCAATAGAAGAACCATCTTTAATCTCGTAACACCATCCACATTCATAAACTGCATATATTAGTCTGTTCTCTTGCAAGTAGCTTTCTTCATTAAAGAAATCCTCAGTATTAGAAGTCTGTCTCGATTCCCCACTAAAAACTTTGCCAAGTTAGTTCTGTTTGTAAGTATTTTCTTTTGGCTTTTTTTCTTCATACTCAACATTATTTTATCTAGTATGTTCATTCTATTTTCAATCAAAACAAACAGCTTCCTCTTTAGAGCAACGACCTTTTCAACTATACTCTCAACACGTTCCTTGCGTCTGACAGCTCTCCTTTTATATTTCTTCATAATTCTCATTAGATTCCAGATTACTCTGCTATGGAACATGTTAACTCTTATTTCCTTGAACTGGCGCTGCCTTCTAGTCAAACTATGTGCTCCATTGTAGGACTTTTTTTTGCCATATCATGTACCTTTCTTCCTTTCTTAGTTGATGTAAAACTCTGTTTCTTATAAACTTCATTTTGCTGTCTTTTAAGTTGACCATAAACTATTTTAAGAAAAAATGCCTTTGTTCTCGTACCAGCAGCTCTTGTTTTGCTACCTTTTCTGCATTTTGCTTGTTTTGTTTCTTAATTGTGAGGAGGTGGTATTGTTGTCTTTGTGTCTTTCTTCTCTGACTTTTTAACAGCATTGTAAGTATGTGTGTAGTTCAGAAAAAACTGATATCTGAAAATAAACAAAAAAATAATATTTTTCTATGAATTATGTTTTTCACATTAACCATTCTAAACAGATAAGTATTAATATAAACAGTTGTCTTATTATAATCAGTGGCAGCCTGTGGGAGTTAAAAGGGGTGGGGCAGCACGGTGAATGACGAAGAGGTGGAGGGGATGACAAAAAAATATATAATTTTAAAAAAGTACCTTTCTCGCCACACCACTCTGATCCACTCCTCGGTCCTCCACTGCAGGACCAAGCTCCCAGCCTGCCCTGCGTCCAATAATAATGCTGCTTTCATGCTGCTAGCAGTATGAAAGCAGCTTTGGGATTGGACGGAGCACCCAGCCAGGGCACTCCAAGGCAGTATGACAGTCTCTGCCTGCTGTCTCCAACCAAGCAACGCAGTGCCAAGTTAGAGAGAGCCTAGAGCGCATATGTGTTTGGCCGCCCGAGCCAGCAAGCCAAACATACATGCAAACTGAGGGGAGTGCTGTGCACTCCCCCTTCGTCCCTGCCATTGCCAGTGGCCCCATCCCTTTTACAAGAAAACAATAATAAACATGGTTTATTATCATTTTCTGGTAACTGTTTTGTAGCTGCTGATTCTGGGGGGAGGGGTGACGCTCTGCCGCCATAGCGGAGGAGCCGCCCTTGATTATAATAGCAAAAATAAGGTTGTCTTATTTATTGAGTTTATATTTTAGTCTGTTTCTCTTGACAAAGGACTTTCAGACACCAACTTGAGTAAAGCAGTGACAGACCACATCCAGGATCTGCACTAGAAGTGGTCACCGATCAATGAAGCAGTAATTCCCTGCATACAAGAGTAGATTGTGTCCCAAATTTCCTAACTATTCAACTAAATCTAGGTGTCCACCTGTAGTTGCACCAGGAGATAACTGAACAAATATCCCAGTGCCTCTGTTAGAGAACACAGGTGTATTTTAGTGTGTCTGCTCTTGCCATTGATAGAGCAGGCCAATGTCAATATTAAGTGACAGATCACACACAGACTCTGCACTAGTAGGCCTCAACCATGATTAAAGCAGTATTTCTCTGCATAGATGACTAAATTCGGTTCCCTACTAGCCTGTGTGTCTTGGTGCCTCTGTTAGTTAACACAGGTGAATGGACTGTATCTACAATTGCCTTAGATAATGCTGCACATATAGAGGGTTTCTGAACATTTCACTAAAAGTAGAAGTGTCTCTGGCGGTCATTACAACATTGGCGGTAAAAGCCGCTTACCGCCGTGCAGAAGACCGCCAACACACCGCCGCGGCTGCGGAATTCCGCCACAGCTATTATGACCCACATCTCGGAACCCGACAAAATTCAGACACCCATGCAAGTCTGCCACACCAAAGGTCAGTGATAAACTGGCGATAACAAAACCTTCACCGTCACGCTAACAGAAATACGCCCACACTATCACAACACACGAATCCACACGGCGGTCTTTCAACTGCGGTGTTACATTGGCGGTACACACCACCGCTCTCAAAATACACAAACTCTTACAAAACACTGCCACATTGGACAATTCAAAATACACACCACTCTCACACGCCCAATACTATATAAAACACACAGCCACATCACACACAAACCCCCACTACCAAAAATTGAGAACGAAGCACAGAGAGAGCCACCACCAGCAAGTACAACAGCATCCACAGGCACATAACACCATCACCCACACAACTTCCACGCACCTCACACAACACACCACTACACCACACACACCACCCCACACATCACCCACACCACCCCATGGCACGGCAAAGACACCCCAGGTTCTCTGACGAGGAGCTCAGGGTCATGGTGGAGGAAATTGTCCGGGTAGAGCCACAGCTATTTGGATCACAGGTTCAGCACACCTCAATTGCAAGGAAGATGGAGCTATGGCGAAGAATAGTCGACAGGGTCAACGCAGTGGGACAACACCCAAGAAATCGGGAGGACATCAGGAAAAGGTGGAACGACCTACGGGAGAAGGTGCATTCCGTGGTCTCAAGACACCACCTGGTGGTTCAGCGGACTGGCGGCGGATCCCTACTTCCTCCCCCACAACTAACAACATGGGAGGAGCAGGTCTTGGCGATTCTGCATCCTGAGGGCCTCGCAGGAGTTGGTGGAGAAATGGACTCTGGTAAGTCAAATCTTAACTATTACATCCCCCACCCTACCTGCATGCAATCACATACCCCCACCCTCGCCCTCACCCCTATCACTCCAACTCCTCACAAATGTACCAATATCACAAACCACACATCCCAACACCAAGCCCTGCATGCAACAACAAAGCATGGACACCCGTCACTAAAGCATGCCCACTGCACATACCCATACAACCCCCTAAACCATCACCACACAAGTTCCCACACAGTAATGCTAGCACTGGGGTACACGGTCACCCACCCATTGCACACCATGCCACACACAGATGCAATAATCATGCCATTCCACCCCTGCAGGACCACTACCCAACGTCACCAGACAGGAGGGTCCAGACATGTCCACTCCACCCACAGAAGAGGCCCACAGTGATGACAGCAGCTCTGTCCAACTGGATCTAGATGACCAGCCCGGACCATCGGGGACCTCTGGACAGTCGGTTCCCCTCACACATGCACAGGCCACCACAGACCTTCCCCCCTCTGGAAACACCAGCACAGCACCCACCCAGCGGGCCCACCCCTCCGTCCCCAGGACAATCAGCTGTGTGTCCACCACTACAGGGAACCCAGGATAACCCACCACCGCAACAACAACAGGGACCTGGGGGCAGTGGCAGTGGGCACACGGTCCAGGGGACGGAGGCCCATGAACACAGGGGAACTGGGAGGGCTGCCGTGCGACAGGGGGCGGACAGGCCAAGGGAACCCACTCTCCACGAGGCCCTCTCCTCCATCATGGGAGCATACCACCACTCCCAGGAGACGATGGCAACGGTACTGGCCAAGTTTCAGGAGACCCAGCGCATGCAGGAGGAACAGTATATGGGCTTCAGGGAGGAACTCAGAACCATCAGCTCCGCCCTGGGCACCATCGTAGGGTTGCTGAAGGAACTACTTATCACCAGGAGGGACACTGTGGCACTCCAAGGGGCCCCTGACACTAGCATGGACGGTGAACTGTCCACCACCTCCGCCGGCGCTAGTGGACAGGACGCCCCACCACAGGACCACCACACCAGCACCCCAGCCCCTGCAGAGGGAGAACCACCCCGCAAATGGTCCCTGAGATCCAGGAACAAGACAGAGCACGATGCCAAGACCCCCACCAAGAAATGAGATCACCCTGATTGTCATCCCACTGTCCCACTTTGTCACCCTGTCCATAATTAAACTGCCCCAGCTCCACTTCCTATGCCCATATGGGCAATGCACAAGTGAGACTAATAGACTGGACTCTGCCATGGACACTCCTCCGCCATCACCCCTCACCATTTAACTTCCCCTCCAATATTTTGCATTTAAATAAACACACTTAAAGCACGAAATGATCTGGAGTCTGTCTGTGGTTTCGAAATAGTGTATTTGCAATTACAGTGACAAAATGTTCTTGAAATAGTAATGTCAACATACCTATGTCACACAGCTCTAGTCCATGAGGAATCTAAGCAGATGACACACGTTGGGACCCACATCTGTGACACCATAAGGGAAAGTGACAACTCAGTGACCATACACTGGGTGAAAACAACAGACAGTAGAGAGGTAGTAGTTGAAAAGTACATGTAGTAGGCAGGAATGTATTCTCACCTGTGTTTCACTGGAAATATTGCTGGATCACTGAGTCCCTGTTCTGCATGTCTTCTTCCTCTGCTTCATCCTCATCACTGTCCACAGGCTCCACAGCTGCCACAACACCGCCATCTGGACCATCCTCCTGCAGAAAGGGCACCTGTCGTCGCAAAGCCAAGTTGTGAACCATACAGCAGGCCACGATGATCTGGCACACCTTCTTTGGTGAGTAGAATAGGGATCAACCTGTCATATGCAGGCACCTGAACCAGGCCTTTAGGAGGCCGAACGTCCGCTCGATCACCCTCCTAGTTCGCCCATGGGCCTCATTGTAGCGTTCCTCTGCCCTGGTCCTGGGATTCCTCACTGGGGTCAGTAGCCATGGCAGGTTGGGGTACCCAGAGTCACCTGCAAATGGCGAGGGACAACTGTTAGACCCACACTAACCTGTAGGGATAACCCCAGACAACCATTCCACTGTCTTTCTTCCAGGGGCTCACCTAATAGCCACACACGGTGCCTCTGGAGTTGACCCATCACATAAGGGATGCTGCCATTCCGCAGGATGTAGGCGTCATGCACTGAGCCAGGGAACATGGCATTCACATGGGAGATGTACTGGTCTGCCAAATATACCATCTGTACATTCATGGAATGATAACTCTTCCGGTTTCTGTACACCTGTTCACTCCTGTTGGGGGGGACCAAAGCCACATCAGTCCCATCAATGGCACCTATGATGTTGGGGATATGTCCAAGCGCATAGAAGTCACCTTTCACTGTAGGCAAATCCTCCACCTGAGGGAAAACGATGTAGCTCCGCATGTGTTTCAGCAGGGCAGACAACACTCTGGACAATACGTTAGAAAACATAGGCTGGGACATCCCTGATGCCATGGCCACAGTTGTTTGAAAAGACCCACTTGCAAGGAAATGGAGCACTGATAGCACCTGCACTTGAGGGGGGATTCCTGTGGGATGGCGGATTGCTGACATCAGGTCTGGCTCCAACTGGGTACACAGTTCCTCCGATTGTGGCACAGTCAAACCTGTAGGTGATTATCAAATGTCTTTCCTCCATTGTCGACAGGTCCACCAGCGGTCGGTACACCGGAGGATTCTGCCATCTCCTCACATGTCCCAGCGGACGGTGCCTATGAAGGACAACAGCGACCACAGAGTCAAACAACTCAGAGGTATGTACCCACAGTTTACCCATAACACCAATGATACACAATAGGTGGCCTGTATGTGTGTTGAGACTAGGCCTAGGTATGTGTGACGCAGTTGGAAATTAGGCCATGTGGGCCCCTGAAATGGCGGCTGCCTGACCTCTAAAGTGGGACAATGGGATGTGAGGTAACTGCACTGGCGTTGTACACCGTCGCGGTAGGCGGTCGGAGACCGCGGCGCAATGCTGCATTGGTTAACATTGGACCCTATGGGTCCCAGGAGCCAATGACGATGTACGCCGCCGTGCATTTGTTTGTACCGCTGTGGCGGTCAGAGTGTGAAAGTGGCTGTCTTTGTTGGCGGTTTCCACCACGGTCGTAATCGCAGATTTTTGCCGCCGGCCTGTTGGCGGTCTTACCGCCGCTTTATCACCGTCCGCCAGGTTTGTAATGACCACCTCTGTCTCTCTGTCAGTGCTGAGACACAGGATCCATACTGTGCAAATATTAATGTCAGTTCCTTGGTTAGTGCTACACTCTTTGAAGCGCTTGCTTAGAAGTCTGGAAGTGGATGAGTAAGTTTGTAAGACTGAAAAGTGTGTTTCTTAATCACTGAAGCACACTGCACCATGCTTTCTATCATACCTATAGTATATATTTCACAGGTGAGATATTTGCACTAAAAGAGAGAGTTGTGAGAGTTCAACAAGGGATTTTACAGCCAAATGTCATTCTCCACTGGCAGGGTACAGAAAAACTGTGCACTACTAGTCCTCACCTATGATTAAACCAGTATTTTCTTGCATACTTGAGTAGATTCTGTCACTAATTGCCAATATATTTAAGGGAATCTAGGTGTCCATCTGTAGTAGTGCTAGGGGATGTTTTAGTTCATCTGTCGGTATGTTAGTGCTTGTTTTAGTACCTGTATAACTTTATAAATGTGTATGTAAGTGGCTGAACAAATACCCCAGTGCCTCTGTTAGGGAACACAGGTGTATGTGAGTGTGTCCGCAATTGCCATTGATAGTGCTGCATATATAGGTACTTTCTGAATATGTGAGTGAATGTTTGAGTCTCCCTGGGGCTCTGTCACTGGCTGAGAGACAGGATCCATGGTTAGGAAATATGAATGTCAGTCCCTTAATAATGGTATAGTCTATGTAGTGCTTGACTTAGAGGTCTGAAAGTGCATGAGTAAGTTTCTAAAACTGAACAGTACATATCCTAATCACTTAAGCACAATGCATAATGCTTGATGGAATACATACAGCATATCACCAAGTTCAACTATTTCAAATAGAACATGGCTTTAAGACTTGACAAAGGTGTTCTACAGGAAAACTGGAGTGGTAAGTGACAGAGCACACACAGGCTCTGCCCAAGAAGGCCTCACTCATGAATAAAGCAGTATTTGTCTGCATACATGACTAAATTCTGTCCACACTGGTCAATATATGTCATTAAATTATACATGTTCACCTTTAGTAGTGTCATGGGATATTCTAGTACATCTGCCTGTGTTAGGTAATACAAGGATATGCCATTGTGGCTGCAATAGCCTTTGATAGTGCTACATATATAACTAGTTTCTGAGTTCATGTCGGAATGTATTAATTTTTCCTTAGCTGTCTGACTACCTCTGATAAGGGCTCTATCTTTTTTTATGAACATGTATCTCACTCACTTTATAGGTGGCATACGCTACATAGTACTTCACATAGGGTCCTGCAAGTGCATGAATAACTTATTCATCTGAAAGCACACATCTCATGTTTTTGCACAAAGCATCATACATTAACACATACCCACAGCAGATCTCAGAGATCAATATTATGTATTAAAACATGCATTTAATACTTGACAAACAGGTTGAATACACCATGTGAAGCTGGTAGTGCAACACCATAGGTTAACTGCAATCATTGTGACAAAATCGCAAAAAGAAATGGATGTCCAAAAACTTATTTTGCATCTTAGTTTTATCATTTGAAGAGTATAGTACACTTTATTAGCAATCCCTCTCTAGGAAAGTGAATCCTTATCACACAATAATGAGTACAAACTGTTTTAATTTTCAGAAAGACATAACTCTTCCTTTGACACCCTTCCCCCAATACCCTCTTGGCACAGTCCCTATAGCAACCCACTAGAACCAGTAGGTTGCAAGTTCACAGCACATTCCAGAAGGGGCACACTAGTTACAAAGTGAAATGCAGCAGGTGTGGTTTACTGTACAAAATCAACACCATATCAAACTCTGCAATACAAATTTTATTTTTACCACAGACAATCAAAGAAGTATTTACTAATCCTTTCAAGACACTAACTAATTTCAGTCACCTGCAAATTCAGAGTAGCCAATCAAAGGAATGTTTTTAAACCAGTAGCACATATCCATTTAAACCTATTTTGAAAACTGCATCATTCAGCTACAGCCTTTACTTGTGTTCTACTCCTGCTTCATTTCAAAATGCTTAGAACATGGATTGTGGGCCACAGCTATGTATATTGTTCTCAAGATGTTGCTAGAAAGAGTCTTATTGACAGGGACTTGGGTTTGGCTAATGTTGACATTAATTCCATTGGCCAGACAGGGTTAAAAAGTGGCATCAATTGCTGCCTTTGCTTGAAAGCATTACAGATTGCTAAGCCCCTGACTTCATGATTGTGCAATGTGGTGGTAATGACCTGGGCACACTGACTGGGGTAGGCCTGGAAATCCCAAAGAAGGGTACAATCGCACAATTTATAACATTTTTCCCGCACACTGTCTTGGTGTGATCCAACATATGGCAAAGGCAGAAATGGAAGTGGTCTAATCAATTCTGTCCACAGATTGACAAAGCCAGGAAACATATGAATAAAACTGTTTCTGCATTCCTCAGAGACCATAACATGGGCTGTATCTACAACAACAATCTGCGCTTTGACATGGACGGTATATTTAGAAGTGACAGTGTTCACTTCTCAAATGAAGGTATCAGAGTTTTTCTTTCCAACCTGATACTTTGCATCTGGTCTTACATGTGGCCGTCAAATACTTAAAACTTAAAATGAACATGAAGGCTCTTTTCAGGGCCACCCTACTGCCCAAACCTCTGCATTTTCTGTGTAATGTTTTTAATGATTTAAAAAAATATTTGAGGTGACAAAGAGATATTTGCAACTATGCCATGAAAACGCAAAACAAAAACAGGCTTTCAATAGACAGCAGCCCATTTAAAATCAATAACTCTCTCTCTCTCTCTCTCTCTCTATATATATATATATGCAATGTTTAATATCAGACACTAAAGATTACTTTATAAACAACTCCACAAACACATATATGAGTCTGTCTGTGACTGCATGTATCCGAGTTTGACTTAGACTTTCACTGGTACAAACTCTCTCACAACCTCTTTCACTGAGTATGAGTAAATATTTCCAAATGGATCTCTGAATGGGTCTATGAGAGTCTGACTGGGCATGTGAGTAGATGGCTCTCAGTCTGGGTGGGTATGTGAGTGGGTGTGTCAGTGTCTGAGTGGGTTTGTGAGTCGGTGCATAATAGTCTGAGTGGGTGTGTGTGTAGATGTATTGCTCTCTAAGTGGGTCTGAGAGTTGGTGCATGACTCTCTGAGTCCCTGCATCACTGTCTGAGAGGGTCTATGAGTAGGAGCATCAGTGGGTCTGTGAGTGTGTGTGTGAGGGTCTGATTTTGTCTGTGAGTTGCTGCATGAGGGTATGAGTGGGCCTGTAAGTCTGTGCAAGTGTACGAATGGGTCTGTGAATAGGTATATAGTGCATAAAGGTCTGAGAGACTTTGTGAGTGGGTATGTGATGGTCTGAGTGTGTCTATGAGTGGGTGAATGAAGGTCAAACTGGGTGTACGAGTGGGTGCATGTGGATCTGAGTAGGTCTATGAGAAGGTGCATTAGTGCCTGAGTGGAATTTTAAGTGGGTGCATGGTGGTCTTAGTGGATGCATGAGGCTCTGAGTCGGTCTGTGAGTGATTGCATGGGTGTGTGAATGGGTCTATGAGTGGGTGTGTGACTGTCTAACTTAGCATGAGAGAGGGTACATAAGAATCTGAGTGAACCTATAAGTGGGTGCATGAGAGTCTGAGTTGGTCTGGGAGTAAGTGCGTGAGGGTCTGAGTTGCTCTGTGAGTGGGTGCAGGAGACACTGATTGGCTCTCTGAGTAGGTGCATGAGGGTCTGAGTGGGTCTGTGAACAGGTGTATGAGGGCCTAAGTGGGTCTATAAGTGGATGCATGAGAGTCTGAGTTGGTCAGTTAGTGGGTGCATCAAGGTCTGAGTGGGTCTCTGAGTAGGTGCATTAGGGTCTGAATGGGTCTGTGAGTAGGTGCATGAGGATCTCAGTGGTTCTGTCAGTGTGTTCATAAGGGTCTGAGTGGGTCTGTAAGTAAGTGTCTGGCTGTCCGAGTGGGTCTGTGAGTGGGTGTGTGAGGGTCTGAGTGAATCTGTGAGTTAGTGTATCAGTGTCTGACTGGGTCTCTGAATGGTTGCCTGACAGTCTGAGTGGGTCTCTGAGTGGGTGCATGAGGGTCTGAGTGAGTCTGTGAGTAGGTGTGTGACAGTCTGAGTGGGACTGTGAGTGGGTGCATGAGGGTCTAAGGGGTCTAAGAGTGGTTACATGAGGATCTGAGTAGGTCTATGAGTGGATAACTCAGTGTCTGAGTGCGTCTGTGAATGGCTGCAAGATGGTCTGAGTGGGTCTCTGAGTGGATGTTTGATGGTCTGCGTGGGTCTGCGAGTGGGTGTGTGAGGGTATGAGTGGGTCAGTGAGTGGGTATTTGAGGATGTGACTATGTCTGAGAATGAGTACATCAGTGTCTGAGTGGGTCTGTGAGGGGGTGCATGAATTACTGTGTGCATCTATGATTGATTGAATTAGTGTATGAACAACTCTATCAATGATGTTTTTGTTGTTGCCTATATTCGCAAATTTGTTGTGACGTTACACGGGGAGCCACCCTGAATGTTGCAACATATTCATGAATATCAGGCAGTGTTAAAATAAATGTTGTAGGGTCAGAATTTCACTCTCAAACATCCCAATATGACAACCCTGGGGTCATGGTAACCCCACCCTCACCCCTTATACCACTTTTCACTTCAGGTTTTGACCCCGGTGCTGTGTCCCATTCCCTAAAATGGCGGCTGCAACTTTCTACTAAGGTTACAGCCAGCTAATCACAGCACTCCTGTTGTGGGCATTTGCAAATTTCCCTTTAATTTCACATAAACTACTGAACGGATTTACACCAAATAACCAAAACCACAATCTGCATACTGAAATTTGGGTTTCTACCAAATTCACTGTAATACTGTCCAGCGGTTCAGGCTGTAGTCGTGTTTAAAGATTGTACGAGAATTAACATATATATATATATATATATATATATATATATATACATATATATATATATATAATTATAGGGTACAGAGACGTTCTAGTTAGGTTCTGAATTTACTCCTACAAAACCACAGAAATTCAGCATTTATAGTTAGAGTTCTTTCAATTAAATGTAACTTGCACTCTAAAGTAAATATAACTTGAACCCAAGCAATGCACAGTTTCTCTTTAGTACTTTGATTGCCAATGTTTCCTTTTTATTTTTAATAATGTTATAGACGTTGTCATGAGTGCTGTAATACCTAGGGTAATTAGCAGTGCAAGGTATAGTTACCGTACGGCGTGATATATATATATAAAAAAGTTTTTTGGACTTTCCTATATATTTAGCACCACTTGATGATTCTTCACACAATTTCCCAAGAAAGTGCTCTTTGGGGTCTTGCTTGGAAAGTTTTGGGATGATCTGTCAAGCGGGGGCCAAGAAAATGGGGGGGCTCCAAAAAGTGTATTTCCCTTGGTAATTTCCATAGAATCATTAAAAACCTTCTGCAGCCCAAACCGCAGGATGAAATTACATCAAGGTTTGCAGAAAGGTAGCTCTTGGTCCGTAGATAAGCCTTTATCTTATTTGGTGTCAATCTGTTCAGTAGTTTAAGAGAAACTTTAACCAGGAAATGATGGCAGCCATGTTGAGACTCGGCTTCAGCTGAGTCTAAAAAATAAACATAAGAAAACTGTACGTTTACCCTACTCCCCTAGCCTTGGTGCAGGGGTCTCCCAGGGACACCTCCATCCGGGGCTAAAAAGCCTTTAAAAAAATGCAGCAGAAATCACCACTATTCATGAGATTTGGAGCTTTAAAAAAAAAAAAAAAACACAAGCACGTTTACCTGTGCTGACTTGTAATATTGTCTCAGGGTGGGCCAGATCCTGGGGGCATTATAGAAAAATAGGAGGGGGGCACACAGGGCCCCCCTCCAAGGGCCTATGCAAGCCTTATTGGACTACTACCTCCCAGGGACAATATTTATTATCTATGATGGGAATGGGCCACAGGGCCCACAACCTCCCTAGGGCAAAGTAGTTAAAGTGATGCAGGGGGGTCCAACGCTCCCTCGCTGCCCTGGGGACCATAACCTCACTGAGGCACAACAAATAATTAATGCAAGTGGGTGGACTGCTCCCGCCCACACCCCAGGGACTGCCACCTCCCCAGGTCACTAGAAATGATTTATGTGGACGGGCCCGCTGGCTCTGCCTATGTGCCAAAGACTGCCACCTCACTGGAACACATTTGTTAAAGTGATGCTGGTTGGGCCACCTGGCACCCCTGCAGCCCCAGGGATGACCACCTCCCTGGGGCAATAATAAAATATATAGGGAGTCCATGTGGACCCTGGGGACAACCACCTCTCTAAGGTTAAATTCTGAAAATGGAAGGGGGCCATGAGGCCCCCTTTGTGGAGCCATTGATGGCCCTGGGGACCGCCACCCGCCACTGCCAGCTACTGTTGCCTCCTGAGGGGCCTACCCTCAAGAGGTAGCTGTTTGCTTTAGCCCAAGCAAAAGCAAACATAACTCCACTTTCTGTAAACAGGAACTGTCAAACAGCTCCCGGTTACAGAAATCTGAGTTTTCATCTGTTTCTCTGCATGCAAATATGCGTGCAGGGAAACAGGTGAAAACATTGCTCCTGCAAGCATGGCACTGCTATTTAAAGCAGCTCCCTGTTTGGGGGGGCAATGCTAGCACCTGCAGGACGTGGGAAGCTGATCAGGACCACTGAGGCATTCAAACACCCCCCACTTGGTCCTATTGTTATAGAAAGGGTCTCTCCATACAAAGACTTCAAAGAGCCATACTAGCAAGATGTTTAATTTGAATGTGATAGTTAAGGTTCAAGAATCATTTCTGGCCTAATGGTAACGCTCTTGGACTGTCACTCAGTAGATTAAAGGTTCAAATCCTGGTATCTCCTGCAGTGTTTTACTAGTGTTTTCACTGTTCAACATTCCTCGTGATGGAGCATTTACAACTTTATGGCATGAAAATCTTTGAATTGAACATCATATGTCTGTCTGGAAACTATACAGAGCCACCTGTGGCCTAGAGATTAAAGTTTTAGGCCTTCACCCTGAACGTTGAGGGTTCCAGTCTAGGTTTGTTAGTAGTTACATTCCTGTTTTAATTACTTTTCAAATTAAAATATTTAGGATATATACTGAAATAAAATTGCATTATTTTTACTTGACAAATACATTTTTCCTTCACAATTTGTGCTAAAATATCTCATTCTAAGTATATAATTTAGGAAAGCCTAAAAAAACTCTCTGGGTAGATATAGGAGGTTGGCTGCAGGGACTGCCTGCAGACCAGGCCCTGTGGTCAACCCCCGCTACATAAGGTTGAAGGTCATGCATGGTGGAGGGTTATAGGGGGTTGGCCACAGGGCCTGGCCTGCAGCTAACCCCCAACAAGCACAGAGAAAGGCCATGCACAGTGGTGGTTGGACTAACATATAGGGGGCTATTACAACTTTGGAGGAGGTGTTAATCCGTCCCAAATGTGACAAATATACCACCAGCTGTATTACGAGTTCCATAGGATATAATGGACTTGTAATACGGCTGGTGGTATATCTGTCACTTTACTGTCACTTTTGGGACGGATTAACACCTCCTCCAAAGTTGTAATAACCCCCATAGTATTTAAAATAAGTTTACATTTAAAAAGCCATAGACATTCACTGAAAAAAACAAAGGTTACAGGGACGTGGTAGTTAGGTTTTGACTTTACTCACACAAAATCAAAGAAATTCAGCAGTTATAGTTATTTCAAGTAACCATAACTTGCGCCCTAATGTAACTATAAGTCGTGCCCTTGCCATGCACTGCTAATTACCCGAGATACTACAGCACTCATGACAACTTGTACAACATCATTAAAAATATAAATGAAACATTAGCAATCAAACTATTGAAGAAAAAACTCTGCATGGCAGAGGCATGAGTTATAGTTACCTTAGGATGCCTGTAACCCATACAAAACAGTAGAAGCTCAGCAGTTATAGATATGCTAATACTTATACATTTCTGGAGAAACTATAACTCATGCCGTTAAGTAACTTTATCCCATAATTGATTGCTTCTTAACATAAGTATAACTGTTCTCATGACCATCATCTTTTATCCCAACAGATTTGGCAGTTTGGTAAGGCACTGTAAACTAGCCAGGAGTTAGACGAACAGCTGCCAAGTAGTATGGTTTGCACTCAGCTTCCCACGCTCTGTGGTGCTGCAGTTATCAACATCCAGTCCTGTTATCAAAGTAGGAACAGCATAACATGGTGCAAATATGTATCAAGGTCAGGTACTTATCTCACCTTCCATACGGAGATATCCCTGTTGTTAGGAGAAATCATCCTCCGCTAAATAGGTACTACCTATATTAGTCTGTAGGTTGTTCAAGCTTGAACCTTTAAAGGATACCCCATTTGGGCCATGATTTATACTTTTTCACGCAAAACTGCGCCAATGCAGTTTTGTGTTAAAAAGTATACCACTGGCTAGCGCCATGCCAAGACGGGTCTGGGTTTAATCCATCGGTATTTTGCTTGCCACATCACCCAAGTTGGGACCCAGCTATATGCAAATCAGTCTTGACCCGGCTCCCAATGGAAGCAGTCCAGCTCGAACTGCCAAGCCAGGTCTTCCCTAGACAGGATTCAATCAATAAATCAATCAGTCGCATTTATAAAGCGCGCTACTCACCCGTAAGGGTCTCAAGGCGCTGGGGGGGGGGTCAGTGCTCGAAGAGCCAGGTCTTGAGCTGCCTTCTGAAGGGGAGGTGGTCTTGTATGGCACGAAGGTGACTGGGGAGAGAGTTCCAGGTCTTTGCTGCTAGGTAAGAGAAAGACCTGCCTCCGGCGCTGGCTTTGCGAATGCGAGGTACGGCTGCCAGGGCTTGTCCAGTTGAGCGTAGGGTGCGAGGAGGAGTGTAGAAGGAGATGCAGTGGTTGATGAGTTTTGGTCCGAGGTTGTGCAGGGCTTTGTGTGCGTGGGTGAGGAGTCTGAAGGTGATCCTCTTGTTGACTGGGAGCCAGTGGAGTTTCTTCAGGTGTCCGGAGATGTGGTGGTGGCGTCGGTGGGACCAGTTTCAGGGTTTCACCCTTCATCAGTCAGGCTAGCTTGAATCCAGCAGCACAGCATGCAAGGGGCCCAAGTCTGGGCATACCCTAGCCATTTAGGGTGCACAAGGTAATATCACAAAATAAAATGATGGACAGAGTGTTGAAACTTTTCAAACACTCACTCCCAGTCACAGATCTGGGTTTAAGCCATCGTTATTTTGCTTGCCGCGTCACCCCCGTTGGGACCCAGCTATGAGCAAATCGGTCTTGATCCTGCTCCCAATGGGAGTAGTCTGGCCCAAACTGCTGAGCCAGGTCTTCCTTGGACAGGATTCAAGCATCATAGGACTAGTTTCAGGATATCACTCTTCATCAGTCTGGTTAGCTTGAATCCAGCAGAGCAGCAAGCAAGGGGCCCACGTCTCGGTATACCCTAGCTACTTAGGGCGCACAAAGCAACATCACAAAATAAAATGATGGACTGAAAGCTGAAACTTTTCAAATACTCACCCCCAGTCACATATCTGGGTTTTATCTATTATAATTTTGATTGCCACGTCACCCCAGTTGAGACCCAGCTATATGCAAATCAGTCTTGACCCTACTCGCAATCGGAGCAGTCCAGCCCAAACTGCCAAGCAAGGTCTTCCCTGGACAGGATTCAAACATCCTTGGACCGGTTTCAGTGTATTATCCTTCATCAGCCAGGCTAGCTTGAAATGATTAAACCCAGTAACTGTTAATTCAATTATGGGTAAAATTCCCACCAGACATGAAGAAATTCCATTCTGGATTGCACAAAAAACAGATCAGCTGGAAGCAGTGTTTTTCAGTACGGGACCCCATGATAAACATATCATTCTCTCAATATGCCTGCCATTTGGGATGTACCCTCTGTTGCTGACTGTGCCCCTTGGGGGACAGATTTTGCTGCAGTAAATACCATAACACATGATGCACTATCTCCTTTGGTTCTTTTGGAGGTGTTGAAACAAATTCAAAGTGAGCATGGGGCTGCCACTGTCCTCGATTTGCTGATGAGTTATGGGGAATTTTGCCACTGTATCCTCAGTAATTTTAGGAAATAATAAAGGAGAAGCAGCAGTGATGGCAGTAAGCCAACAGCTTGCGCAAATTCCTCAACTAGACCAGTAACACGAGCTACCCAAAATAATTTCCAAGACTTATACTAGTATAGTATGAGGAAAACTTGGGGGCCAGACCAAATAAGCCATAGCGTAAAGGTAGCTTTGAAGAGGATAATACCAAGCAAGTGCTGAAGTCTTCTAAAAAACACCGGGGCAAACAAAAATCTAATAATGATAAAATAAAACAACAAGGAGAATCTCTGCATTTGGAGACCTCAGAGAAATGCTACAACTTGAGAAATCGTGAAAATTTGAAAGAACCTGACAGGTATCAGTATACTAATACACGCCCTTTTTGTTCCTTTCAGGATTCATTGAACAAATGGACCAAGAGAGTAAGGTGGTCAAAACCTGGAAAAGAAGAGTAAATGAAACAAAAACCATAATTAAAAAAAAAAAGGTTGCAGGGATTTTAGTTAGAGGTGCCACATATATTCAGGACATTATTGAAGAAGTGGACATGGGCAATGACTGTATTAGACAGTGCATCAAAGGTCACAATAGTTTTCCAGAATCTTCAAGAGTTTCTGGACGTGAAAGTAACTAACAACTACATTAAGTCGAAACCCCAGACAGGAGGTTGTACCTCCAGACTGTGTTTACAAACAAAATATTCAAATTGAGAGGGACATAATGCCCACAATTAAAGTAATTTTCTGAGAAAGATTCATGCTCAGTTATGATGCTCTCCAGGCAGACCAGGATTGGCACCCAGAGTTTGTTAGAATACTCCCTTGCTTGTTCTAGATACAGTAAAATAAGCCTATGCTGCAGATTGTGCTCTGGCAGAGGCTCCAGTGCTTTATTGCAACCACGTATGCTGTGATAGGCACTCCCACTACATGTTATACCTATATGGTCCAGCCCACAAATACAACCACAATACCCTGAAAAAACATGATGCAAAACTCCCTGTGAAAGAAATTATCTTGCAACTTGAATATCAGGGAGTGAAAGAACCATGTGTCTCCCCAATGAATAACCCTTTGTTTCCCATAGCTAAACGGAATCATTCATATGGAATAATCTTAGATTGCATGCATTTAAACAGCCACAAATGGACATTTGCAATACAAAACTTGCATTGCATAGCCCTAATGAATAACATTGTTCATAAAAAAATACAAAACAACCTTGAATATTACAAATGTTTGTTTCAGCTAAAACATACCATATAGAAATCAGTGATCTAACCGCTTTTACCATGTTCGTCTCTCAATGGCAATTTTGTCGACTAACCCAAGGGTATAAGAACAGTCCAGGATTGTCCTCAGCCCATTTAACATCAATAGTGCATGATATTGATCTTGAGGCACTGTTCTATACAGATGACATTTATCTAATGGATGAGAACCTCAATACACATTTGGCCAAGGTAGATCACATTGTATTCGGATTTGCTGGGCAAGGCTATAAATTTGACTTTAAGATAACGAAAAATTGCATTCCTCAGTGTCCTGTTTTTGAGATATGAGCTTCCAAATGAGGGGAACAGCCTGGCACCACACTTCCTAGAGAAGTGTTCACAATTATAACCACCAAATACCATTAAAAAATTACAATTCTTGTTAGGATTCTTTAACTTTGGCAGAACATACATACGAGATAATGCACAATGCATAAAACCACCGTATGATCTAATACATTCAGACTTCTCAGGCGAATATTGGACTCCACAACATACACAGGTTGTGAAGTAAATACAGACATGTTTGAAGCAGAACACTTACATCCACCTGAAAACAAAACAAATTTTGTCACCCTGATAAGTCCAGGTGCCAAGGGGTTCACGTATGTCATGCTCAATGAAGGTGACACAGTACCAACTGCATACAAATCACACTTAAAGTCAAGTGCAAAAATGTGTTTCACATCCACTTAGAAAATACTGACTGCAGTTCAGATGACTGTAATTAAGGAGAGACTTTTGGCTCAGGGTTTTCGACCCAAAACTACAGACCCAAGAATTTCTCCAATACGAGCTTCAGTACCCAATTCCCTCTAATGTCATGCCTTTAGAAAGCTATAAATACATAAACTATACTCATAGTTCAGCTCAATCTGCTGTAGGTGTGAAATCCAATACTCTGCAGCTTGTACAGTCATTTATGTAATCATGAGGGATGGTGAGTTGTACCCTCAACAAACTCATACACTGTCCCTTGGGGATTTCACAGCGCAACTTGCTGAGCTCAAAGCATTTATTTTGGCACTGGAACATACAAATCAAGAAGTACTACGGTGTCAAGTCGTTCAATGAAAATTAGCACTACTGGCACCTTTACTGATTCAGAGATTCTACAAGGAACACAATAAAGCCTAAATTGCTCTTGGGGGAGGTGGCAGAGCTCAAAGACAAACTGCCACTGGCTCATGTAATACATACACTGGGCCATCAACACACATTGTAGGCAATTAATTGCCTGATGAAGCTGCACAATCTGCAATTGTTATAGCAACTGTTGCTGCAATAAGCTATTCTCAATCAAGGGTGGATGATGACATTTTGGCTGCTGTAACAGCTTTGGCTGAATGCAAGCCCATACCAAAAGAATGCTCACCCAAGTATTACCAACATTTATGTGCTCAAAACATCCCTTATATAAAAATATAAGGGACAGGTAATTGTGTGATCCCCAACCAAGATCGTAGGCTAACACTAACTAAAGCAGCTCATGAAGGTGTTGCTTCTGCCCATGCTGGGGTGGCAGCTGCCATTTCAGTTTTACAAAAATGCTACTGGCGGCGTGGTCTCTACAAACAGATCAAGCAATATGTCCTTAGTTGTGACATCTATCAATAAAATAAAGGGTCCACGTCAAGCACCTTCGCAGACACCCCTCTCAGTGTCCCATAAGCCTATGGAGTGTGTGTAACTGGACCATTGTGGTCCTTTAAATTCAGCTGGTGCATAAAATATATTCTACATGCTGCAGATATTTGCTCCAGATTCTTTTCGGTGTGGCCACAATGTTCGACTGACGCATACACTGCTATTAAATATCTGCAAGTCTTCATTGGAAGATATGCAGTTGCTACATTCCGTTCAGATCACGGCCCTGCTTTTGCCTCTAACGCTTTCAGGGACTCCATGAGAACGTTAGGGGTAGCAGTGGATTATTATTCTCGATATCACCCTGAGGGAAATTTGATAGTGTAAAGATGAAAATTAGACTCAAAGGAATCCTTAATAACTAGAGTATTAGGTTCAGCTCATAGTTGAATCCATCACCTATACTGGGCCCAGAGAGCATTAAATAGTTTGCCTAGAAGATCTTCGGGAGGCCGTACCCCATATGTAGTCATGTTTGGCTTCCCTATCTACGTCCCATGTAAGCCTCATATCTTGATGGTCCTAGCGCAGTGGTGGCAGACACATCTTTTTTTACATAAATGACTGTGTCACTGCCTTAGAAGAATTGCAACAGTTCCACCGCAATTGATGCCACTTTGGGAATGAGGGATTGAGGGATTGAGGGATTGAACAACTTCCACAGACTGGATTGCACAATTTAGGGATTTGTTCCATGAGACAATTCCTGTGAAGAAGGGGTTTGACCCATCTTATAGAGCACCGCTCCCTGTTCTAGGGATACAAGGTAGCACAGTGATTCTATCGCTGATGCCTGGCTCTAAAGGCAATTGTTTTGTTTTGTTTGATCACATAAAGTTGCATCATATGGCTGATCCCACACAGTAGACCATGAGGATTCACTGGGAACCCTTCCCCCTGTAAATGGGTCACCACCTCCTTTGGAGAGATGGTAACATATCAATAGTTTGTGAATTAAATTGCAGTTGCAAACTATTGACACATAGCACTTCAATTCACAATTTGAAGTGGACAAACTGACCACAAATTGCAATACAGTATGCAGAGCTAGACCCATTTTGAAATTTAGTAAGCACTTACTGGTTCTCCAAATGGATGTCTGAAAAAGCTATGTAACAGTCACAAATTCAGTGATTTTGCTAATGGCAAGGTTTGTAATTACAATATTGCTTCATACATCTGGCCTTTCATTCTTTACAGGCTTTAAAAAAGGTATGCCAGTTCTGGTGTCTTCCATTTTTTCTTGATTACCTTCTCTTAATTTATTCTCTAACTGGACACCTTCCCTAATACCACAATTAAATTTATACTGTCTGTAAAGTATGTTTTTAATTTTGCAGAAATTGAATGGGTTTGATTGACTATCAATAAATTATATTCATTAAAAAAATGTAGACAACACCTCTAGGCTGTTCATACTCTTCATATTCCAGCCATTGAATTGCCCCCTATAATTACATTTTTGATGTATGTATCTTCGTATTGTTAAAAATATTTCTTTAAATCACTTCTTTTTTCAAAACTACTCAGGATTTTATTACTTTTCTTGACATCTGTGATCGGAATGATGGAAACTTGTTTTCTTGTGATTTTTCAGTAATAGGAGTGGTTTATGAAACAGCATGAAACAAACAATAAGGCAAAAGAAGCATGTGTAAGAAATACATTAGAGATCTCAGAGGAGTGTGCCCTGCAGTGAAAGACTCTGCAAATATGAAAAGTAAGATGTGGATAAGAAAGCAACCTTATAGTAAGTTAGCACGATGTGGAATAGGCATACTTTAGCTTCAATTTACGATAATAAGGTCATTGCTATCGCTATGAAAGCAGTAATTTTTCCAAATCTAGGATTCTGTTACTGAGAAGAGGAGGAAGGGGCATGGGCAATGTTAAAAATAACACTTTTATGTCTCTAATAATAACCATATTGAATGATAGTTTCCAAAATAGCTTATAATTTAGGGAAGAGCATCTGATACAAACCCAAATAATTTGAATATTTGTTTTTGCAATCACAGTATTGATTTGACATACAATATTGAGTGCCTTTCATTGGTCTTTTCGCAAACTGACCGTTCTGTTTTGTGGCCACAGTATCAAACTAAATGATTTCACTATAGTTTAGATGCTATGTTCTACCTAAGGCCCCACCTGCACTTTTATAGTCTATTGCACGTGGACTAGGACTCTCCCATTGAAAAGTTTGCAATCTTCAAAATCAGCAAATTATTATACTTTCAGGAGAGAATTAAAGTATCTGCATTGGAAACCTACGCTCTCAGGAGGAATATCATAAAGGGAGGGCTGCGTGGGATTTTTGCCATTGGCTTATAGTATTTGGGCGCCTGAGCTTCTGAAATGTAGTTACATAATACAAATCAGACCTGAGCAGTTGTTTTACTATACCTCTAATGCTGAAACACCACAAGTTGGTGCAATTTACTGTGTGCCCAATTCATAAAGGTAAACTTAGACCTGACGTCTAAATTTTGACCTAAAGTCAAAGAATGGATCCCTCCGGTACAAATGCACTTATTTTTCTCTGCAGGGAAAATATCTTTCCTCATCGAGAAATCCATTCTTCCACACCAAGGGGCAGATTTATGAAAAGTGATGCTGCACCTAGTGCAGCACCACATTTCTTGTGCCCCTTAGCGCCCTCCTAAGGCCACCATGTGTGTGCCGTATTTAAAATACTGCACCATGGCGCTAGTCAGGGGCACTAGCAAACATAATTTGTTACAATAGTCTGGTGCTTTGCAGGATTAACATAAAAAATGTTGACTCTAATCCTGCAGAGCACCCAGAGGCCCATTGAACACAATAGGAGCCTCCCTTTAACACTGCTAGTGGGCATTATAAATGTTGATAAAAATGACGCAACAAAATCGCTTAGATTTCTTTATACCATTTTGTCGGTCCCCTAGTGCTGAAACACCCCCCATTGCATATATATTATGCCTGGCACAAACATATTGTAGAGCAAGGAGTTACAAAGTTGTGCAATGCTAGCATTGCCCCACTTTGTAAATATGGCACAGAGTTTTTGGCCTTCCAATGCCACATTAGCATCATAAAAATGACTCTAATTTGGAGTTGGAATGGCACTAGGCCCTCTTAAATCTGGGCCTAAATGTTAGGATCATCAGTTCTTTTTAGCACCCTAGAAGGAGACTCAGGTCAGCCCTTTGCTGGAGTAAAGTTCCAACAACTTCCATTAGAGGATAGTTTTAAATTTCAGTTTGGGAATTTCAATAAACTTCTAGGTTGGTGGGTCTTCTCAAATATTCAAAGACAGCTTTGCCTGGAAATGCCCATTTTCCCATCCTATAGTATATTTATCACTGCAAATATTTCTGCATTCATGGCAGAAATCTCCACCTATATCAAGTGGCTAAAACATGCCAGGAATCCCTTTGTGAATTAGTGGCAAGGCGTCCAAAAAGTACATTTCACTGTAAATGTAAGTTTATGACCAAATGTACTTTTGTGAAGAGGGCCTATACATTTCAATTGTGTAATTCTTGAATCTATACAAAACTGTCCTTTTATTTTCTGTAGTTATTATTTTTTAGTCGTCTCCTAAGGTGTGAGGTATCTCAGTTAATTCCACTTATCTGACCAGAATAATCTAACACATATCTTTCTGTGTAGCAGGCTATAACCTGCCAGGGCTAACCCTCACTGTAAAATTCGCTATTAATCATAATAATAACAAGAACAAAAGTAACAATGACAAAAGTAACAACAATAATGCCAACAATAATAATAACAAGATAATGCAGCTGAGGGTAAAGAGTCTAATGTTTTTCCATGCATGACTGGAAAGTCATTTTCCCCTCATGAATTGGCATATAACATTGTATGATTTTTCTTCCTTTTCATTATCTCTCTCAAGAGATATAAACACTCAAAAGATACACACACAGAAACACGTACACATATAAAATTACTCACAGGAAGTGTCAAAATTGTTGCTTACCTCATTAAAGCTTCAGTGACATGTAAAAGATGGGATGTGCAGTATTAAGTAACCTTTAACACAGCAGTTCCATCTCGTTGTACTTTGACAGAAGACTTCCTATTCTTGGCAGAAATATGTGCACCCTGGAGGCATGAATGCCCAGCATTGCAAACAGAATAACAACACAATATGATAAAGCAATTGAATCCATTGGTGATAAAATAATAAAAAAAACATGAGGACTGAAAGCACAACATTGCAAGACGAAAGAACAAAACAATCTGATAAAACAGTTGAATTTACTGGTAATAAAATAATAAAAATAATGCAGAGTTGATTTTTTTTAACCACTGAACAATACATGCCAGGACTATTTATTTATGCGTTATGAATTGTGACTTTGCACTTGCAAACTAATCATTGTGTTTAAATTAGTTTGCAGCATGGATTCTGGAAGATTTTCCAGGCAGAAATATGTGCGTTGGTGTGTGTGTAGAAAGAGTGTTTACTAATTACTGATGTCTAATCCAGCTACCTATTAAATTTGCTTCGGATGCATATCCACATGACTTGGCTACAGAAGGTGTCACTAATCTATGAAGACCTGTGAGACTGCAGCAGTTGTCAAGGAAATACAAATATCTTGTGCATTGAGAGAGTTGTTGTCTTGTTTGTAGGATTAGCAACATAATGTTGGATTGACTACTATACACTGCATTATGTATCTTACTGTTTATACATCAATATACTAATACAATAATTAAGTAGTTACAAATCAAAATAATGCTGTATTATGATGCTCAAATAAAAACCAAAATGTTTTGAGCATGTTGGCACACTTAGGCATACTCAGGTGATACAGTGGTTTTCCTAATTTAGCACATTAAACACATTTAATTGGAAAAATGCAAACTTTTTTGCTAAATAACACATCCATCATCAATGCACTTTTGTGGTCAATAAATCATACTTAGGTGTTGCAAGCACACAAATGAAGTAACATAATGTACAGAGTGATTTTAGCCAAACTACTGATGCCATATTAAACAATGTTGTTGTTAAAAGGCAGGTTTCCAATTAAATTGTTGTTTTACACAATATCTTTTTTTCTTCCATTGCAGATGCTGTAGCTTTCCAGAAGCCTTCTGTTAGCCAGAGAGTATGTATTTGTTAGGTATTAGACAATTGATAGTGAGGTTCTCACAGGGAGAAGAGGAGCTGTCAGGAAACGCAGCTCATGGGAGGAACTGTATTATCCAAAAGTTGTTTACAATGTACCATTACAAGGGTGTGATTCTATATTTTTTTGTGAGGACATGGGAAACTAGGGAGTTCACCTGCTTCCAGAGTGTGCTGAGAATTGGTTGGATGGTTGGTACGAGAAATGTATCAATTGTTGCAATTATGTCTTAGCAGATGTATAATAGAATGTGTTCCTACCGCAAAGTGGCATTCTTTCAGGAGGGACCACATCCATGCCTTTCCTGTCTCTCACTTAGGGGATAGGTACACTTGCTGATTAATGGCTGAGAATACTTTTTCAGCTTTTGCTTATCTCTGTTTCTTAATTGCTAAGGATTCATGCCTATTCATTTCTATTTCTCTCATCAGAACTCTTAATTTGGGTTTGTGAAATTGACACCTTAACTTGCTCATTGATGAAACTGATTTCAAATACTTAAACTTCTATTAACTTAGACCAGGGAATTTCCTCTTTACCCAAGTTGGTTTAAGACTATGGGGGTTATTATGACCCCGGCGGACGGCGGAACTATGGCGGTAGTACCGCCAACAGGCTGGCGGTGTCTAGGAGGCATATTATGACTGTGGTGCATTTGCCACAGTTATACCACCGGTCCCGCCAGGATACCGCCAGGCTGTAGCTGTGCAGTCGTAATCTGCCATGGCACCGCTGCAAGCAGCGCTGCCCTGGGGATTATGATTCCCCAACCCGCGAACCTGTGTATGGCGGTACACACCGCCATGGAGAGGCTGGTGGTAAGGGGGACTCGCGATGCCCCTGGAGGCCCCTGCACTGCCCATGCACTTGGCATGGGCAGTGCAGGGGCCCCAGGCACAGCCCCATCATGCATTTCACTGCCAGAATTACGGGCAGTGAAATGCGCAACAGGTGCTGCTTCACCCGCTGCACAACAACGTTGCCACCGGCTCTATTAAGAGCGGGCTTGAATGTTGTTGTGACTTTTCCGCTGGGACAGCTGGTGGAAACGCTGTTTCCATCCACTGGCCCAGCGGAAAAGGCATAATAGGGCGCCAAGCATCCCACCAGCACTGGCGGTATGTTGGTGCCCGCGGCTTCAGCGGTCTTTAGAAAAGACCGCCAAAGTCCTAATGAGGGCCAATATCCTTTATCACTGTATGAAATACAAACATAAAATACAGCTAAAAAAACATTGATCAGAGGTGGACTACATGAGCCCTTAATTCGCCTGTCTTCTTAAAAAATCAGAAGTCCTCAATGCCTGGCTGTCCTCTGCCAATATCTAATTTTGTTTTGATAATTATAGTATAGTTTATTGCGCTTAGATTTTAATGTAAAAATTACAATTTTGTAAACAATCTTACAGATTGAAAAAGTAAATCCGACGGGATTAAAAATACTTAAATTTACAAGGGGACGTGAATAGGTCGATGAACCTCTTGACTCATAATTAAGATGTTCTTACCATAGCTCCAGTACATTCAAATCAATAATCAGTAACCAATACACGATATCAATAACCAACAACAATCAATATCAGTAATCATTAATAGAGTCAGTAATTGTCATGTACAAAGACCTTTCAGTCATGAATAACCACACCTTTTGATAAAAGTTAGATTATCTATTTCCCTATATTAACAATGCTAAGGTCATGTAGAGTTATCTCAAAATCAAATGAAACACATACAGAAACAATACTGGCTGTCCAAAGAGGCGGAAGAAATGTAATCTAATCAAAGCTTGAACTACAACATATTCTAAATTTACGGTACAAATTAATAACAAAGTCAACTGCGACAAAGTGATTACATACATTTGAATTCAGCAGAGAAATTCATCAAACATTATTCCCTATTAGCACAATTTTATTAGTGATTAACTAACACCAGATTAGCATCAGCATGTTGGGCTTCATGCAAAACAATTTAGTAACACCAATTTGGAAAAACATCTAACTCTGGTTATATCAAACAGTGCAGTTGGTACCTAGAAAGAAAAAGCAAATATGCATGATGATCAACAGTCTAATTCATTATACCAATCCTCAATGGGGATCAGCAAGCAGAGTCAGTCTTTGTCCTCAGGACATCAGTCGATCAGCAAGGCATTAGGATTCAACATCAAAGTTCAGAAAACTCAAAGTCTTTAAGCATTAAAGTTAAGCATGTCTCTTGTCAAGATGCAAAATGGGCAAGAATGAGCTAAGACAAATGCAGAATGCTGGGTTCTTCTCAGTGCAGTTCTGTTATATTAAAACCCACTAAACTATTTCCCAAATCCCTATTGGTCAACTAATCGCATGTTCACACTTTGTCCAATAAAACTAAAATTCCAAATCTATCAATTCTACCATTACTCTATTCACATGTCATTGATTGGTTGTCCTGCAATGCCCTCATCATCTGGCTTGTCAGGTAACAATATTGTTGCAGCTTCCACTCCAGTCAGTATCTCCATTGTTCTTCTCCTGAGAAAGTCAGTCTCACATGCATTAAACCCAAAATGTTACATTAGCAAGAACAGCATCTTCTAGCAGTCGGTTCTCATGAGAACCTTGTATTGTGAGCACATTTAAACAATGCAAAATGGAAAATCACAGTTTAACTCTCTAGGACAGCCATTTATCAAACGCTAAGAAATACAGCTTTCACATTAGGTCTGGCAAGTAGGCCAAGACCTTCGCTAAGTTAAAGCCTACAATTAACAAAGCTAGAACATAACGCATAACCCTTCATATAACATATTACTACATTAGTCAAACATATATTCAACATTTCACAATATTAAACTACAAGTAAGTACACTTTGTGAACATTGGCGGCCACTCATCGTAATCACATTTTCAAATGAGTGCATTATTTTTCTACATTATTATATTTTCTACATAAACCCCTTATTTAGAATACATGAACACTCATTAATAATTTTTATTAATACACCTGTGCTAGAAATCCCTCCTCTGATTACTAAATGTGTCATCACACTAACTACCACCCACAAGCTTTTGCATCAGCTAAAATTCTGTCAATTCAATCCCTTCATACTTTTATTCCCTTTTTGAATTTTCCCTATACAAATTTTCCCTTTTCTTTTCTTCCCTCCTCTGATTATTATTTGTCCTTTTCAATTTAATTATTTTACATAATTTACACAACCCCCATATTCCAATTAGACAAACCACAATAATTAATATCCCCTGTAAGATTGTCAATAGTACCCCATTCCAAATGTTGCTGGGCCAATTTCCCACTAAACTAAAACCTTTGGCAATCTTTTCCCAAACACCTGGTTCTTTGAATTATTTCAAATCAGCACTTTTATTAGTCAGATTAGTAATTAAGGGCCAGATGTAGATAGCCGTTTGCATGGTGCAAACTGCGAAAATCGCAGTTTGCGCCATGCAAACAGCCTAACGCGATGCTCATTCCCAAATTGCGAGTCTGTACTGACTCGCAATTTGGGAATGCGACTCGCAAATAGGAAGGGTCGTTCCCTTCCTATTTGCGACTCGCATTGCAATTCAGAATTGCTTTGTGACCGCAAATGCGGTCGCAAAGCAACTCGCAGTTACCACCAGGGTCCCACTGGTGGTAACTCATTCGCAAAAGGGACCCTTTGTGAATGTCGACAAAAATATTTTTTCAGAGCAGGCAGTGGTCCTTACCGACCACTGCCTGCTCTGAAAAAACGAAACCAAATGGTTTCGGTATTTTTTTCATTTTGCAACTCGCTTTCCTTTAATGAAAACGGGTTGCAAAATGAAAAAAAAAAACTACTTTATTTAAAAAGAAGTCACAGACATGGAGGTCTGCTGACTTCAGCAGGCCACCATCCCTGTGAGTTCAGGGACTCACTATGGGGTCGCAAAATGCGACCCATCTCATTAATATTGATGAGGTGGGTCTTTGCGACCCCATAGCGAGCCGCAGATGGTGTTTGAGACACCGTTCTACATCCAAGATTGCGACTCAGAAATTGCAAGTTGGACAGACTCGCAATTTCCGAGTCGCAAACACGGACCTACCTACATCTGGCCCTAAGCCTCTAATTTCTCTTCTATTATCAGGAATGTACAAACAAAAATGCCTAGATTTAATCATCCTACAGACTGCACCATCCTTCGCTAAAAGAATATCTAAAGCAAGACGATTCTAAAGAGTCATAGCTCTATCAGCAGCTAACTCAGTAACTATCAAGAGTATGGCCCCTGAAAGATTTGTCAGCATGTTATCCACAATAGTAGACAACTTTTGAATCTTTATCGAATTCAGAATGACCACCACTGAAGGAATCACTGTTCCAAATATATCTCCCACTATGCCAGAAGAGGACTCCCTCCTCTGTCTCATATGATGTAATTCACTTACTTTCAGAAACTTCTTCAAATCATCCATTTGATAAATCTTTGGAAAAACTATCCCTAAATAACATGTCCCATACCACCCTACTGGAAGACGGTAATAAGCATTAAGACCACAGATATAATAAATTCCGAGAATGGCCGGGTCCTGTCCATTCAACATAAACATCCATTTACTCTGAAACAAAAACACATGCTTACATTCACTCGTTCCCACAAATAAAGTGTCAGTGTGTGATTTAGGCCTGTATATGTTGAGCATCCAAAGCTAATTTCCCTTGTGTTTTAATCGCACTATAGGCATAATCATTCCTGTAAGTCCTTTTCTCCAAGCCTTATACTAACTTCTCCTTCAATGCCTTTCTTCTGTCATCTGTGTGATCTACAAAGCTTTTCTCTAGAGGTGCAAGCAAGCATGTCAGATTATTCCTGTGCACATAAGCTGTGCCAAATGTCAATGTAGGTCCAAAAAAAACTCTAACTATTACTATGTCATTATCCTTAGCTACTCTACTGCAATACTTAATTAAAGGGACAAACGAAAACACCATATACTAGTTTGAATAAAAGTACTGTAAGTACTCCTGGTTAAAAAATCTTGTTAGCAGCAGACTGCAACTTATTCCATATGTTAATGGCAAGGTATGATCTGTAACTCCTTCCTCAATTTATTGAAGGAATCTTTGTACACAAATAACAATTCCTCGCATCCATTGTCTCAGCATACTCACTCAACAAGCCATAGAAGACATTAGAAGAAAGTTATCCTTGCGCATTTGTATTTCCATGCTAATATTTCTTATCTAACCTAAACTTCTCTATTACCGTTACTGCAGTAGTTGTCTCAAAAGCAGAAGAATGGTTGTCTTCACTCTAGTACAGATATACCCACTATCAACACACAAACAGCATTCCACACATAATCGGCAAAACAAATTTTTAAAAACTGCACCAAAGATAAAAAATAGACAATTCTTCTTTCAGCAGTTATTTACAGCTTTTAGTCTCACTTCCAGGATCCCTTGTCAAAATCGGTTAACAGCTTGTCAAAATCAGGTTTCAAAAGTCAAATCAGGTTATCATTCTCTTCCAGTTACCTTCAACAGTCTTTTTTTCAAAAGTTTTCTCTCAGATTGTTTCAACAGCTCAGTTCATCAGCTTCCTTCAAGTGCCAAAATACTGACTAGGAATGTCTCTATCAAAACAAAAAGACAAACATTTTTGCTGCCAATCACGTGTACTTGCATACGCCCATTCAGGACCTGCGTATCTTCGACTTGCCATTCTCTTTCTTTTCAACTTTTGATCACCATTCAATTCTCCTTCACTTAGATCTTCTCTCCTTGTTGTATCTAGCTGTTCCTCGATTGTTGCCTCAACAACCTCTTCCTTTCCTCTTTCTACTTGCAACTCTGACCATTTATCTCCTTTCAGTGGGCCTTTTGTCAGTGTTCTCTTCAGAGTCAAATTTGAACCTTCTCCTTGTTCTGCGGTGTTTTATCTTGACGGACTTGCAATCATTTCAGGAGGAGTCAGATCACAATGGCTTTGATCTACCTCAACTCCTTTCCACTTTGGGTTTAGCAATCACTCTGTTTGTCTCTCAAGATTGTCTGCTTCTGAGAAAGCCTTCCTCTGACTGGGCTCTCCTGCTGTCTCAATTGACATAGGCTCTCTGTCACCCTCCTGGCGGTCTTCTCCTTCGTCTCTCACAGGAGTGACTGAACCATCCTCAACGCGCTCAGATCCAGTCCCCTTTGTTCTCTTTCCGGCCCTGAGACTTGTTTCGCTGTTGTTGGTACTCTCTTCAACTCTTCTTCATCATGATCCAGTGGATATGTCACTTTCTCTGTATGACTTGCATGAATCCAGTTCGAAATTCAAGCACACTTCACAGCTGTAGTAGCTGTCAGAACTACCTGATACAATCCCTTCCAACGAGGCTCCAAACACGTTTTTCTCACATATTTCTGGACCACAACCCAGTCTCCAGCTCTCAGATTGTGCCCTGGGTCATAGATCGGTGGGAGTGTGGTGGCTTCCACATGCTGAGAAAAAGAGCGAGACACATCAGCCAGACCTTTGCAGTTGTCCAACACCATATCATTTGTAATGTTCACAAGTGCATATACAGGCTCCGCTGGCAACCTCATGACTCGGCCCATAAGGATTTCGGGCCATATTTATACTTTTTGACGCAAAACTGCGCCAACGCAGGTTTGCGCCAAAAAAATTAGCGCCGGCTAACGCCATTCTGAAGCGCCATGCGGGCGCCGTATTTATTGAATGACGTTAGCCGCCCGCGCTGTCTGGTGTGCGTTAAAAAAAACGACGTACACCAGGCAGCGCCGGCGTAGGGGGAAAATGGCGTACGGGCGTCCACAAATGGTGCAAGTCAGGCTGAGGCAAAAAAATCGCCTCAACCCGATTTGCGCCATTTTTTTACGACGCCCAACCCCCATTGCAATGACTCCTGTCTTAGCAAAGACAGGAGTCATGCCCCCTTGCCCAATGGCCATGCCCAGGGGACTTCTGTCCCCTGGGCATGGTCACTGGGCATAGTGGCTTGTAGGGGGGCACAAGTCAGGCCCCCCTATGCCACAAAATATTTTTTTTTTAAATTACTTACCTGAACTTACCTTAATGTCCCTGGGGTGGGTCCCTCCATCCTTGGGTGTCCTCCTGGGTTGGGCAAGGGTGGCAGGGGGTGTCCCTGGGGGCAGGGGAGGGCACCTCTGGGCTCATTCTGAGCCCACAGGTCCCTTAGGGCCATATTTATACTTTTTGACGCAAAACTGCGCCAACGCAGTTTTGCGCCAAAAAAATTAGCGCCGGCTAACGCCATTCTAAAGTGCCATGCGGGCGCCGTATTTATTGAATGACGTTAGCCGGCGTTAGCCGCCGGCGCTGTCTGGTGTGCGTTAAAAAAAACGACGTGCACCAGGCAGCGCCGGCGTAGAGGGAAAATGGCGTATGGGCGTCTACAAATGGTGCAAGTCAGGCTGAGGCAAAAAAATCGTCTCAACCCGATTTGCGCCATTTTTTTATGACGCCCAACCCCCATTGCAATGACTCCTGTCTTAGCAAAGACAGGAGTCATGCCCCCTTGCCCAATGGCCATGCCCAGGGGACTTCTGTCCCCTGGGCATTGTCATTGGGCATAGTGGCATGTAGGGGGGCACAAGTCAGGCCCCCCTATGCCACAAAATATTTCTTTTTTAAATTACTTACCTGAACTTACCTTAATGTCCCTGGGGTGGGTCCCTCCATCCTTGGGTGTCCTCCTTGGGTGGGCAAGGGTGGCAGGGGGTGTCCCTGGGGGCAGGGGAGGGCACCTCTGGGCTCATTCTGAGCCCACAGGTCCCTTAACGCCTGCCCTGACCCAGGCACTAAAATCCGGCGCTAATGCAGGTTTTTTAGACACGCCCACTCCCGGGCGTCATTTTTGCCCAGGAGTATAAATACGACGCATATGCATCGGAGTCATTTTTTAAGACGGGAACGCCTACCTTGCATATCATTAACGCAAGGAAGGTGTTCACGCAAAAAAATGACGCTAACTCCATGGACTTTGGCGCTAGACGCGTCTAACGCCAAAGTATAAATATGGAGTTAGTTTTGCGTCGAAAAAAACGACGCAAATTCGGCGCAAACGGAGTATAAATATGCCCCTTAACGCCTGCCCTGACCCAGGCGCTAAAATCCGGCGCTAATGCGGGTTTTTTAGACACGCCCACTCCCGGGCGTCATTTTTGCCTCGGAGTATAAATACGACGCATATGCATCGGAGTCATTTTTTAAGACGGGAACGCCTACCTTGCATATCATTAACGCAAGGAAGGTGTTCACGCAAAAAAATGACGTTAACTCCATGGACTTTGGCGCTAGACGCGTCTAACGCCAAAGTATAAATATGGAGTTAGTTTTGCGTCGAATTTGCGCCGAAAAAAACGACGCAAATTCGGTGCAAACGGAGTATAAATATGCCCCTTCATGAGGCGACAATCCTGTCTTCCTGTTGGGTGTGTTACTCGTTGACATCAACACTAAAGGCAATGCGTCAGGTCATTTCAAATTTGTGGATGCACACGTGTTTGCAACTCTTGACTTCAAGGTACCATTCATCTGTTCCACTAGTCCTGATGCTTCAGGGCTTTAACTACAATGCAACTTCTGCTCAATGTTCAATCCTGCACACAGTAATGTAATTACTTCATTGTTGAAGTGACTTTCCCTATCTGAATCTAAAGAGATCGGAAACCTGAAACATGGTATCAGTTCCCTAAGTAGTAATTTTACTACTGTGAGACTAACATTTCTTTGTGGGGGGTAAGCTTCAATCCAGTGACTAAAAATGCAATCACCAACACATATCTCAAAACACCACACACATGCATTTCAACAAAATCCATCTGCATTCTGCTGAATGTACCTCCCGCTCCACCAATGTGGCTCAAATTAACCACTGTCTCTTTCCCTGCGTTCAACTGTTGGCAAATGACACAATGATGGCAAACTGCTTCAGCAACCTGTCTAATCCTTAGGTTAAATCAATCATGTTTGAACAACCAAATCATTGCATCCCTCCCAACATGTGCTTGACCGGCCATTTGAGACAACAGACTATTTGGCAAAACCAATTGACCCTCTTTTGAAACCCACAATTCATCTTGTCTTTGCACGCATTTCATTTTTCTCCGTGAATGTTTTTCCTCCCTGTCAGCATTATTCTGCAACATTTTCAATTCCTCCAAGGTGTCAATTACTCTCAATGCATAGTTTGGACAGGTTTTGTCTTCCTCAGATAACAGTTCCCACTTGTCTTTGATTGTTATACAGTTCAATACGCAAAACCTTGCTACCTGATCCGCATATCCATTTCTCAATGATACCAAGTCCTGCGACTTCAGATGTGCACTGCATTTCACCACAGCAATCATTTCCAGCATTTGAATAGCACATAACAGTTCTTTAATCCTTTCACCATTTCTCACTTGTGAACCAGAAGAGGTCATGAAATCTCCCTGTGATCACAACTGGCCAAAATCATGGACTATTCCAAATCCATACTGGCTATCTGTATCAATTGTAACTTTCAGCTGAGCAGAAACATGGCACACTCTAGTAAGGGCTACCAATTTGTTACTTGAGCAGAGTACACTCCTCAAAGCCAAGAAGCTTCTAAAATACCAGTAATCGTGCACACAGCATATCCTTCTCTCAGTGTCCCTGCATTGTCTCTCAGACAAGAACCATCCACAAAGATAATTTGGTCATTTTCTTCCAATCGGGTGTCTCTAACGTAAGGTCTCGGTTTTGTGCACAAATCATTTACTTCAAGACAATCATGCTCAACATCTTCCATTTTTTCAATTTCAACATTTTCAGTTGGAACTAAGTTCGCCTGGTTGAACACGTACATCTTTTCAATGACACATTTGTTGACCCTGGAATACTCGTTTCATATCCAGTCAACCTCACACCAGTCAAATATCAGGTTTTTGTCCTTGTAAGTAAAATTTCAAAAGAGTGAGGCACCATTACAGTCAGGGGATGTCCCATCACAATGCCTTCACACTTTGTAAGGCTCTGGCCAACTGCTGCAACTGTGCGCAAACAACCTGGTAAAGCTGCTGCAACTGGGTCCAAAGAAGCTGAAAAATATGCTACTGGGTGGTTTACACCTCCATGGACCTGTGTCAAGACAGAAAAAGAACATGCCTCACGCTCATGACAAAACAATGTGAAAGGTGTCATGTAATCAGGCATACCCAACGCTGGAGCCCTGCACAGACTCTCTCTCAATTCAGTGAACACTTTCATTCCAGCCTGGTCTAATACTATAGGATCAGTGACTTCCTTATGAGTCAGCTTCTGCAATGGTCTTGAAATGACTGAAAAATTTGGAATCCATTGGCGACAATAGCCTCCCATCCCTAAAAACATCCAAATATCTCTCTATGTGGTCAGGGGATTTATCCGCAATATCGCTGTAATCCTTTCTCTGGATCTCTTTCTTGATCCCTTCTCAATCTGGTAACCCAAGTATTTCACTACTTTCTGACAATACTGCAATTTAAAAGGAGACACTTTGTGACCATTCTTTCCCATATGGTTCAACAGGGCTTTTGTATCATACTTGCACTTGTCCCTTGTTTTGGACACAATCAGCAAGTTATCAATGTACTGCACCACGGTCGACTGGAAAGACAATTCCAACAACTCCAACTTCTTTTTCAAGATTTGATTAAATATGGAAGGTGACTCTGAAAACCCTTGGGGAATTCTGCACCAGCAATAAACTTGATCCAGAAATGTGAAACAAAAGAGAAATTGTCTATCCTCATGAACAGGTACAGAAAAGAAGGCTTGCGACAGATCAATGACAGTGAACCACTCAGAATCACATGGAATCTGAAACATTATGACAGCTGGATTTGGCACCACAAGACAACATTTTACCACAATCCCATTTATTTTTCTAAAATCCTGGACAATTTGAACTTTCCCACAGGGCTTCTGCAAATCCATTACCGGTGAATTACATGGACTGCTCAATACTTCCTTCAAAACCCCTTGCTTTACAAAGTCTGCAATTATCTGGGCAACCTTCATAAGGAAATCTTGCGTCATGTGGTACTGCGGAAGTTGAGGAAAAACTGCATTCGGCTTCACAGTAACTTTAACTGGCTCAACTCTCTTTATCAGATCTATTTCTTTTCCTGCCAAATGCCATACTTTCTCCTTAATTGTTCCCTGCAAATCAGGATGACGCTCTTTCCCAGTGAACATTGGGAAAAATTCCATCAGAGGGTATTTATCATTTGTTGTCTCTTTTTGTAACTCTGGGGCTTGGTCATCTTCATCATCACTATTTGTCTGAATCTCAATTCCATCACTTGAACAAGTTATCAAACACTTTGTTTTACATAGCAAGTCCCTTCCCAGTAGGGATAGCGGACTTGAATCGCAGACTATGAATTTGTGCAATCCCTGAAAGTTGACAATTTTAACCTGAACTGGTTCTGTAATTGGGTTGGTCAAATATTGGTTCACCACTTCTACAATCTGAACAGTTCTACCTAAAAGGGGCAAATTTGGAACTTCTGCACTTCTCATTTTAGAGCGTGTAGCTCCTGTGTCAACCAAGAATGAAACCCTGTGACCCATAACCTTTCCCTTCACATAGGGACTTCTTTGATCTACTTCTAAGGAGGTTGCAAGCTCACACAGTTCCTCATCTGTACTTTCACTCATCCAATCATCATTTATTCCATTCTCACTGTATAACGGGAATTGATGCACTGTGTTACTACTTTGGTTAAGCCTCTGAACTGTGACCTGTTGAGAAAGCCTCATCTGTTGCTGTTCCATTGGGGCTTGAGGTAAATTAATTTGCTGTCTAGGTACCATGGGAACCTGTTGTTGCATTGCTGCAACTGTGTCATTTGTACACGTGGCATTTGTACCTGCTGCATGAGTTGAAAATTCTGCATTTGATTCACATTATTCTGAAAAATTGGATTAGGACCTCTCACTCTTGGTCCTTTCACGTTCTGGAATGAAGTGAGGTCATTACTCTGCTGAATGACACCTTTCTGCACCATCATTGGACACTCCCGTTTCCAATGTCCAATGTCTCCAAAAGCGTGACATGGCAATAATCTCTTCATTCCCTGCACATCATTCTGAACCCATACAGTACCTAAATCTGGACCATGAGTCATATTTCTTCCGCAACCTCTACCTCTCATTTGTGTCTGAAACATCATGTTTCCCTGCTGCTGCTGCTGTATCTGTTGCAGAAAATTCCCTTGCACTCCGGTTTGCACTGCTTAAATCTGCATCACCATCACCTTCTCTTTCAACTTTTTCTGCTTCAACTCAGTCTCATCACTACAGTATTTTGCATACTGCAACACCTCATCAATCAGCTTTGCTTGCCAGCAAATTAAATGACTCTTAATCATCTGGCTAATCTCAGGTCTCAACCCTTGTACAAATCTGAACACAAAATGGAACATGTCTTTCGCCTCAATTGTTTCTGTACCACTGTAATGCTTGAACACCTGCAACAATCTCTCATAATATGCATGTATCGACTTCTTTGGTTCCTGAGATGTTCTGTCAATCCTCTGCCAATCAGTATTCTTGGGAGAGATTCTTGTTTTCAAGGAATTCAGTGACCTTATAATAATATTTCATTACCTCAGGAGATGGTGCATCATTATTCTTGTCTCTCTCCAGTTCGCTTGTTGGTCAATCTACACTCCTCTTACCTTCGATCCACAGATCAGCTGGAACCACTATCTCTAGTAAGGTGAAAAACTTTAGTTTACTTTATGGATAAAAAACAAACTTTTACTGCATTTACCATGATGCACTGGGGCTGACTGAATGCTGGAGCGTGAGGCAGGGTGCTCCCTTTCTGGTTTTTCTGTTCAAGAAGGCTCCCTTGAGCCAATGAGCTGACAAGCTCTGGTTGAAGCACCTGCGTGCCAGTGAGTGGTACACAAACCTGAGTGGACTTTTGGCAGCATTTCCAGCAACCCCTCAGACAAAGCTGCTCTCTGCTGATGAAGGGCCTACCCAGAAACATGTGTCCATAGATTTATAGGACTTGCTGCACCTACTAAGATGAAAAACTTTAGTTTACTTTATGGATAAAAAACAAACTTGTACTCCATTTACCATGATGCACTGGGGCTGACTGTATGCTGGAGTGTGAGGCAGGGTGCTCCCTCTCTGTTTTTTCTGTTTAAGAAAGCTCCCTTGAGCCAATGAGCTGACAAGCTCTGGTTGAAGCACCTGTGTGCCAGTGAGTGGTACACAAACCTGAGAGGACTTTTGGCAGCATTTCCAGCAACCTCACAGACAAAGCTGCTCTCTGCTGATGAAGGGGTTATCCAGAAACACGTGTCCAGCGATTTACAGGACTTGCTGCACCCACTAAGGTGAACAACTTTAGTTTACTTTATGGATAAAAAACGAACTTGTACTTCATTTACCATGGTGCACTGGGGCTGACTTTATGCTGGAGTGTAAGGCTTGGTGCTCCCTTTCTGTTTTTTCTGTTTAAGAAGGCTTCCTTGAGCCAACGAGCTGATGAGCTCTGGCTGTAGCACCTGCGTGCCAGTTAGTGGTACACAAACCTGAGAGGACATTTGGCAGCATTTCCAGCAACCCCACAAACAAAGCTGCTCTCTGCTGATGAAGGGCTTACCCAGAAACACGTGTCCAGAGATTTACAGGACTTTCTGCACCTACTAAGGTGAAAAACTTTAGTTTACTTTATGGATAAAAAACAAACTTGTACTGCATTTACCATGATGTACTGGGGCTGACTGTATGCTGGAGTGTGAAACAGGGTGCTCCCTTTCTGGTTTATCTCCAGTTATGTGTTCAAGTCTTCCCATAGGCAATTTGCGAGTTTCACAAACCTGTCTGTCTGCTGATACCATTCTACTGGCTTCTCTCTCATTTTTGGATAATCATTTGTAAACAATAGAATGTCACCTCTGCTTCACGGGAAATGAACAAAATGTCTCCCTGGAATCCCTCTCATTGGTAAAACTTTCACTGGATCCTTATCCTGCTGCACATTTGTAGTCAGCTCCACAGAATCCCTTTTTCTCTGTTTCTTTTCTTTACCCATCTGCCTTCCCATTTGTCTAATGCTCCCCAAGTCTGGGCACTTTGAAGCAATTCCTTAAGGTGTGTCTTCATTCTGGCAGATTGTTAGAAATGGGGTCTTTGGTTGGAAGTCAGGTAACCCCTTGTCCAAGCAAGGACCCTCACTCTGGTCAGGGTAAAAGAGAATCACCCCCAGCTAACCCCTGCTTACCCCCTTGGTAGCTTGGCACGAACAGTAGGCTTTACTTCAGAGTGCTAGGTGTAAAGTATTTGTACCAACACACAAAGTAACTTAATGAAAACACTGCAAAATGACACAACACAGGTAGAGAAAAATAGAAAATATTTATCTAAACAAAACAAGAAAAAACAACAAAAATCCACAATGCACAAGTCAAGTTATGACTAAGAATTCAAAAAGAGTCTTCATGTAATTTTAAACACAACGCTAAAGCTGTTAGCGTGAAAATGTACCTTGGGTGCATCAAAAATTACCCTGCATGAGCGAGTGTGCATCAAAAAGGGCTTTTGATGCGTCTACTTCACTCATGAGCGAGACTTTACGTTGTTTCTCCTTTAGTTGGGTCAGCCTGTGTCGTTTCTTCTCTCCGCAGGAGAACGATGCGTCGATCCGGTCAGCACCCTCAGGTCCGGGCCGACCTTGTGTCGTTTTTACACGCCCAGTGGTGTTTGCGTCAGAAATCCAGCCGCACGATGATCCAAAAACCATGCAGCTCGGGTTGCGCTCTCACCGGCCTCCGTCAGCAATGCTGTGTGTCTTTTCTTCAGCCGCAAGTGTCGATCTTCTGGTTGCATTGCAGGTGAGCGTCAATTGTCAGCCACAAAGCCGGCGGTGTGCCGATTTTTCAGCCGTAGATCGGAGTTGCATCGATCTTTTCCCCACAGTGTTCTGAGTGCGGATTTCTCACTCTTGGGCTGCCAGCCTCTCCTTTCAGGGTCCCAGGAACTGGATGGGCACCACTTGGCAGAGTAGGAGTCTCTCCAGAGGCTCCAGGTGCTGGCAGAGAGAAGTCTTTGCAGTCCATGAGACTTCAAATAACAGGAGGTAAGCTCTAAATCAAGCCCTTGGAGATCTTCACATGAAGGAAGGCAACACAAAGTCCAGTCTTTGTCCTCTAGCACGGGCAGAAGCAGCAACTGCAGGATAGCTCCACAAAGCACAGGCAGGGAAGCTCTCTTCCTCAGCTCTTCAGTTCTTCTCCAGGCAGAGGTTCCTCTTGGTTTCCGGAAGTGTTCTAAAGTCTGTGGTTTTGGGTGCCCTTCTTATACTCAATTTCTCGTTTGAAGTAGGTCTACTTCAAAGCAAAGTTTCTCTTGATTGTGAAATCCTGCCTTGCGCAGGCCAGGCCCCAGACATTCACCAGGGGGTTGGAGATTGCATAGTGTGAGGGGAGGCAAGGCCCTTTCAGGTGTGAGTGACCCCTCCTCCCCTCCCTCCTAGAACAGATGGCTCATCAGGAAATGCAGACGACATCCGAGCTCCCTTTGTGTCACTGTCTAGTGTGAGGTGCAACTACCCCAACTGTCAAACTGAACCAGACAGGGAATCCACAGACAGGCAGAGTCACAGAAATGGTTTAAGCAAGCAAATGCTCACTTTCTAAAAGTGGCATTTTCTAAAACACAATCTCAAAATCAACTTTACTAAAAGATGTATTTTTAAATTGTGAGCTCAGAGACCCCAAACTCCACATGTCCATCCGCTTCCAAAGGTGATGTATACTTTAATCATATTTAAAGGTAGCCCCCATGTTAACCTATTAGAGGGACAGGCCTTGCAACAGTTATAAAAACAGATTTTGCAATATTTCACTGTCAGGACATATAAAACACATTACTACATGTCCTACCTTAACCATACACTGCAATTACTCTTGGGGCTACCTAGGGCCTACCTTAGGGGTGCCTTACATGTAGGAAAAGGGAAGGTTTAGGCCTGGTAAGTGGGTACCCTTGCTAAGTCAAATTTACAGTTTAAAACTGCACACACATTCACTGTAGTGGCAAGTCTGAGACATGATTACGGGGCTACTAATGTGGGTAGCACAGCCAGTGCTGCAGGCCCACTAATAGCATTTGATTTGCAAGCCCTGGGCACCTCTAGTGCACTGTACTAGGGACTTACTAGTACATCAAATATGCCAATCATGGATGACCCAATTACATACACGTTGTATAGGAGCACTTACACTTTAGCACTGGTTAGCAGTGGTAAAGTACCCAGGGTAACAAAAACAGCAAAATCAGAGTCCAGCACACATCAACAACCTGAGAAACAGAGGCAAAAACCTAAGGGAGGCCACGCCAAGGATGAAAAGTCTAACACAGATCTAATGTGTTCAAAATATGTAGCCTCAAAATCTAATCTGTAGCTCCTTTTCAAATGCTTCATTTTCTCTATTTCTATGCAGTACTTCTCTGCCAAGTCTGCTAATTTCGGATGCACATTGCTCACTGCCCTCGTAATCTTCGGACACAAATATCTCAATTCTGCCTCTGTGTAGGATTCTAACGTGTTCACTCCCATAGTTCCCTCAATGAGTTCACTCGCTTCCATGCTTAGCCTAGCATAATTCAAACACTCCTCTCTTTTAGGTACATTCTGCTGAGTATTCAGCTTGTCTAACCATTCAGTCAACTGCTGAGCTGTCAATCCTTGCAGCAAAATGTTATTTGCTTGGACTGGTGACACCTGCTGTGCAACTACATTCGGGGTCTGCGGTGTCAACAGTTCCAAACTCTGGCTAATGTTTGACCCTGCCATAGTATCTGGATGTGCAACAATAATCTAAATCCATCAAAAGTCTGTCCCACAGGAGAGACTACTCGAGCACTTTCATTACGTCTGCCCCTCATTATACTCTGGGACATTACTCTCTGTTCACCTATGGTAGGGTCCTTCTGTGCAAATAAAAGTATGGCTGGACCAACAATAATAGGTAGTGATAAAGCATCTGGGGTTGGTCTGGCACTTACGCTCTGTGGTTGAGTAACTTCCATATTCTGATTCATCATCGGAGTCATATCTGACTGTGTCCCTGCTACTGGAGTGAATCTTGGCTTTACCTGTGGCTGCACTTGGGGCAGTAAAAGTGGAGTTGGTTCAGTCTGAACCAACATCAGTCTTGGGAAAACCTATTCTGTAGGCACCATTAAGTTCAAAGTTGTTTCCATAATGAGCACATCAGGGTATATTCTCTGAACCTGTGGCGGTTGCATATGATTTTGCACTACAGGAGTAGTAGGCACATTAAGACCACTCTGCATCTCATTCTGTGTCAGAATACATTAAACTGCATCTGACTCATTGTCCCAATAACCTGTGTCAGGGCTGTCGGATCAGCACTGAGACTTGGACTACACTCATGTGCTGTATATGGTGGTGGGCAATTTCTCAATAAGTGCGTAGTAAACTCACTGTCATCCAATTCCTCCTCCACCATTGCGGACTTTCTAGCCTCCCTACTTTCGGACAGACTTCTGTTAGTCTTTCTAGTAGGTTTCATTCCTTCTCATTATCCTACGTAATCAACGGAAACAACTTAATTCCGTGCAATGTCTCCATCCTCCAAACTCTCTGATCACTGTCCCACCTAGCCTCAGTTAAAGACTTTTCTGCCTTTCTCATCCTGCTCTTGAATTTCTATTGCTATTACTGTCTGGCTACTAGCTCCTGAATTGTTAATGCCTCAAAATGTGCTAGTCTCGAAAAGGGCTTTGATTCATATAGCACCATCCTTAAATGCTCCAAAACCCTCAAATTGACCATCTCATTTGTAGCAAACACCAAGTTCTCATCCTTCTCTGTCCATTTTCACCACTGCTTTAGCCAAAGGCATGGTGCGACACCCTTCTCTTCCAGTACAATGTGAGCTGGTGTACCGTCTGGTGGTGTGGCCTCATCTATACTCATTGTCATATACGTATCTCCCCTTCAGGCACTCTTTAAAGCTTTGAAAAATGTCTCCTTTTCGACCTTTTTGTTATACAAAATCAAATCAGGAAGTGAATTTTAATCCCAAGATTCCTTTCACCTACTTTCTCAACCAACTGCCTCTCATGGACGGTTGCCAATCCGTGCGTGACCCTTCTCACTAACCGGCCTATCCCAGCGCGGCTCCAATGACGTCACACTCACACGTACTGTGACTGACAAAGTCTTGCGGTTTGTCCTCCGAACTCCGATTCACACAAACTAATGCAAAAATTGAGAGCACTAATCCAAAAACTAAAACCAAATCTGCTGGTTTACTATAGGAAAAGGTAACACAATTCCTTTTAGAAACCTTACCGATTTTTCACTGACAGCTTTCGCTCTAACAGCTACTCCTTCTTTCTCGGTCTCCCAGATTCGCAAGCAAAACTCGACTGGCATATTTTACTCTCAGCTGATCAATGTGTCTGACCTGGTGCACATAGGTCTCATCAAATCTCAGTCGAAATTTTATTTCATTCACTTTGACTCACACTCTGACTTGTCGACCACACCAGATCAACCTACTAAACCAGACAGATTGCAACATAAAACCCAAGTATCTCATACACTTTTCAATATACTCCGGAGTCTAAGACCACACAGGGTCCGTACATCAACAACCACATAAACAACTTTTTTGTAGCACAAAGCACCACACACACGTGAAGTTTGACGACTTCCCTACTCTCACACTGAGGAGTACGCACACTCCTTCTACAACTTCATTTGGAGTACGGAAACTCCCTAAACCCTCACAAAGCTCACAATTCACCAGCGATTTGCATAAGCTGTGCAAGCGCAATCTACTTCATTCACACTGTCACTAGAATGCCGAGAACATCCTCAAACAACCATTAGCAGGATCCAGGATTCTGGGAAAGTCATTCCTGGGCTTAAGGTAACATTATTTTCTCTCCAATTAGCATAATTGAAAATTGAAATCCAAATCTTAATAATAATGAACCTTCACCTCTGTTACTAACACTGTTAACACCTGTTACACTGTACCGGACGTCTATGATAGGCTCTTAAGGAGACTAACCATTACCTCTACTACCATCTCTGTTGACGCGTCTGACCTTAATAAGTAAACTTACAAAGGGCTGTGAATAGGTCGATAAACCTTTTGACTCTCAATTAAGTTGTTCTTACCATAGCTCCAGTACATGCAAATCAATAACCAATACACAATATCAATAATCAAAAACAATCAATATCAGTAATAATCAATAGAGTCAGTAATTGTCATGCACCATGACCTTTTAGTCATGAATAACCACACCTTTTGATAAAAGTTAAATTATTTATTTCCCAACATTAACAATGCTAAGGTCATGTAGATTAATCTCAAAATCAAATGAAGCACATACAGAAACAATACTGGCTGGCCAAAGAGGTGGAAGAAACGTAATCTAATCAAAGCTTGAACTACAACACATTCTAAGGTCACACTACAAATTAATAGCAAAGTCAACTGCGACAAAGTGATTACATACATTCGAATTCTGCAGAGAAAGTCATCAAACATTATCCCCTATTAGCACAATTTCATTTGTGAGGATCCTTAACTAACACCAGATTAGCATCAGCATGTTGGGCTTCATGAAAAACAATTTAGTAACACCAACTTGGAAAAACATCTAACTATGGTTCTATCAAACAGTGCAGTTGGTAATTAGAAAGAAAATGCAAATATGGAAGGCATCAGGATTCAGCATCGAAGTTCAGAAAACGCAAAGTCTTTAAGCATGAAAGTTAAGCATGTCTCTTGTCAAGACGCAAAATGGGCAAGAAGGACCTAAGACAAATGCAGAATGCTGGGTTCTTCTCAGTGCAGTTCGGTTAATTTAAAACCCACTAAACTATTTCCCAAGTCCCTATTGGTCCATTAATAGAATGTTCACAATTTGTCCAATAAGACTAAAACTCCAAATCTATGAATTCTACCATTACTCCGTTCACATGTCGTTGATTGGTAGTCCTGCAATGTCCTCATCATACGGCTTGTCAGGTAACAATATTGTTGCAGCTTCAACTCCAGTCAGTATCTCCATTGTTCTTCTCCAGAGAAAGTCAGTCTCACACGCATTACACACAAACTGTTACATTAGCAAGAACAGCATCTTCTATCAGTTGGTTCTCATGAGAACCCTTCTTTGTGAGTACATAAAACAATGCAAAATGGAAAATCACAGTTTAACTCTCTAGGACAGCCATTTATTAAGTGCTAAGAAATACAGCTGTGACATGAGGCCTGGCAAGCAGGCCAAGACCTTCGCTAAGTTAAGGCCTACAATTAACAATCTAGAACATAACGCATGACCCTTAATATGACATAGTACTACATTAGTCAAACATATATTCTACATTTCACAATATTAAACTACGAGTAAGTACACTTTGTGAACTTTGGCGGCGACTCATTGTAATTACATTTTCAAATCATGCATTATTTTTCTACATTATTATATTTTTTACACAAATCCCTTATTCAGAATACATGAACACTCATTAATAATTGTTATTAATACTCTTGCGCTAGCACAGCCTTTACCACAAAAAGCGCAGCTCTCCGCCTGGATGTTATCACCATCAAAACACCAATATGAGGATCTAAAATGTGAGAAATAGAAATATGTGGTTAGTATATAGGGGCAAAGTTTTCTGACGTGCTTTACAGCAAACCTGATAAAAGCCCCCTCATGCTCCTTGACTTCCTCCTCCTGCACCAGGCTTGAGCTCAGCGGAAGAACTCTACATTATACTCAGGGATTCCGACAAGTGAAACTGCTTAAAAGCAAGATATTTGAAGGCATTGCAGTTCATATACAAAGTAAGATCACTGGAGTAGGGAAAGGTATACAACTATTCACAGACTGGGCCCAGATTCCCAAAAGAAAACTTAGGGCCTGATTAAGAGTTTGGCAAAGGAGTTACTCCTTGCAAAGGTAACGGATATCCCGTCCGCCGAACTATAAATCCCATCGGTCCACTAAACTCTAAATCAGGACCCTACATGTTTGTGAAAGTTTTTACTTGTTCAGTATTCACAAAACTGTATTTAAATAGTACATTTTTGAGTGCGGAGACTACAAGTTGTCCGCCCAGAATGAGTACTCATTACACTCATAAACTTTCTATTAAAAAGTAGTTTTGTGAATACTGAAACGGGGTAAACTTACATTTACCTTTGTGAATCGGGCCATTATGTGCATGCGTTAATGTTATTTCTTTGTCAAAAGCACCCCTATTTTTTTTCAAAAGCACCCTTATTTTTTGTCAAAAGCACCCTTATTTTTTTCTTTTTGATGGCAAAAATAATTGTGGCTTGGATTATGGCTACAGTCTTTAAAATCTGTATATAGTAGAGACTGAAGGGATGTTGCATACTAAATGAATGGGTCTTGGCACGTATATACCAGAGGCTGATGGGATACTGCATTCTACATAAATAGGACAGGGACTCGTATCACTCATTTAATAAGCAGGATTTCAACAGACTCTTATCCTTCTCTCAAAAGCACTCTGAGCTTGTCTCGTGCCAGGTGGCTTGTGCCTTGCCCTTTCAAGGAGATGACAGGGGGAGGGATCGCAGGCTGGCAGGGAAAGACATTCTCTTAGGTGGTTGAAAGACAGCTACAGCAGCAGTACCGGAGACTGTGAAGGTGCCTGAGAATTAGCCAGATTGTGACATAAGGACTGCACACTTCAAGTAGTTACCTTTCCTAACTTTCAATAATCTTGTCAGTACTGTTTTCTGGGACGCTGAAATGGAAGAGCTTGGGAGACAAAGTAGCAACCACCGCAGCAGAGGCAGTGGAACTCAGCATAATAAATTTTAAAAAATATACATTGAAAAATAAATAATTTACTTACGTGATTAGACTATTTTTTTAGGTAGTTCACACCCGCCAAATACCATGCACTGATACCGACGAATAGCCATTAAAGCGAATGCCCTAAGTTTGCAGAAACACACTAACAGCTGAATGGAGCTCTCTGAATGACCCTTTCTGTATTTGTATGTATTTGTAAGTGGTGTGTGTCTATGTGTATGTCATGATGTATCTGGTGACACGACCTCCATCTTGCGCAGCCGGTCAGGCCACTGGCAGACTTATTACTTGAGTGGGACTCATATCCTTCGTAACTAATGCTCCCTGCTGTTTGTGATTCCGAAAGGGTCGCAAAATCACTTTTGTGATTCAGAAATGTTCATACCCAAATCAAAAGCAAATGAAACGTCAGTAAATGCAATCAGTAAAACGTGTCAAAAATCAGAAAACTCAATATGTAATCTGATAAGTAAGAATTTACCATTCGTTTAAGATTTGATTTTTCTTATTTTCACTTCATCACACGCAAGCTAAGTATCGCATTTCGTAATGTAAATAGACTGATCTCTTAGTAACAGAACGTTCATTATATAATGGTACTGATCGCTGAGCAAATATTTATGGACCCAGTTCTGATTTTAAAATGAATACAACGTTTAATCAGCGGTGCATCCTGTAATTATAACTCAGATGACAGCACATATATTAACATATTCTGGTCTCACCTCTCGAAACAATGGCGTGCGTGCCTCTGAACAGTAATATGTAATGTGACACTTCAAACTATCCAATCCCAATATTCTAGAAAACGAAAAAAATAACAGTGGACTTGAATTATATAGTGTACGCAAATACTGTATTTTCACATATTTTCGTTATGAAACATGACTACAATCATTCGGAATTAATATTTGGACAAATTACATGAGGCAGTTCATTGATCTTCCAAAACACAGCCTGGTTTAAAAATTGACAGGCGGTTTTTTTCACACGTTTTGTTCTCTTTTTAATATGGCATATTCCCAGCAGAGTAGTAAATATTTTAACAAGACATCAGCTTGACACAGTACACTGCATGGGAGTAAAGCATACATTTAAAGATAATATTTACAGAGCCAACGCTTTGACGTGACATTTATATTGCGGTATAAAACTCGTATCTTGTCTCAGCCTGCCATTGATGTGGCATTGTCTCTGAAATACACCTTCGTGCGAATCTGTGATTTACAACAGAATAAAGCTATCGGTGTTTTTGTAACATAAACTGCAACACTAAAAGCTCAAGTGGTTCAGCAATTGCCAAACAACCTCAAGATGAATTTCTGCTGCAGTGAAAATGTTTCTGTCAGTGGCATATTCCTCTCGGCATACAAGGAAGAGGATGTCGCATTCTATCCAAGGTCTTGGGTCATACAATTGAAATGTTCTGGAAATTTGTATCTACGGTGCTTTTGAATGCAACATTAAGAACAGGCTCCATTTAGGAATCTGGAACTTTGTTTTTTCAGAGGGAAATAATTCTAGTTGTATTCAGAACAATTCTTTACAGTATTTTTGCTTTATTATTGTTTAGGTTCATAATGGCGGCTCATTGCTTATTTATAGGTAGTTCCCTAGCAACCTTTTCCTTCATCTCCCATTTCCCCACTTATATCATATTATAGATCTAATTAGTTATGATAGCATATGATAGCATATGCCTTCCAACCATATATTATATTTATGGCATGTTTATCAGTCAAATAGATTTTCCCATATTAATATGTGTTGTAGTGTTGTTATTTACAATTCACGACTTTAACTATTATTTTCAACCATTGCAATAGTATCTCATTTTACTCTGTCACTGTGCTAATTGGATATGATATGATTTTTGATCTGGCTTTTCAACTGAAATAAAAAAATGATCACTTTCTAACAAAAAAGGAGTGGTTCATGGCTCCTGGGCATATCTACTTAGCTGGTGCTCACATATATATATATATATTCCCTAAGTAATATGGGCTTCCAATGAAAAGATTGAAAGAATAGAAAATCAGTTGCAGCATTAATTTTCAACACACTTATAAATTCACCATAGTTCTATCTTTAGGTATGTTTGATACCTTCTTCACCACTTTCTTCTGACTATTGTGATCATGGTTGGCACTAGTATATCTTTATGAATAATAACCACTATAATTAAACGTATTTGCACTGGAGCCATAAATTATTCCAGCCACACTAAGGGCCTGATTTCAGAAAAGTGGCACTGTATCCAATGCAGTGCCACTTTTCTTGCACCCCTTAGCACCCCCACTACCGCCACCATGTGTGCGCCATGTTTAATATAGAGCACACCATGGAGCAGGGTAGGGCGAATGGCACTGACACTTTTGACGCTATTGATGTACTGTGTAGGATTAGCACCAAAATGTTGTCGCTAATCCTGCACAGTACATCGGGCCCATTGAATGCAATGGTGTAGGTGTACCCCCTTTAGTGCCTGCTCTGTGCAGGTGTTAAAAGTAGCTGCAAAAAATGACACAGTGGAATCTGTTAGATTTCACTGCACCATTTTTGCGGTACCCTAAATGGGGAACGTCTCCTTGCAAACATTATGCCTGGCGCAGGTATAATGTTGTGCATGGGGTTACAAAGTGGTACAATGCATGCACTGCGCCACTTTGTAAATATGGGTCAGTGATTTTTGCCTTGTTGGTCCGCATTAGCGCAAAAAAGAATGATGCTATTGTGGCGCAAGAAGGTGCCAGGCCCTCTTAAATCTGGACCTAAGAGTCTGAATAATTGACAAATTCAGTGAAAGGGGTTTAGAAAGTTATTGTAGCTACTAGCAGACGCATTACAGTTTGCGAAATGAGCTATCTTATCCACTGCACAATGCACTATTTTTGGGCTTGCGTTACACACCATAACGTATTTGTAGAAGCTTATTAAGTCGAGCGTGCAAGCGCTTTGACCTGGTGTAAGTATTGTAGGCTTTTTACCACCCCTACCTCTGACCCATCACTTTCATTAGCTCCTGGGCTTGCTTTCAAAAATCACTTGATGTCATTGGTAAATGCTTTACGTTTGTCCTGCCTTGAGACTGGTTTTGTCAATCCTTGCAGACTGCCACTTTTAGATGGATTATTTCAGGACTGCTAATATACTTCAGCATGGGCAAACTCATTTTTTCTCTTTTGTCTGCACCCTTCGTGCAGTCATGGTGCTCAGAGTGTGAACAGGCACAACAGCAAGAACTTGATCAGCGGTATTGTAGCACTGGTCACATTGTTCACAGTTACCTAATCAGAGTTGTTTCTTTTGGCTCTACCCTTAAAACACTTGTAATTGGTAAATGCTTCACATAAAACTGAAATCCTCAGCAAAAGTGGCTCTCCCAGCACAGCGGGAGAGCCGATACTACAATATTGACTGCACTCCAGAAACACGACCCATAATGCTTTTCAGGGCATTACTTTTACAAAACAGTTTTGCTCAAAACTCAGCCTTTGGTGGTCCTAGGACAATAGGATCACCTACAAAACGTTCAGCACAACATGTTCTTTCTGTCTACATCATTTCTAGGTCCCCAAACTATGTTAGTAGGGATCCCAAAATAATGACCCTTCCACCATTCAGTGTCTTTTTAAGTGTTCTTATGGTTGGATCTTTTGTTTTGTAGGTGGGAAGAGCTTGTGTTTTATGGACTTTATATCTAATATCATCGCTGTAGTTTTCCAATTTCTGAAAATGTGTAATGTTCTATGTCCTTTGGGGTTTAAATATATGGTTATATTGTAATATTTGTTGCCCTTTTATTTTTGTGTGGTTAAGTTCTCTAGGAGTTAACTAAGTAGTTACATGACCATGTTTTTTACAAATGTTTTTTTCATTGTGCTGTTCTCTAGGGGCTTTTCTAAGCATTACCGTCATATCACCTTTGTGAGACATTACTTTTGCAAAACATTTTTGCTCATAACTCAGCCTGTGTTGGTCCCCGTACAATGGGACAACCTCCAAAATATTGACCACAATGTGCTCTGTCTGTCTACATAATCTCTGGGTCCCCACACTATGTTAGTGGGGATTCCAAAATAATAACCCCTGCCATCATTCATATCTTTTCGAGCTCTCTCATGGTTAAAACATGTGGTTACAGTGATGAGAAAGTGTGGTTTATGTGTTTGTTTGCAACATCATTGCGATAGATCTGCTAGCTTTGAAAATATATAATGCACTACACTCTTTAGGAGCTAAATATATGGTTATATTGTATTATTTTCTCCCATTCTTTTTTCATGTGGTTATGTTCTTTAAGGGCTGACTGTATGGTTACATGACCATGTTTGTTCCAAATGCTATTTTTATTGTGATGTCTTTTAGGGGTTGTTCTGAGCATTGCAGTCAACATGCAATAATATTCTGTGGCACTAAAAATCATAACTCCGCCTGTGGTGGTCCTAGGACAATGGGAACCACCTTCAAAATGCTCTTTCTGTCCACATCATCTCTGAGTCCCCATACTAGGTTAGTGGGAATCCCAAAATAATAACCCTTCCCACCATTTATAGTCTTTTAAGCTTTCTCATGGATAGAACTTTGTTTTACAGCTGGGAGTTTTTTTAAAGGCCTTGTTTGTAATATCTTTGCTGTAGGCCTGCTAGCCATAAAACGTCTCTGGGGCTAAGTATATGATTACACTGCATTACCTTCTCCTGTTTTTTCATGGGATCATGCCCTCTAGGGGCTAAAATATCTGGGTATATGACCATGTCTCTTATGAATTATATTTTTGTTATGGTGTCCTCAAGAGGCTGTTTTGAGCATTCCAATCTAATACCAAAAGTTTATTTTGCATAAAATGTTTACATGATAACTGTATATGTTTTAATAGTCTCTCCTTATCACAATTATGATCATGATTCAAGCCAACTTAGCATCCTTATTACACTATGACTGTTTGAAGACTCTTGATATGTTTTGGTGACCCTTCTAGTTTATTTCTCCTCTGTGACTGTCTTGTGTCTTTTTTTGGGGAAATTGTGTTAGCCAGCCAGCAGCTCTGACGGTGGGGTAGGAAAACAGGTATTCTATTGGAATTAGCACAGCAGATTTAAATTAGGATGCTAAATGGCAACAGTTTCATTTTTGTTGCAGATTGAGGAAGAAGATAAATGAAAGTGCTTTAGTTATATGCAGGACCACTGGAATCATGTGGCCGGAAAAGACAAAATTATGAGGCAGAGTTGACCAGTTTATGTGGCAAGAAAAGTCCAGTTAGGAATTTACAATGCCAATACCTCTAACTCGAGGAAGTGAGAGGCCTTTTGCATTGCAAATGCTTGTTTTTATTTTCCTACCATTGATACAGAACTGTTTGAAAGGAATAAATGAGGGCCTATTGGGAACACATTCCAGTGTGCCTCTAAATGGAGATGTCATTGTGCACACCTCAACATCCCACTGTTCTGTAGAACAGTCTTATTACCATTGGTAGAACTAATCTGCTACGTCCGACCAAATGAGCACTTATCACTGTTGACATTGACTGGCATCCCTGTCAGCCACTGGTGCTACAAGTTCGAATATATCATTAAAATTCTGCTAGACTGCCTACATAGTATTTATTTTCCTTCATCAGCTTTTGTTCACTTGCTGGGCACCTCTTCTAGCTCTCCCTTAGCCCCATATTTATACATTTGTGTCATTGTTTGTACACAAATGCGGCGCAAACTTAACTCCATATTTATATTTTGACATTAGAAATGTCTAACGTCAAAATATTGGAGTTTGCACCATTTTTTAGATGTGTGAACCTACCTTGTGTCAATGCGATGCAAGGTAGGCGTTCTCATCTAAAAAACTGTGCTATCCCCATAGCCCCATATTTATCCCCCTGTGCTAAAATGACGCACAGGGGGAGGAGAGGCCAAATACTGGTGCAAAGCTTGCTTTGCACCTTTATTTAACACCTGGGCCAGACCAGACGTTAGGGGACCTGTGGACCCATTTCCTTGGTCAGACACCATGGAATGGGTCCACAGTTGCCCTCACCAAGCCCCAGGAACACTCCCACCCCCACCAGAGGGCACCGGCGGAAAGTAGAGGTAAGTGTTGGTAAAACTTTTTTAAAGTGCCTTTGTGGGATCTGAAATGGGCTCCCCCAGTTTGGCACTGGGTGCAATGGCCATGCCCAGGGGACCCTCGTCCCCTATGCTGGCCATTGGGGTGGTAGGCATGACTCCTGTATTTTATGAAGGGAGTCATGTGGTATGGATGGTTTGCGTCAGAAAATGACACTAGGCCTGTTGAAGCCATTTTTTTGCCTCCAAGCAGCCTAGCATCATTTTTGGGTGCAAACCCCCCTTCTTCCATACCACCAACCCCACCTGGCTAACAGCATTTTTTTTTTTTTTACGCTAGCCCTCCCTTTGCTCCGTCTTGTGGGATTCCATAAATTTGGCGCCCGGCTGGCGCTCTGGAATGACACAAGCCGGCGCTATAATTTTTGACGCAAAATTGCATTTGCACAGTTTTGTGTCAAAAAGTATAAATATGGGCCTTAGTGCAGTCGCATGAATAGGTTGCACAAATGTGATAGAGGCGTGACTTAAGTTAGCAATTCTCTTTATTTCCCTGGAACTCACAGAAGCTCGGCATGACCCAAATAAATATCTAATTGCATCAGTTCATTTATCCTCCCCTTGGTTTGTAGGAAAAGTATTGAGGCTCTGTATGCCATTTCGCATTCCTTTTAGTCTGCATAGACCTTTTTGAAGTGCTACGTACCCCATATTTTAAATTCAATTTTATAAAGAATGCAAGTGATGCACACAAAAACTCGATTTGATCATGTGAGATTTTTACATTAAACGCACATTTGCAAACACAGAACACACCAAAAAATATAGATAACTAAATAACACTTACAGCAACTACACAAGATCATAACTTTCTACCCCAGCATATTAAAATATGCCATCATCTCAGACCCCCAACAGTCAGTTTCAAAATAAGTATTCCAAATCAATATTACATTTTCTAAAAGGCAGGCTACATATGTTCACATCACTAAACCTGGTCTCTCACACTTTAAAGGCTATGCTCTCTCTCTCCTTTTGCCTATTCATTTCTTCATACTTTATGTCAATCTTATGCTTTTATAAGGGTTTCCTATTCTTTCGAATTATCTTTCCTGCTCACAACAAACTATCTCACAAATACCAGGCGTTCCAAAGCACACACTTTCCCTGCAACAACCACTGTGAATTAGCTTTTAAAACATTTCAGTACGACTGCACTCAACCTGTTGAGAACACTTCCCCAAAATGCAAATATACCACCACCCTCTTAGAGTTCTAATATGCATTGTCTTGTTTAATATTTAGATTTTATCTGGTGTCACATTTGTACATAATAAAGCTTTGTGATGTATGAAGCTCAATCTGCCTTGCCCTATGACTTTTAAGTTTAGTCCCCAACTCCCTAGTCCTTAAAGTTACTCAATGAGGACCCGATATTTTAATATCCAGTTACAGATTAGGGGGCATATTTCCTCCTGTGCTGGCACACAAACTGCTGCCAAGAGCACGCAGTCACTATTGCAGCATGGTGTAAGAGTATCTGCGTTGTCAGAAGGATTGTTTCTGTGCAGGAAGGGACACCTACCTGCACAAAAACAATCCAGAGAAGTAGTGTTGAAGCAGATATGCTAATTAGAAATTATTAATGAATCTTTATATGTTTTGATTAACAAAGAGTTCATAGAGAAATTAATTGTAGATTAAATAATGTGCATGTTTAAAAATGTGCCCACGAAGAAAGGCAGCGACTTAATCGCATTTGTACTAAAATAATTAATAATGCGTGAAATAATGGAAATGTGTAATAATAATGTAGTAATGTGTCATAATGAGATGTATAACCTATGTTTTGCATTATATCGTAGAAGCTAACTTAGCCAAAGTCGTGGCCTACTTGCCAGGCCTCATGCAGAAGCAGAATTAATAAACGAACAATGTAGAAGTTACTGGTGCCTATGAACTGACCATGAACTGTGTGCTTCGCTAGAATTTTCTGCAATGTACCGACGGACAGGAGATGATGGAGTCAATTTGATACAATTATGTGTAAAGTAGGCTGAATGTAGATTCCCAGACTTGAACAATGAGAGCACTGACTGAAGAGGAACATGCAACATTTTCGATACCTGAAGAGCCGGATGATGAAGACATCGTACAGTGGACCAATCCATGAACTGAGAAAGATGAAATATTAGAACTCATAGATATATAGCATTAAATGTATTGGGTAACGCCACATATGAAGGACTAATTGACCACTAGGTAATTAAGGGGATGGACTGAAAAACTCTAATAAAAAGTCATGACAAGGAATAAAACTTCAGAGGATTTTCGGAAGATACGAGATGCGAGGGAAGAATTGATGACGTCAAGAGATGCGGTTCGAGATTCTGTCATTGAGCTCATGCTCTGGAGAGCCTGATGCGTTGCTGATCTATTGGTGACCTGAAGACGAAGACTGACTTTGTTGCTGATCCATTTCGTGGGTCGGTAGCTATGAAAATGTGACTGACTAACTTTGTGCCTTTCCTTTTAAGTACCAACTGCGCAGTTTTATAGTTTTTCTCTTAGCTAGACGTCATGCTGATGCTAATCTGGGTTAGGTAGGGTTCTTTTTGGTGACGTTGACAGTGACAATTGATTGACGAACTGATTGCTGAACTCTGCTAATAATGTCAATATATTCATCTTTGTTAGTTTATGCTGAAGCTTTTGAGAACATGTTTCCTCAAGTTCTATTTAGATTGTGTCATTGGTGGTCGCTAATAAACTAATTCTGAGCTGATTGAATAAAGTTTGAGTTAACCGAATGCCTTAGAATTGTAATTAATAGCGAAATAAAAGATGTTAAAGCGCTTTATCGAGTTGGGGTTATTCATGATATATTGATTATAATTTGTCCATTAACTAATGATTCTCTTAGTGGTTATTGATTAATTACATTAATTATTGATATCACTGGTCACTACGTGACTAGGATAATCCATGCGATCCAAAAGGTTCATTGGCCTATACGCGTCCCCTTATAAGTTTACTTATTAAGGACCAGGTGCGTTAGCAGCTTTTTCCTCTTTCGATGTGTGCTATAGAATGCAGCACACAATGAAAGAGGAAACAACGAGAACAAATAAATACATTTCTCCTAGTTGTGCCTGCCCTTGGGAGGCACACAGTTTTTATGCTATCCCAGGTTTAAGGATTCTTTTAAATCTGGGAATGCGTCAAAACCCCTGGGTGTTTCAACGGAAGTCCCACTGCAATGCCCATGGTACATCTCCCTGATGCAGTGTAAGGCAACGTAGCAGTAGCAACTTGTGTTGCCTTACACTCCAGCTAGGCCTGGCAGTTCGGGCTGGACTGTTCCCATGCAGAACAGGGTCAAGACTGATTTGCATATGGCTGGGTCCAAACTGGAATGGGACGGTGAGCAAAAACACTGATGGATTAAACCCAGATCTGTGACTGGGGGTGAATGTTTGATTTGGTCTGCATTCCGTCCATCAACTGTTCTTTTTGCATTTGTTGCCCCAAGTGGGAAGGGTATGCCCAGACGTGGGTACCGTGCTCACTATGCCACCAGACTCAAGCTAGCCTGGCTGAAGAGAGGTGATACCCCAAAAACAGTCCCAGGATGCTTGTTTCTGGTCCAGGGAGGACCTGGCCTGGCAGTTCGGGCTGGACTGTTCCCATAGGGAACAGGGTGAAGACTGATTTGCATATGGCTGGGTCCAAACTGGAGTGGCATGGTGAGCAAAACAACTGATGGATTAAACCTAGATCTGTGTCTGGGGGTGAATGTTTGATTTGGTTTGCATTCCGTCCATCAACTGTTCTTTTTGCAATTATCTGAAAGTGGCATTTTCCGAATTGTGACTTAAAATCTGAATTTACCATTAAAGAGGATTTTAAATGACAATGTCTCAGACACCAAACATTACTTTTCATCCTGATTCATATCAAAATTACATCTAATAAGGTAACCCAATGCTACCCAATGGGACAGTTGTGCCTCACAGTTACGAAAAAGGAATTTGTGAGTTTTTCACATTCAGGACATGTAAAACTTAAAAGTGCATGCCAACATTTTAATTATAATGCAGCCTGCCCCATGGAATGCCCAGAGCCTAGTTTAAGGGTGATGTTTATGTACTAAAAAGAGAGTTTAAGAGTTGACAAGGGGCTATTTTGCAAAGTGAAATTTGCACTTAAAAAACTGCCAACAGGCTGCAATGGCAGGCCTGAGACATCGTCAAAAGGCTACTTAAACGGTTGGTATAATAAGTGCTGCAGACCCACTACTAGCAGTTCATTTACAGGCTGTGGGTATTTGCATCCCAGTTTACTAGGAACATATAAGTAAATTAAAAATGCCAATTAGGTGTAAGACAATTTTAGCATGTTTGTGGGAAGTGAACACAATCACTTTAGCACTGGTTAGCAGTCTTAAGGCCAACAAAACCGAATTAAAAAAAATCGGAAGGGTGAAGGCAAAAGGTTCATGGGCACCATGTACATAGGGCTAAGTACAACAGATATGTAGGTTTTTGCAGTGGCGGTCTCTCCAAAAGAGCAGAGGAGCGTAGCCCCACTAAAGCTTACATGGTGAAAAATAAAATGGTAATAAACTTTCCTTATTACCAATTTATTTTTCAGTACCCCGTCCTGAATGACTTCTGATCTGCTGCTGAGTGACAGCAGCATGGAGCTGTGCACTTTAGTTGAAAATGGGTATGTCCCTTTGACCAGCCGTCTTGCAATGTCCAGCTTGACATGTGCACTTTAAACTTCTCTAACTCAGTTGTGTTAAGACAGCTGGGTTAGAGAAAGCACAGGCCTCCAGCGCCCTTGTGAGCAGTGAGAGAGGTCGCTCCCACCAATCCTGACAATGGTTTTATGCTGGTTACCAGCATGAAACCAACATCAGGATTTCAAGTCAAAGAAAATGTATTTCGGCTACAAGAGCCATAAAAGTGCATAGCAGCAATAAATACAAATAAATACACAAGGTAATAAATATAACAATACATAAAATGATAAAAATTGAATAAAGATAAAATACACTCACACAGTGCGATGGGACAGTCTAGTTGAATCATTAAACAGATAAGAATTTACGTCTGACAAACCAGCTAGCTCCGAGGAACTTGGCAATGGCGATCACTAGCGTTGGCCTAGTGTCTGATCTGAGGATTCGCAGGGCTATTTCAGAGCTGCGGACGCCCATCAGTCTACATGCCGGGGCCAGCCATTTCCTACGTGAGGCAGTGCACGCGGGGCAGGCAAAAAGGACGTGAGGGAGATTCTCGACGGGGGCTTTGCAGGCTGGACAGGCGGTTGATTCATTGTGTGACCAGCGGCTGGTGAAAAGTCTTAATGGTAATGTTCCAATGCAGAGCTGAAAGTACAGTTTCCTTTCCCTTGGGACCGTGATTATGTCCCAAAAAGCCTCATACTTGGATGTCTCTTTTAAGTCAACAAAGTCACAGGATAATCTAGTGTGAAGTGCATCCCCTATATCTTCGTGATCTGCCATTTGCCAATATAGTTTCTTTAATTCGCTTTTCGAGAGACGGAGGTGGTTGGTGAATTCCAGAGTTCACTGAGCCCGAGTGAGTAGAATGACCCCTTGATGTATCGTAGCCAGGGGATTCTGTGAAGATGATCAGCTTTTAAAATGACCTGCAGGGCTTCAGTAAAGGTTCCAAGCTCTGGAGTAGTCCAGAGACGTCGCCAGTACAGCAGAGGGTGTAGGCGGGCTTTATGACCGATGCGTTTAATGCCAAGATCCTTAAAAAGGGGGAACAGTGGAGTGCTTGGCGGAAGGGAGACAAGGTTTCTCAGGAAGTTGTTCTCTGCGATGGTTATGTCTTGGATTTTAGCATAACCCCATAGTTCGGCCCCATTAAGAGTTGAGGTCACAGCCTGGGCTTCGTATATCTGTATTGCTGGGCGAATTGGTTTTGTGTTCGAGAGGTGAAAGTTTCTTGATAGTACCCCTGTTGTTTGCTTTAGTTTTAAGGCTTGCTTTCCTATGTGTGATTTCCAAGACGTGTTGTCAGTCAATGTTATACCCAGGTAGCTAAAAATGCCCACCTTCTCAAGTGTGGTGCCCTCTAGTGTAAACTTCCCTCTAAAAGATCTATGGGGATTAAGGGTCCTTAGTTTTGTTTTAGAGGCATTGATTTCAAGTCCCCGCGTTGAGCAGAATTTCTCAAAACACGTTAGGAGTTTCCTTAGTCCACTAGGGGTCTTGGATATCAAGAGAGTATCATCTGCAAAGAGCAAGACAGGGATTTTGTGTGTGCCAAGTGATGGTGTGTCATCCTCCACTCTAAGCAGGGAAGGGACGATTTCATTGATATACAGAGAGAAGAGGGTCGGGGCGAGGACACACCCTTGCCGCACACCCCTTGATACATGGATTCTATCAGTTAGTTGACCCTTGTTGTCCCACCTAACTCGTGCATAGTTGTCCTCGTGGAGCCGTATCAATATTGCTAGGATATGCTCTGGGATTCCCATTCAGGAGAGAGTGTCCCATAGCTTGTTGCGAGGTACTAGGTCAAAAGCAGACTTTAAATCCACAAAAGCTACATAAAGGCTCCCTTGCCAATAAGCACTGTTTTCCAGTATAGAAATAGGAACCTGAGGGCTTGATCAGTGGTAGATATTTTCATCCGGAAACCGGCTTGGAGGGGACTAAGGATATCATGTTCGGTCATCCAGTCTTCAATCTTTCCCAAGAGGCGGTGGCAGAAGACTTATTGCACACAGTCAATTAGACTAATTGGTCTACAGTTGCAGGGAAGTGATCTGTCGCCCTTTTTAAAGATTGGAATAACAATAGCCACTTGTCATCTTGGTCACGCTTGGCTTTGCGTATGGCTGACTTGTAGGACTTTCTAGCTAGGCGGATGGCAGTGGCATCCTTGGATTTAATAGCTTGGATTAAGCGCTTATTTAGGGACCAACACATTTTATTGAACCAGCGGTGCCTACCTATGGGTCTCTTGCCATCATGGGATGGGGATACTAAGATTGGATTAAACTTATTTCCTTATAGGGGATTGCGGGACCCACCTCTAGGTTCATTAATGTGGTCTTTAGGTTGTTATTGGCTGCGTTGATGAGTGCAGGCCGAGCCACAATCTTGTCCCACTTTAGGTGTCGTTTGTCGTTAGCCAGGCTGATACCCTCTGGTGCTGCTACTGAGGAGTTAATCATGGGCGAGAGGTCACCCAAAGCTAACATGTGAACAGAGAGAGGATTATGATCACTTTCAGTTCTTTCAACAATCGTCATATCGATGACTAGGGGCCATAATCTTATGTTGAATAGACAGTAGTCGATTCTGCTGGTGTGGTTGGTTTTGTTGAATGTGTGATGGCCTTTGGTTTCTGATTTGGTTCTGCCATTTAACGCCCTGAGCCCAAATTCCATGGTCAGTGACTTAACTTGGACAGCAACCTGTGTCCATCTCTTGATGGATGGAATGGACAGGGCGGGGATAGACCAAGCTCGATCCTCCTCGTCTGTGGACCTGAGATCATCCCAGTCTAGAGGTTCAAATGTGACATTAAAGTCACCTGCCACAATGGTTTTAGGGTGGCGGGGGCAGTTTTGCAAAAGGGCTGCCAGGTCACAAAGGGTTTTGGAGACTTGACCCCTCCTGACCCCTCGGGTGTAGATATTGAAAATGTCCACAACAGTGTCAGGCCCAAATGATAAACGAAGACCTAACAGGTCGGGAGAGTCAGTGGGTAGCTGTAATATATGACAGTTAAGTGATGTTCTGATCCAAATGGTCAAGCCCCCTGAATGCCTGCCTCTAATACTAGGCACAGCAGGGATATGGAAGTTTGAATAGCCTGTTCAAAAAAGTGGATCGGTTTACCATGTCTCTTGAAGAAGACATATGCCATGTTCATCAATAAAAGAGGTGAAGGATGGAAGAGGGAGGATAGATTTCAAACCTGCCACGTTCCATGAGACAAGTCGTACCCCAGTGAGCGGTTGAGCTATCCTGTCTAGACGCCTGGTATTTGCATGATTAGCTGCCAGAGGTTGATTTCGCAGGTGTGGTTGAGTCGGAAGAAGTGGATCATTACCTATATTGGTCAGTGAGACCTGGGGTGAGTGGTGATGTTCCTCTAGTGGAGCTGGCCTGGCCCTGGTGGGGGAAGTGCTTGCAGGCTTAGCTATCGGTTCTTGATTTGGTGGGTAGTATTCCTGCAAGATGAAAGATGCAGCATTGTCATATTTGCACAGTGAACTGTCAAAGGTCTTGGGGAATATATTGTGAATGGGAGAGAGAATACTTGCACTGGCAGTGTTAGGGATTGCAGCAGACCTGGGGGTGATTGATATTAATTGGCTGCGTGGTATTTCAGCATAGGATTTGGATGAAGCTTTAAGTCAATCGTTCTCGCCAAGGGTGGATACATTTTTTGCTGGGCAGTAGCTCGTACGATCCCCGTAGTGCGTAGGTGGCCTAGGGTATTTGAACTGGATGCGCAAATGTACAGGTGGGATTGTTCTTGCATCTAGGGCCACCATATTGTCCACCATGGTCCCGTCCTTGAGTGTCAGTTTTAAAATGTCAAAATGTGTTCCCGGATCTGGCCATCTTGCTACATTGATTATGTCCTCGCGTATTCCAGAGCGACAGCCTCTTACATGGCGAATCCAATGGATTGCCTTGTTTTTAATAGAGTCTGCCCCTTCCTTATGTATCGATGTGTTTAATTTAGGGACGTTGACCATTAGAACTACATTGCCTGATTGAGACCAATTATTGGCAGTCTGTGCAGAGTTTTTTGGGGCAGTATTGCTCATGAGTTTGGGGATTTTGTGATGGTTGTCTAGTGTGTTTCCTGCACCTAAACTGTTGTGCAAAGGAGGCTGGAGTAAGTTCTTAGTCTTAGCAACAACTGGGACGAGGCCATCACGGCTGGGTGCTGAAAGAATGGGCAGATTTGTCATGGGGCCTAGCAGGGTTGGGCTCTGGGTAAGGTTCATGGTGGTCGTGTCATCTGCAAGAGTTAACTGTTTTACTACTGCAATTAAGGAGTTAACCATGAGCTTAAGTTCTAGTACTTCCTTTTTTAAATCTTGTATGCATTGAATGTGCTGTGGGTTAATGTGAGTTGAGTATGTGCTGCGGGTGCTAGCCCATCCACCGTGATACCTGGGTCGATGTCGTCATGTGATTCTGGGGTGTTAATTAGCGTGTTAAAGCGGTTGCTACACTGAATGAAATTGTTAGAGTCCAGTGGTAGCCCCTTCACTAGAGATGGAGCAGTGTGGGTGATAACAATCCTGCCCTCTCCCTGTCCTGTAGTGGCTGTGTCTTGTTGCCCGCGTTTCACAAAGATTTCAGCAATTTTTGTTGGGCCAGCCCTCCTATTGGTTGGGGAGTGCTCCCCCCAGTGCCGTTAGAATTATTTCCCTGAGGAGCAGTTAAAATGTCCTTGCATTCACCCAAAAGAGAGTCAATTCTGTCCATAACGCAGTTACTAGCTGCATGCTTGTGCCTTTTCCGCTTAGCTTTTAGCACAGCTCCTGCCCCAGCCTCTATTGCTTTCCTTTTACCAATCTGGGACGGTTATTGGTGATAAAACGTTCTATAGAGTATCAGTATAATGGTGCAACCTACGGGATGGCACAGTATTGGCAATAGCGCATAGAGCTAAAATCAATTATGCCTACTTGAATAGTCAATGTTAGGGGGATGGCACAGCCCAGCCTCTTCTGGGCTCCGACGGGCATGGACGAGCCTGCCCTTGGCCCGGGCTTTGCCCGGGTGCGTCCCGTGCAGCGAGGTGCGCCCACGCGCTTTACATCACTCGTTGGTGTCAAGTGGGTGCAGGTGAAAATGGCCGCCTCCTGGGGCCTCAAAGCAGCTTGGGATATGTAGTCCCTCTCAAGTCTTTTATCGCGTCCCGCGCAGCGAGGTGCCCCCACGCGCTTTATAGCGCTTGTTGGTGTCAAGTGGGTGCAGGTGAAAATGGCCACCTCCTGGGGCCTCAAAGCAGCTTGGGATATGCAGTCCCTCTCAAGTCTGTGCAATGGCAAACCGGAGGTTTATTGTCTTTCCTTCCTTCAAAAGTTGCTTCAGCTTCCTGCTATTAACAATACTGTCAAAATAGCCCAAAGCTTTTCCACAACACCATCGTCTAGATCCAGTTTTTTTGAGTTATTTCCAGTCAGTGCATGGCTTACCCAATCAAGTAGCACCGGTTCAAGTTCACTGTCCGATCTGTAACTGACTCACAGACAAAACCATCCCGATCCAAACCCTGAAGAGAACAGCTGTATCATAAGTAATTCAGATTTCACGACTGATGGAACCTGTAGAGCTGTTACAAGACATATCCATCATGATGTTCTGCTCCTTGATGGCAACTTCCAGAAATACGCATCAGGGCCCATCAGATCTATGTGAGCTCCTTTGTGCCTAGCATTTCCACAGCCCCGAGTCCACTCCTCTCGGATCTCAGCGGCCGTCCAGTCCAGCATCATGATTTGGTATCACTGTTCCTGGTCGCCCCGCTGGAGCCACGACAAAGAGGACGCCGTAACAGAGAGGGAGACCCTTCATGTCAGGTAAGTGCCTTTTTGAAAAAAATATTATTATTGTATTCCCCTATCACCCCACTGTAAACACAAACCAGCTGCCACTAGTTTTTGTCTTCATCAGACTGCACATGAACAATTGGTAATGATGATGACTGAAGACTGTCTCTCCACTTCATCATCCTCTGGTGATTTTCTGTCATTTCAGATCATTCTTAAAACTGAAATTCCTATTCATTTTGTTATGTCTGTCCACATTTTGAGTAAGCAGACTTGTGCTTCTGAAAGTGACAATTGCCTCTGTTGCAATGAACAACATTCCTAGAATACACTTGGTGCAGAACATCACTGGCTGGAGGACAGGTCTTGGTTCAGGACTGCTGCATTTTATCATGCTGGTACACCAATGGGCCATGATCAATTAGAAAATGTGTGTGCATATCCTAGTACTGATATAACATGTTCTCTATTGTTATAGGTGCCAACCCTGTTTAGCTTTCTGCATGCAACAGGCCTGATGTATTTTTTAAAACATCTGAAAACCAGCCTGAAGCATATAATGTTTCTATTCATACTAATGGTGTTGTCTATGTACCAGAGACTGGAACTAGAAAACGTGTGTTGCTGTTAGTTGAAGACACTGTTGGTGGTGCAGCTGTGACATCATTGTGATGCTACTGGACCTATCACCACATTCTGGTCAAGGTGATGAAGAAAACACTTGAGGTCTTTTTTAAACTTGTTGCAGTATTTCACTGTCATGTTCCAACACTCTATTCATTATCCAGCTCTTGAAAAGGAATTCAAAGTTGCACTTACTGTGTGTAGCCTTTGGGGGAAACATGATCTGGCTTTTTGGAGGATGTTAACAATTATTGCAGAATTATATTTGCCTCCACCAACAGCTTCATAATTCCAGTTATATTAAAGTGTTTGTTCCACCTCACAAAACTTGATCTGTAGCAAGTTCAGCAATGGTATATCTTATGTGTTAATAATAGTGTCCCTGCTGAATTCCTGCTCAAAAGCCGAAAAGGTGCAAGCTTTTTGATAAGTTTGTAAGCCACCAATAATGAAATGTCAAAAGCTGGAGCAGATGAATTGTCTTTCGTTTGCTTGATGTTAATTGCACCCTTCCTTATACTACAGGCTGTTAGGCCTGAAGAAGATGTAGTGTCAGCTGAAGAGAGTCTCCTGTATAAGGATATTCCTTCATAGGGCCTCATTTACAAGAAACTGGTGCATAGTGATCAATGTATCAGTTTTCTTGCACTGTCCTGCGCCCCTCTAACAATGCCATGGGAAAGCTGTATTCACAGTACAGTGCTCCATGGCGCACAGTGTACACAACTGTGTCAGAAACTCTGGTGCAGTTGTGGCGCTAAACCGTAGCTTTGATGGACTAGTGTCAAAATGTTCACACTAGTCCAGTAATGCTGAGTGAGACACCCATTGAAAACAGCACAGTGTCACTTTAACTCCTGCCCTGAGCAGGCATTGAAAAAATGATGCTGTGACTGCACAGAATGGCGCAGTGAAATCTTGTAGATTTCGCTGCGCCATTTCTGTGGCCTTTTTTGCTGGGGAATGCCTACCTTGCATACATTATACCTAGCTCAGGTATAATGTGGTCAATGCTTTACAAACTGGTGCAATGGTACCAATAAGGCATTTTGTTAATGTGGCGCTGTGTGAGAGACTGTTTGCACCAGCGTAAAGTTAAAAGAAAGACGCTATGGCGGCGCAAGGGGCTTGTAAAAGAACCTCTTAATCTCTGAATTTATGGGTTCTCAGAGTCAAGATCAATTTCCAAGTTCCCACAATGCACTTAAACTGTAGACACTGCTTTGTATTCAGGGGTCTTAGGTTAAAGAAACACCAAGCCAATGACTAGCTAATGTTTATAGTTCTAAATCTAGAATTTGTGGTGGGGATAGCCTTGGTTGGCTCAGGGACAACTTTGAGTAATGTGAAAGTGTTGCTGAAGCTTGTTTAGATTTTAGGATGATCGAGACAGAATACATGGCACATGTGACTCTAGTCTGAATTGAAGTGATTTGCCCTTCCCGTTGCCAAGATCAAGATTTACAATCACATATTCCACTACTTCACAATTAATAACAGTATTTATGCTTTCTGGAAGCCTAATTGAGCTGGTCCCAAATGACTGCACTCCTTGGTTCAGTTCTTGTTCCTTCAATCGGAGAAGGTTGAGTGTCCATGGCTGGATTTCTTGGAGGAGAAGAAGCTGAAGACGAAGACAGTGTTTAGTTTATAAAAGAAAGTGTGCCCGTGCCCAAGCTCTGAAACGTGTGGCCAGTGAAATAAATTGTGCTGGCACATAATACTACTTATACCCTCTTAAATCCACTATTAGAAACTGATATCCCTTCTGTTCATTCTTGCTAGGTGTTGCTTTCACCCTTTGAGAGTGATTTCCAGTCTTACCCTACTTCTGTCTTTCACATTTATATGTTTTTCTCTCTCTTACCCTTGTAAAAGTCTGTAGCAGAAAAATAAGTGTAGGGCTCTGAAATACTTGCCAGTGCCCCCCACCAGAAACCACCAGATCAAATTAAGTACTGGACAAAGATAGTATTAATAATTAACCAAGTGCAATCTTTTTCACTGATCCTACTTCAGAGGTGCAAGACTCTACCTCCTGTTGGGTTGAATGAGCTGATGTTGTCTTACTTGTAGTCCTAAGCACCTGTAAGCAGCATGATGAGGAAGGTGCTTTTTGCTCAGAAGTCTCAAAGATTTAGGTTGTGGTGTATTGGATCCAGATAGACTTGCAGTATTTCGCTGTACAGAGAGAGGTGCCTACTGTGCATTAGGGTGAGTACTTAAGGCAACCTGGACAGGGCTGATGATCATTTTAAAGGTCTCAGACTTGCCACTGGCTGCTATTTGGAAGGAACTGGTTTCTGTGGTGCCGTGATGCAAGCAGAGGGCCTGATTTAAAAATCTCACATTGAGATAAGGACTGAACTCTAAACTCCATCCTCTCTAGCTGAAGGCAAGGATATATTGAAAGGTGGGCTGAGTATGTTGTTAAAGTAGAGTCTCTGGTTGGCAGTAAGTTCACACTCTGTACAAGCAGAGACCCTCACTCAAGTCAGGATAAGGGAGATACACAGCTCAGATAACCCCTGCTCACCACCTTGTCAGCTTGGCACAAGCAGTCAGGCTTATCTCAGAGGGAATGTGTAAAGTATTTGTATAAACACAAATAGAAACACAGTGAAAATACCACAAAAGCACTCAACACTAGTTTAGGAAATAGCCAATATTTATCTGAGTAAACCAACACCTGAATGACAAATATCCAACATACACAAGCAAAGATATACATTTTCAAAGATTAAACTTCAACATAGCGTTTAGAAACACACTAGCTCCAACTGGGGCTATCATGGCATCGATGACAGAGTCATTCTCAACAGTCTGATACCACTTGCAAGGGGGTGGCACCAGTCATGGAGTCATAACGACCCCCTTATACAGTACCTTTGGTAACGAGGAAACAAGGCAGTGCACAGAGTCGGGGAGGTGAGGCGTCACTGGATCCCATGCAGCGTTGGTGCCTTAATGCACAGCAAGGGAAATGATGTGGGGATGGTGAGAGGCATCGGTTCCTGACAATTTGGCAGGGTCGATGAATCCAGCAGGTCAAGACGCAATGGGCAACCTCTTGTGGTCTCAGCCACAGGGCTAGAGGTGCCACAGCAGTGCTGGATGTCACAGACTTCAGTCACACGGCACTCGGGACTCACAATGTCACAGGACTTCAGGGGGGCTGCATTGGTGTTGGGCCTGCAGCATCATTGGTGGTCATCGCACTCCAGTGGGGACCACAGCTTCAGGTGCAGACAGAGTTATGGAGTCGGGCAGCGGTGCTGGTCCTGGAGTCGTCAGGAGTTGGTACACCTGATTCTTCTTATTTTTAGGCCAGGATTCACTCCCAGTGGCCCAGAAACTGGAATCAGCACCACCTGGTGAATTAGGGTCCACAGCATGGTAAACCCACAGGCTGGTAGGTGAAGTGTTTGGTGTCCCTGAGACTTCTTAACAGGATGCGAGCTCCGTCCAAACGCTTGGAGAAAATTAACTAGCAGGGTACACAGCAAAGTCCAGTCTTTGTTCTCTTTGAGACAGAGGCAGCAACTGCAGGCCAACTCAGCAAAGAACACACAGTAAAGGGACAGTACTCCTCCTCATAGCTCTTTAGCTCTTCACCTTGGCAGAGGTTCCTCTTCATCTGGACGTTTTCTAAAATTGTTGGGTCAGCAGTCCAATACTTATACTCATTTCTGCCTTTGAAGCAGGCAAACTTCAAAGGAAATTCTTCATAGTGCACAAGATCCTGCCTCTTCTTTGCTGTGCCCGAGACACACTCTAGGGTGTTGGAGACTGTATTGTCTGAGGGCAGGCACAGCCCTTTCAACTGCAGGTATCAGCTCCTCCCTCCCACTCTAGCCCAGGAAGACTTATCAGGATTTGCAGGACACACCTCAGCTCCCTTTGTGTTACTGTCTACAATGAATTCACAAACAGCCCCACTGTCAGTCTGGCCCAGAGGTGTATTCAGCAGCCAAGCAGAGGCACAGAATGGTTAAGCAAGAAAATGCCCACTTTAGACAAGAAAAAGTGGCATTTTCAAACAGACAACTTAAAAACCAACTTTACCAAAAGATCTATTTTTAAATTGTGAGTTCAGAGACCAAAACTTCCATATCTCCGTCTGGTCCTGATGGAAAACTGCACTAAAAAGATATGTAAAGGCAATCCCCATGTTAACCTATGAGAGAGATAAGCCTTGCAATAGTGAAAACTGAATTTGGCAGTATTTCACTATCTGGACATGTAAAACACACCAGAATATGTCCTACCTTTTGAATATACTACACTCAGCCCATCGGGTACCTAGGGCCTACCTTAGGGGTGTCTTACATATAGTAAAAGGGAAGGTTTGTTCTGGCAATAGGGTACACTTGCCAGGTCGAATTGGCAGTGCAAAACTGCACATACAGACACTGCAGTGGCAGGTCTGAGACATGTTTAAAGGGTTAATCCTGTGGGTGGCACAATCAGTGCTGCGGGCCCCCTACTAGCATTTGATTTACAGGCCCTGGGCACCTCTATTGTTCTATTCCAAATAGATTAGCATCCAAACCTTGGCTTTGCTGCAGAGCACACAGAGAAATAATCACAGTTTTTGTTGCAATTTTGATTCTGTGTAAATGTGTCAAGGAAGTATAAAGTTGTCAAAATATTGACAAGGTAAAAGTAAAAGAAAATTCAGTGCATAAAGATAAATTAGTGTGTTGTGTGATTGGTGGTGACAAAGTGAGCGGATGAGAGTAAGTGCATTCAGGAGAGAGTGAAAAAACACTGTTGAAAGGTAAAGAGATGAGGACTAACATATGAATGGGGAGATGTGGACAGAAAAGGGGCATACATGTCTAGCACTGAGTGAACATAATAGACATGATTGAGACATTCTAAAAACATTTTCCACATGCCTCAGTAATGTTTAATTTACAGTCTCATATTTGCAACATCTTATGAAATATTTACACAAAATCACTGACAACGCCAATAGTCCTGTCTGGTTTTAGGTGTACATAAGTTTTTATTATTATATATGTGTATCCCATAACAGAAATCTCAGAGAAATAGCTGCACCCTTATTATATAGGCCATGCTACCTTTAGCCCCCCCATGCATGCTCTTTTCATCACCTTAATTGGTTTGTAATTGACAAATTTTACGTGTTTTAGGTTCTATGATGTAAAATATATATAACTCCAAACACCTAGCCAAATCACTCCTGATAGAACATTTACTAAACTTTAACTAATTTGGAATTTCAAGTATTTCCTGATGACATACTAACCACTTGCACCAAAATCAGTGTTTTTGGTTCCATAACTGTTCAAGGTCACTGATCTAAGTTTGTGCAAATACAGTCAGCAAGTTCATTTTTGCCTTCACCATACCTAACTGAAACCCAACCATGCCCTCTTATAGAGGTAGTGAGTGAACATGCACTATATTCAGTAGACTTGGCCCTGACCTCGCAGCACACCCACCACAAATATGTATGTTGAAACCAGAGTCCCCCAGCAGCAAAGTGTGGGATTGGCCAACAACTACAGCTTCAAAGGAGATCAGGTCACAGCAAGCAGTGTGAAATGAAAAAGAGAGCCTGCCTGGCTTCGCTGCTGACTGCACTATAGTCAATAGAGACCAGCACTTGTGTAAGTAAACACATGTGTAAGCAACCAGAGCCTCAAAATCTTCAGAGATAATAGCACCAAAGCGGACAGTCCACATTAGTGTGGAATGTCCACAGCCTGAAATGTTTGGATGCAACAGCTCCATAACAATATGGCTTGAAGGGGATTAAGACAATATGCAGTGGCAAGAATAAGCCCTAATGTTACCTAAAAATTAAAATGTTTGGGGGTGAGCGAAAATGAAAAAGTAAATTGTAACAAGGCTGATTTGTACAATCATAAAAAGCTTACATAGTTTTGTTAGTCTTTTTATTTTGGAAATTGGAGCCAGGCGATGTGTGACATTTCATTCCTGCTTCTACTGCACCTTCAAGGCAGACTGATACTCAACACAAATTTACAAAAAGAAACCTTTCAGGAATTAGTAGGAACTCATGCTGATGACCTTGGATGTGGAAGTATATATCTATTTTTTCGGAATGGCTCACAATTAGACACATTAAAATCTATTGGGGAGAAAATCCTCCAAGTAAATCAGAAGGCAATAGCATAATTCTTCTTGTTGTGCTAGTTATTTAAAAAATCATTCTGTAGCAATGTGTCACATGGCCAATTACTGTGTCGCTTTAAAATAAAGCCACAGTGATTGGTCATGTGTGACCCACCCCTGTGGTGTCTTGAACATGTAGGCCAGCAAGAAGACAAACTAACCTGCCCACATCCAATCCAAGCTTTGCTTTAACGAATTTTAAAATTTGAGCCTCATTAGAGCAAAGCAAGGATTGTTTTGGAAAGGTGATTCCAGTGCTCCAAAGGAGGCATGGGGAACTCTGCTGTGTTACTCTGCTAGCAGAGCCCTGGTTTAAGACTTGAAGTGTGCATGTCAGGTTCACCACAGTCAGAGACCTGTCCAAACCAACATGAACACAATAGACTTCAGCTGATGCAGCCCTGTCAAATACCTGGATTACAAAGCTAGCCGACAGGGGGCGAGGCACAGTCCTTGAACAGAACAAGAAGAGTAAGATGTAATTGTCAAATTATGCACAGCACCTCACTCCGTGGGGCCTACGCCTCTGAGCCCCAGAGGAGGAACCACCCCTGTTCCAAACACAACAAAACATACCACACATATCAGGGCAAAATGCACCAAATTTGCCAAAAATAGGAAGCATCCTTATTAAACATTAGACCAGAATGGACCTCAACACTCCATGAGAACAACAGAGAGACTGGCAAAAATTGATTACAATTCTGAAAAAGTAACATCTGCAGCTGACATACGGCATAAGAGCACACAAACTTGGGCAATATACAGTTACCTTGAGGAAAAAGAGGAAAATCAATACTATCTGATCCGATATGATGAAGCTATATATAGGTGCCCTGAGGGCCAACCCCTATAAGCAACTAACAATGAAGGCCGTGTGTGGTGGAGGGTTTGGTGGAGGGTTTGAAGCTTAAAGGGGACAACATTAAATATATATTTTAGGGGGGCTGCTCAGGCCCCCGGGCTGTAGGGACCATTACCTTCAAAGGGCTACCTAATAAAAATAGTTGGGGGACCCTGTGGACCCCCCAGGGACACCAAAGCAACACATTTTTTAAAAAATAGGGGGCCTGTGCATCCCCCCTCAGCCCCAGGGACCACGGCCTCCCCAGGACAACATTAAATAAATAAATGGGAGGGCCATAAAGATCCCTGCATGCTCCGGGGACTAGCACCTCCTTGGGGCTACATCATCAACATTGGTAGAGGGGCTATGTGGGCCCTCGTGCCAAAAGAGCTACCGCCTCCCTCGGGCTATCTAGTAAACATATTTGGAGGGACCACATGTACCTCCTGGGCCCTGGCGACCACCACCTCCCTGGGGAAAAAAATGTCAAATAATTAGGGAAGTCACCTGGCCCCTTCCCTAGGCTGATTTCGTCCCTGTGGATCCTATCCTCTGGGCCCCAGCCGAATTGTCCTTGCTTCAGAATGCAGGGAGCTGCTCAAAATGCAGCTTCCTGTGTGTGAGAGAAATCTTTTCATACTATCAAGCGGGCAGAGAAAGAGATGAAAACTTTGTTCCCAGCAAGCAAGAGCATTTTTAACACTCTCCCTTCTGGGAGACGAGTTATGTTTGCTTTTGCTTCATGGGAGCGGTTATAGCTCCCACCAAGCAAAAGCAAAAGCAAAAAGCTACCTCCAGAGGATGGGCACCCCGAGAGGTGGCAGGAGCCGACCCTGGAGGGTGGGGTTCCCCAGGGCAATTAATGGCTCCAAGAGGTGGGCCACGTGACCCCTCTCTTTTCCATTGCATGGGCCAGCCCCAGGGAGTTGGTTGTCTCCGGGTCTGTATATGACCCGGGCGGGGGGCTGTGCACCTCCCCTCCCTTTTCTAAAAATCATTTGGCCCCTGGGAGGTGGTGGTCCCCAGGCCAGGGGGTTCCACGTGGACCCACACTTTTAAGTTCATTGTGGCCATCAGGAGGTGGCCATCCCTGGGTCCCGTGTGGCCTATGCAACCCCCATTTATTTTTACAACATAGCCCAGGAAGGTGGTGAACCCTGGGACCTGGGGAGTCCACATGGCCCTGCATCAGTATAAAGTAAAAGCCCCAAGGAGGTGATGGTCCCTGGGGACTGGTGGGGTTTTACATGCTCCCCCTTGCATCTTCCAACAATTTATGCCCCAGGGTGACGGTAGCCCAAGGTTTAGGTGGGTCTGCGCGGCCCCCGATATTTAATTCTGCAGCCCGGGGAGGTAGTGGTCCCCAAACAACATGGGCGACAGCATTTTAAAAAAAAATCCAGCAACACCTGTGGATCCAGCTGGGGATTTTGCAAATAAGTTTTTTAAAAGTACATTTGAGGCCTGCTGAGATTCCAGTGGGCCCTTGGGCTATCCTAGGGGCTCAGGACACCCCTACCCTGGCCAATATTCTTTCTTTTTTTTTGGACTCAGCTGAAGTTGAGTCCCAAAATACCAGCCAACACTTCAAACAAAAAGTGTTGGCACACAATCAGATCTCAGCAGTTCTCCCTGGATTCACGGACCTAGAGATACAAATTTATTTTCCCTTTAATATCTCTAAAACTACTGAACGAGGGGGCGTGGCTGGAGGTCACGCAAGATGGATGATGCTCTTTAGTGCCCCGTGAGGCTTCAGCACTTCCTGGAAAGAAGGAGATGTTTTCACATGAAAATGATTAATTTTTTCAGCATTTGTGAGCACTGGAGTTCTGGCTGCATAAGTATGCCTTTATCTTACAGAGACATTGAGTTTTGAAGTAATTTCAGACTTGAGGGGAGGGCCGGAGGTAATTATTTATCTGTGTCATTTGTGTTTCACTCCATAAGCCTCTGCACAAACCTAAACTTTCACAGAGATGTTTCTATTTGACTTTTAACTGCTTGCCTGGATGTCATTCTATAAATCTAATTTCCTCTGCAATGGAATATTTATTACCTTTTAGCTGAACTTTTGACATACATATTTAGCTGAGGTTTTCAACTTTCAGTATTCACTGGCAGCTCTTGTTGTCAAGGAGCTCTTTCAAATTGCTCTTCATAACATGGTAAATGCTTTCCTTTGACGGAGGGGATATTTCCTTTTTAGAAGGTTCCCTTAAAACTAGTCACCAATTGTCTGACTATGTGCAGTAAAGTGCTTTGCACTTGTGGTATTCTGCCATGCCTGTTATGAGAGAATAATTTAGGATTTTCTATTTATATATTTTTTATTATATTTTGCTCTGTTGATGGAAACTTCTCGCAGCAGCTTCTCATCGTAATATAATTTCATCATCACCTCACAGTGCTGGCTTCCTATTGCCAAATTGCTGCTGGCTTTTATGGGGAGACCACAGAATTCTCAGAGCAGCCAGTCATCCTCTTCCTCCAAGTCTAATAATCCTCTTTGAGTGGTGCGCACACATATAACTAAATCTTCTCTACCATCATCTTTAACAATGGAAAGTGCTACAGTCTTTTTAAAGGATAGCGCCTCTTCATCTCATGCTGCTGGCGCAATTGCGAAAAAAACATCTAACACCTCCTCCGTCAAGCGCCCAAAAAAAGACCTTGATTCTCCCTCAAAATCACCTACACATCTTACTCTAGATGATGTCATGGAGGAATTGCGTGCATTAAAGCCCTTTATGATGGACACTAATGCCTCTTTGCAACGTATTGAGGAGCAATGGTCCCAAAACGAACAACAAATTTGTACTCTGGAACAGAGAGTCAGTAACCTTGAAGATTGTAAAACTGTCAATCCTCAGATCTCCAAGGACATAGCTCAACTTAAAAGGCTTACTGAAAACTTAGAAAATAGAAATAGGAGAAATAATCTTCATCTTTTTGGGATTCCAGAAGGTGCGGGAGGCTCTAACATGATTGCATTCCTTCAAACAGCAATACCTTCAATTCTTCGCTTGCCTTCTACCTCTCCCACCTCTATCCAACGGGCACATTGTTTAGGTCCACAAACTTCAACTGACCCTCGTGCACATCCTAGAGGCATTATTATTCTCTTTCTTCAATTTACTGACTTGATGCAAATACTCTTGGAAGCCAAAAAGATGGGCTCTTTGCTATGTCAGGTCATAAATTGTTTTTCACACAAGACTTCTCTCCTGCTACAGCTGCACATCGCAAACAGTTTTTGGACTTGCGTCCACAACTCAAATCCTTGGATATTCGATATGGTCTTCTTCCCCTATTCCTTTTCAAAATTACATTCAAGGACAAATCTTACTCGTTTGAGGAACCTTCAGCACTACAAACTTTTATAAACCAACACAAAACAGAAGCAATGGAACTAGGAGCATCTGCAACTACTTGAAGATATAATTTAATTTGTCTTTAATGTCCTTTTCTTTTCTTTTTTTCTGGACAGTTTAATAGTAATGGTTATGTTTAGTATTTATATCCATGGTTTTCCTTCTCTGCATCTTCTTATTTTCCTATTTATTTTTTAGACAGTGTTCTTTGTGCAATCCTCATGTTCCTTTCCCAACCATATCCCTTTATCACCATCCAGATTGTTCTCCTACACGTTCCACTAGTAAGCTTTGATTTTTATTGTTCTTCATGTCACACTCCTTTACTGTAGTTATTACGTTATTTGGTCTCCTGAATGGTAAATTTTTCGTTTGTATGTTTTTTTTTTTTCTTCCATGAAACTCGCCTTCATATGTTTTAATATCTAACATCACTTTTCTTGTGCTGAAGCCACTCTTGCCTGTCTTTTCAGGTTTTCCACTGTCCCTCTACATTTTGGGGTATTCACCTTCAATCTTGTCTTTTTTAGCTTTCATGAACTTTAGTCCCTGTATTGCCACATCCATGTACATACAATTTCTGGAGGTCATCTTCCTCCTTTTCTTTTTCTTTACTATCTTGTTTCTTTCCCATTTCTTTGCTTTTGCAAAATTGATATGCCTAGTTTTTTCCTTGTTACAGCAGTTGTTTATTAATACTTCTTGTTATGCAACTTAGAACTGTTACTTGGAATGTTAAGGGGCTTAAACACCCCATTAAACGTCAGCGTGTCTTATCTCACCTAGCTCGTTTGAAATGCCACATTGCTTTGTTGCAAGAGACTCACCTCAACAACTCTGAGGCAATTAAGCTTAAAAAACAATGGGTGGGGGACATTTTCTACTCCCCTTCCACCACAAACAAAAATGGGGTAATTATACTCTGTCATAAATCTCTCAGCCCTACCATAATTTCACAGCATCAAGATGCAGAAGGTAGCTGGGTACTTGTTACATTTGCAATTGACAATATTTCTCTTACTATCCTAAATATATACAACCCACACATCCAGATCCAAATTTTTGGAAGAATCTTTCACATATTGTCTCTGAACGTTCCTCAAACAATTTACTAATAGGTGGTGACAGCAACCAAATTCTCGATCCATTTTTGGACAGACGTTCCACGTCACGTTTCATTCCACATGCCTCCCACAAAGTTTTAAAAACTTTATTTTACAGCATTCTCTCTCTGATTCCTGGAGAATGTGCAATCCTGACCTCTTGGAACACTCTTTGTATTCTCCTACCCACCATTCCCATTCTAGGCTTGATTATATCTTTCTGAGTAAAGTTTTATTGCAACAAATGGTCAATTCTGAAAACTGTGCTATTTTAATCTCAGATCACGCACCTGAGATTACTGACCTTGATCTTTTTCTTAATGGTTCTAAAACATCCTCATGGAGGTTTAATAACTCTCTACTTTCAGATGCTACTTTTAGCGCTTCCTACAGTAAGTTTATAGAAGAATACTTCCACATTAACGATAGTGATAACTATAATTTCATTTTGTGTGGGATACATTCAAAGCAGCCTCCAGGGGTTTCATCATAAGTTACGCTCACTCAAAAAAACAGTCTGCTCAACAAAAATCGACATTCCATCCTTGAAAATATAAAGTCCAGAGAACATGAATACTATACTCACAAAACTATTAAATCACATCTTGAAGCACCAGTCTCAGCTAAAATGGAGTTTTACCACTGAACAAGCATGCAGCACCCTCCTGAAAATAAATGCCAGATATTATGGTGATAACAATAAAGCTGGTTCTCTTTTAGCTCGATATTTGAAACAAAGAAAAGAAAAAACAACTATTAAATCTATCACAGATAACAATGGTGTTAAACTCTTTAGAGATAGAGATATAGGTGGTCATTCCGACATCGGCGGTCTTTTCTTCAGACCGCCGATTCCGGGGGAGACAGAATACCGCCATTGCCGGCGGTATTCATGCCTCCCTATTCCGACATTTCCGCTGGCCCAGCGGAAATGGCACATCAACATTGCCACCGGCTCGTAATAGAGCCGGCGGCAATGTTGATGTGCAGCGGGTGCAGTAGCACCCGTCGCGCATTCCACTGCCCGAAATTCGGACAGTGAAATGCGCGATAGGGCTATGCCTGGGGGTCCCTGCACTGCCCATGCCAAGTGCATGGGCAGTGCAGGGGCCCCCAGGGGCACCCCCAGTCCCCTTACCGCCAGCCTGCCACGGACAGGCTGGCGGTCGGGACTCATAATCCCCAGGGCAGCGGTGCTTGCACCGCTGCCCTGGGGATTATGCCCGCCAGGCAGAAGCCTGGCGGGAAAGTGGAGGGGCCGGCGGTCTGACCGTGGCTTTTCCGCCACGGTCAGAATTGCTGGCGGAACACCGGCAGCCTGTTGGCGGTGTTACCGCCAACATACCGCCGGCCGCCAGGGTTGGAATGACCCCCTTAGCATTGTGTTTCGCTTCTTACTATAAGGATCCGTACACTCCAGAACACATACCAACAGTTGAATCTCTCAACCAATATTTCTCTAATCTCAAACCAAGAGACCCATTGCAGATTGACCTCTCATCTTTAGACCACCCCTACAACTTACCAAACTATATACAGATTTCCAATCTCTCCCCAAGGGCAAGGCTCCAGGCCCAGATGGCTTCACAGTAGAATTATTTATTCAGTTTGCTAAGTCTGTCTTCCCCAAACTCTTTCAATTACTTACTCACTTTATAATGTCAGGTTCTGCATCTGGCTCATTTACGGAGGCCATGATTTGCCTTATTCCCAAAAAATATCGGGATGCGAATGACTGTAAAAATTATAGACCCATATCTTTAATTAATACTGATTGTAAACTCTATGCCAAAGTTTTAGTTCCTCGTTTACTCCCATATATACCTGACCTTATTGATTCTCATCAATCTGGTTTTATCCCTAATAGAAATGTAGCAGATAATTCCCGTACTTTTTAAAATATTATTAACAAGGCATCTAAACTTAAGATTCCTCTGGCAGCTTTATCATTGAATGCTGAAAAGGCCTTCAATAGGGTCTACTGGGGTTTCTTGTCGAAGGCATTGGAATGGCATGGGCTAGGTACTAAATTCCGACATTTTATATCCATTCTTTATTCCTCACCATGTTCCTCGGTTATAACAAATGGTATCTAATGGTATCCAATCTACTTTTTTCCCTCTTAAAAGGGGTACTCGTCAGGGATGCCCATTATCTCCTTTACTATTTGTTTTGGCTCTCGAACCTTTTCTATACCAATTAAAAACGTCTGAACAATTTACAGGGTTTCTAATTAATAATGCATACATCAAATTTATGGCATATGCTGATGATATTCTTTTGTTCATGTCTCACCCTGACACTTCTCTTCCTGCATTCCTACATGAGCTCAACCTATATTCTGATGTATCTGGTTATAAACTTAATATAGTGAAAAACAGTGGTTTTACCACTTAATGCTCATTGCACTGGCTCTGTATTCCTTGATGTAGGATTATCTTGGAATTCTTCTAAGATTAAATGCCTGGGGGTATGGTACTGCACTACTCTCAAGTATACATAAAAGACTAATTTAGAAATCTTATCTGCAAAGCTTGTAGATCTCACACAGAAATGGTCTCCGTTACATGTCATGTGGTAGGGCCGCTTGGACACCATTAAGATGATGCTTCTCCCTATCATTAACTTCTTCCTTATGATGCTTCCTATTAAGATACCTAAACAATTTTTTAGTTCAATTGATACAATTCTATCCAAGTTCATGTGGAACGGTAAACAATCCCGAATCCCTCTCTCGAAATTAAAACTTCCTAAAGTACAAGGTGGAGTTAATTTTCCTGACTTTTTAACTTATCAAAAATCTTTTGGCATTAAGCAAATACATCCCTATTTATCTACACTCAATGATGCCCCTCAAAAGCTATGGTTCTCTTTGGAAGAAACATTTATTTCTCCCTTTTCCCATACACACATTATATTTATGTCTAACCCCCCCAAAATTCTGGTTGTCCAGCACTATCTCTCATTCAGTCAACTTACTGAAACCTTTTTTTTATTTTGTATCTTACCCCCATTAATCAATGCTTTAACAGTCCTATTTGACACAATAGTTCGCTTAGGAAACAAGGTAAAACCTTATGTTGGAAGGCTTGGATGACTAAAGGTATTCTTCTCATTTCCCAAATATATCATAAAGACTCTCTCATCGCTTTTACAACTCTCTCAGCAATTTATAATCTCCCTATTCGCATGAAATCACATTATATCATTCTTTCTACTCTGATCCAAGAGGCCCCCAATAAACTTATATATCATAATCATTCTTCTCTTGCATCATCTCCACACACAATCGTAACTTCTAATTATCCTAGGGAAGCTGGAATTTATAAACTTTTAAGAACGTCTGTTTCACCTAGACTCAAATCACCTATTGAGACATTGTGGGAATCAGATTGTGGTGTTGTTTGGCGAACTTTTTTATGGGACAGAATATGGTATAAGATACATTCCACTGCACGCACTGCAAGCCTCACACAGACCCTATATGTTTTTATAATAGACTTTTCTACACTCCTGTACGCCTTTACAAACTCAAACTTGCACAAAATGACAATTGTTGGCGCTACCACACTCAGCAGAGTACTGACTTTCACATGTTTTTTTCTTGTCCATCCCTATCTCCTTTTTGGTCCTCAATATGGTCTTGCATTTCAGCAATAGCTCAGATCTCCTTACCAATGTCATATGAATTACTGTTTTTGGGTGGCATACACAATATCTGGAGTTCATTCAGGCCTCTTGGAAAATTGGTGGACCTTTTGCTTTCTATTGCAATCTCTATTATTACTTCTAACTGGAAATCTTTGGAGAACATTACTCTCAGACAGTGGTGGTGACAGCTACAAGCTTGATTCAACAGGAACTTTCTTCAAACGTCATCAGCTATGGTTGCCATTAAGTAACTATCTCTCACGCACTGCGAAGGAAATAGATTTTTCTCCTACTTTTTAAAAAATGTCAATATATTTCCTATTTTTCTTCTTATATATACTTATTTCATTAGCTGTAACTAATGTCTATTACATGGCTATCCCTTGATTCCCTTTTCTATCCCTATAGCTCTTCTCCCTCTCCCTTTCTCTTTCTTCTTTCTTTATTCAAACTTGGAGTCTTTGATACTATATTGCTGTATGTGCCTAATTCATTTACATGTTTAATATGCATTTATAAGTACAATGGGCCATATTTATACTTTTTGACGCACAACTGCGCCAACGCAGTTGTGCGTCAAAAAATTTAACGCCGGCTAACGCCATTCCAAAGCACCATGCGGGCGCCTTATTTATGGAATGACGTTAGCCGGCGCAGCTGACTGGTGTGTGTCAAAAAAAATGACCCACACCAGGCAGCGCCGGCGTAGGGGAAAATGGAGCTTGGGCGTCAAAAAATGGGGCAAGTCAGGGCTGAGGCAAAATATTGGCCTCAACCCGATTTGCGCCATTTTTTTTTACTCCCAACCCCCATTGAAATGACTCCTGTCTTAGCACAGACAGGAGTCATGCCCCCTTGCCCAATGGCCAGGTCCAGGGGACTTATGTCCCCTGGGCCTGGTCATTGGGCATAGTGGCATGTAGGCGGGCACAAATCAGGCCCCCCTATGCCACAAAAAAATAATAATAATAATACTTACCTGAACTTACCTTAAGTTCCCTGGGATGGGTCCCTCCATCCTTGGGCGTCCTCCTGGGGTGGGCAAGGGTGGCAGGGGGTGTCCCTGGGGGCATGGGAGAGCACCTCTGGGCTCCTTCCGAGCCCACAGGTCCCTTAACGCCTGCCCTGACCAGGCGTTAAAAAATGACGCAAAAGCGGCTGGACGTAATTTTTTTTTACCCGCCCACTCCCGTTCGCCATTTTTGCACGGGAGTTTAAATAAGGCGCACATGCCTTGGAGTCATTTTTTAGACAGGAACGCCTACCTTGCATATCATTAACGCAAGGTAGGTGTCCACGCTAAAAAATGACGCAAACTCCAAGATCTTTGGCGCTAGACGGGTATAACGCCAAAGTATAAATATGGAGTTAGCTTTGCGTCGGATTTGCGTAAAAAAAAACGACGCAATTCCGGCGCAAACAGAGTATAAATATGCCCCAATATTCTTTATGCATATATATTCACAACTGCATATTTCTGTCCTGGCAATGTTAAGTTATTGTTCTTGTATTTGACTCAATAAAAAACATCTTAAAAAAAAAAAACCTACTGAACGGGTTTACACCAAATGAAAAAAAAACGTGACATGCAGACCAAAAGCTGCCTTTTTACTAAATTTTTTATAATTCCGTCCAGCAGTTCAGGCTGCAGGTGTTTCTAAAAAGTCTATGGGAGTTAACATGTGAAACACACATTTTTTGACCCTCCTATTTTTTGGGCCCTCGTTTCACAGCCCATTCCAAAACTCACGAAGCACAACCAGATTCTAGAGGGCACTTTTTTGGAACATTTTCGTGAAGATTTTTTCAAGTGATTCCAAAGATATAGGCAAGTCAAAAAACGCTTTTCTCTGGAAACTAGGTCCTAACTATACATACTTATATATACATGTATATACATATACATATATGTTTATCATATAAACTTTAGTTAAAACAATCAGTAACCTGCTATCATTATTACTGTGGGTTATGTAAGAATCAGGATGTTGCAATGAGTAGGAACATTATTTATAAAGAATGCATTTTTATTATACTAGTGTCTTATTATAATGCAACATAAAAAAAGTGAGAGTGAAATTATTGTGATGCAATTTAAGAGCGTCAGCACTATATCCCAGTATAAACAGGGGGCAGTGTGCACACAAACATGCTTTAAAACCTATTTTGAATCGTATATGTAGATAGTGGACACCCCTTGAAAATGATTGAGTTGTTTTCTGTTTTTTCTCTTACGAATATTCTGTCTGGTTTGTCAGTTTAAATATTTGTAAATACATGAAAAATCTATGGCACATATAGAATATCTTCATGCATTTTTTTTAAGTTAATTTCAATAGAAGTTGAGTGGGAAGAAATATGAGAATATGTCTGTCTGATTCACGTTGGTCTGATTGTAAAACATGAATATTAGCCGAAAGATACTGGGTTGGATTTCTTAGCACTTCACATTTTTAGTAGCAGCCCTCTAATTACAAAAACACGGGTGAACTGTACTCTCCAGGTATCTTGCTTATTTATTCATTATTCTGAACTTATGTTTTTTATAACGCCATACTACATTAGAAAATTCTCACGTTATGTGGTCCCGTATGAATGAAATTATTGAAAGGGAGTTAAAAAAACGTTTTAATTTTTGAACCTCTGCTCGAATTGTGAGAACACGAGATTTATTGACATTTTAGAAAAGAAAGAAAACAAAGAAATAGAAACTCTTTGTAACATAAGCTGGAAGGTGTAATGAAGGCTTATTATGGGCCGCTTTTTGTGCTTTCAATTATAACAGTATAGTTGTTTTTAGAAAATGTAGTAGATTTACAAGAACCTGGCGCATCAGTACTGATGCGCCGAATTTCTTGTGCCCCTCCACTGCCACCTAACGACACCATGGGTGCAACATCTGTGCACGTTAGGCTTGTTTGAGGCTATTTTGCCGCTTTGTTCCACTAGCTTTGAGCAGGCATTAAAAAATGACATAAAAAAAGGCACAATGAAAACTTGTAGATTTCATTGTGCCATTTTTGCGGGCCTCCTAATGCCGGAACGCCCCCCTTGCACACGTTTTCTCTGGCGCAGGCATAATGTGGGGCAAGGGGTCGCAAAGTGGTACAATGCATGCATTGCGCCACTTTGTAGATATGGTGCTACGATTTTTGCCTCGAGCCACATAAAAACAAACATATAAAAAAAATGGCGTTAATGTGGTGCAAGAAGGCTCTAGGACCTTGTAAATCTGTCCATATGGGTCGACTATTCACGTATTTGCACTTTAAATGGAGTGTGTGGGATAGGACTCTATAGTCCAGTGAAAGGCAATCCACCGAAGCATGCCTGCTGTTCCTTGCATATTTGCACTTTTTTTTTTTTACTTTTGGTTTCTTATAGACAATATGAAAAAGTTTGTAAAAAAAGAATACATTTTTTTCTTATTGTCTCACCATGATCATATATATAAACAGTGGGGCATTATTAGCAATGCTAAGTTGCTAAAAGGTAAGATATTCTCCAGTCCAGCTATTACCTATAAAATATGTCCTTTAGGATAAGTTAGTGCACAGTCACCTTTTTCCTCTTACTGGGGCATGGGGCCAGATGTATGAAGAAAGCCTTTTGCGAGTCGGAAATAGCGAATTTTAAGAAATCGCTATTTCTGATTCGCAAAATGCAATGTATCACATTTGCGATTCGGTAATAGCGATTTCTTGAAAATCGCAAATGCTATTACCGAATCGCAAATTGCGATACCGGCCCCATTCGCACCTATGAACCTGTAGGCCCATGTCTACGAATTATTTGCATTTCCAAAATTGCCATTTCGTAACTGGAAATCGCAATTTTGGAAATGCAAAACCCCAGGGTGCTAGGGGCCTAAGGCCCCCTCTGGTGCACCCCAAAATAATTTTTTACAACATACAAGGTGCACACATGCCAAATGGGCATGTGTGCTTTACATATAAATTTTAAAAATGCATCTAAAATGCATTTTTTAAATTTGCACATGGTTACCACCAGGTTCAACCTGGTGGTAAAAAGCGATTCCTAAATGCCCAATTCGCATTTACGAATTGCTTCTTACATGTGCTTTAGAAATCGCAAATAAGGTATCCTTATTTGCGATTTCTTAACAGGGTCGCACCTTTAAGGAATCGCTATTTTAGCGATTCCTTAAAATTGCATTTAGAATGCCTTTGATACATTCTGAAATGGCTTTTTGCATTCGCAAATGGGCATTCGCACAGTTTGCGAATGCAAAAAGCTTTGATATATCTGGCCCATGGTTACTCCCTGCAAGGGTTTCTTTCCTTGCGGAAATTGCAAGGCTAGCAAATATAGCCCTAGCATGAAGGCATGTGTTTTCCCACTGGCCAAGCAGACATGTTATATCAATAAATGCACCACATATAAAACAGAATTCACTGTATATGTGTGTAGTAAGCTGGCTCTCAATATGGTGCAGTAAAATGAAGTACACCATGCAGAGAGTCCAGTGGATCCCAAAGATTTGCAGAGGCAGAAATAGATAGGTCTAATGCTCTATTTGTGGTAGTGAGGGCGAGCAGTTAGGCTTATCAAGGAGTTGTGCTAATTATTTGATGTTCTTACAGAGGCAATAAATGAGACAAACACTCAAAAAATAAATCTGAGACTAAATTGCAAACCTAACATTTGCTTTCATATATGCCTTGAACCAAAAAACTTTGTTATAAGGTGAGCAGTATTTAAATAAAAAATACTTTTCATTTCTAAAAATCGACACTGCGCAATTTTCAGCGTCTTCAATGTTAATCTATGGGAGGAAAACAAGAATGCAGTTTTTCAGGTAAGTACTCGACTTACAAATCTAGTCTTCGGGGTTTTAGGTCAACACCAGGCAAGGTTAAAATCAGCACCCAGAGTACATCCACAGCGGCACAGAGGTGGCCGGATGCAGAGGTCAGATTTGGGATCGGGTGCCCAAAGTTAACCAATGGAGACTGGAGGTGAACGAAGATGCGGTGAGTAAAACAGTGTCAGGGGTTGATCTCCTTGGTTTGAGGCAAGCCCTAGAGGGACCAAAAGGCAGCACCAGACTTAAACCTTCAGCGGCACAGGGGCAGCTGGGTGCAGACTGCCAACACAGCATTGGGCGCCCAATGCAAGTCAATGAAGGAGGTCGGTTTTTGAAAAAGGCTGCAGGCTCGGGCGAGGAGGCTGAATGAAGAAAACCCACAGCTGCCCAGGTAAGTTCATATGTTGAGGGACTCAGGGACACCTTTGGCCCAGCTGCCCAAAGTCCCTGGGCTCCTGATGCAGGGATGTCCTTCGACAAAAAATAATAGCTTACTGGGCGGTTTCCCTCATGGGAAGTCTTCAGATTGAGCCTGCAGGCCTCGAACCAGAGTCTGTAAAGGGTCAACCCACAGTCCACTCAGAATCAGAATTGCTGGGCCACTTGGACTCGGGCCGTGGACGTCAGTGAAGAGGTAGGTCCGGAAGCGGTTTTGCAGTTCCTCAGGGCAGAGCTCTTTTCTTTTAAAGTTGATTTCTTCTTGAACAGGTCCACTGTTCTCGGGAGATCCTGATTTTTATTGAAGGCAGACAGTCCTCCCAAAGCTTTGGAGGTTGCCGGGCTTCAGAGTGAGTTGTCTTTTGGCGCAGGATTGTGAGGGTTGCAGACATGCCAGTAGGGCTGGGGCCAAGTCAGTTGGTATCTGCAATCTTCTCTGCTGACACGACTCTATGGCATCTGATTCTTCTTAGGTTATCGGATATCTGAGTTCTAGAGTTCAGAGGTGCCACCTAAATACTGAATTTAGGGGCATTACAGGGAGTGCCAGGTGGCTGCCAATGGGCTGCTCGCCTTTATGGTAACCACACCATTTTTATTTCTACTTCAGTCAGGAAGTGGGTATAGCCCTACCCCTAGTGGCCTAATTCCTTCTAAGCAAGATGGGGAAATTAAAAAGGGACTGACATGAAGTGGGCATGCCTCCTAATTTAACTAATTGTATCACCCGTGCTGCCACCAAAAGTGGTGTCAGGACAGGGGGATGGTCATCTCCACCATGTGGATAGAACTGGGTCATATTTCAAAGGTGGCAAGGCCCCACCCTGGAATGTCAATCCTGCCTGGAAGAGGAGGTGACCCCCTCAGTGCATGTCACAGCCTGTGGCCTCACCCCAAACACAGTTTATTATAATTGTTTGGTAAAAGGATTGCAGCTGCCTCTGCTGGCATAGGGGCAACACTCTGCCACCCTAATAGAGGAGCAGGCCCTGGCTGGACAAATGTTTTATGTAACTGTGATGGGGAAACAAAGCACACAGGTTTGTTGAAGCCAGGCTATATTTACCACTATTCACATTATTACTTTCAGGGCATTTTACTTGGAAGCAATTGGTCACGTAAGGTGTCAGCAAAACTATGTAAAACACGCCATCAGAAATAGGACAGTATGTAAAAAGACGTGCCTCAAATAAATGTCTCTTAAAGTCAAGTGATCTGGTGTCGCTCGCTTTTCCGGTCTGGCGGATGACAGAAGTTCGAACTACATAATTGCGGACACAAGACGTCAGAGCTGCTGTGTCAACTACAAGAGTAGGAAACTAGGGAATGGTAATTCTGAAAAAATTATATTAGTATCCAGCACATAACAGAAGGACCCGCACACACTAGGGCATTGAGTAATGTAGGGATATTGGGGAAAAATTCTGTGACAATGTATATGGTGTGCTTGGACCTGTGGGAGAACAATAATGGGAGTACAAAAATATTAAAAGTCTTGAAAACAATATCTGTGGTATACACATAACATTACTTTCACCTACTTACACCAGAGCACCATGTAGTGAATTTGGGCTAATGGAAAATACGTATTGTTAGTTACATGTCAGCCAGGTCCCCTGAGAAAAAAATGGAAACTACAACTTCATTATAGAAATAACATTTGTGGCCTGCACACGCTAATGGTTTACAAAATTATGAGCTAAAATATGGCGATAAAGAAGGCATGGACAACAAAGACACCATGGCTGTCAACCTGGATGCCCCTCTCCCCTGCAACCACACGCAGGACAAGGATTCTTTAAAATACAATAAATACTGCATAGAAACTAACCTGTACACAAGCCACTATTATCTCAGGGCAGCAACAATGAAAATTAGATTGTTATTGAGAATATTATTTGTGGGCCTTCTAAGGCCCATAATTTCCCAAAACAACAACATTGAGACTGATATAAATTGTTTAAAATTAAAAATAATATTGAATACCAAGAGAATATTATCAATCCTAAGACACGAACACATTAAAAACAAAAAAAACTGTAAAATTAACAAAAATAGTTGTGGGCTCAAAAACGGTTTCAACTCCCTAAATCAACAGAAGTATTTCAAAGCGGTAGAACATTCAGTGATTTTAAACATCAAACACACACAGGCTCTCCTACATTTATCAAGATGACACATAAGCACTTGACAAGCAAAAAAGAATAAAAAGGGAATATGGATGTCTGCCCTGTAGCACCGCACTGTCAAACACATGCTAGGATTACACAAAATATCCCAAATTTGGCATAAAATATAGGCCTATTCACTAGATTCTGACCCTGAGAAACAAGAGTACAATAGAGAATACTATCTCTGGACTACAGCAGACTAGTACACTAGGCACCACAGATTAAAATACACCAGGACAATAACAGTATATGTGGACAAACAGAAGTAAAATTAAAAAGGTATTTTAAAGCCTTCTCCACCCCAACATAAATTAAATAAAATGCCCATTGGCCTCAAAGTACACCCAGTACTTTTTATCCCTTAGTGGTCTCATTTACCAGACTTGAGCGTGCAAAACATATCCCTTGTTTGCTCAGTTGCTTCAGCAATAAACAGAAATATGTAGAAGGAGAAAATAAATAATTGTTGTTGATGTGTTTGCCTCCTTCAACAATCAGACAACGAAACACAAATTTATTTCAATTAATGTATTTCATTTTCCTGATTGCAAAAGTCGAAGTAGGCATTGACTAATAATTCTTCCCTACAGTATATTAATTGAAATTGTGAGGGACTTAACAAACTTTAGAAAGGGGTCTGAAGAAAAGAAGGTGCAATATGCTACTCTAGGTACAGGAGTATCTGTGGCACTTCCACAGTAGAAACATCAATTGTGAGATGCCAGAACCATCTTAGTGGCTATAAAATCCACTTAAAAATAAAATTTCTATAATCATAGACCTACGTCATGTTGTGAATGTTGATAGCATAAGGCAAAAAGCATACATCCAGTTTTAAAGCGCCCATATGACATTTTTTAAACAAACAAAGCCTTGTGCAAAAGAAATGCTTACATTGCTTACCAGTAATTGCATTGTTACTAATGCTGCTTTTGCTTAGATTAAGTAAAGCTGAGAGGCGTTGAGACTCCAAGACACCCCTCAAAACAATCCCTAGTTTTAGAACATCCCCACATGTTTTTTTCATTGACTCAAGCTCCTCAAGTATAAGTTGGCCTGTTGGGAAAGGGTGGAAGGGAAGGGAAAATTAATCTCGACAAAGGGTCTGATTACGAATTTGGCGGTCCTCAGTCCGCAAACTTGCGGTGGCGGTCCAACTGCCACAGTCCTTACAGTCTGACCAGGAGACTGCCACCACCACCAGGATCAGTGATCCTGATGGGTTGGAGGCGGTGAAAGTCATGGTCAGCCATGGCAGTGCCATGTTTGACACCGTTGTGCTGATCATGACTTTAATTTCTGCCAGCCTTGTCATGGAGGGGTCACCTCCATGAAAAGGCTGGCAGAAGGACAGAATTGGGGTCACAGGGTGACGCCTGCACTACCCACGACCATGTCATTGGCAGTGCATGCATGGGCCCCCCTGTCAGCATCCTCAGAATGTGTACTGTCTGCTGTGGCAGACAGTGTGTATTCCGAGGGTGCTGTGTACGATGGTAGTGGCCTTGGTCCTTGAGGGAGCCGAGGCCAATGCTGCTGCACTGTTTCCACCTGTCAGCCTGGCAGAAACATCGTAATACAATGGTCGGGAGGCGACCGGCTTGGCAGCTGCCTCACCACTGCTGTATTGGAGTTCAGGTGGTCAGACCGCCAAACTCATAATCATCCCAAAAGGCAGCATTAGGAGTAATGTAATCACAAGTAAGTAACTGAAGCATTAACTTCCATGCCACTTTTTCCATGATCAATTACTTGTGAAAATAATAAGCAATGATGGACTAGGATAACAAATGTTGCATATGGCTGAACACAAACACTCTTTATTAAGTTTAAGGAAATTATTTTGCCTTAAAACAACCCTGAAGCTCCACATTCTGAAAGACCATACAATGTTTAATGAATGCCGCTGGAGATGCCCATGTTACTGCCCCACAGTACACCTTGGACCTCTGAACTCCCTCGGCCCCTGTAAACAACAGAACATTATACCTTTTGTAGGCTAACACTATGGGCCTCATATACTAGGCCTGTGGTGCGGGCAGCACAGTAAGTGCCTTGCTGCACCACCCTGTGCCACCGGGTAAGGGCAGAAATGCACCATATTTACATGATATGGTGCATTTCTCTCCTCTCCCCCTGCACTGACACACAAATTGCTGCACTGCGCCAATGGAGGCACACTTGCTCTATGGTGCAAGGGGGCCTGCATTGTGGAGATGATTGTTTTTGTGCAGAAAGAGACACCTTCCTGCACAAAAACAATCACATGAGGTGTTTTTCTCTATGTGTGCCGCAGAATGCAGCACACATAGAGAAATAAATAGGGAGAAATAGAGATATTTCTCCCCGTTGAGTCTCCTGAGGTTGTGTAGGAATCTGACACATTCCCAAACTTGTAAGTCTTTTAATGCATCAGATTCCTTTGGGCTCTATGAGTGTTGCTTGAGGACACCCCAAGCGACACCCATGGAATGCAGAGTTATGCGTTAAAGGGGTCCATATTTACAGGGCCATGAAAAGCCACGCAAGGTGGCTTTGGTTGGCCTTGTAAATTTGGGCTGGCACACAGGAGCATAAAAAAAATGATGATCCGGTGGTGAAGTGTGCTGCTAGGGCCTCATAATGAGCCCCTATGAGTGCTCGAATCCATCTGCTAAGTGTTTGAGTAGATAATTTTAAACCTTTCCTCACTGAACTGAAATTGACAAATAAACAAATCAAAATCTCTGATAACAGAAATTCTCTCCAAATAACTGCTCTCTTCACATCCACACGGTGAAGTTTTACTCCTCTGCAGATTAATTGTCTGGATGAAACACCGGACGCCCAATTTATTCTTCGAAATGGAAAGTAGAGTTAATCTATGAATCGAAGTCGGGTCCCAACTGCAAAACAATTCTGTCTTCATATAATCTAAAAAAGGAAAGCTGTATTAACCCCGCTCTTCTAGCCGCCTTCATAACGAACTGGCTACTTAAAAAAAAGTTTTTAAGGTTAAATATTTAAACTCACTAGATTGCATGGGCTCAAATGTAAGTGCCTGAAACGCCAATGACAAATCCCAAGTTGGATATCTGGAATGATAGAGGTGACACATATTAGAAAAACCCTTGATCAACCTCTTCACTAGAGCCACGTCCTCAATAAAGCCCCCCAAACTGTCCTGAATGTTCTTATGGCTGCCCATTGAATTTTAGAGAAGTGACCTTCAGCCTCATTGAAAAACCAGCCTGTAAAAATTGCAAGAAATCGATCAGTTGTGGCCTGTGGGACGGTAGCTTTCTCAGTGAGCACCATCTAGAAAACACAGACAAGTGTCTATAAGAGGAGGGTGTGGAAGACCCCCAGAAAACTTGAAAAAATTGCACACATTTCTCTGACAGTCACTTATTCAGTAACACAGCTTTCTCACTCTCCAAGCCATTACATGCATCCTCCTCAGATGGTGGTGTTGAATCACAGTTAAAGACAGTGGAAAGGGATAAATGGGCAGTAGCTGCTCCTATTTTCATCTTCACTGTTAGAGAGAACCAATTGAAATGTGGCCACTGGGGCTACCAAGACAACTCCCTCCTCTCTTGGCTCAATCTCACTTGAAACCTAAAAAAGCTGCATAATGGGGTAAAAGCATAGAGTAACTCCACAGGCTAAAAGCATGCCAGGGCATCCAGACAATATGATCTCTCCTCCCTAATCCATGAACAAATGTTTGGACTCTGAGCATTGGCCTGACTGGCAAATAAATTGATCACAGGTATTTCACATCTGTGACAAATATGTGACAAATATGTGACAAAGGAATCTGGTGAGTCAACCTGTCTGCTAGAACATTTATATTCCCTTTGATATAAATTACAATCAGGGAGAGTACATTTTCCTGAGCCCAATGAAAAATCTGATCTGTGACTTCTCCCAGACAGTGACTCCTTGTTCCCCTCCTGCTTGTTTACATAATATTTTGTAGTATTGTTGCCTGTTGGCACAATCACATTCTTCTTCTTTAAATGATGAGTCCAGGCTAAAAGTGTCAACCAAACTGTCTGTAGTTTCTTCCAGTTGGAAGACTTTGCCTGCTGCAACACTGTTCATACTCCCTGAATTTGACGCCTTTTGCGCCGAGCTCCCCATTCTGTTTCACTGATGTCTGTTGTAACAATGCCCGATTCCTGCGACTGCAGAAACACCTCTTTTTCCACATTCATGTTGCATGAACACCATGCCAATTCTGTTCTAATTTTCTTGGACATTGGTCTCTCCATACTGAAATCCTGGCTGTCTGGTAATGAAAATGCAAGACTATACCTCACCAACCTGATCAGGTGACAACTCACCCACAGTGCCAGAAAGGCTGAGGCTCCCAAATTGCCCTGCAACCATGTGACCACCTCGGGTGTTTCTCTGGTAATCTTCACATGATCTTGTCATTTTTCTAGTCTCCTCTCTGGAAGAGCTGCCAAATTCAAATTTTTCTGGAGTCTCATCCCTATAAACACTCAATCCTGGGCTGGAGCTCGGTAAGACTTGGCAGGGTTGACAAGAAATCCATGGTCTATCAGAATTTGTAGTGCTCTTTGTGCATGAAATTCCACTGTCTGGACTGATGGAGCCAGAATGAGACAGTCGTCCAGATAAGACATGATGGTTATTCACTGTTGGTGAAGAATTGCCATCAGAAGAACTAATATTTTTCTAAAGACTCAAGTTGAAGCCTTCACCCGAAACATGAGAACTTTGAATTGATAGTGACATTGACCCACTGAAACCCTGAAGCACCTCTGGTGGCTGATATGGATTGGGATGTGAAGATATTTATCCTCCAGATCTATAGTCACCATCAAGTCATTCTTCACCTCCATTCGAAGAACCTGTTGTACTGTGAGCATTCCTTAATTGATTATTTTGATCCAGTGGTTCTCTGCTCTCAAATCCATTACAGTTCTGCAGTCCCCTGAAGCCTTTTCGACCACAAATAAGGTGGAATATATAAAATATTCACTTTCTCTCGGTGGGACATGGACAATCACTTTTTTTGCTGAAAGACCCTGAATTCCCCATAGAAATATTTTCTATTTGCAGGGCCTGCATGGTTTCTTGTGCGACCTACTCTCAGCTCTGGAGGAAGGACCATGAATTCTATCAAATAACCTTGCTTAATAGTTTTCAGGTCTCATGAATCTTGAATTCAATACATTTTGAAAAATGACCTACGACTAGCAGTGGATGGTCTAATAGACCATAATTGTCAAAATGCTTCTTCTATCTACCCATCTGACTCATGTCATCCTGAACCTTGTACGTTTTCGTTGCTTAAAACCTTTTTATATTGATGCAACTTTGAATTTTTCTTGGCTGGGTCTTTACAGTCCTTATTCCAACCTCTGAAACATCCTTTATAAGGAAGGGTATGTGTGCGGTCCTTATGAATTTGGTAATCATCTCATCTAGTTTGTTACCAAACAACTTTCTGCCTTCAAAAGAAAGCTTAAGGAAAGCTGTTTTTTTCTGGAAAATCCAACTTCCAATCCCTCATTCACAGATTATGCTGTGCTATTACTGATGCACCAGTGGCCAAAGCCATAGACCTAATATGTTTTAGGAAAGCCTTCTAGGAATATAGCCTACTGTTACATTAACAAACCGATGTCCACACAGTCTGCTTCCTCTTAAAATGCCATTGATAAATTCTCAAAATCAGGAATTAGTAGCTGATTAAAACCAAATGACTTGCACTAAAGGGCTTTCCCAACTTTCTGTCAACAGCTGCTGAAAGTGCACAATCATCCAGATTAATAGCAGCCCTAACAATGAGTAGCATCAGAATAGAATCCACCTTAATTTTGGAGGGCAAAGGATCATCTGACTTCATGATCGCATATGACTTCCCAAGAAAACAACGGACAGTAGATTGCTCAATATCTCCCCATTGACAAAAAATCAAATCCTTGATTTTACTATGAAGAGGAAGAGCCAGCAAAGAAGCCTTTGAGTACTGAGGAATCATCCTCCACTGGAGCAGGATCTGATTCCAACCCTAAATTCTCTACAATGTGGCCTATGATCAGGATCAAATCTTCCTTCGCAATATATTTGCCCGCAGTAGATACTAATCTGCTGAATCAGAGATGGGGTCAATTGATGGTTCAACAGTATTCTTAGCCCCATGCCATTGGAGCTCTGAAATGGCCTAGACACAGCTTCTTTTAATATGTCTTTACCTTGTGAGGCCATAAGTGGGTCTCATTCCCCAGGAGCCATAGTCCGCTATTTTACCCTCGAAGACTCTGGCTTTCCATCTCCGACAAACAAGATGCAGAATGACCACATCTCTTCTGCTGTGCTTTCTGGGCCTCCATACTGCTCGCAGCAAACACACAGTAACTGAGGAGTTTATTCATTTAAATACCCCCATGAGAAAGCCATCAAGCATTTTGAAATTTCAGTAAATAGAAGGCTCTAGTGTAGACCAAGCCCATAAGTGCATTCTCGTCTCATTGGAGTCACTGAAGGTGCTTTGCTGCCCTCCACAATACGTTTTCCAGTGGCCCCAGGAAAGCCAAAGTAGCCATAGAGTGCATGCACGGGCCTCTGGTCCCGGAATGGAAGCCTGTGAGTTGGCATGCTGCCTACACAATCTGCATCTCCCCATAAGCTGCCGTCACCAAACAGCTGCTACTCAGGGTCCAAAGCTCATTATCTCTGGAATTGCCACCTTGCACCTACCCAAGTGGTACACCTCTGATGAGACACAACAAAAACAGGATGTGGTGACAGTCTTAAATAAGGAATAGTTTTTGGGGATGTGTCTAGGAGGCTCAACACCTCTCACAAGTAATTACTCATGAAAAAGGTGCCATGGGAGGTAATGTACATGGTTATTGCAAGTTAGCAGGACGAAAACAGAATAGTAAGTGAGACATGGGTAACTCACTAATCACGTTCTCCATGAGATTATGGCTGTACATTCCTGTTTTATATATCTTTTTTCAACTAGATCAGCCTGATCTTTCTTTTTACTGTTCAATTTCTCATAATTGAATTTTCAAAACATTTGGTTCAAACATTGCTATAATTGAAACCAACTGATTCATAAAAACTACTGACTAGCTAACTGACAATATGCCTCAATTAGCTAATTAATTAGCTTAGGTCATGGTCCAGGACAAAGGGTGTCAATTAGATATTGATGGGGCAGGTGAACAGCAAAAACATGCAATTGCCTGGCGCTACTTAGAGAGTAGGAATGTGCTGGGGTTGCATTGATGAGGCATCAGGAGGCTCTGCCAGTTGAAGCCCTTAACCTGGTGGTCCATATTCCACTGGACTGCCAGTTCACAGTGTTAGTTGCCCTACCCTATTTTCATCAGGAGACCATTACTCTTTTTTTCCTTCCTGGTACTGTTAGTTAAGACACAGTGATTCTGGGAAAGAAAATGTTCAGATATTCCCGATGCAGGAATCAGGGATATTTGTTTTTTGATTTCTAGCAACATGTCCCCCCTTTAGGGGGTTGTTGCTGATAAACAAAACAGAATTCTGTACAGGCCACGTCAATATGGAGGCGTGCCTGGTCTTCAATTGTTATGAGGTTGCATGCACCACAGGGGTAGACACTCTTTCATTGCAGAGATATTCACCAGGTAGGGGGGGCTCTGTAAGTACAGTAGTTGGCCCTCCATGACCAGAGAAAAGGCCAGAGAATCAGTTGACATGGTAGGTTGGTGACCACCTGCCAAGACCTAATTGAGGCTCATAGTCTCCAAATGGAGACCTGTTAGACCTATCAGCTTTAGGGGGTCTTCCCTCAACCATTTTGCCTTCACCCCTTATACTTTTCTGAATTGTTTTTGTAGTCCTAGGGCTTTGTGCACTTTACCACTGCTAACCAGTGCTAAAGTTCTGGTTCTCTGTCCCTAAAACATGGTACAATTGGTGTACACCTGATTGGTATATTTAATGTATGTAAAGATCCCTAGTCAAGTGGTATTATATGTACAGGTCCTGTAAATGAGATGCTAGTAGTGGGCCTACAGCCAGCACTGTTCCACCATTTAAGTAGTCTTTTAAACACATCTCAAGGATGTTATTGCAACCTGGTTGCAGTTTTAAACTGCCAATTTGACTTGGAAAATTAAGCCCTCGCCAAGCCTGAAACTCCGTTTTTAGGGTTGAGCACAAAGTACTCAATCCCTGGTGTAATCTCTCTGTGGGCTTGTAACTATGCCCATGTCAGGCCAATCAGTTTGGTTGGTTTGTGTGCTTGCCCTTTAAAATTAGCTTCATTTAATTAGTGAAAGGCAGCCTACGTCATGCCTTTTCTGGTGTTTAGCCCGCCTCCAGCGTACCGGTGAACTGCTGAAAACATACAAGGCTCTGTGTTTTCAGTATGGTTTCTGCATTATTGTTTTCTCTTTATTTCGTAGGTAGCCCAGTCTCGCTGGGCAGTAGTAGAGTGCTTTGCATGACATCGACCCTGTTACATGGATAATTGCACTTTTGCCGGCAACATGGATAATAGCACTGTTGCCGGTTACATGGATAATTGCACTTTTGCCGATAGGTTTGACTGCGAAAAAAGTTCTGTTTCTTTTTGTGTGTTTGCTTTGTGCTCATGGTGGCTGTTGGCTCGCTTTTGTGAAACTGTTTTACTTTTCAATTTATGTGGCAAGAAAAGTCCGGTTAGGAGTATACAAAGCTAATAGCTTTGACTCCAGTAAACTCGAGTCCCAATGCATTGCAAATGCTTGTTAATTTCTGTCTTCATGTATGATGGTGTGTGCCAAAGGACCTAGTAAATTCAAAATGTCTAGGGAATGGACATTAGCATGAACCTGGCAATTTAATATGACCAAGACAACCATGAATTTTGCCTTTTAGTGCACAGGAGCAATGGCGGCAACATGTGGATAGTGAAGAAATGCCCCGGTCACTTGTGAGGGAGGTGTTTCACTGTAACCTATTTAACTCTTTCCGAATGCTTTCCTAGGAAGCTTGGGAAGACTCAAGTAGTAGAAGTTTCATTCGTTTAGTTTTCACAGTAAACTGGCAGTAATAAGCAATGACCAAGTCTCAATGAGGCAATACATTGCATCAAATTGTACTTTGTGTTTCCTTTGGCAAAATACACAAGTATAAAAAGGTTAGATTTAATGCACTACAAAAAATTAAATGAATGAATAAGAATGACATATTTAAAAGGTGCTACATCTAACAAATTAGTTTTTCCCAGAGCTAAAGCAGAAATATTGTAGCTGAGAAAGAATTAGACAAATAGCTGGGTTCAATGTGTTTTTGAGATAGTGAGCTAATCAGGCTCAGATCTGATATGTAAAGGGCAAGTGATCCATAGCTGGACCAAAAGATGAAAAAAGGTCGACCACTTATGCTTTGGGAATGATAAAAAACTACCTGAGGGAGTGTAAAGTCCAATTTGTGTGATCTAGTGGCTCTGACAAATTGATGAACTGAGACATTTGCCTGTTGACTTCTAAAGTTTTAGTAGCAAAAGAAATAAAGAAATAAGACAAAAGGTACTGAGATCATATGGATATGAAGATGTTTTCGGAACATTGAAACTAACAATTCTTGTTCCGGAATGGAAGAAACAGAGGCAGTTCAGAACAGGAACAATTTAGCTGTAAACCAGATGTAAAATATGGGATGGGTAGAGATCCAGAGATTAACCTGATTTTGTTTGACTTCAGAGTTACTCAGTTCTGATTATAAACAAAGGTTTGAAATCAGTAGAAAGAATGCTACTTTGATTCTTGGACACAATGGAGAAAGAAAAGTGATCTCTTAATGAACTTGTAGTTGTAGGAATAATTGGAAATATGATTCAGAATTTTATTACAAAGTTGAAGAGAGAGAACCAAACAAAGACTGAAATGGTAAAACAGTAGTTGTATAAGTAGGAGTGTAGTGGTTACAAAGAGCTGAGAATATTTCATGTGAGGAGGTATAAGCATATGAGCTACAATTAGAAAAAGATGAAATACAGGCCAATTCAACCATTTTTACGTCAAGCGCATAAGAGCTCTGACGTGTTGTAATCTATCTGGGCTTTTAACCATACCCACTGCACGCCCATCACTATCACTTGTTCATGGGCGTGCCTTTCAAAAATTCTTTGTTACCATTGGTAAATGGTTTATGTTTGGCCATCCTTGGGGCAGTGTGTTACTGCCTTGGCCATCAACCCTGTTACATGGATAATTGCCCTTTTGCCGATACGTTTGCAGCCATGCTCATGGTGGCTGTGGCGCTTTGAATACGCTTGCTTATGTCAAATGTTTTACTTTTCATTTTGTGTGGCAAGAAAAGTCCAACTACGAATTTACAATGCTAATAGCTTCAACTCAAGCAAACTTGGGACCCACTGCATTGCAAATGCTTGTTATTCCCTACAAGCACCTCTAAGTTAGGCCCTTCTCAGCCCATGCGGCAGGGTACATTGTAATTAAAAAGTTGGACATGCAACATGCAGTTTTCCTTGTTCTGGTAGTGAAAATCTCTAACATTCATGTTCTCTATTGTGAGACCTAACTCTGACATAGGATAACATTGGGCTTCTTTATTGCATTTATTATGTGCTAACTGTTGATTGTGATCAGGTGGAAAAGTTGTTTGGTGTCTGAGGAACTGTAATTTTAAAATTCTCCTTAACAATCAAGTCAGATTGCAAGTCACAATTGTGAAAATGCCACTTTAAAAAAAATGGCATTTTCATGTCCTAGCCATTTGGTGCCAGTAGCCTGTTCCTGGGGCACATGACTGAGTGAAGTTGAAAGTTGGCTTTTGTATATTGCTTGCAGACAACCTCACATTACCGGAATTAGGCAGGGTGTAGAGTGTAGCTGTGCACAGCCCCACTTGCACACCAATAGGCAATGCTTTTCTCACACAAAGAACTTCAGCCTAGCCTTTTGTGTGTGCAGACAGGCTGTGGCCAGGGCAGCAAGGGAGGAAATTCCAGACATTTATGTGTGTAGAAGCCTCCAGACATTTCTCCCACTTCAAAGAAGGCATCAGGTATAAAAATTAGACCCTCAGACCCACTCTTCAGTTCACTCTTGGACCTATAGAAGGACTACCAGCAGACAGCCTGCAGCAACGACCTGCTGTGTACTTCATAAGGACTCCTTTGCTGCACCCAGATGGACTGATCTGTAGCCAGAAGCATGCACTGAGCACAAAGGTTCTGCCCTGCTGCTTGAGCGCTGCTTTTCTCCTTGAACACAAGTCTTCCAGAAGTGACTCCAGAGGCTAGGTGTCTGACTTCCTGATCAGTATCTCAAGGACAGAAAGGCTCAGAACCATCTTGAACCTTCATCTCGACTCTGCATGAGTCCTGACTCTCCAAGTAGTGCCCCTCCAGTCCTGGACCCTTGGAAGCAGTGTTAAAGGTGCGCAGATAGCCCAAATCCAAAACTTGAGATTTTGACTTTATTTAACCAAAATGTGACCAGAGAACCAAGAGGAGACACAAACCTACCTGTTTGTCAATCTGCCTAAGGTACCTCGCTGGTCAGCCTGACTTTGTAGCATCTCCTGCTTCATTCTTCTCCACAGCAGCAAATCCTGTGCAGCAGCTTCTCATAGAAGTGACTACAGCCTGCAGCTTCATCCTGCGGAATATTTTTGACTTCCAAAAAGAGACTACTTCCAAATGGAGCCTTTGGGACTCTTCGCTGTTACTTTATTTATAAGCTTCCAGTGAGGACGCCTCCTCCTCATTCACCGCCAGCTGCCTTGACCCGCTGAAATTTATTTTCTCAGACATTTTTTTCTGACATTTCTTCTTAATCTGAAGTTAAGCGGAGACTGGGCCCAATCGGCTTTGAGTATCTGAACTGCCCCCCATCGCGGTGGCCTATAACCTTTGCTTTGCCTTGGTCTTGCTCACCTAGATGTACATGGTTGGCACTTTCATCTTTTAGTTGCTATTTTCCACTTTAAACTTTAAAAATTCATAACTCCAGTTCTGCTGATTAGATATTTATTGTTTTGGGGTCAATTAATGTATTAACAATTACTATATTTTCTAAATGGGTGTGGGAGATTTCTTTTCCTGTGAGGTGTTTCCACCTTATTACTGTTTGTGTGCCTCATAAATACTTTACACATTGCCTCTACTTTAAGCCTGACTGCTTTTGTATCACGCTACCAGTGGTTTAAGCACAAGTGAACTTAGTGACTTTTTGTGATTCATCCTGACAGGGATTGTGTCTGTTACTTGAGAAGGGCTCAAACCCCTGAACCAGCAACCCGATTCTTCACAAGACCACATACACAACGTTATTAAAAATGCCTTCTTCTGCAGGTAACCTTACCTAAAGCAACAGTCTTGGTGGGACAATGTATATTAGGTCAACGTTCTTTATCCAACACCAGACTGTTTTATATTAAGAGCAACCTTAAAGTGAAGAAAGTTGTAAAACAATGGCAATGATAAGTAGGTTAAGAGAGCATCCCCAGAGAGAACTTTGATAATGGACAATGGTAAGACATATTCTTCATAGGAAGTGGATTTGAGTTGAGTATATCAGCAAGTTATGGAAGGCATAAGGCTTTGAAGGCTGACTCTTGCTAGATTTTATGGGAAGCTGTGGGTGTGAGAGATGAAGCAGGCATGGTATCCTGCTGTTGAATTTTCAGCATTTGTTCAGTGAAGAAGAGGTTGATGGTATTACACTTCTTGAGGAATGACAAGGCGTGGGTCTGGCATGCAGGTAATAAAGTGCTTTATTGTCTTGTTGGGGGTTTTGTTTCAGTATGTGGCTTCATTGATGGTGAAGATGTAGTACTTTGGTGTGGCTGATGTGATGAGCTGTCTGTGTGTTGAATGGAAGACCTTCAGTATCAATAGTAGAGGATGGCGCAACTCATAGTGTTCACCCTGCAGAATTGTACAGAATTACAGAACTCCATGAGATTCTGCGGCGTGTTTGAATTGATTTTGCTACCGCTCGAGTAAAAAATGTACTTCAGCGGCAGCAAATCTACTGGAACAGTATCCCTCTCTGACTGTGACCTCTTGCATCCGCCGGCATTATAAAGTGGTGCCGAAAGGCTCTGTGGTGACTGGAAATTGCACCATGGGCCGCCAATCTTGCTTGTGCTCTCAAATGCATATTGTGAAGCTTTGAATTGTTCTTGCAAGGCTCAAATGGAAGAATAATTCCACCACATGCCAATAGGCGGAATTTGGCAAGAACTCCATGTTACAAGCATAACATGCACTTACTCAAATTCCACCAATTCCCCGAGCGGAATTATAGTTCCTCCCAGGTCAAAATAAGAGGTCATCTGGAGTTCTGTTTTTCTTCCTGTCTGTGGCTGAATCATTCATTGTAATCGATGTCTTTAGAATACCAGAGTTCCTAAGTGTATGGCTTGCACTTACATGTTGTAATGGGGCATGGACTTTCACATAGATTTCCAATAAATTGTTGAATTTGTTTAGAAGGGTTTCGGTACTGGGCGTGGAGATGATTGAGGGATGACATACAGCATTAAGTTGTCAATGGAGAAGTCCTTGAATGATCTGAAGGCTTGTTTTGTTTTTCTTTTTTTGTTGACCTTAGATTGTTGGTAGTATGATGAGCTGGGAGACAGGCATGACAAAGTGGTCAGTCCAGTCTAGGGGTATGGGTGGTATGCATTCAATTGTTGGTTATGTTAAGAGGACAAAATCAAGGATGTGGCCTTTGGAATGTTTTGGGTATGTGGCATGCTGTATCACATTGAGTGAATTGGCAAGGTTGAAGACGGTGGTGCTTGTATTTTTTTGAGCTTGAATTGTTTGGAAGTTCGAAGTCACCCAAGAAGGTGGTGTGGGCATGTTGGATGGACAAGATGGTGAGGAAATCTAGGAATTCATCATTGAAGTCCTTATTCTTCCCATGGGATGCTCTGTGGCAGCATGAGTTGCACAGAGTGTGGAATGGCATGCCTGCAGCTACATGGAGTTAAGCATTTCTTGCTAGCCTAATGTGCAGGATCAGGAGAATTTATGCCTCCTCCCTTTTTAAATTCATAGTTCATTTGATGCATGCTGTTGGCTATGGAAAGAAGGACATCTAGGATGTGAGAAGAAGTGGGGGGTTAAAATTGTTTATGTGATGAAGAGATCATGAACCTCGTGATAGTTAATGAGGTCTGCACTGTCTGGTGTGTGGAGTACAGCAGAGTGAGTATTAACAAGCATGAGTTGAAATATGTCTTCTGTAATTTGAGAGGGTGTGATAGTGAGATGTGTATGAGTTAGGATTTATGTGTTGTGTGAATTCTATTTGAGTGTCTGGGCTGTCTACATTGGGGTGTGAGCATTGAGGATGGCAGTATGGGTTTCTGGGTGAGGCTAATGATTATATTCTTACCTTGTATGTTTAAGTGAAACAGGGGTTCTAAACCAAAGACCTTCCGGGCCCACCAAAAAAGGCAATGCTCTCCTTGTATGGGTCCGCCCTTTGGTGGGGACACTATGATGATGGGTCATCCTGAAAAGTTGATTGGAGTAGAGAGAAGGCAAGGATAGATTATGGGAAATTCAGTGATGTCACTTTCTGTGCAGATGGATGATGGTAAATCCAGTAATGTCAATTCTTGTGCAGATGGATGATTGAAAATACAGTGATGTCAGTTCTTGTGCACCTGAATGACAGGAAATCCAGTAAAGCCACTATACAAATTTGTGATTGAATATCCAGAGTGATGCAACTTTCTGTGCAGATGAATGATGGAAAATGCAGTTATATCTAGTAGGAAAGACATTTCACTTCTTGTAAAAGGGGTTTTATACACTGGATAAAGGTGTTTTGTAGGGACTAAGTTTGACTCACAAGTTTTGCGACCCCAGAAACCTTTAGGGGCATATTTACAAACCCCTAGCATCACCTTGCACCGCCATAGTGTTATTTTTTTTTTTAACTCTAAGGTTGCTTTTTTCCAGCACCTTGTTAACAAAATGTGATGCAATGCTTGCATTGTGCTACTTTGCAACCCCTTGAACAACATTATGGCGGTGTCAAGCATAATGTGGTGCAAGGGGATTTCTGACAAATAGAGGCCGGAAAAAATGAAGTGGTGAAATCTACAACATTTCACTGTGCCATTTTTTCATCATTTTTTTTGCCTCCTCAGACCAGGTGTAAAAATGACAAACCCATTTTAATCAATGGACTCCGTATGCTTTCCTGTATTAGCATCACAATTTTTGACGCAAGTGCAGCAAAGTGCCACAATAGCATAAAAATTGTTGACAATATTCTCCTAATGATTACCATGATGCGCCGTATTGTAAATACAGTACAACCATGGTGTCGGTATGCGAAGGCAGGGGTGACGCAAGAAAAGTGACACATCGGGACCGATGCACCACTTTCTTGTAAATATGCTCCTTAGTATATGAGACCAAGAGTTTACTATTATATCTTTCTTTTCCACAGCTCGTAAAGCACAGATCTAACGGTGAGGGGTTAACAGAGAGCTATAGAGGTCCAAGTTAGAGAAAACTTAATTGGGAAGAAAAGTCAGATAGAGTTCGACCACAAGTAAAAAAACAATGTGAAGGTTAGGTGAAAACCACACAAAGAAATAAGATGGCATAGAAACAGGTTCATGTTGCACACTCCCTCAGACCTGCAGGTTGTAGTCCAAGATCTGCTTGTGCCTGCTGCATCTGCCCCTTTCACGCTTAATTGGAGGTTCTGCCAGGTATAATAGGGCTTCCTGGGTGCATAAGCAACCACTTGGGGATAGCACTCCACTGTTCCTGGAATTAGGCCCTTAGAGTGACAGACATTGCTGTTCTTGTGATATCTGACTGATAATGAGAATTTTAAACTTCCAAAAAAAAATGATTTGTTGGGCATACTATTTAAATTGAATGGGACTAAGCTTGCCAGGTTATACTATGAATATTATTCATGCACTTACGGGGTATGTTTGCATTTGGATTTATACGTGTATTGTGTCATTTTACATACTTTGCTTGGTTCTTATATTATTGTTTGCTGTGTAGGCACCTTACGCTGGATAGTATTTGCCATTGTGTGCTCAATACAAAATTAATAAACATAAATGCAAAGATACGGAATGTAGAAGATATGGCTTCAGCAGACAGATTAGCTTAGCAAAAGCTGGGAATGTTTAGGTATGGCTATCCAAGCTTTGCTCTTTTCAACCTGCTGGAAATCTTTCACTTCGCTGCCAGGTCCTAATCACGAGGAGCCTTCTAAATGCATATGCACTTTACTCACCCACACATTTATATCAGGACAGGCCACACAAATTAGAGGATGAGCAATTTGCACTTGATTCCAAATGTCACTTTGCAGAATGGGGAATAATGTGTCAGTACGGTGTGTTACTTAGCAAGTTGTGCAAACAGCACATATGAACAACTTGCTCACACAGTTTCTAACCACATTGTACTCCCGTTTTGATCAGAAACATGACTTTCCACCTTGCGAGATCACCCGCTCCTGTTGGTCATGGCCACACACTGACACAGAGCAAGGTCCACGAAAAGAAGTAAGCTTCATTTAAAGGAAATTTTAAAATGTAAAGGTAACAACTGCAAGTGAAAACAAATGAGAGAAATGTGATTTTGAAAACCAGATTTGTACTACCCAGAAACTCAACAAGGACACGAAGATAAAGACATTTATATTCTGAGATGAGCAAGGATGTACGTGATGGTTGTTCTCAAAATATTTTTTTATCCCACCGTCAAATATTTTCTTCATATTGTTTGCAGGTCTAGAGTGAAATTTGCTGGCATAGAGAAGTATGCGGATAAACTAACAAATGCCAAAAGTTGAGGATGGTTGCAGACCGCGCTGTTTTTCGGGTGATTATATAATTTCTCATCATGTAATTCAAAATCAATTGTTCCCTCAGGGAGGCGCTGTGCATCATCTAAACTACATGTAACACTTCCACTGTTGGACATTATTGACAAGAGTTCTGCAATGGGTTATAAATGACTTTAACGAGTGCTGGCAGGCACAAAGTCGAAACACGCTGCTGAGCTTCACTGGAAAGAAAAAAATAATTCCAAAATAATAAGGATGGCAAGTCCACTGGGAAAAAGCACATTCTATGTGCATTGTGCTTATTTCTGAGTTTTCTGGGTGAGATCACAAACTAGACGCCAAACTCACAGGCAACTTGATATTTCAAAAGTAACTACAGATTGTAGGCTTGCAATATCAGCTTGTCAACGGAAACATGGGGCATATTTGATGATACATAAAGATGTGTACAGGATAATGCATGCATTAAAACAAATAGCAGCTCTCGTCAGCATAATGGAGCGTTATAAGCTTCCAGTGCCAAGCAGTCACAATACATCCTACTATTATGTGCAGGGCTAAAATACCCCCAACTCCCTCACCTACTTAAAATGTAAAATGAGTACTACAAGTGCCAATTCAAGACTCAGGGCAGATCACAAAACATTTTCTACTGGTGCAAATTCATGTCCATTGTGATAAATTGAGGCAGTGCTTCGTGCCTATTATCACCGTATTAAGAAGAGTGTTCTGGAGCTGCAATGTGTGACAAGAATGTGTGTGCATATTTGTTGTGTAGCATTTTGTTGTGGTGATGATCTGTTCTTTTACTGTTTATCCTGCATCACTGCAATGTGATGTTGTAGTGCTGTCCTGCGGCTACATTGTGTTCTATTTTAATGGTTTTGTTGAGTTGTGGTGTTATGCTATGTTTATCATAGTTGCGTCATTATGTTTATTTTTGTATATTATTGTGGAACGGTTGTTTTTTTCCTTTAGATATTGCAAAACATGTTGCTACATTTCCAGTCAAAAGCAGGCCTGACCTTTGCCAAATGTTTAAGGTGGTAAGATAGTGCTGCTTCAGCACCACCCTTTATGATGCCAGTCAGTCAAAAACTGTGACAGAGACAGTGTCTTTCTTAACAAAGTGATAATGGGTTCACAAAATAGTCCCCGATCTCTCCCACTAAAGTGTGTACTGACAAGGAGGGAACAGAGATTTTGCACGTCGTACATTGTATGTCTGCACACACAATTCCATGAAAATCACTAGATTTTAAAAAGCTGAAGGTAATCTATAAATCGAAAGGTCACAATACCTTTTATTCCAATCTGCTCTAGAAACCTCTTTTCAGGTAGAAATTGGAGTTTGTGTTTTCATTCAGAGTCCAGGATTTGCCGTAATTAACACATGCACTGTTTTTTTCCCCCACAAGATTTGTGTCAGGGAAAACCTGATAGCATCTGGGAGGGGGGAGTAGGGGGTTAGAGGCCACAATATGTCTGACTCATAATCCCCACACTCTTGAGGGAGATCCAGCATCTGTAAGAACCTGGGCAGCTAGGTGGTCGACCAGTGCTGAAAGGCAATGTTCTGGGGTGGAGTGAGGGGCCCCCTGTCGAGATGGGCTGGTAACGGGCATTGAATCGAAAAGCTGTGACTGCCTGGGGCCATGAGGTGTGCAGCCAGTGGTGACAGCCTAGCAGGGTGTGGTTGGTACAGATTGTGGCTCAGAACAGCATGGACAACCACAGGGGCTGCAGTGGTGGGCTGACATTGCAGGAGGCCCGGGCATGGGCAGATGGTGGCACTGCGCCCCACCCATGTTGAGATGGTATGCTTGCGCTTGCCAGAGTGATGCATGGACCCTGACTAAGAGAAGCTGGAGTGTCTGCATAGGCTGCCTTTGTGGCTACAGTACTTTACTGTGTGGGATGTCTGCAGTATTGTGGGCCACCCCTCCCCCCCCCCCAGTTAAGAGTTGTGGTGTAGTTAGCTGAGGTTAAGCATAGGGGGGTGCTGTTATGCTGTTAAAGGCTGCATTATGTGGGCATATTGGGACTTATGCTGGCAATAAGGCTGGATTATAATGCAGGAGAAGAAGCCCGTAGACTGCTTCAGGGACTAAAAGGTGAAGTGCATAGCCTATAAACCTATGGTGGGGGGACACTGGCCATCATTTGAGCTCTGAAGGCATGGTGGGCCCTCCTGTTTGAGACTGTGTTCCACCCAACATCCCTCTTTCTAGTAAAAGGACTGGCGTGGAGTGCATGTTCCCCCCTCCTCTGGGTGGAGTGAAGTTCCTGTGGGAAAGCTTCAGAATATACCACATTGTCTGAGTTGCCACCTGGCAGTTAGGACTGAACATGCCTCCCTTGCCTGCTGGCTGGCAGGAACGGTGGGTCCTGACTTTGTCTGCCGGCTATGTCCTTGGTCTCCTGTGCTACTGCAGCTATACCACTCATCTCGGACACGGAGTATCAGAAAGCTTGCTAAATGGGGTGCCCAGGGGTGAGTGAACCCCCCCTGTCATCAGCATCTCTGGGGGATCCTCTCACAGAGAGCCATGAGCCCCCATCTACAGGAGAGGCAGCACTGTCATCGGCCCCTATTGTGCTTGAATCGATGGAAGCAAAACTGGACAAGATTCTTGCTGCCATCTCCAACACCAGAAGCAATCTTGAAGGTAGAGTGGATGCAGTGGCAATAGAGCTAGGTCTCTTGAGGTAAGATCAACGCAAGCTTACAGAGTCTCTTGGACTGAGTCTTCCATACAAGCCCTCCAACCTGCAACTGAGGACACTGCTAGCAAAGTTGCAAAACTCAATAGCACATTTTGTTTTTTAGTAGGTGGAGTGGAGGATGGGGAGAGGAGATTGAGGCTTAATAACTTCTGTGTTGTTGGCTTCCTCTAGGGGGTGGAGGGAAAAGACCCCACTACCTTCTTTGAGTCCTGGCTCTCCACTGGCCCTGTGGAGTTATCCTCATACTTTGCAGTGGAGAGAGCCCATTGGGTGCCTGTATGGTGGCGTCTCATGGTCCAGGACACCTCTGTGGCCAGTTGTGGTCCAGTTCCTCAACTTTAGAAGCAAAGACACAATACTCCAAGCTGGTAGACATATTATCCGACTTCCTTTGAAAATACGCAGAGTCTCCTGTTTCTGGAATATACTTTGCTGGTTTATCACCAGCCAACTTCCTTCTTGAATGTGAAGAGAAAAGTATGTGATCTAGGCCTCACACATTCCTTGCTTTTTCCCCCAAAACTTAAGGTAACTGCAAACCACAAAACATGCTTTTTCACAGAGCCAGTGGACACCTGGGACTGGGTGGAGCAGAGGTGGTATGAGCTGTTGGGATCAGACCCTGATGCTGCTAATCGGCCCTCGCTGCCATCACGGGACAAATGTAAGAGACCCAAGCTGAACGGCTGTTCCAAGCTGACTGCCAGTGCCCTGGCCCCGATGCAGGCACAGAAGGAGTGGCTGCAGGCAATGGAGACTGCGGCCAGGATTCATGCAGGGGGTGGATTTCCTGTCACTGATGCATCTGGGTAGGCCCTGTTTGGGAGAGACTCAAAATCATCGTGGGTCAGTGTCACTTTAGACTTCCTTCCTAGTGTTATAACACAAATGACAAATTCAATGTACCCCTCCCATTAGCCTGGTAACTCCAATGTGCCTTATTGCTGTGATTGCCATCAGTACAAAGGTTCTGATACTCTGTAGTGCCCCTGTGCAGTACCCCTGTGCATGCCTAGATGTTACTCTTCTCCTTCCTGGCCTTGGTCTTAAAGTCTCCCCGGTCAGCCATGGTAGCCTACCTCTGATCTTCTGTAGGTCTGCTAAGCCCCAACCACCCCTACCCTATGTTGCTGTTTGCGTGAAGAACTCTTGCACTCTGTAAGGTGCCCAAGAGATCTATTTTCAAAGGACTTACAATTCACTGTATGCACAGCCAGGTGTTGTTGTCCCACCCTGGGGATGGGAGTTGTATTTTTCTGTTTGGTTGAGTATTTTGTACTGGGTATCCTGCAACCTGGGTGGGAAATGCCTCTATGTCTTGCCTGTCTGTAGTGGAGGACCCCTTCTGGTGTGCTGTCCCCCTTCTGGATCTTACTATTTGTGTCTACAGTATGTCTAAGTTGTTGTTTTTATCCTGGAATGCCAGGGGAATGACCACAGCTAAGAACAGTTACTCTGTATAGAAATATATGAAAAAGGCAGAAGGCTCATATTGCTTTTTTACAGGTGACTCACATAGTAAAGGGAAAGGACATTAAGCTGCAGAGATGACAGACAGGTCGATGCTACAGTACAGTCTATTTGGGCTATGTGATGAGGGCGCTAATTTGGCATGACCATCTATCCCCTTTCAGAGTGTGGTGGTTGATCTGGAAAACCATTATGTATTTGTGGAGGGGCTCGACTTGAGGACTCAGCTGGTCTTCTGGGGAGTGTGTTTTTACCAAACACAGGCATAGTTTTTGGCCCATGTGTCATTTATGTTGACCAGATGGGCTTATGTAACCTGGATTCTGTGAGGGGATTTTAACTATGTAAACCCTGAGTTAGGTAGGTCACACCCCCAACTCTCCTGCTCTTCTACTGTGTGGGCTGTGCCCTCTCTATCACAGTGGCTTGTATATTGGTCTTTAATTGATAGTTGGAAGGCGCTGTACCCATATGCCAGGAAATATTCTTCTACTCCCCACCCTACAACCTACACATCCATCTTGGTTGATTTCTCTGCTACATTGCCATTGAACTTAAAGTCACAGGCAGAGTACTTGGGTATGACACTTTCTGATCATAGTCTGTTTCTGCTGCACGTGAAGTGGGGGTAGCCTGCATCACCGGTGCCCACCTGGCACCTACAACCTGCAGTCATGAAGGACCTTATCTTTTGTGAAATGATTCACAAAACCCTCACTAACTATATAGCTGATAATAGTGGGACTGCGACCATGCAACAGGTAGACTGGGAAGCTTTTAAGACTGTTGCAGCACCACTGCAGTCATGCGCTCATTGGGGCAAGGAGCTCGACTGAGAACTCGTCCAGGTAGAATCATCCTAGGAGGACTTGAGAAGGCTGCTCTGGTGGGGAATTGGCTCAGGAATGGCTATCTGCTGCGAGGGACCACCACACTCACCTCCTTCAATCCTTGCGCTTTGTAGATTACAGAGTATATCAGGCAATGCAACACAAAGAGGGGGACAAACATGTTGACTTTTAACATGACTTTTGCGTTGTGTGACGGATGGGGTGCCTAAAATGGATATCCGTCTTTTCCTGACCTCATTCGCCACTCATCAACACTCAGGGTCAATATATGATGCTTTCGGCTTGCATTATCAGGTCCTATGCAATCCGGTAATTAAGCAGTGCTAATCTAGTATTCATGATTTTTCGGATGGTGGCACAGTTTCATTAATCCCTTGTGATGGGACTGCAGCTCTGAATAGTCCGATTACGGAGCAGAAGTTCCTCTGTGCGATCCTATACTCACCCACTTGGAGAACTCCAGGTCTTGATGAATTGCCAGTTTATTTTATAAAACGTATGAAGACCTACTGGCCCCAAAACTCCTAGAGGTTCATAACGGTGCCCAGTTACAAGATGTCTATATGTGAGGTACTTTTTTAACACTCCCAAAGCCAGGTCAGGACTCACTAGAGGTATCTTCTTACAGGCTACTTTCTCTGATGGGCAGTGATTTTAAGATATATAGCATGCGGGACGGTTGATGGGACAAATGCTGCTAATGGGCCAACTGGAGTAACATGGTTTTATACCAGGTAGATTTACGACTCTCAGTATCCGAAGTCTGCACAGATCTTTACGGAAGGCCCCACAGAGGTGGCCAAATGTGGATTGCCTAATTTTAGACCAGGAGAAGGCCTTCAATCCTTTGACTGTGCCTATATGTTTGTGGCCTTAAAAAAGTGAATTCTGGGGTCAGGATGCTGCAAATGACAAAGATGCGGTACATGTGTCTGACGGTGAGGGCCTGGAAGTGGCCATCACATCTTTGGCCCATTGCCAGTGGGTAGGGTGACATGCCAGGGTTGTCCTCTCCCTCCTGCTCTTTGCCCTAGCAGTGGTACCTCTCACATAACAGCTTTGGCAGGCTGGACGGGACTGGGGTATACCGGTCACTGGTGCCATATGCTGTTTCAATGTATGCAGGTGATGTCCTAATATACACCAGGGACTGATGGGATGGCATTGGTGGAATCACACACATATTGGAAAACCGCATCGGCCTGGAAGTTAATTGGCATACAGCCCATCTTTCTCCATTCTGTCCTGGCTGCCCTTCGCATTCTATAACTATTGGTGAACAGGTTCTTTGGTTGGAGCCAAGCACCTTTCAATATTTGAGTGTAAACATGTACTATACTATTCCGGATATACCAGAGGGTAAACTTGGGAGGGCGATCTCTTCCCTATAACCACAAATAGATTTCTGGTGTGAACGCCCATTGATGGTGCTGGACTGGGTTGCTCTACTGAAAATGGTAATGCTTCTGAGGCTGTTATACTGCTTCACCAGCCTGCCATTTCTTGTCCCTCATGGTACATTTAAGACACTAAGGGGGTCATTCTAACCCTGGCGGTCCGAGACCGCCAGGGCTAAAATGACGGAAGCACCGCCAACAGGCTGGCGGTGCTTCCCTGCCCATTCTGACCGCGGTGGTAAAGCCGCGGTCAGAAAACCGGGTCCGGCGGTTTCCCGCCGGATTTCCCCCGGCTGGGCAAATCCTCCATGGTGGCGCTGCAAGCAGCGCCGCCATGGGGATTCAGACCCCTTTACCGCCAGCCTGTTTCTGGCGGTTTACACCGCCAGGAAGAGGCTGGCGGTAACGGGCGTCTAGGGGCCCCTGGGGGCACCTGCACTGCCCATGCCACTGGCATGGGCAGTGCAGGGGCCCCCTAACAGGGCCCCAGCCTGCTTTTCACTGTCTGCTTAGCAGATAGTGAAAAGCGCGACGGGTGCAACTGCACCCGTCGCACACCTGCAACACCACCGGCTCCATTCGGAGCCGGCTTCAGTGTTGCAGGCCCCCTTCCCACTGGGCCAGCGGGCGCTAACAATGTTAGCGCCCAGCGGGAAGGTCGGAATGGCACCAGCGGTCTTTTGACCGCGGTGCGGCCAAGTGGCAGTTCCCGCCAGGCGGGCGGCATCCGCCGCCCGCCGGGATCAGAATAACCCCCTAAATTCTATGTTGGAAGTCATTGTGTAGAATCAAGGGAGATAGAGAGTAGCACTGGCCAAACTACAACTCCTAGCAGAGTGAGGAGGACTGAGTGCCTCTGTGTTTGAGCACTACTACTTGGTGGCACACCCCTAATGGCTAACCTGTTGTCTGGCTCTTAGCCACCCAGGAGAGGTGTGCTAGGGGTCTCCCATTGAAGTCAATTGTAAATATTAGTTCTGATTTACCAGGGATGGGTGCCAATACTCCTGAGGATTATATCTTCTTCTCCATGGAGGAAACCCTTGATGCAGTTAATTCACTAAAACCAGGCAAAGCTCCTGGTCCGGATAAGCTTCCAGGAGATCTTTATAGATCAGAGCCAAATATATGGTCCTGGTATATAAATTTGATCTCAAATAAAATCGCTGCAGGTGGTGTAATCCCAAGTACGTGGAAAGGGGCCGAAATGATCCCTATCTATAAAAAGGGCAATGCAAACCTTCCAGTCAATTATAGACCTATTAGTCTCATTGACAATTTGTTAAACGTTTTTGCTAAACAACTATTAGGGAGGCTGACAAGTTGGGTTCAAGACCATCAGGTCCTTTCTCCACTACAGGCGGGTTTCCGCCCAAAAGCCAGCACAATAGATAAGGTTTTTAGGTTGGCCATCTTACATTGGAAATATGTAGCCCTTGCCAAGCAGCCTTTATATGTTATTTTTGTAGACCTATGATCTGCTTTCGATCTGGTCCCAAGAGAAACATTGTGGGAAGTGCTACATAGATCAGGAGCCCCAGTTAATCTAATCCAAATGTTAAAGTGATTGCACGAAAACACATATGTGCAAGTGCGATGAAGTAGTCAAGGTGAGCTGACTGAAAAAATTCCCATTTGGAGGGGAGTTCGTAAGGGCTGTGTGTTGGCTCCGATATTATTTACCCTATTTATCAATGAGGTGGTTCAGGCCTTGATTTCCTGCCAGAACAATGCTCCTTCATTGAATGCACAGAAAATTCCTATTCTTCTCTATGCTGATGATTCCCTTCTCATCTCTAAGACACCAATGGGTCTTCAAACTCCTGTTGACAGATGTAAATTATTTTGCATGGGTTACGGGCTGGAGTTGAATATTAGCAAAACCAAATTGATGGTGTTTAATTCTGGACCTTGCAGGAGATGCACCATTAAATTGGATGGAGTTCCTCTAGGCAGGGTTAGTTCAATAGATTACCTGGGCGTGAGGTTGACAAATAAATTACACTGGGAGGACCGGATCAGTAAAAGTGCTGGGCTTTTACAGCATAGAGCAGCACCTATCCTGCACTTTTATAAAAGCTCAATGACAAAAGCTGTATCTCCAGCTATCAAGATCTATCTGGCAAAGGCGCAGGGAGCAGCCGCCTATGGTGCGGAGATATTGGGATTTTCCAATGGCAATAGACTAACTGTGAGTGAAAATAATTTTGCTAGGGCCTTGATCTTGTGCCCCTGCAGCACACCTCTGATCCCAATGTTTCTTGACTTGGGGTTAAACCGAGTAGCTGATTTAATAGCCTTAAGACCCTTGATATATTGGATAAGGATCTGGACTGTCCCGAATTGGATATATATAAGGCCTCACTTCTTGATTTATTAACGAGACCAAATGCTGTTAGTATCCCTTGGGTTAGACATTTGTCCAATTGGTTCCGCACTCTGGGTCTGGAAGATTTTGGGAGAACCCTCATAAACTAGTGAAATCCCATTAAACTGATCTGAAATCTGCATACTGTTTCCATGTAATGAACAACTATATTTGTTTTAAATCTCACGGTTGACTAACTAATCTTTTCATTGATTTTAAGAGGTACCCGTCTTATGAACCTTATTTAGATATCATGCCAGATTTACTGGGCAAAGGTTTATATTCTCGATTTCTGACACATGCCCAGTATGCGGTGGTGCCCCGGAAACAGTTGAACATTTAGGGGGTCATTCTAACTTTGGCGGGCGGCGAAGGCCACCCGCCAAAGTTCCCCCAGCAGAATACCGCTGCGCGGTCAAATGACCACCGCGGTAATTCTGAGTTTCCCGCTGGGCGGGCGGGCGACCGCCAAAAGGCCGCCCGCCCGCCCAGCGGGAAACCCCCTTCCACGAGGATGCCGGCTCCGAATGGAGCCGGCGGAGTGGAAGGGGTGCGACGGGTGCAGTTGCACCCGTCGCGATTTTCAGTGTCTGCCACGCAGACACTGAAAATCTATGTGGGGCCCTGTTAGGGGGCCCCTGCAGTGGCCATGCCAGTGGCATGGGCACTGCAGGGGCCCCCAGGGGCCCCACGACACCCATTCCCGCCAGCCAGGTTCTGGCGGTGAAAACCGCCAGAACCAGGCTGGCGGGAAGGGGGTCGGAATCCCCATGGCGGCGCTGCTTGCAGCGCCGCCGTGGAGGATTCCCTGGGGCAGCGGGAAGCCGGCGGGAAACCGCCGGCTTCCCTTTTCTGACCGCGGCTTTACCGCCGCGGTCAGAATGCCCCCAGAAGCACCGCCAGCCTGTTGGCGGTGCTTCCGCGGTCTTTGGCCCTGGCGGTCCATGACCGCCAGGGTCAGAATGACCCCCTTAATGTTTTTTTGTCCTTCTTATTTTTCTCCTTGGATAAAATGGATACGCAAAACTGGTCAAGAAATGGGTTTGAAAAAATGTTGTATAACAATAAGGGTTCTAAAAAGTTATAGCTCCAATGAATTAATTCTTGCAGTTAGTACGTTTTTAGTGGCAGCATGGCATATACGTAACCGTTTTGTAAATATGATTTTATGTTGATGGACTAGATGGGATTTTAGATATGAGTACTTAAGATTTTATGTATTTATTAGCTTTATTTAACAATTGTATAAGTGATGAATTCATCATTAATCATTTTTTAATCTTGAGTTTTAATGTATTGTGATGCTTTGATGGTTAATTGACCGAATAAAGCTTGTCTTGTTTGTTATGAAATTTGACAATGAAAAAATCCTTATCAACCTCTCATGGTCCCCTTACAACCCATGCCTATAATCGGAAAGCCTTTCAGAAAGGTTGGGAAGGACCTGACAGGACCTCTACCACTTTCCACTAAAGAATGTAAATAGGCTACCTTTACCCTGAGGCCCTCCACTAGTGTGTGGTGTTCACCTTTTGTCTTACTCCCAAAAGAAGACAGACGCTTTCAGTTCTGTATTGATCTCAGAACTGTTATTAATATTTCAAAATTGAACAGCTACCCCTTACTGAGAATTTATGAACTAATCAAAAGGTTAGGAGAGGCAAGGTATATAACACTGTTGATCTCACTAAGAGGTACTGGCAAATCCCCTTAAGACCTGAAAACAAAACGAAAATGGCCTTCTCCAGACCATGTGGTCTTTACCAGTTTACGGTTCTCCCGTTTGACTGCTACTTTTCACAGTTTACTGAATTTCCGTCTAAATAAACAAAAACAGTGTACCTCAGCATATCTAGATGACATAGTTGTGTTTAGTGAAAGCTGGGATGATCATCTTGTACACCTATAGACTATATTGGCTGAATTACAGCAGGCATACACAAAAAAACAAATTAGTCCTGATTGGCTTTTGCTAAAGTCAAATATCTATTTGTTAGGAAAAGAGCTGACAGAACCTCAAACAGAAAAAGTCAAAGCCATCACAGAAACACCCTTTCCTACATATAAAAAAGGGTTGAGAGCTTTCCTAGTGTCTGTGTTATTATTATAGATTTATTCCACAACATTCAAAGTTCTTAGGTTCTTGAACTGAACTCTGTAAAAAACAAAAATAGCAAGGAATTAAACATCCATCCCCAAATAGTTCTTGAATCATTTAACTTGCTAAAATACTCAATTGCCTTCAAACTAGTTTTACAATCATCCAAATTCAATAAGCCCTTTATCTTTCAAAGTGATACTTCGGACATAGGCATTGGAGATGTCTTATCCTGGGAAACAGACTCAGGTGATGAAAAGCCATTTTATTTATCAAATTGAATTGAATCAAACCAAACATGATTTAAAAAGCACAGCTAATTACCCATGAGGGTATTTAGGCACTGAGGGAGTTTGTGCCCCTGTTGGGTTCAGTTGAACAGTCAGGTCTTGAGTGCCTTTCAGAACTCTAGGAGAGGTGATGCAGGAATAGGAGTTTCTTCTACTGTTGCTTCAGTGGATGCAGGGGGTGTGTGTGAGAGAGAGAGGGAGACAGAATGTAGGTTTCTGGAGGGTTGGTAGAAATTCACGCTGTGCTTGATGTATGCTGGTCCTTTGTTGTGAAGGGCTCTTTCGGTGTGGGTCAGCACCTTGAATTGACATCTTTTCTGAATGGGGAGCCAGTGGCGTTTTTTGAGGTGTGGGGTGATGCGGGCCTGCCTGGGAAAGTCGAGAATGAATCAGGCCACTGAGTTCTGCATAGTCTGCAGTCTCCTTAGGAGGTGAGTGTTGATTCCGGTGTACAGTGTGTTGCTGTTTTCCAGGTGGCTGGTGACTAGGGTTTGAATGACATTTCTTCTTTTGTTGATGGGAAGCCATTTGAAAAAATTTCAGAGCATGCGAAGAGTGAGAAGCAGGCTGATGAGACTGCATTGATCTGGCTTTTCAAGGTGAGTTTGCTCTCTAAGATAGTGACGTGGTTAAGAGCATGGTCTGTTGGGGTGGGGGTGGTCCTAGTAAAGAGGGCCACCAAGATTCTTCACTTCAGTATTGTCTGTGTAGAGTTATAGGCAGTTGCTTTTCTCCAGTCAGCGACACTTGGCACGCACCTGCGGAAGTTTGCCCTCATGATGGCAGGGTCTTCTGGGAAGGAGAGGATGAGCTGGGTGTTGTCTTTGTAGCGTATCTTGTTTAGTCCGTGGGCTCTGATGATGCTGGCCAGGAGGTTCTTGTACCTGTTGAATAACGTGGGGCTGAGGGATGAGCTTTGGGGGACACCACAGATGATGTTCTTGTATTCTGATGTGAATGGCGGTGAGTGGATCCACTGGGTTAGGTAATCAATTTGAGGGCGTCTCCTTGGATACTAGTGTGATTATGTTTTTTGGTATTGAATGCTGTGGAGAGGTCGAGAAGGATCAGGGCTACCATTTATCCTTGGTAGAGGTGGATTCTTATGTCATCTGTGGCACCGATCAAGGACGTTTCGGTGCTCTGGTTGGTGCAAAGTCTGGATTGGGAAGTATCCAGAAGGCTGCTGCTTTCCAGGTGCTTTGTGAGTTGGGGATTGATGGCCTTTTTGAGGAACTTGGTGGGGAAGAGGAGCAGGGAGATGGGATAGTAGTTCTTGAGTTCACTGGGGTCTGCCGATGGCTTCCTGAAAAGGGGTTTGACTTAGTATGCTTCTATTTTTCAGGCAAAGTGGTCATGATGCTGAATGCATTGAAAATGGTGGTGCGCTTGCTGCTAATTTTCTTGCTCTCAAGGGTGAAGGTGTGGGGACAGAAGTCTATGGGGGCTCCTGAGTGGATGGAGTTCATAATGGCTGTGGTGTTCTTTGTGGTGAGCTGATCCCAGGAGGTGAGTAGGTGGTCAGGGCTTGCATCCTTAGTAGCGAGGCAGCTGAAGAGGTCACAAAGGGAGGATTGAGGTTCAATGTTTATGTAGATGGTGGAGATCTTGTTGAGGAAAAAGTTAGCTAGAGTGTTGCAAAGTTCCTGGGAAGAGGTAATGACATTTTTGGTGGTTGAGGGGTTTGAGAACTATCTAACGATGTTGAAGATTTCTTTGCTATGGTAAGAGTTGACTTTGATGTGGTCTGCCAGGGCATTCTTTTTCGTTTCCTTCAAAAGCTGGTGGTAGCAGTGGAGGGCAGTCTTGAAAGTGGCTCTGTCTGCAGAGTCATTGCTGGTGCACCATTTCCTTCCTAATTGCTTGCAGTTGAATTTCATAATTCTACGTTCCCTGGTGCACCAATTAGCCTGTTTTGTGGTCTTTGATGGGTTTGGTGGGATCCAATCTGTTGGTGCTGTCAGAGATCCAAGTGGAGAAGTTTTTGACAGCCTACTCTAGGTTGACTGTTGTGTAGTGGTAGGAGGTTTTGAGGGTGTTGCTCCACTGACTCTCTGCCACTTTGTTCTAGCTGTGGTGGGGGCTGGGAGACTTGGTAGTGGTGCCACGGCGTCCTGTGATGGCAAAACAGAGGATGGTGTGGTCTGTCCAGGTGAGTTCGGTGGCATGACTGTACTTGACTCTGTCACTGGCCATGAAGATGGGGTTGAGCATGTGTGTTACGACTTGAGAGGGGCTGGTGAGGCTGGTATTGTTTATGCTTTTGAGTAGGTTGGCAGTGTTGGTATTGTTAAGGTTATTGAGGTGGAAATTGACATCCCTGAGGAAGATATAGTTATTGGAGTCTATGGTAATGGGGTGAAGTGGGGGATCGTATTGCAGAAGCTGGGGCTTGGTCCTGGACGTTTGTATGTATGTATGTATGTATGGGGTTTTTATAAAGCTCATTCCGGACTGGGGGCATCAAAGCGCTAACTAAGGTGAGGCAGTGCACTGTCTAAAGAGAGAAACGTGCCGGCTATCGGGGAAACAGCCAGGTCTTGACCCGTTTCCTGAAGGTAAGATAATTGTGCTCTTTTCTGAGATTCAGCGGAAGAGAATTCCAGATCCTGGCCGTGGCGATAGTAAAAGCTTTGTCCCCCCACTTCACTTTCTTGGTACGGGGGACTCAAATTTGAAAGGTGCTGACAGAGTGCAGCAGGCGTGTAGGACGGTGCCACTGTAAATGAGTAGTCAAGTACTTGGAACCGATCCCGTGCGTGGATTTATGTACAATGCAGAGTGCCTTAAAAGAAATCCGTTGGGCTATAGGGAGCCAATGCAGATTCCTAAGGCTCTCCGTAGCAGAGGCTGATTGTGGCAGATTCAAAATAAGTCTGGCCGCTGTGTTTTGCATCAGTTGCAGTTTTTTTAATGATCCTTTATCCAGATTGAGCAAGAGAGAATTGCCGTAATCCAATCTGGACAGGACCAGGGCCAGGGTGGCAGTGATTCTCCATTCTTATAAAAGGTAGGGAAAAATTGTCTTCAATTTCCTTAAAATCCACATGCAGGATTTTACGGTCTGGTTAACCTGAGCTTGAAAAGACAGATGATCATCAAAAGAAATCCTAGGTTCCTTGACGTGGAGCCAGGTGGAGGCAGGGTGCCACATTCTTTAGGCCACCAGTTAGGGGACCACAGTCCCCTACTTATCCCAAAGCAAAGAACCTCGGTCTAATTGCAGTTCAACTTTAGCCAGTTAGCCTTCATCCAGCTGCTTACCGCCAACATACAAATATTAAAATGGGCTGCAACTACCTCCGCGTCTTTGTTAATTGAGATGATGAGTTGCTTATCATCCATGTATGAGGTAGGGATGAAACCAAAAGAGCGTATAAGTTCTGCCAGAGGAGCCACATAGACGTTAAATAAAGTGGGGCTGAGCGGCGAGCCCTGAGGAACCCCACAAGGCAGAAGGTAAGCCGGGGATCTAAAATCTTCACAGCTTACCGTGGACCACCTGTTAGAGAGAAAGGATTCAATAAGCTTCAGGGCTAGATCCCTAATGCCTGCCTGAGGTAGGCGTTCGAGCATAATGTGGTGAGCAATGGTGTCAAATGCTGCAGATAGGTCCAAAAGGACCAAGAAAACACCCTGACCCTCATCAACCAACCTACGGATAGTGTCAGAGGAGGAGATGAGGGCAGATTCCGTACTATGAGATTTCCGGAATCCATGTTGAGAAAGATCAAACTCATCTGAGCCTGACAAAAAGCTGACCAATTCTCTGTTGATGTGTTTTTCAAACATTTTGGCCAAGAAAGGGAGCAAGGCTATGGGGCGAAGATTGGTCAAATCGTCTTGTTTCCCCGTTTCCTTCTTCTTTAGGGGAATAATGATAGTTTCTTTCCAGGCAGAAGGGTAAATGCTGGAGGTAAGGACCTCCTGAAATATGGGGACCAGCCCAGTTGCCACCAACTCCGGAACCAGTTGTAAAATAGCCAGAGGGCAGGGATCTAGCGGAGAACCAGATTTACCTTCCTGAAACAGCTTCCAGATTGTGTCTTGGAATGGCATGTTGAATTTAGAGAGTGAACTGCCATTGTCCAGCATAGTGCTAGGTGGGGTGGGGGAGAGCAGTACCGATGTGTCAGTGAGAAGAGGGTGCCCCTGAGTCTTATCTAAAATAAAGCTAGAGTGAATATTTAAAATGTTACTTTCAAAGAACTTTGCTATTTTGTTGCAAAGATCTTGAGAGTTCTCCAGCTTAGTTGTACAGAGGGGGGTAGTAAGGGCATTAATAACTCTGAATAGCTCTTTAGGAGAATTGGTAGCTTTCTTAATTTTTAGCGTAAAATAGTCTGCTTTAGCTCTGAAGCAAGCCTCCTTATAGTTATTTAAGGCTAATTTTAAATTAAAATTCTCTCTGGCACCGGAATTATGTCTCCAGCGGCGCTCCTGCTGTCTATATTTCCTCTGGAGAGCTTTAAGGTCCTGGGAAAACCAAGGTTGGCTGGGTTTTTTGCCTACCCGTGGTGCATAAACCTTCAGAGGGGCTAATGAGTCAATTGCCAGCGTAATTCCCTGGTTAAAGCAAGCCAGAGGCGGTAAAACAGACAGTTTAGGATCTTTCCAGCTGAGGTTTAGTGCCATTTCCAGGGATTTGGCCTTGATAGTTTTCCATTGTCTTAATGGTCTAGTTGGGGGTGTGTGTGTGAGGGGAGATTGTTTCTCAGTGAACTTAAACATCAAAAGTGAATGGTCTGTCCAGTTTAACGGGGCAGTAGTAAGCTGTAATTCTTCCCCAGGACGAGTAAAAATCCAGTCGAGGGTATGACCAGCTGTGTGAGTAGCCGGACCTTCCTTTAAAACCCAGTCCAAAGAGGCCATGAGATTGAGAAATTCAGTGACCAACGGATTACCCCTATCATCAAAATTAATGTTGAAATCTCCAAGAATCATTGCTTTCGTGGCCATAACAATAGGTTCCAGTAAATCTGTACATTCCACAAGGAACTTAAGGAGGGGACCAGGAGGACGGTACATGAAGAGGCCTTCGGAGATTACGAAATTGCCGTAGAGAAGTTTAAAGACCATTGTTTCACATACACCTGAAATGGTGTTCTGAATAGTCCAAGTGCAAGTGAGGTCCGAAATACAAATAATGGCCAATCCACCTCTTCTGCCCGTAGTCCTGTCTGCCCTATGATACGAATATCCTGCGGGGGAAGCCTCAATAAAGTCAGGGTCCGAGTCAGGCCTGGCCCAAGTTTCCGTTATGAAGAGGCAGTCCAAGTTGAGGGAGGAGATAAGTTCCCTGATTTCGAATTTGTGCTTGGGAAGGGATCTGGCGTTAATAAGAGCAAAAGACCCCACGTCTCTAAGGCCACTTGTACGCTTACTATTAGCATAATCCAACTTACTTCCAACTGCCCTCAAACCTATATGCTCCTCCACTGTTAGAGGCCTCGCCGGGGACCATGCACAGCATGCACATTTCCAGGGGGCAGATTGACCCGGCATAAACGTGTGGGGGCAGGGACTCCCTGCCAAACTATGAATATCTGAGTGGGTGAGCAGGCCTTCTTTGGGCGAGGATGAGAGGCTCCTGGCACGGATGGGCGCAGACGGGCTTGCATTTGGTGTGCCTTCGGCGCGCCAGCGGCACATCCGCTACGTGGCCGTGTTGCTGCTCCCATTAAATCCCCCCAGAAAAACAACTAGACCGCTGCCCAGCAGGAAGCGGCCCTGCCGGTAGACAGGAAGTGGGCTCTAACAGGCCGAAACTTACTGCTAGGTTCACCAACCCCGGTGGACCCCCGGTGAAAAAAAATAAGTAAAAATTAGGTGTAGAGCAGCCCCTCACAACCCCTGCGCAAAGCGCTAATACAAAAAATTGACAGGCGCCTATAGCAGCAACAGAAACGAATAAAAACTAGGTGAGTATAAAAACTGCCAAAAAGTATTAAATGTAATGTGCGTTTAAAAATTATCACTCCGGTTTTAAAAGAGAGTATTTAAGAAGGTAAAATGTTTTAAGAAAGAGAGTAGACAACACGCGCTCACCTTAATCGGCACGGCCGTGTTGCTGCTCCCATTAAATACCCCCAGAAAAACAACTAGACCACTGCCCAGCAGGAAGCGGCCCTGCCGGTAGACAGGAAGTGGGCTCTAACAGGCCCAAACTTACTGCTAGGTTCACCAACCCCGGTGGACCCCCGGTTAAAAAAATTAAGTAAAAATTAGGTGTAGAGCAGCCCCTCACAGCCCCTGCGCAAAGCGCAAATACAAAAAATTGACAGGCACCTATAGCAGCAACAGAAACTAATAAAAACTAGGTGAGTATACAAACTGCCAAAAAGTATTAAATGTAAGGTGCGTTTAAAAATTATCACTCCGATTTTAAAAGAGAGTATTTAAAAAGGTAAAATGTTTTAAGAAAGAGAGTAGACAACACGCGCTCACGCGTTTGTAGCGGAAGGTTGCCTTTGATGGTGGATTTGCCATTAGTTTGGAGCTTGAAATTGAGTTTTTCCATGATCGGGGTGGTGTCATCTTTAGTAGTGTTGCATTGAATGTTTTCTTTGTGGATGACAGCAATTCCATCTTAGTGTTTGTTGATACGAGGAGTTTGACAGACTGAGCAGGCAGTTACCATTATGACTAACAGGGGATTCCAATAGAGATAACGAGGGAGTTACAAAAGGCAAACAGTGGGTAAACAAAAGCCGTTAAGGCTAACATGGGTTTACAATAAAGGGAACAAGGGAGTTAAGAGGGAAACAGGGGCAAACAAAGAGAAAGGCAAACAGGCAGATGCAATTATGCAAAAGGAGAAAAAGTAAAGAAACAGCAGAGGCAGGAGACCGGCTGGGCATGGAGCAAGGGGGCAGCTGGATCCGGGGCCTGCTCAATGGGGTGAGGCTGAGACCTCCATTAAGCAGGTCCTGGATGGTGGGCAGGGCATATATGAGGCAGCGATATTGGGTGGGAAAAAGTGACCAGCAAGAATTAAACAATCAAAAAAGAACAGTGGTGAAAGTGGTGAGTGGCAACAGGCAAACTCAAATACTGGTAATACAGGAAAATACAAAGACTATGCAACAGGCTAACAAGGCAGTACAAGGAGGCTAAAAGAGTAAGCAGGTAGTTATGATTAGCACTAATAGGGTATTGCAATAGAGGCAACAGGGAGTTACAAATGGCAAACAAAGACAAAGGCAAACATGCAGATATAATCAGGCAAAAGAAGAAAATGCAAAGAAACAGTGTAGGTGGGAGACCTCCTGATTGGACAGCGCGGGGGAACTGTATCAGGTAACTTCATTAGTCATAAGTTGTTTCGAAGGGAGATGTCATACCCTAAAATTGAGAAAGATTGTTTGACCATTAAATAGGCAATTGATAAAGTCAGTTATTAGTTAGAGGGATGGCCTTTTGTTCTGTATACTGATCATGCTCCATTAACCTAGTTAAGCTGGAATAAAGGAAACAATTCTAGAGTCCTACAGTGGATCTTATCCCTTCAACCCTTTAAGTTTGAAATATGCCATTAAAAGGGTAACGAACAGGACAATGTCAATTAACTCTTTAAACTCCTTTCTGTCCCCAGTCGGAAAAAGCTAGGGGAGGTGGTGTATCAAAATCTGGCGTCCTAGGATTTAGAAAGAAAAATAGAGGACTTACCAGAATTCCTCAGATTGTTCACTGCAGCATCTGCATTTCCAAAAGAAGAATAGGAACCAATTGAAAAACAAGATACACAGGGGAAAATGAATGTATAGGAAGGCACAGTAGAGACAAAAGAGAGACATTTTACAGGGAATTTGAGTAAATATTGGAAGACAAGAACTCAAGGAAATACAAGAGGGGTAGAAGACAGACACACATTGGGGTTACAGAGATGACACCGAAAGTACATGCAACAGAGAAAATCCAACATCTGAGGAGCGTGGGACAACAAACGAAAGTGGAGCACCCAAATGTTGTCGTGCTAATGTAAGGGAGGAACCATCCGACAATGAGGCCATCAAGTTCAAATCACTGATGTCAACCGACCCAGACCTCTCAAAACTCTCAGACAGTGGGTTGGGAACTTCAAGACACACCCTGCCAGAAAAATACCTGAGCCCTCCATGCTCCAGTAAGAGAATAGCTAAGTCAGGTACATGCAAGGGTAGAAGGTGTCACTGGGGTCTACGTAAATTGAAAGTTGAGCGATAAGGAAGAAATCAGTTGGGTTACCATACTTACATTTATATGCCCTAACATGCAACCTTTTCATTTGGGTCTGAAATTATTTTTGTAGTCAAATCATGATTTGAAGCCACCAAAAAACACAGAAGGATGAAAGAAGGGCATAAGTAAAAAGGTCCAAGGACTACACATAAGTTAGAACTGAACATCAGACTCTAGAGGAGAAACATAGAAACAGAGGTAGATGAAAGAATGACATTATAAATAATAAAAAGAGAGAGTAAACACAAATAGAATAAAACAGAGAAAGATAGGAAAACCAGAACACTTACCTGTGGCTTTCTTTCCGAGAGCACTGGCCAGGGAGGAGACAAGACTACCTGGGGAGGCAAGAGCAGGACGAACATGAGAAAGTCTTCCACAAAATTAAATATGGACTGAACTTTACATGAGGAAGATAGAATCTGAAGACTGAATTGTAAAATCAAATGAGTAATAATAAAATATATTTATCATATTGGTCAGGCATTAATTTTGTTCATGATCTGGTTAAAGTGTAAACTGACAGTGGGGCAGGACACAACTCTGCTCTAATCATTATGACAGGAAGGCCCATTCCGCCAGCACCAAGTCCACCTCTGTCTCACTGTCCGGGAAGGATACACAAAAGCCAACAGGTAAGCTAATCGCACTCATGCAACGCAGGATACTGATAGATGGCACAAATGATTAGGACAAATAAATACTAACTTTCTAAAAGTAGCATTTTCAGAAGTGTGACTTAAATCTTACGTTACCAAGAAAGATGGTTTTAAATTATAATTCTTTTGAGAGTAAACATAATTTACCCATCTTACACAAAACTAAAGTTAGCACTTATTCTGTGTATTAAGGTAACCTATTGTTATCCTATGGGAGAGATTGTCCTTGCAATAGTGAAAACAATGTTTTGGGTTTTTCATTACCAGGACATTTACAACTTAAACCCACATGTCCTACTTTTAAATAAAATGCGCCATGCCCTATAAGCCTTTAGGGCCTTTCTTAGGGGTGACTTATAAATATTAAAAAAGAAGGCTCAGGCCTGGCAATAGGTTACTTTGCCAGCTCGAAATGGCAGTTTAAAACTGAACTACAGTCTGCAGTAGCAGGCCTGAAACATGTTTTAAAAGGCTATATCAGTGGATGGCACAAGTGCTGCAGACCCACTAGTAGCATTTAACTAAAAGGCTCTGGGAACATCTAACACTATTTAATAGGGCCTTGCACATACATTAAGTATGCCAATTAGGTGCAGGACAATTGCATCCTGTTTTAGGGAGAGTGCACAGACACTTTAGCATTGGTTAAGTGCACAAACTCCTACAGCAATCAAAAGCTAATTCTGAAAAACAGGAGGGGTGAGGCCAAAAGGTTTGAGGGACTACCACCCAAGGGTGTTAGCCCTAACAGGGTACACGGCTTGGTTGTGGTTCTCAGATAGACTGCGGATCAAACATGTGACACAGGATCTCTTAATCAAACTCTTTGCTCCTTGAGAATTAGCTACTGCCTCTAACATTTCACAGATGTACTTCTAAACTCTTAAACACCTGCTTACTGAAGAAACCCTGACTCTCATCACTGATAAATACCACTGCATTTGCTTGATATGCCTTAGGATTGACCATTTTATTTCTAATGATTCTGAGGTCTAGCCAGGCATTCTAAACGAACACCTTAATGCATCAAGGAAAATAACAATTCCTTACGGACTAAACACACCCCCCTCCCTCGCCACCTCTGAAAGCTGATTTAAATATATCCAATATTAACAAGGGCATATTGTAGTCTAAGTTGTTGATAACAATCTTTAAACAATTCACTTCTACCTCCACTCGACAAGTTTCAAAGTAAATCCGCTCACTAACTCCTTTCACTGCTTTACAATGTTCCTAAATACTCCTTTCCCTTTGTCTATCATCTTCTTTCATATTTTACAAACACCTTCTGACATCATATATCCCTCACCTTATGTTATACTTGGTAGCAGGATTGCAATACAACACTCCCACCACAACAAACTGGCCTGTTAAAAACGACATTAAATACGGACAATGTATCTCTCCATTCTCCTGTTTCCATGCACTCTTTTCTATACTTCTACATGTTTCAATCTCTTCTCTAGACACTAACTCCTCTTTTACCTAATCTGAGATGTCATTGTTGCTCCTCCAGCTCTTAAATAAGGTGGCAGAACTATAGGGTGATCAAGGTCACAGCAAGCCGATTTTCCACCAAATCCTAAATAAATTCCTAACTTTTCCGTCCCAAACAGATGACGTGGCTCGATTTAAATTCTACATAATGGTAGGTACTTTATTTATGGACAAGAACTGAAGACTGCTGTTCAATCTTCTATCTTCTCCAGATTGGACTAAGGCAACCCTTTCAACAGAAATACTGAGGGGCATATTTATACTCTGTTTGCGCCGAATGTGCGTAAAGGTTTTTGACGCACATTCAGCGCAAATCTTGCCCCATATTTATACTTTGACGCCCGACCTCGCGGACGTCAAAAATCCTCTGTGCGTGTCATTTTTTGGATGCGGGAAATCGCCTTGCGTTAATGACATGCAAGGTAGGCGTTCCCGCCAAAAAAATTACTTTAAGGCCTGTGTGCCTTATTTATACTCCTGTGTCATTTTGACGCACAGGAGGGGGCAGGCCTCAAAAAATGGTGCACAGCCTGATGTGCGCCATTTTTTAACATCTGGGTGAGGGCAGGCTCTAAGGGACCTATGGGCTCACTTCCATGGTCTCTGACCATGGAAACAGTCCAGAGGTGCCCTTCTCTGTCCCCAGGGACACCCCCTGCCACCCTCACCTACCCCTGGAGGACACCCATGGATGGGGGACCCATCCCAGGTAGGTACAGGTAAGTTGGGGTAAGTATCTTTTTTTATTTTTTTTAAGTGGCATAGGGGGGCCTAATTTGGGCCCCCCTACATGCCTCTGTGCCCAAAGACCATGCCCAGGGGACAGGAGTCATTTCAATGGGGGTTGTGCATCATAAAATGGCGCAAGTCCGGTCTGAGCCATGATTTTTTACTCAAACCTGACTTGCACCATTTTTTGATGCACAGCCCCCATTTTCCCCTGGGTTGAGTCATCTTTTTTTACTCTGACCAGCCCGCAGCGCCGGCTAACGTCAATCCTTAAATAAGACGCCTGCCTGGTGCATAGGAATGGCGTGAGCCAGCGGTAAATTTTTGGACGCAAACCAGTGCCGCGCTGGTTTGCGTCAAAAAGTATAAATATGGGCCTGAATCTCTGATAACGTAATATCCACTGGTATTCCATAATACCTGATAAAAAGCTGAAAGACACAGAAGGCTTAAGATTTCTAAAGCATTGAATCTCTCTTTTTAGAATCTCTGTCATTCACAAACAGCACACTGCAGCTCAATCATTCTCTGGCTGAGGCACCAGAATCTGGAACCATTTCCCCTTCTCTTCGTACAACTACTTTGCACTTCATGTTTACAAAATACATTGAACAGAATCTCTTTTAATGACACTTCTAACTCGGACCCCTCTAGTTCCCAGCTGTTCACATGATTTATCTTCATCATATAGCTATCAATTAATTCTCCTTCTCCTTTACAGATGTGTCAGTCTGATTTTACTGAATAAAGAATACAGCTCCCAGTATTGACTGATAGCTGAGAGCACAGGGCTGGAAACGATTATCGTGAGTGGTGTGGCATTGCTTCCTAACTACCCCCGCCTTATTTCTCTTTTGTTTGTTCTTTGGTTCTTTCCTCGTCTTCTCATCTTTAACACATGGCAACAAGTGCCGAACACTCTCTTTGCCCTTCATAGATTCAAACGGGTGAGTCATCTCAGCTCCTTTCACAGTAATGGGTTTATGTACGTTTTGTAAACATCCGTGAAACCCAGCATTGTCATTTTCTCTCACACTGATTCCTGGTGATTCATACTATGTTTTGAGTGGATTAAGGACCACTTAAATAAGAACGTTTAAGATCTGTTAATTCACCCAACACAGCAGTACATTTATGTTAGGTTGAGCTAGAATACGTTTATAGTTGGAATTATAGAAGCAAAGGTTGCTCTGATGGTTGATGTTTTTCAGAAAAAAGAGCAATATATGTGTGTATGCGGGTGTGTGTAAGTAACAGTTACTCAGCGTGGACGTTCCTTCCAAGATATTGACAGAAGAAGGTGGTTTGAAGCAAAGCTGTTGATAGGAAGGAGCTGAATCACAGCTGTTGACAGATAGCTGATGTTGTATGGAACAGGCTTTCTTGAGGCTGGCCAGAAAATATGCTGTAGGTGAAAGCTCTAACAGGAAACATTGGCACAGATTTACAAAAAAGTGGTGCAGTGCGCGCTGCGACCAATTTTGCAGCGCTGTGCCACTTATGAAAAGCTGGGATGCACCATACTTACAAAAATACGGCGCACCTCATGTTTCCCCCTGCGCTGGTGCTAAATTTAGCTGCCAATTCAGGCACCCTTGCACCATAGTGCAAGAGTGTGTGTGTTGCAGGGAATGATTGTTTATGTGCAGGTGTCCCTTCCAGCAGATAAACAATCTACAGTGGCAATTTGGCACTTCTATGTGTGCTGCAGAATGCAGTACACTTAGAAGTACCAAATCGTCATTTTTAAAAATGGCGCTAGGGTTTTGTGAATCTTGCCCTATATCTTGCTATTGGGGATGGGGACAAGAGGCTTCATAACTTTGATATAAGGCATTTACCAGGTCTATGAGATATCTGAAATAGACGAGACAGAGAACCTGAGATAAAACCACTTTGGGTTGTGCCAAGATTCCAGGAACTTTGGGTGGCAATTGGAGGTTATCTTGTACACTCTACAAAGGTATTGGTGAAGACTTTAAAAAATATGAAGCCAAAATCATAATGTTTAAAAATCAATTTACTTTTCAGTATGATACTGGAGTTATTCAAAGAGAAGAGCAGTCTTGATAAGACTCAGGAAAAGTGAAGTAATTTAGAGACTTACATGGACAGATTATATAGTAAGAGACACAAGGCACGCAGTCAACCTGACTTACAGAAATGCTACACACAGCCCATGTTTGGGTGAATAATAGACAGACAAGCTTTTGCGACAGATTTGATTGCTCAGACTTACTAGGGAACAAAGGGGAGAAGATAAAGAGCCATTAGAGAGAGAAGAGGTCTTATTTGACATTATAAACATTTTTTAAATTTCAACCATCAGAGTGAAAATTTCCTGGTAGAAATTTAAAAGGCATTTGAGTACTTATCAGAAAAACTATTGCAAATGCTTAAGGGGGCTATTGGACTGAGTATTTTACATCTGTCCATATAAGAAGCCATGATGGCTCATCTGAATTAGAATCCATGTAATTTCAAATTGTGATTCCAAGGCATTCAGCAAGATGTTGACCGTAAGGCTGTAGAAGGTTGTCACAACTTGATACATTGGGATCAATGCAGCTTTTGCCAGCTTAGTGTTAATAGTGAAAAAGTCAATGTCAATATGATACAGTCATACATAAGGATGAAATCACATCACTATTGTCGAATTCCTGTGTCATGAACTCTCCATTAACCCCGTAGTAGAAATACATAGTTAGGCAGGCTCTGAGATCTAGGCCTGAGGTCACCGGTGGGGTGACATGCAACCAGCAGACAAACATGTAAATAGGAAAGGATCAATTCCACAGATAGGCGCAGCAGCACCACAATGTTACCAGAAATTTGGTCCCAATAAAGCACACATGGCAGGGGGTGGGCCCACATTCCCAAAACACCATAAAGTCACATGCCATATGAAGTTAGAAATAATCAGCCAATCAGAACACAGCACACACATTAACACACAGAGATCACACACCCCTCATGCTGGACAGCTGGGCACGTTACCACTGGCCACATTGTGTCCACACAAGTTGAGGCTCACCTGTATTTATTATCATGTTTATGAATCCAAGACAACAGCCCACATTCCTTACCTAAAAAGGAATTCTGAAGTTGTTTTATGGTGCTCATAGAAATGCATAAAACTCACATCAGGTCGATTGTACCTTGATACAGTCCTCAGACCCCATTTCTGTAACTGTTCTCCAGGCAGTAGTGTTTAATTAAACCAATTGTTCTGTTTTGCCAAACGCCTCTTGTCTTTTGTTTTTTCACGGTAAATTCACATTCGAGCAGCATTTTGGTGAGCGAGCCAGGAGTTGATTTGTACTTTGGACCTGACTGCAAACTAAGGAAGGGCGCCGTGCCTGGATTCACATTTGCACAACAAGGAAAGGTGAGTAGATGCCGCAATTGATTGGACGTTCTGCTGAATCTGCGGGGTGTCTGTCCCGAAGCACCATCAGAAGGGTAAGAGACTACATCAGAGCCTTACACCCAGCATTTGGCATATGGCAAACTAGGAAGAAGCATAAAAATGTAACCTGGGCACCCTGCCACTGACAGAAATGTGTCATGTTACCTATTTTATGTGTCTGAACTGAGTAGTCACAAGGCAGCCTCGGAGGTGTCCCCACTGAAGTCACCTTTTTTGATAACATGCTAGTGAAGTTGAATGTTGCTTGGAATGTTGGGCATGACACAGATGGTACGCTTGTCCAATGGATGTGATAAGGGGTTGAGACCTTATCACTTAGACTGCTGGACGTGACACAGATGGTACACAAGCCCCTGGTTGTGTTAAAGGGTGTAATTTTGTTGTTGTTGCTTGGACCGCTGGGTGTGACACAGATGGTACGCTTGTTTCCTGGTTGCAATATAGGGTTTTGAAGCCTCACTGCTTGGACTGCTAGGCATGACACATATGGTATGCATGGCCCTGGATGTGATATAGGGTCAGCACCTCAATCTTATTTTTAAGTCTAAAAGGATTTTCCCAGTATTACTGGTTTCTTAACACTGTTAGTATCTGAGTGAAGTGAGAGGTGTTTTTTCATTTGTGCTGCTGAGTGTGATACATATGGTATGCATGACCCCTGGGTGTGATATAGGGTGTTATTCAGTCATTAGGAAAAAGATTTGAATCTGGGAGACTAGGTGTAGCTCGTGTTTGACCAAGAAGGGCCTGTGGATGGTGAGTTATTCCATTTATCTGCATAAATTGCTATTATCTTTGTTACGTAGCCAATATTGACAGACCATCAAGCTCACTTAGTTCCCTTTTACCACGCAGAGCTTCCCCTCGTCACAGGACAGCTTGCGCTAGGAGCAGGCAAAGGTATTTTTGACAAAATCATAATTTTTTCTCTGTCAGTTTTTTTCTTTATTAAGATTGAAAATTGGTGTAACTTTGAAATTGTTGGTAAATTAATACAAGTGTATTTTGTCTTGAGTATTGTGTTTTGTTGATGTCTTAATGTGCTATATGAAGGTGTTACTACTTCTCGAAATACCTATCTAATGCCAAAGTAAAGTTTGCTATTTGATGACAAATTTCCTGACATTTGAATTAATATTTGCTCTTTCTTCTAGGTTGTGACCCTACGTATGCATTGCTATTTTTGTTTGTTAAATGTTTATGTTGATTTTCATCTGAAAATAACAGTGAGATCATAGTAAAATAGTTAGTACTAGAAATTCCAATGTATATATTTCTCTGTGCCCAGAGTAGAACTTAAGATTCCCTAAAACCAAAAAAGCTAGAAGTGTATCTGTCCCATAAAAAACTGTCCAACTTTTCATGAAGTGGCCTCTAAAATACATGCAAACCAGGTTCCCCATACAAGGTAAAAAAGCTTAACAAGTTTTGCCACAAATGGCACACGCACTAAGGCACAAGCGTTTCCCTGGCCAAAGGAGGGAACCTTTGACACTATTATAATCAAACACATGAGAACACACATATGGACCGAACACTTAGTGCAAAAGAAGGACAGGAGAGAAGAACTATTAGAATTATGAGCTATCTTCAAGGAGGCTTAGACCGATAATCCTATCCCACAGTCAGCAAGCAATGTGTCCGCATCTTCCCCGCCAGCAATGGAGGTACTCTCCGATGAATGCTATCCCTGCATTTGGTTAAACCAATCCTGCAATCGAGGGAGCAGAAGGGACCCCTACCATAAAACGAACTGTTAAGTCTAGGCATCACAGACTAACAGGCCAGCAGGCGCAGGCAATCCCAGTGCCACCCCTTTCCACCACTAGAGCTCCATGAATTTTGTCCCCCCTGTCCGTCGCATTCAACCCATCGAACACCCATGGCATGGAGAACACACACTTCCAGTTGTTCCGGTGAACACATTCGAGTGACAGGGAGATTCATAGTGGTTCAGGACAGTGAGACAACTAGCGGGGGTGAGCAGAGGACCCCCACTCCTCCGGAATCTGATGACGAGGGGACAGGCAAAAGGGTTTGCTCAGGTAGCTGAAGAAACAACAGAAAGCTAGTTTGAGAGAGTCCCGACTAACAATAAATGGTGCATAGCTCAGAATGAAGGAGACAACAGAGGTGGGATTACGAGGAACAGCGTGAACTAAGGAGGGAGAGAGAGAGAGAGAGAGCACCCTTGAAACACAACGAGAAAGTAGAGCAGTGAGCACTCCACCTGAGGAGAGCAGAGGTAGGAATAGAGCATAGTTTGGGGAAGAGTCAGAGGCAGAACTAGAGGAGAAGCCTTTGGCTGGGATCTGAGCCACACCAGATTATCAACATAGGAGTGAGGCTGACTAGGAAATAAGAGACCAAGGTAGCCTGGTGCAAACTCGACTTAGACGCAGGCGTACCAAGATAGCACCTTTACTTGTGCACGAGGAGAGCAGCGTCAAATACATCCGCTGCTGTTCCTGAATGCGCAGGGCAGACAAACTGGCCCTAAGAGAGATAGTGGCCTGAGAGGAAGGCGAGATCTTTGCATGACTATTTTGTCACCTGCTAGCCTACTGAACTGGGGAAAGAGACCAGTACGATAGACCCTGGCTGGAGGAGCGATTGTTTGATCCAGACGACATGGCCGATGAAGAAGACTGCATCTGGCATGGAGGAGATCCCAAGTGGAACTTCCCCCACATGCAGGATTGTCTAAGAAGATGGGAACACTAGATTAGGGAGAAACCAGTAGAGCTACAAAAAGGCAATATATGCCCGTTACTGCAGAGGGGGACATCAGGAACCATCTATATGCCAATGGCTCAGATGGATAAAGGAGGGCTGAGGACCAAATTGTCACCATTCTTGTATGTGGCGGGGAAATGGATCTCATGTTTTGAGAACAACACTGCAGGAATAAACCTAGCTATAGGCGATGTCAAAGGTCTGATTAGTAGTCTTATTTGAGAGAAGACCAACACAGTGTTCACTCAAGTCTACATCCCAGCAATCACGCTGACAACCACAGAGCATGATGGGGACACATTCAATTCACGCAGGCACCAAATATGTGTGGTTCTGAGGGAAATGTTCCCTGACTGCCTAGATGTAGGAGGTTTAATGGCAGAAACTACGAAACCTAGAAAAACCATAACTGATTTTCTAAAAAGGATGAGGAAAAGATGGGGACAAGAGACAGGACAGCCATGGACCGATATGGGCCCCCAGGTCACTTTTCTTTACACTATCCTCAAATAGGTGCTGCCAACCAAAATACAAACCAGGTTGGACAGCATAGTGAGGCTAAACACCAAACACTGGAGGGAGGTACAAGCTCACATATTACACTATCACCAAAGGAAACAAGAAAAGGACATGGAAAGACAGGAGCAGGCCGAAAGGGACACCACTAAGTTGGTTCAACACAAATTAAAAAAGACCGCCATCGAGAGGGCTGCATTGGCTGCAAACATTAAAATGGCACCAGTTCTGAAGGGAGCACCACTGCCAAACCCTAAAGGGTTTCAACCTAGCTACAGTAGCTAAAACCAGGAAGTTTGGCAGCAGCCAGACCTTGGGAAATGTTACCATTGCTACAAAATGGGACACATGGCTGACAGAGGCTGGTTAAAGGCATATCACAAACAGAGGCCAATAAGCTATGGCTAGTCCCCACAAATCTCTCTCCCCAAAATGAAGCCTAGGGAAATGTGAATGTACCTTACATTCAGCCGCAGAGAAGTCCGCCATTGCCACCCCACCGCAACAGGGTTCAGGTAGTTGGACAAACATGTTGCAACAGCAACCACAGACGAAACCCAGCCCAATAAGGACTTGGGCAACAGCCATGGCGGAGAGGGGTAACTGTATGGGGAAGTAATGCCTTCACACAAATGCAGACCCCAACTGTACAGTAAGTTAAAACCCCCAATGCGAACTATCCATTTCATGCACAGCTCAAAATTTGCTGCTCTAAAGCATAAAAGAAGGACCAACGAAACAACATTAGGGATTCAAGCCTTTACCTGTGTTCAGGAAGCTCAGTGATACTGTATGTGTTTTGTCAATCTGGTATCCTCACTAGAGTCAGCCATTCAGCATGCCTGGGGGATCCTAGGCCCCACTCTGCTGCTGATCCCCCAGGGCGAGTTGGCTAGTCACCCCAGGAGGAGGGAAGTTTGACAAGGGGGCAGGGTAGCTCCCCAACCAGTGCTTGAAAACAGGCACCTATGTCCCCGCATCCACAAGTCAATTGGGACAAGTTCCAGTCACCAAGTAAAAAAGTCCCCATTCTCGGACACCTGGCCTGGGACCAAGATTCCTTTATGGTGTGTGGTCCTAACACCCCCCCCCCCCAGAAAGCTAACAGCCTCTAGTTCCAAAATGAAGTTCTCCTCCAGTGTCAGGAGGCAGGCTTCCCATTCACTTGGGATAGTGAACACCCCCATAACCTCCACAGCACAAGCATGAAGCCTGACAGATTGCAAAGCACCACATGGTGCCATGTCATTTGAGGGAGGTGCACCAGAACAACCAGCAATCTCAGTCCATTACCATCATTTGGGCAAATTTCAATGAGTTCTTGGCCTTGCACTGGACTTTACATGCAGCAATATTTTGCCTCCTCCTTTCCCTCAATGTTTTAAACATGTGGTCCAAAGGAGAGGGGGCTGCCAGAGAAAAGGGAGTCCATCACCACATCTATTAATTGCCAATTAACTGCCTACTCAACTGGAGTTCACCCAGAAAATATCACCAAACTTGCATAGGGACCTCTCCCATGTATCTTATAATTCCACTGATCACAACACCAGCATTCCACATGCACTACACAGCATCCTCTTTCACATTGTATCAGCAAATGATCCTCGTGGTTCCAAGACATCAGCCAGGTCATGTTACGTCTGTTCGCTGATATTGTATGCAGTAGGTGCAGACAGGCTTTACTTGTCCCAAGAGGTAGCCCCTGAAAAAGCAAAATGCTTCTCCACCTATGTGGGATTAGGGCCAGATACTACCCAGCAGATGCAACCCAACAGAGTAGAACCCCATAGAGTAGTAGTAAATTTGACCCGCTACAAGGCCAATCCCACAGCACTGTATCTTTTCACTGAACCAAAACTGAGCTAGATAGGATGCTCCAGAAGGACACCATATTGGAGGATACTGTTTGGCCCCAAGATTTTTCAGAAAAGAGATCCTTGGAGGTAGCAAAACTACCAAACTAATGCACAAACACATATGCCCCTTCTTCCGTCTGTGGTCCCGGGGAGGGCTTTAGCATATCTGGGGCTGTCTTCTTTAATAAAAATGGACCCCAGACATGGAGTTCCATTGTAAGGCAATCCACCCCAATGATATGAAGGAAAATGAGTCCCGTAGGGGAGGGTCGAGTAACAGCATAGATAGCTCTAGTCAGGAAATCAGGGATACTGAGTTAGATAGGTATACATAGGTATCTGGGAAGGGGCAGCTCCTAATTGTATGGAAACGTATGCTGTATTCCTTGTGTTTCAGACCAAAAGAAGCAATCCCCCTGGGAACAAATAAGAATTGTGGCACAATTCCTGCACATTCAGGACATGCAATGGGGCACCTCCACTCTGATGAACACTCACTGACAATACAGTGAGTTTACCTACACTCATCTGTTCCCCAGATGGTGTGGCCTCTGCTCCCTGATCACCATACACACCCAACCCCAATGTGTCAGAGTTGTACCAATACCCGCTACAGAAGATGTTAGAAGTGGGGTCTTTGGTTGGCAGTCAGGTTACTCCCTGTCCAAGCAAAGACCCTCAATCTAGTCAGGGTGAAGGAGAAACCCCTGCTCACCCCCTTGGCAGCTTGGCATGAGCAGGCAGGCTTAACTTCAGAGTTTTAGGTGTAAAGTATTTGTACCAACACACACAGTAATTCAGTGAAAACACTACAAAATGACACCACACAGGCTTAGAAAAATAGACAATTTTTATCTAAACAAAACAAGATTAAAACGACAAAAATCCAACATACAGAAAGTCAAGTTATTAATTAAAAAGCAAAAAGAGTCCTAAATCCTTGAGAAAACAGGTAAAACACAGTTAGCATTGTACCTGGGTAGCATCAAAATAACACGCATGGGTGAGTGTTCATCGAAAAAGGTAAGCAGTGTGTCGATTTCTCACTCGCAAGTTAGACCGTGCATCATTTCTCCTTCTCGGGTCGGCGTGTGTTGTTTTTCTTCCCGGCAGGATAGCGATGCATTGATCCGGGCAGCACTTAGGTCCGGGCAGGCGTTGCATTGTTTTTCTGCAACCTGTAACGTTTGCGTCAAAAATCCTGCTGCACGGTATCAGCAAAACCACGCAATGTGGGTTGCGACGTTAACAGCCTCCATCAGTGGGTGTTGTTCATCGTTCCTCCAGCTCCTGCATCGATTTTCCAGTCACAATGCCAGTGGAGCGTCGATTTCTGCCGTGAAGCTGGCGGCACATTTTTTTCAGCCACATCTCAGAAGGTGTGTCAAATTTTTCCCCGCACGGTGCTCTGTGCGTCAATTTTCAGTCTTGGACTGCCGGCCTCACCTTACAAGGCCCCAGGAACTGGATAGGGCACCACTTGGCAGGGCAGGAGTCTCAGCAGAGAGTCCAAGTGCTGGCAGGAGAAGTCTTTGATGGCCTGAGACTTCAGCAACAGAAGGCAAGCTCAGGACAAGCCCTTGGAGATTTCTTCACAAGCAGGAAGGCACACAAAGTCAAGTCTTTGTCCTCTTGCACAGGCAGAAGCAGCATCTGCAGGATAGCTCCACAAAGCACAGTCTCAGGCAGGGCAGTACTTCTCCTCAGCTCTTCAGCTCTTCTCCAGGCAGAGGTTCCTCTTGATGTCCAGAAGTGATCTAAAGTCTGTGGTTTTGGGTGCCCTTCTTATACCCATTTTGCCCTTTAAAGTAGGCTTACTTTAAAGGAAAGTATCTCTTGTTTGTGAAATCCTGCCTTGCCCAGGCTAGGCCCCAGACGCACACCAGGGGGTTGGAGACTGCATTGTGTGAGGTCACTTCTCCCCTCCCTCCTAGCACAGATGGCTCATCAGGAAATGCAGACTACACCCCAACTCAATTTGTGGCACTGTCTAGAGAGAGGTGCAAACAGCCCAACTGTTAAATTGACCCAGACAGGGAATCCGCAAACAGGCAGAGTCACAGAAATGGTTTAAGCAAGAAAATGGCTACTTTCTAAAAGTGGCATTTTCAAACACACAATCTTAAAACCAACTTTATTAAAAGATGTATTTTAAAATTGTGAGCTCAGAGACCCCAAACTCCACATGTTTATCTGCTCCCAAAGGGAATCTATGCTTTAATCATTTTTAAAGGCAGTCCCCATGTTAACCTATGAGAGAGATATACCTTGCAACAGTGAAAATCGAATTTGGCAGTATTTTACTGCCAGGACATATAAAACACATAAGTATATGTACTGCCTTAAACATACACTGCACCCTGCCCATGGGGCTAACTAGGGCCTACCTTAGGGGTGTCTTACATCTAAGAAAAGGGAAGGTTTAGGCCTGGGAACTGGGTGCACTTGCCAAGTTGAATTGGCAGTTTAAAACTGCACACACAGACACTGCAGTGGCAGGTCTGAGCCATGTTTACAGGCTACTAATGTGGGTGGCACAACCAGTGCTGCAGGCCCACTAGCAGCATTGGATTTACAGGCCCTGGGCACCTCTAGTGCACTTTACTAGAGACTTACCAGTAAATCAAATATGCCAATCATGGTAAGCCAATTACATACACATTTTATACAGGAGCACTTGCACTTTAGCACTGGATGGCAGTGGTAAAGTACCCAGAGTAACTAAATCAGCAGAAACAGAGTCCAGCACACATCAACAACCTGGGAAACAGAGGCAAAAAGTTAGGAGAAACCATGGCAAGGATGAAAAGTCTAACAGAAGAAGACTACTTTGTTGCATCAGGATCGAGAAAAAAGAACTGCTGATTATATTAACTGGGCTCAATACAAGAATATTCCAGAAGAATTCAGACGGATGTCTGTTACTCAAGTATCAGCTGGAGGGTCCATACACTTCCTAATCTTGCAGACAAAAGCACCAGGTTCCAAATAACCAGGTGGAAAATGTTCAAGATGATGAAGAGCACTGAGCTTGTCCTTAATTCGATCAAGGAAGAACTGAGTGACATCCGCCTCATGGTGATGCAATATCGGTATGTGTTGGACTTAATCACTGTAATGGAAGGAGGGGTGTGCACCAAGATAGGTGCATCCTGCTGCATGTTTAGACCTGACATGAACAATGGGACTCTGACTCTTACCATCCAAGCATTGCTCCATTTACAAAGAGACATGCTTGAGTAGGGAGGTGCCCCTGAGCAAGAGTGTTTCACAAACTGGTTCTCCTGGCTACTTCAGTGGCTGACCGACCAGTGTACATCCTTGTTGCCTTTTTTCTTATTGTTATTGTTTCTGTGTGGTTTCCTGCATCTGGGGGGTCCCTGCTGTAAAAATGCAGTCCTCAAGTTGGGTAGAATGCAAGTAACTAGGGAAGTAGACAACAACAATGTGACCATCATGAAGTATGGGTTAGATGGTGTACTTGAAAATTCAACTAGAGGAGGGAGTGTTAATATTGAAAAAGTCGATGTTGATGTATGCAATGATACAGTCGTATAATTAACAAAATCTCATCACTATTGTCAAATGAATCTGGCATTAACTCTCCATCAACCCAGATGCAGAAATATGTGGTCAGGCAGGCTCTGAGACCTAGGCCTGGAGTTACTGACAGGTCACAAGTGGAGTGGCATGTAGCTGGCGGACAAACGTACAAACAGGAAACTCAGATCAATCCCCCAGGCAGGCGCAGCTACACCACAGTGGTCCCAAGACATTTGCTCTGATGAAACACACATGGCCAAAGTGGTGCACGCATTCCCAAACACCTTAAAATCAGATACCAAATGAAGTTAGGAACAATCAGCCAATCAGAACACAGCACGCACAGTAAGACGCAGAGATCATGCACCCCTCATGCCGGACATCTGGACACGTTACCCGCTGGCCCACATTGGGTCCATGCAAGGATGAGTCCTACCTTCATTTGTTATCAGGACCTTATTTACAACTCCAAGACAACGGCCCACATTCCTTGCCTAAAAAAGGAACGGTGAAATTGTTTTACGGGGCTCAGAGAAATGTATAAAACACTGTTCAGATTGATGATATTTTGAGACAGTAGTAAGACCCCGTTTCTGTAACTGTTCTTCCATCTGTAGTGTTTATTTAACATGGCTGTTCCTGTTTGTCCAAATGCCTTTTGTCTTTAAATTCACATTCAAGCACCATTAGCAACCTAACACTTAATTTTGACCAACTTTCTTAGTCGGTATTAGGCTGTTACATACTATTTGTAAAGGTCAAATATTGCATAGTAGTGGGAGAGAGATGCAAACTGGAGGATTACATGTTGCAAGGCTACAATCTTTAAACATTATTGTTTGCCCTAGTCATTAAAGGTTTGAATGGCATCCTTAGGAGGGAACCTGCTCACCATTAGGGTGAGGAAAAGGGAATAAACCAAAGGGGTAGCTGGAGTTCTTTAGATATTTTTGGAAAAAATATTTGTTGGGGAGGAAGCAAAATCTGCACTATCATTTAGAGGGATGTTGGTGGTCTATGGGTTTTAGTGGAATTCTGGGTCTGACTTCCACTATGGGGGTCATAACAACCATGGCGGTCCAAGACCGCCAGGGCTGTTCTGGAGGAAGCACTGCCAACAGGCTGGCGGTGCTTCCAGGGGAATTACCACTGTGGCGGTTTCCCACCACAGTGGTCCTGGCGGTTTTAGTCCGCCAGGGCAGCGCTGCCCAGGGGATTCCGAGTACCCCTACCGCCAGCCTTTTCCTGGCAGTTTGAACCGCTAGGAAAAGGGTGGCGGTATGGGGAGTCATGGGGCCCCTGGGGGTCCCTGCACTGCCCATGCCACTGGCATGAGCAGTGCAGGGGCCTCCTGCCACGGCCCTGTGCAGCTTTTCACTGTCTGCTATGCAGACAGTGAAAAGCACGACGGGTGCAACTGCACCCGTCGCACAGCCGCAACACCGCCGGATCCTGTGTTGCGGCCGAGATCCCCGCCGGCCGAGCGGGGATATCCCGATGGCCGCGGTGGGGAGTGCGGCCGCATTAGCGGCCGTCCGGCAGTCAGAAGCCGCCCGCCAAGGTCGTAATGAGGGCCTATGTGTCATTAGAAGGGTCGCCCTGGCTAGAATGACGATGGTCCCTATGTGCAAATATAAATTTCAGTGCTGCATGTTAATCTATTTTCCTAAATCTCAGTCACCGCACTATTGTCAAGTGTCCTATCTGACTGCTCAATTACATTTGAAATCAACATGCCAGATTCTGGGCAGAAGATCTGCTGATCATGTCAACTTCCCCCAAATTTTTGTCAGAGTGAAAGTCTTGCAGAACACTCCTACCGAAAATAGGAAAAAATAATGAATCAGAAAGAAAGAAAAAAACGAGGGCATCTGTTTTCCTAGATGCAACATAGTAATGTCTTGAATCATGAAGCACACAATGATAAAAGCCTTCTAACAATTACAAACAAGGCAGAATTGAATGTCTACAACTTTATAATATCAAAGCTGTCACAGTGTTTATGAAAATATGGGCAGTATTTTACCATAGTGATGTACAAGAGTGCAAGATAAGCAAGGAACCTGTTCAATACCTCAGGTTTCCAAGACAACTGCAAAAGGAATCGAATTGCAAGACTCTAGTGGAGAAGAAACTAAGGGGGTGATTCTAACTTTGGCGGGCGGCGGAGGCCGCCCGCCAAAGTTACGCCGGCAGAATACCACTACGCGGTCAGAAGACCGCCGCGGTAATTCTGAGTTTACCGCTGGGCTGGCGGGCGACCGCCAGAAGGCCGCCCGCCAGCCCAGCGGGAAACCCCTTCCCACGAGGATGCCGGCTCCGAATGGAGCCGGCGGAGTGGGAAGGGTGCGACGGGTGCAGTTGCACCCGTCACGATTTTCAGTGTCTGCTACGCAGACACTGAAAATCCTAGTGGGGCCCTGTTAGGGGGCCCCACGACACCCGTTACCGCCAGCCAGGTTCTGGCGGTCAAAACCGCCAGAACCAGGCTGGCGGTAAGGGGGTCGGAATCCCCATGGCGGCGCTGCCTGCAGCACCGCCATGGAGGATTCCTCAGGGCAGCGGGAAACCGGCGGGACACCGCCGGTTTTCCGTTTCTGACCGCGGCTGTACCGCCGCGGTCAGAATGCCCTGGGATGCACCGCCAGCCTGTTGGCGGTGCATCCGCGGTCGTTGGCCCTGGCGGTAGTCTACCGCCAGGGTCAGAATGACCCCCTAAGAGTTTCTAACCATGAGTAACAGTAAGGGGAGAGCAAAACAAAGTAGGAGAGTGCACAGACAGGTATGAACTAGGATGGAAGGGAGAATTAGACAACCAACAAGACTGCTGTGTAGAAAGTTACCGTAGTCTTCCTAATGTACGACTCAACCTTTTGCTCCAGAAATACCTCTCTACAGCCGGGGATCAGCATCCCCGGTGCACTCAACTCTTCTCCCACTCTCCCATTGTTAAGGTCTAGGTCTTCACAACTTCCGGTTGTTCATATCTCCTTGAATCTGCAAATCACAGATGTATGGAGGTGGGTCTTTAACTTTCAGAGTACTCTCCAGAAAGATATGTTCCTGAGCAGATCACTGTAAACTTGACACTGAAGCCTCTATTATGAGTGACCAGTGTCAAACTAGGAACTCAAAGCAGTCCTGCCAAATTTTGTCAGACCAGCTCCTATAGGGTGCATAACAGCGATACTACCACTACAATGGGGTTTGGTGAGTTCTCCCTCTAGAACATTTGGGGAAAAAATGGCAAAAATTATGCATTCTACAACACATTTTTTTTTATGAATTCAATTGTTCTGAAGAGTTCTGAAATATTAATATATGATGACCTTACAATCCAGGTTACGGCAGTCTGTATTGGGGCTCTTGAATGATTCCCTCACCATCACCCTCTAACAGTGCCTCTCATCTCTCCATAGCCCCTCTCTCACATGTATTTAATTAGTTTTATAGCACCTCTTTTACCAGTGTAGGGTGTTGTAGCACTTTATATCACATACAGAGACAATGAATAATATGCGGTTAAATCAGTGTGTAAAAATGTTACACAAGAAAAAGGGGACTACAAGGTGTAGAATTCATATGTCTTCCATATTGGAAGGCATTTCTTAAGAGTGCTTGGTCTGAGGAAGCATAAATGCAGGATTCAGAATGTAACACAGTGGTTAGGTATTCTTTAGTAAGAACACTTTATTTCTACACAAACTCCTTTTTAGGACAATTAGGGCAATCAGATCGGTAAAAAAAAAATAACTATCTAACATCTACCATGAGGTTTGCATGCAGCTCTTTGATGGCAGTTCATAGCTCACCGTGCTAGATTATGGTTGTAACTTATGCGCTGCACAGTAACAAAAGGATCAATGTGCCAAAAGCAATATTCCACTGAGTATTTCACATAAAATTCTGTTCTGAGATCTGTGTAGTACACGTTCTTTGTGTCAGGGACATTAACCTTCTGTGCTATCTTAGTAGAGTCAAAAACTACCAATAGACAAAACTCCCATCTTTCTCCAGCAGGTACATTACTCACTAGAGGCTATCTTGGCACTTTTATTGTTGCCTGAAAACTGTTCATTATGCAATGAGCTCTGTAGTGCTTTTAAAACTGCTGCACTGCTACAAAACCAGCCCCCACCCTTCTCGCTTCCTAGGAGAACACCTGATGCCTGGTATGGGCTGTCCGGCCTTGTGAGTGCCCAGAATAATCTCTATTATTTCTTCACCTCAGATTTACTGTTACTGGGCACATCAGGGCTCATTATGGAAATGGCGGGATTCCACGCTGTGTTCATGCTGGAGGTCTAAACATAGACCGCCAGCCCCTTTGAGAACCTGCCGGACGTATAATCAACATTCCACTGGGCCGGCGGGCGGAAACAGTGTTTACACAAGACTACCCAGTGGAATGCTAGGCCAGGACATTGCCGATGTCGTCAATGCCGCAGTGCGGTGGGTGCAGCAGCACCCATCGCTCAAATCAATGCCCGTAAATGTGGCAGTGACCTGCTCAATGGGGCTGTGCACGGGGGCCTCTACACTGCCAATGCCTAATGCATGGGGAGTGAAGTGGCCCCAGGGGAGCCCCGGAGCACCCCTTCCACCTGGCTGGTGGAACACAGGTTATTTTCCCGGAGGGCAGAACTGCTTACAGCACTGCCCTGTCGGATGAAGAATTCCACCATTGTCAGGCTGCCTTTCGGTGGTAGCCTGGCGGTGGTGGAGCGCCACCTGTGGCGGTCCTCCCTGTGTTCATTATGTGGCGGTCAAGACCGCCATGCCAGTGGCGGTAATTTCCGCCACCGCCGGCATGGCGGTCTAGACCGCTGTGTTCATAAAGAGCCCAATTGTTTCATCCAAAGATATAATCGTGATTCCAGTTTTTTGGGAATAGCATTCTGGAATTAGTTTTTTTTCAGCAGCCAAAATTTGTAGGTTAAAAACTTGGGGCATGATTTAAGAAAAGTGGTGTTGCATCTGATGCAGCACCACTTTTCTCGCACCCCTTACTGCCCCCCTAAATCCACCATGTGTGCTCCATATTGAAGATACGGCACGCCATGGCATTAGTTATGGAACTAGCTTCAAAATTTCTGATGCTAATTTGGCGCTTTGCAGGATTAGCGTCAAACGTGTTGATGCTAGACCCATTATAAATAATGGTATACCTCCTTTTAATGGCTGCTTTGTGTAGGTGTTAAAAATGCCTCAAAAAATAGAACAAAGACATCTTTTAGGTTTCTTTGTGCCATTTGTTTGCCCCCCCCAGCCGAGGAACACCCCCCCTTGCATACATGATGCCTGGCACCAGGGGTGACAAAGTGCCGCAATACATGCATTGCAGCACTTTGTAACTATCACGCTGTGAAAAGGCCACCTTAGCATAAAAACACATAACGCTAATGTGGTTGAAGGGGCTCTTAAATCTGCCCCTTGGTTTTATGATTGATCTGATACCTCCCCATGCTGGGCCCATCGTAATTAACAAGCCACTTGTAATCCAGACCGACGTAGTTTTGAGTAAGAGATAACCCAGAGTAAGCCCTAGCACGATCTCTGAAAGAAATTCTCTTATGTATGAAATATGGAGTTATGTATGCTGTCATTACTTTGAATGACTCTCAATGATTGCAGATCTTTAAAAAAATAGTGGACAAAACCACATTCATATAAACACACTTTTGTAGAGGGTGTGGCTAACTTTGAAAGAAGGCAAACTATCTTGATCTTCGCTATGTGCTGCAAACACATGGGCAACATGTACAAGTCCATGTGTGAGTCTGACACCAAAGAAGCTAAAAATGAAAGCATAGAATAGTTGTATAAAGAGGGACTGCTAGCATATACTAAGGTCCAAGACCGCCTCATCTCACCAGAAAATGAGAGCGTTATGGAGCATCTCCCGTGCAAGAAGCACCTAACTTCAGTCAAAATATGTCTCCTCTCAGGGTTGAAATTTTGGAAAGCGAATCCGATGACGAAGGGAAGGCTCTGTGATTGGGATTATTACTTGGATCATTATTAATTCCTTGGCATGCACGATACACAGGTTTGCAGACACCTATAGTGGCTTTGAAGAAGGCCGCTGAGATCGTTTTAATATAGGTCTTTTAACATTGAAGAATATCACTGAGAAAGGGAAACTGTTAGCATTTAAACTTTGGTAATGTCTACTGACAGATCGTTGTTAATGTTACAACACAATAAAATGTAACACATAACCACGATAAAATGTTTCACGGTTTCAAATGAATGATACATTTTCCTAGACCAACTGATGCCGGCAAACTTGCACGAACTGGGAATGAAGGGGCCTGAGTAAAGTATATGGCATTGAGGGGTGCTAAGGCAATGCTGCACCACACCGCAGCCCTGCAGGTGCAAAAAAGAGGAGTCAGGCAGTGTAGAGGATAAAGCAACATCCCTGAATTAAGGAGAGGCCACTTTAAATGTATTTAAAGCAAGCGCTGGCAGAGCTGATAGGTCTAGCTTCCATATGTTTATGCATACACAGATAGGCATGCAGAAATGAATATTGGCTTAACCAAGAGGAGAGCTGACAAACTGCCCCGTCACAGATCCTGGTGGTGAGAAGATAGGACGCAGATGGGACAAAAAAGCAAGTGGAAGCGGGAAAGAGTGGAGAGAAGAATGGCACTCGTGTGAAAGGAGAGGACCGGGAACAGCTGTGAGGATGAGTGGGAAAGGATGGAGTGACTGATGTTGGTGTGGACGGGGGGGAAGTGACAGAGAAGGAGCGCGGACTCAGAGACGTTTCAAGGCATGGGCAAAGTGAGCTCTGGCAGAGGTCTTGCACTGATGATCTTGAACGATTGTTAAAGAGATTGTTTTAAGACAGTTTTCCTTTATATTTAATGTTAGTGGATTGTGAGACTCTGTTATAGACATTTTGCAGAGAAATGTCTATATGTGTTGTGCAACATCCATTCTTTTGAATCAAAAACAGAGCCTCACATATGGGAAATGGGAGACTGTCAGACAGATTATTTCCAGTAATATCAGTGAGCTGCTGCTGTGTTACAATATGAAAAACACGGGTCACTGTCCCTGGATATTGGATGTAAACACATTTAGAATCTGAAGGGATGTGCCTGTGCACTGTTAGTGACCTGGCTAAATATGACTTGAAAGAGCTAAAACTGGATCATAAATTCAAAGCTGTTCCGAACAGGGCCCCAAAAAATTCAAATAGCACAGGGCCCCCTAGAATCCTTAAGATGTCTCTGCCCCAGCATCAGGAAGAGAACATGTGAAAATGAGGAGGAGAGCCTGGCTATGGGCATGGAGGAGAATGGAAGAGAATGAGGGATGGGCGCAGTGTTTGTAGATGGGAACACCTGAACTAAGAATGTTGGTTTTAAGCCTTTCTTGTGAGTGTTAATACTTTGGGATGGCCATTTTGAGGTCAGCCATCCCTATCTGGAAGCAACGCGGCCACTATATTATGGAGAGGCTTATACTCAAGTCCTCACAAAAGAGAAAAAAAATGACCGCTGTAGTCAGAATAAACATTGCTTTATGAGTACAATGCACGTATGACATAAATATTTGCATGTGTGATTACTGAGGGCCTGATTTAGAACTGGGCAAATGGGTCAACAATGTGAAAGATATCCTGTCCGCTGAATTAAAAGTGCCATTGGAGATAATGCTCTTGCAATAAGGCAGAAAGGAAGTCCCTCACTTTTGTGATGGTGTAAACAGGGCTGGTTTTAGCGTTGGTGGCGCCCAGTGTAGCAGTCTTTTTTGGCATCCCCCACCCCATGACCACCTCCTCGGATTCCTTCACTACCACCCGGCAAATGTGCTCTCATCGCTCCATGGGCCCTCTCACACACATTTCATTTGTTTTAAAGCACTTGTAAAGTCTGGCTTTACTAACCCACTCAGCTATACACCTAAAACATAGTTCTGTTCTTTACAGCAGCCATATTAACTTTCCGTGCAACTTTATTTTGAGTCAAAATTGCCACTGGACAAAACTCTGATCTCTCTCTCTAAAAAGAATATTTTAATAACAAAAGTTATCTTGGCATTTTAATTACTTCCTGAAGGCTGGACGCACAAGCAACTTCTCCGCAGGTGCTTTTAAATCACAAGTTGCGTAAGTTATTGATAAACACAGCACCCCCCTGAGGTCATCGCCCTCCATCCAGGTTAGCACCTGGTGCAGCCGCATCAGTCGCACCGCCCTGGAGCCGGCCCTGGGTGTAACAAGTCCCCTGAACTTTAAATCATGCCCTGAGTGTACTGTTTACATATGATACATTCCCTAATGCATTCCAAGGCAAACACTCCATAGGAGGTGAAATAATACACTGAACATTCAATGGCATTTGATGAATGATTATACCTCCCGTGGGAGTGGCTAAAAGACCCTTGTATGTACAGCTAATGAATTATTAACACACCTGCAGATCAAATAGTAAATGTTAGGGCAAAAAAGCTAGTTTATATCTCCACCCCAGCTGCACCTCATGCAAAAAAGCAATGTAACATTCGAGTAACAAATGAATCCTATGTCTCTGGGTTTGCTTGTTTGTATGATGCGTTGCACAGAATCTAATTGACTGCCTCAATGCCCGCTCCTGTGCTGTTTGCATGAACAGAATAAATACCATCTCCAAACTCAGCCTTCAGTGATATAGCAAAATGAAATGTGCTTACTATAATAGGCAGTCTACTCAGCAAAACCCAGGAAATCAGATATGACATTACAACTTGTATCTGTTTTCTGCTTAAAACTTGCCTGCAGATATACCAATTACTGTGCTCCCTCCGAGTTACATTTCTAGTTTCAGTTTCAAAGCAGATGACTAGATCTTGTATGAGGTAGCCATAAGTGAACAAGTCATAATAGTCAAGCTGAAAGAAGAACAGAAAGCGACAGCACAGGGTCACACGATGAGAAGAAATCCCGCAGAGGAGCTGAACTTGCTGTCACCTTGTTACTGCTGATGCGGCAAGAGCCTTGTCAAGACAAGTGTAAAAAGAATGTGGCAAAACAAAAATACAAGCCTAATACCCTATTACAACAAGCTGTGAAAACAGCCTACGGAGAATTATAGAAAATATTTTAATTCAGAACCAAAGACAAACCAACATGTAAAACAAAAAAATACATGTTCTACCTTTTAATTACAAAGCACCCTGCCCAGTGTGTTATGCAGGGCCTACCATAGAGGTGAGGTATTTGTAATAAAATGGGAGTTTAAGGCTTGGCAAAGGGTTTTAAATGCCAAGTCGACATTGTAGTGGGGCACTGCCTTCAGGCTGCAATGACAGGCTTGGGACACGTTTTAAGGTGTTTCAAAGTGGGTGGCCCGATAAGTGCTGCAGGCCCACTGGTAGCATTTAATTTATAGGCCCTGGGTATATAGTATACCACACTGCAAGGGACTTACATGTAAATTAATTATGCCAATCAGGTAAATGCCAATCAAACCCTGTATAGGGGAGTGAGGACAAGCACTTTAGCACTGGTTAGTAGTGGTAAAGTGCACAGAATCCTAAGGCCAACCAGCAAAAATCTAACAAAAGGTAGGAGGAGGAAGGCAAACATTTGGGGGGTGACCCTGTAGGAAAGGCCATTTCCTACATGCTACATACAAGGTCCAAAGTGAATGAAAGCCAATCAAGGTTGTTATAAAAATTAATATATTGATTTTTTTGCCTAATGCCCATTTAGCATGTCTACCAAATAGTAGCTGTGTAGCTCACTGCTTTGTCACTTTTCCATTTTGTTGCACAGGAGCACATTAGGAAGATGCTTTTTGTTTGGCTTGTTGGATATATATTTACTGAAGAAAAACAAATGTTACACCGAAGTTATAGTAAGGAAATGGAATTAAAAAAAAAACATTGCAATTCACTCAAAAAGCCAAAGGTTACAGGGACATTATATTTAGGCCACATTTTAAATGTACTGAACCACAGAAATTCACCTGTTATAGTTAGAGATCATTTGGGTAACTATAACTTGTGTTCTAAAGTAACTATAACTCGTGTCGCCTCCATGCACAATTGTTTATGAATTATTTTACAGCAAATGTTACAGTGATGTTATCAGTGATGTTTTAAAATATGTCATGAGAGTTGTAATATCTGGGGTAATTAGCAGAGCATGGCAAGGCCACGAGTTATAGTTACCTTAGGGTACCTTTGTTTTTTTCAGTGAATTTCTAGATTTTTTTTAACATAAAGTAATATTAATTACTAAACATTAATCTAACTACCGCCGTGCATATCCTCTGACTCCCGTCTCCTGCAGGAGCCAGCATTGCTCCTGCATACAGGGATCTGCTTTAAATAGCAGCTGAGTGTGGGAGCGATGTATTTATCTTTTTTCCTGCACACGTTTTAGCGTGCAGGAAAAGAGATTAAAACTCTGCTTTCAGCAAGCGGGAGCTGTTTGACAGCTCCTGCTTGCTGAAAGTGGAGTTATGTTTGCTTTTGCTTGGCAGGAGCTGTCAGCTCCCGCCAAGCAAAAGCAAACAGCTACCTTCCAAGGGAAAGCACTTTGGAAGGTACCAGAAGCCGGCTCTGGGGGATGGAGGTCCACCTTCATTTCATTTTGGCCCCAGGAATGTGGTGGTCCCCAGGGGTTTGTGATGGAACTCTTTCTTTAAATGTATTTTTAGCTCTGAGGAGGTGGTGGTCCCCGGGCCCAGGAGGGGCTGCATGTACCCCCCGCATACATAACATTTATTGGTCCAGGTAGGTGGCAGTCCCCGGGGCTTTAATAAGCCCATGGAGGGGGGTCACTGTGCCCCCTTTCTATATCTTGTGACTGCCCCAGGACCTGGCCCACCTGGGGGTAAAATGAAAAACAAGCGCAGGTGACCTGCTTCCTTTTTTTTCTTAAGTCCATTGTGGAATTGGCAAATATTCACAATTTTTGCAGTGAATTAAAAAATATGATTTTAAACCTTGGGTTTCCTTGGGGACTCCATGGACCAAGGCTAGAGGGTTAGGGTAACAGTACCCTGCTCTTTTTTCTCTTTTTTTTTTATTGGTTGAAGTGTTTGCTTCCAATCAGACCTTTGCATGAGATCAGCAGTATTTGTGAAGTGGCAGCGACCCTAGTTATACAAATGTGTATTGCCTTTCATTTCTCCTATACTACTGAATGGATTTGCACCAAATTATCAAAGGATCATCTACAGACTAAAAGGTACCTTCATGCCAAAGTTTGTGTAAGTCCATCCAGCGGTTCAGGCTGCAGTAGTGTCTAAAGAGTCTAATGGAATTAACATGGAAACAGCACTTCTTTAACCCCATTTTATCGTAGTCCCCGCCTGATGAATCAACCTGAAACTTTTCATGCACAACAAGTCCCTGCAGAGAATTTTTTTGGAAAACTTTGTGAAGATTCATCAAATGGTGCCGAAGATATGGGCAAGTCAAAAAATGCTTTTTCTATGGAAACCAGGTCCAAACTATAACTACCTACTTGCAACCACATTCAAAAATAAGGATACGATATAGAGTAGTGAGATATGAGTACTATAGTGTATCATTGCACTTCCAATAACAGGTATAATATGAATATCTGCCCAGTTTGATACATTGAAATCAGGTTTATGAAGTGGCAACTCACATTTGTAATTGTAAATTGAATTAACTAATTTTACTGGAATCCCTTTGTGATACTCATTCCCGATAATTTGTTCTAAAGAGTGGGATAGTCTTTCATTTATGTTTGATGTTTTAACGATTGTATGTGTGTGTAATACGGGTGAAAATTGTGCTGCGTGTCATGTGATCAAGGTCTGTGTTGTGGCTGAAACACTTCATGGCAGATTAAGGACGAATAAAACATTTGGTGATCGTCAGTGGTGGTTTGCTCCTGAATCTTTATGAGTGCTGACATATATAGTTATGACCATGTTTCTATAGAAAAAAAAGTTTTTGGACTTGCCTATATCTTTTGGCACTGTTTGACAAATCTTCACGAAATTTCACCCAATAAAATGCCCTGGTGATTCTTGTTGCACATGGAATGTTTTGGGGTGATCTGTCAAGTGGGGGCCGAGAAGAAGGGGGGTGTCATACAATGTGAGATTCACATGTTAATTCCCATAGGAGTTTTGAACATGACTACAGCCCGAACCTCTGGATGGAATTACACCAAATTTGTCAGCAAGGTAACTTGTGGTATGCAGAATGTGCTTTCTGATATTTGATGTAAATCCATTCAGTAATTGTTGAGAAATTAAAAGAAATCCAAATTAGTATATCTGGGCTGGCTCCTGCTTTGTCCTGGGGTGCCGAACCCTGGGATGTAGCTGTTTGTTCTGACTTGGAGGGAAGTTTGTCAGCTCCTGCCAAGTCAGAGCAAACACTTAACTTTCTGCAAGTGAGAGCTGTCAAACAACTCTCACTTGCAGAAAGTGAAGTTTTCATCTGTTTCCTTGCACACAGATATGTGTGCATGGAAACAGATGAAAACATTGCTCCTGCAAGCAGGGAGTTGCTATTTGAAGTAGCTCCCTGCTTGCGGGAGCAATGCTGGCTCCAACAGGACCTGGGGTGCCTACTAAGACAGAAGAGCCCTTGAGGCTCCCATCGCCTTGTAATTGTCCTGTTCACTTCTCTGTAAAATGTTGAAGTAGCAAATTAATAAAAATATCATTGTCCTTACACCATTTTCCAGAGAGTGTAAAGAATCTATTATACTAGTACTCACTGACGTTTTGTACTTTTTAGAATGTATATAGAACTAACTGTTTGGTTTAAAATTTGTCAATGAACTTGACCTGTTCAAAAATAAACCCATGCGTTTGGTTGTATGTGATGTAATAGAAAAACAATCTTATGGAACACCATTACTGAGAAACCATTTCATCTAAACTGTTTAATGGAAATTTTCAGAATGAATGGCAATTTCCATTTCATTGACTCTAATTCACAGAATGTATGTTTGTTTGAAATTGGATTTTGCATGCTACTTTTAAAGGTGTAAATCAATTGTTGCAGGTCTTACTTTCAGAAACAGTTTTTTGGAGGTATTTTTTTCTGTTCTTTACTTAAGGGGAAATATTTTAGATGTATCTCATTTACTTTGTCAATTAATTTGGATGCTTTTAATTCACTGACCTCTCAGCACCCAAACACACCATACATCCCTGCTATATAAAATCCCTTCCACCACCAGAACTACAGCCATTCCTCAGCCCTAAAAGTCCTTTCTACACCTACGCTCCTACCCTCCTGGAATTCTAAAACCCCACAGTACCTGTAAACACTTCCTTTCCAGGACAGCTCAAATCTCTTTCTACGCCTAAGTCCCATCCACCCCTGACACCTTGAAAACCCTCACCACACCCACACTATTCCCATCCCTGAATGCTAAAAAAACTTTCCCCACTCTTAGACACCATCCATCATTGACCCCTAAAACATTCTCATCATCCTTAAAATCTAGCCATCCCTGTACCCTAAAAAACTCTTTCCACATCTAAATTCCACAAATCATTGAATCCTAAAATCCCCCACCACTCTAAACTCCACCCAATCCTGAACTCTAAAAACTCTTCACCCAAAACCTCTACCCATCACTGAAACTTAAAACCCTCACCGGCCCTAAACTCTGCCTATCCATGAACCCTAAAATTCATCAACACTAGGCCTGAGCAAAATTATAACTAAACCAGAGTAATCTGAGTAACTTCAATACTTACATATTACTCTTTACAAAATTATGCAATTACTACATCTTCAGTAATAAAGAGTAGTTTGGGGCAAAAATCTTACCATAGGAGCACAGGAAAAACAAATTTAGGGGCATATTTATAAGCCCCTAGTGCCAACTTGCTCCACTATTTCTTTTTTTACACTAATGTGGTCCAACAATGTCAAAATCCTTGTGCCATATTTACAAAGTGGCGCAATGCATGCATTGCACCACTTTGTAACCCTTTGTGCTACATTATTCCTGCACCCGGCATAATGTATGGAAAAGGGATGTTCCCCAGATAGGGGGCTGAAAAAATGGGGCCAGGAAATATTATAAATTTCCTTGTGTCATTTTATACAGCACTTTTAATGCTTGCTCAGAGCAGGCATTAAAAGGGGGCTTCCATTATTTATAATGGGCCCCCATGCACTCTGCAGGAGTAGCGCCAATATGTTGGCACTACTCCTGCAGAGTACATCAATAGCATCAATAAAAATGATGCTATTTCCCCCTACCCTGCTCCATGATGTGCAGCAACACTTTACTTAAATATGCCCCTAAGAGAGAGCAAGGGGCTGCTGTCAACTGCTGTTTGTATCCTGTAACATTTTGTTCAAAATGCACCCTTGGGTCTATTTTGGATGTGGTGGTTCATTTTGCACTAAGAAAATAGTGCATAGTGCTGGATTATGCTTCCCAGTAATTACACATAATTACAAGTACTTTTGCAGTAATTATGAGTAATTATGTCAGTTATTCCCATCCCTACTCAACACACCTTCACTCCACCCATTCCTGAAATTTAAAAACTCCTCACATCCCTAAACTTCACTCATTTGGGAATTGTAACAAGCTTTCACCACCACTAAACTCCACCTGTTAATGACACCTAAAATACCCTCACCATCCCTAAGCTCCACCCATCCTGAACCCTAAAAACTTCTTTCCATGCCTGAAGTCCACCCATTCCTTACCCCTGGAACCCCATCATCACCCCCAAAATATTACCCATCCCAGAACCAAAAAAAGTCATAGGTCTTAAACACCACCCAAGTTTAATGCAATATTGGATTTTTCCTTTAAAGTATTTTTCCAATAAAATGTGTTTATTAATTGTAATTTATTTTTTGATTTCCTTAAAGTTGTCTTTCCTTAAAATTAGTTTTCAATAGTTTGGTTTCCTCCAGTTTTCATTTTTTTATTAATTCACATCCTTAATCCCATATACTATGGGCCTGGTTTAGAGTTTGGGGGACAAGTCACTCCATCACAAATGTGAAGAGTTTCCTGTCCATCACATTATGATTTTCATAGGCTACTATGGGATCGTAACAGGGTGAATGGGATATCCGTCACATTGGTAATGGAGTAAATACCTTTTCCGAACTCTAAATCACGCCCATATCTGAAGAGGTCAATTGTGAAATCAAATGTTCCAGTGTCAACATCAGGGCAGTGCGCGCTCTACGGTCGACTAGAATGCAAAAACCCAGCACTTTCAAGATAACATAATTTATGCATTGTGCTGTTATGCTGTTGTTTAACCTTTTGCATTGCAGAATTTAATCCTGAAGACTTATGTTCAAGGTGCTTATAAACACTGTTCATTTGCAATGTACTGCTGCAGGCTTTCAGAGTGTATAAGGGTGTGGTCCCTTTCCAGGGCCTTCTAGAAGCTTTCCCTGCAGCATGCCTGGGTGTGGTTTGTGGGCTGGGCCAAGACTCTGTATAAAGGAGCCAGCCCAGCTCCACGTGCTCACGATTCAGAGGTCCCAGTGCAGAGCAGCAGCAACTTCCTGAGCTCCTGTTCCAGAGGCCTACTTTGATCTTCCAGGCCTTGCCCTTTCACTTTGTCGGTGATTCTTGATCAGGGCGGTAAGACGGAGGTGGGGTTGGGTCCCCGATCCCGTTCTCGAAGGTTTTCGAGTTCTTGGGCCTAATTAGCATGATAAAACAATTTTGCTCTTGTGCGTGTGAATGTGCGCTTGATGTTTTCTGACTTGCGAGTCTTTACTTGTGTACAAATCTTGATATTCATTGTGCGCTACCATTTTATGGCATTCTCAAGGTAGCATTCGAATTGGCAAGACGCGCGATTCATTTCCTGTGCTTAATTCATTTTATTCATAGTACGCTACCGTTTCTTGGCATTCATGTGGTGCTATTCGAATCGGCAAGACGCACGATTAATTTCTTGTGCTTACTTCATGATATTCAGTGTGCGCTACCATTTCTTGACATTCACATGGTGGCCTTCGAATCGGCAAGACGCGTGATTAATTTATTGAGCGTAATTCATGATATTCAGTGTGCGCTACCATTCCTTAGCATTAACATGGTGGCCTTCGAATCGGCAAGACGCGCGATTCATTTCTTGTGCGTAATTCATGATATTCAGTGTGAGCTACCATTCCTTGGTATTCACTTGGTGGTATTCGAATCAGCAAGACGCGCGATTCATTTCTCGTGTCTAACTCATGCTATTCTTTGTGCACAATCATTTCATGGCATTTACAAATGTTTGTGGAACTCTGCAATGTGCGCAATTCATGTTCCGGCATTTTAAGAAAACTAAAGTGTTATATTGTATGTGCATAATAAGTCCCTCAAGTACAGTTCATATGGTCTTATAGAAATCATTCAGATTATTTCCTGGTCATCATGCAAAAGACTATGCTTGAACTTGAAAGTGTAATTCTAGAAGGTTCTGATGTTTCTAATCCATGTGTAACATTTAATTGAGTGGTTCATTGGAAAGTTGTATTAATCTTTCTTGATTCCCTCACAGGTATCCAGACATCTTGAGGCCTAGTTATTTAAGTCCATGCTTAAGTTATCCATGTTTCCAGTATGACAATGCTTAGAGTCATAGCCTAGTAATGATTAATATGATATAATCTTGATATTGTGTGTTTTAACCTTTTTGCTTCCTATAGGTCTCCTTCCCAGCTGTTCCCTACCTAACCCCCTTTTCCCCACTTGGACTCTCTTAGACTCTGTGTCATTCTAATCAGAGTATTGAAGCTGTCTTGTGGTGGATGTGTTGGGAACGTGCACAGACCCCGAGGATCTGGTGACTCTGACACCAGTGCATGATCTAATATAATCTCAAACAGACCTTGTTTGCTGGTGACACTAGACACTTAGAGGCAGATTTATGGATAGTGGCGCTGCACCGAGTGCAGTACCACTTTTCCTGCGTCCGTTAGCACTCTCCTACTGTCACCATGTGTGCACCATATTTAAAATACGGCACACCATGGCTCAGGGTAGTGGGCAATAGCATAATTTCTTTTTATGTACTCTGCAGGATTAGTGCCAAAATGTTACATAGTACATGGGGCCCAATCTAAAGAATGGAAGCCCCCTTTTAATGCTTGCTCTTGAGGAGGCGTTAAAAAGTGCCATGAAAAAATGGCGCAAGGAAATCTCATAGATTTCCTTGGGCCATTTTTCCAGCTCCCCTAGCGGGGGAACACCCCCTTTGCATACATTATGCCTGGTGAAGGCATAATGTAGCACAAAAGGTTACAGAATGGCGCAATGCATGCATTGTGCCACTCTGTAAATATGGTGCAGGGATTTCAGCCTCATTGGGCCACATTAACGTAAAAAACAATGATGTTCCTGTGGCGCAAGGTGGCGCTAGGGCAATATAAATACGCTCCTTATTGCTTTAAATACTGTTTCACACCTCCATCTTGGGCAGTAATTAAAACTGTATCCCCATTGAGTAACCTTTCAAAGTATCGGCCTTCATATTTATTAAAAAGGGACAAGATAGTTGTTAACCCATTTCAACATATATATAAAAAAGAAGGAGACTTTCCTGATCAGTGGATTGTGAACAAGAGAATGGACGAACATGTCAATGTACAGTCCATTAACTGGGGGGATACGTGCTTAAAAAGAGGATGTGCTAAAAGTCTCTGACAACAGAGGCCCAAAGGATAATGTGGAGGGCATGGGAAAGCATATACATTCTCAATCTTTATAATATGTAAATGCCACAGAATGGTTTGGATGCCTTTGATGGGCTAGGGCTGGGTATTTTTTCAAACTTCTTTCAAGTTGTGATCGAGACAAATAACTTTATGAGTTTGGATAAACATAATTTATTTACGCCTATGTGAAACGGGATATGTGTTTTGTTATAGACACAGGACATCACATTTATAAATGGAGGAAGAGGACGTTTAGGTGTCTCAGCCTACGACAAGCTTGTTGCTTTGGGCGACCTTTGCACTTATATCGTTCATTGATTTATTTTAACAAATATGAAAAGTTAGATCTACACATTCTAATACATTAAGTACAAAAATTAAATGAGTGTGCCTCTTTTAACTAGTAGGGGGTTGGAAGTTTCAGCCCAATACATAAAGGCATTTGTAAACATGTGAGTAATACTACTTGGCCTGCTCATAAATACCTTTTTGAAATGGCCCATATATATAGTGTGATTACAACGGTCATCTAATGTCACTGATAATTAGCAAGCTCCTTTTGATTAGGGGTGGGAGAAGAATTCCATGCCGCTGTTGGAGCTCGCAGAGTTTTGCCCACTCCGCACAGAGCACGGCATTTTTAAAAACTCTGGAAAGTGGCAGAGAGCAGAGACTTTTCTTGCGTGGCTCGCTAACATTAAGTTGCTGAACATGAGTAATTGCTAAACTTGCAAGCATAAGCAAGATTTCAAAACACTTGCGGCCGCTACCACCTGCATTGAGAAAGCAGCCACTCACATTGAAGAAGCTGCTGCTCTAGTATACAATCTACTAGAGCAGCAGAAAGAAGTTAGCGCCCTTTGGCGCTCTGCGTGATGCTATTTGTGCTGACTTTACTGGGCTGGAGAAACTCCTGGTGCTGAAAATCAGTGTGAACACCATGACTTATCCAAATGCCGCTGCTCACGGAACTCTGCGTAGCACAGCAGAGGTTTTTCTGTGCTTTGTGGAGTTCCGCGTGGAAGAACTCCGTAAACTCCGCCCAGACCTACTTTTGATTTAATGTAATTAGTTATCAGGTTTGTAGAGTGAAATGTCCTATACCCACATGGATTTCCATTATATTATCAAATACAACTTTGGAATTTAAAAAACACACGTAAGATGGTGAATGCCAAGATTTAGGGGGTCATTACGACCCTGGCGGTCAGAGACCGCCAGGGGTAATGTAGCGTCCGTACCACCAACAGGCTGGCTGTACGGAGACCCTTATTACTGCCGGGGCCGGCGGTTTCCCGCCGTTTTAGCCCCGGCGGTGATAATCCGCCAGGGCAGCGCTGCAAGCAGCGCTGCCCTGGGGATTATGACACCCCTACCGCCAGCCTGTTTCTGGCGGTTTGCACTGCCAGGAAGAGGCTGGCGGTAAGGGGTGTCCTGGGGCCCATGGGGGTCCCTGCACTGGCCATGCCAATGGCATGGGCAGTGCAGGGGCCCCCTAACAGGGCCCCGACCAGCTTTTCACTGTCTGCATAGCAGACAGTGAAAAGCGCGACGGGTGCTACTGCACCCGTCGCACGGCCGCAACACCGCAGGGTCCATTAGGAGCCAGCTCCTATGTTGCGGCCTCATCCCCGCTGGGCCAGCGGGCGCAAACTTGGTTTGCGCCCGCCGGCCCAGCGGGGATGTCGTAATGGGGGCCGCGGGAGGGCGGCCGCATTGGCGGCCGCACGGGGGTTACCGCTTGGCGGGCGGCAAGGTCGTAATGACCCCCTTAATGTGTATCAGGCTCCAGCAAAATAGGTGTCAGCAACTACTTTCTCTGAGGTTGATAAAAACCACAAATCAATAAGGAATGAAGTTAAGATTCGATCGAATTCAAGGCACCTACACAATTTTAGCTAAAAAAAATTGTTTTTAAACAATTTGATAGAATCTAATGCTGTGGATTAAAAAGGTCCATGCTCAGTAATTTTCACAGATTTAACACATTCTTTCCATGTTAAGAGCCTGCCAGACACGTTTCAAGTAAATCACATAAGGTCAGTGATTTTCAGCCCTTCATTAGAAACGCATCAGAATCCAATGACTTCTCATGCTTACTGCATTCAATCATTTAACGCTGAGAATAGAAACGGAAGTTCATGCCTTTTCTAGTGAACGTAATTCCTTCTCATTTCCTTATTAATAGAGAGGAATACATGGGTAAATGGACCGAAATTCACTGGGTCCGGCTGGGACAGAAATTAGGGCCCGGCACCCAAATAAAAGTGGCTCCAATTAGTGAGTTAAAAATCGAAAACATCGGCCCTTATTTGCAAGTTTTGAACTTGCAAAGACACGCCGAATAAGTGTTGTGCAAGCATTGGTCCACTGCATGGATTTGAGTTTACTGCAGACAATGTTTGTTTTAATATCGGGAGAATCATTACCAGCCCAACAGACTACAAAACATGCCCTACGACGGCCACAAAGCGGCCCACACACTGGTCTGTCAGACCGGCCCTTGGAGCACTGCCTCATTGCCCTATAGGCTAGTCCGACCCTAAACGTTCACAGTATGCACACTGCAATGCATTTCCTACGCTACTCCAGCTGTACAAATATTTCAGGTAAAAACTTAAAAAAATATTTATTTTGATTCCTATTTAGTATTTTGAAGCTATTTGTAGGAACTTCAAGGAAAAGGGAATGCATCCTAATTGTCATTATTTGAGTGGCAGTTATATTAAATAGTATTGCTCGTACTCATAGGCTATAACGGCTGCTATTGCCCTGCAGGTAAAGGCAATAAAGTCATTGGCATCCCACTCTAATTCCAAATGGGGCCATAACTAGAAGTATCTCATTTCTCTGGGCAATCTCAGGGTTCCACATATTGCAGCCCGAAATTCTGTTCCTTTGAAGTTACTGATGGCCCTCGTTTTGGTAATTCCAGGGGCCAGAGTTCTAGGTCCAGCTATAGGGAACACCTAATACGCGCTTACATAGGGTGCATTAACCTGCACAGAAAGCTAACCGTAAGCATTCAGTAGTTGTGTTGAGTTTCAAAACCACAATGACATTATTTGATCCCCTTGTGTCCAGTGCCTACTAAGCAGTCACAACATTTTTAAGCAAGGCTTTTAGTTCCTTGAATGGACATTCGGGACTCTCCCAGTCATTGACTGTCACGCATTACAACTATTTAACCTTGCATATAGAAACGTCTGCTGTGGCATCCATCAATGGAGTAACGTGGAATTGCCTTAGCTCCACATTACAACTTCATATTAAACCCAGTGATGGAAACCATGCAGTGCGCTCAATTTCACCTAAGTATATGGTGGGCTGCTTTCTCTACATTAACGGCACATTCCTGTTAGCAAACATTATGCCATACTTTCCACCTTTTCAGAGCAGTAGAACGTTTCTCTTAACTCCACACGATTGTGTGCGTGCATTCAGCATTTGCCCCTGCACAGTGACCACTTGAGTTTGGATACCGTGCAACGCTGTCAGAATCCTGTTTGGTTACTGACTTAGAATATAGATGCTGATACATATGTTGTTTACAACAAACATTCAGAATAACATATAATGTAGTAATTAATTGGAAAATCGACAACACAGCCGTTTATGTGATATTTTTATCAAATGCGGCAGGCACTTTTCCAATTAAATGTATTATACTTAGGCATATTTTAGAAAGAGGGAATTGGTTCAACAACAGAACATGTATGATTAATGAATGGAACAGTGCATCTAAATTTGCAGAAAGTCATAGTTTCCTTTTATGATTCATACATAACACTGAACAGAGCAGCAGCAATAGTAGTCTACAGGTTGCAGAACATACACAGTTTACCATTGATTGAGTCTTGTGTTCACATTCTACATTCAGGGCCTGATTTAAATTTGGCAGAGGGGTTTCTCCATCAGAACAGTGACGGATATTCCATACACCGAAATCTAAATCCCATAGGAAATAATGGGATTTAGATTTCGGCGGAGGGGATATCCGCTACCCTTGTGATGGAGTAACTCATCTGTGAATATCCAAATAAGGCCCTTCGGCCCATATTTATACTTGCTTTGCGCTGAATTAGCATAATTTTTTTAATGCTAATTTAACACAAACTGAACTCCATATTTAAATTTGGATGCTAGACCTGTCTAGCATCAAACTATTGGAGTTAACATAATTTTTTGGATGCTCAAAACCACCTTGGGTCAATGAGATGCATGGTAAGTGTTCGCATCCAAAGAAATTACTCTAAGCCCCTAGCGCCATATTTATCCACCTGGGCAAAAGTGACTCACGGGTGGGATGCGGACCCAAAAAATGAAGTTAACTCCGATTTGTGCCAAATTTTAACACCTTGGTCACACCAGGCGTTAAAATGAGGCCCACACACCACTACTTAAGGAAGACACACAGAAGCAACATTATCAACCCACAGGACAAGATGAAAGTGCTACTGCTCCAGCTTGCAAAACGACTCAGAGGACAGCAACAATTACAACAACCACCACTACTGCAGCAACAACAACCACCACAACGGGCCTGCAAAAGGAAACGCCGAAGGCAGAAGAGGATATTCCAAAACAGGACAACCCTCCTTTGTCTCAAGGAACAAGATATCATAAGGACAAACAGACTCAACCAACAAGCCATACTACAACTGCTGGACCACATTGAGCGACAGATCACAGCCAGCCTGCAAACCCCACACAATATACCACTTGTGACAAAGCTGCTTGCTGTCCTGCACATGCTGGCAAGTGACTCATTTCAAACAACGGGTGCCCTCGTTGATGGTGTGTCACAGCCGTCATTCTCGGTGTTCTTGCCAAAGGTGTTAGATGCAATTATCTCTCTGACACCCCGCCACATCAGCTTCCCCAACACCCAGCAAATGCAGCAGGAGATAAAACAGGGGTTCTACCAATTTGATGGCTTCCCGCATGTGCTCAGTGGAATTGACTGCACCCATGTCTGACTTGTTCCACCTGCAGCAACACAGCATTTATACCAGGACTGCAAACACATGCATTCCATAAATGTGCAGGCCACAGTGGACCACTGGGGACTATTCACAAACATTCTGGCCATGTACACACAGGGCACAGCAGGATCAATGAACACTTTCAGGATGGCCAATATGGAAATGGCCTACTTGTGGGTAAGTCAACAAAACTAGCAATATACACACAACACACCAACCCTGTAGGACACACAAGACATACACCACTCCAAAAACACATGGCCAGGGTAACACAGATGTGCAGGTAACAACACATATGCACCATGCTGCAGTTCAGCACAATCAGTGCACGCTACAAACACATTTATCCACATGTATGTAACACACCCACACCTTGACAGGCACACCACGTGAAGGACAGGTGGAGATGTGTACCCTTTTCAAACAGAAGATATACACAAACCATTACAAGTGCCCACAGGTTACCCACTATGTACACTTCACACACACAGTACACCAAACAAAGAATAGTAGAGCAATGTCAACGGCATACACTATGCTCATGTAACATGAGTCACTCATAGGCACAGATCCCTCAAGTCATGCCGTGCAAGTCTCTGCCAGAACAAACATCAAATGCCAGACAAATCGTGCCAATACCAACCACATTTCATCAACACATACCTGAGTTACCTGTAGTGTGCATACACATCTGCCTGATGCATCGGTTCACACACATAGGAATACAACACTAAAGGCCATCCCACACCATGTGCCAGAGTTGTTAGAAGTGGCACCACACATATTGTAGTGCCACCACACATGCACCACTTACTGACCCACAACACCATCATGTATGTACCATAAGCAATAAATGGTCCACCATGGGGAAGAGTCAGTGTTAGACAGTGCAGATCATTGATGCCATATTCGGACCTTGTAGGAGTATTTAAGACATCACTGATCTCACATGCACGTTGCTAAGGGACACATTTGCTAAGTAGCTGAGCTCCATCCCATATCATGCACTGTGCATGTGCTGACAGTATACATGCTGATTCATATTTTAGAAGATAGGAGAGACACTGGTAGTAATGTTGATCATCCTGAAACAATGGGATACACACCCTTGGACACCTGATGGATGGCACAAACATCAGCTGCCACTCAGGATCACTATGTAAGAGCCCCCAGTGCCATTGTAATGGCCTGCAATGTATGTGCAAGTTTGCAGATGACCACTCTTTTGTGACTTAAAGCCACATTGTAAATCGTCCACCCTCCCATGCAGCACTTAGCATGGAAGGGGTGTGCAATGCGTGTTGTTGCAGGTCTGTCACCACAAGATACATAGCATGATGATGCTGACTCAGATGTAGGTATCACCTAAAACCTGAGGCAGGGTCAACATCAAACACCATCCCAGGGGTGCCGTTTGAAGTTCGCAATAAGGAAATAGACTGTGATTTGACCTCACATGAATGTGCCACCTATGCATGCTGCATACTGCTGCACACACAGAAAGAGCCAATTGTCCATCAAAACATATATATATATATCGGAAGGTGTCCCTTCCTGCACAGATACATGCACCTCCACAGTGAAGCTAGCCAAGCACCCTGGTGCAAGATTGGTAGTGTTGGTGCATGGCTGCATGTTAGGAGCTGGCGCAGGGGAGAACAAAGGGTTGCGTAATAGAATGTTACACATGGTGAATTCCTGCATAGTGAACATGGTGCAGCACTGTGCTACTAATGTTGGAGCTGTGTTGTGCATTGTCACTTACACATTAAAATGGGCATAAGTGTTGCACGGCATCTGTAATGACACATGTCAAAATGGCTGGGATGTCCAGGCTCTGTGGGGCTACCACATTGTCACCAAATCTGACCCCATTGTGTTGTGAGGATGTGTCATGTCCCCTGTAGTGATAGCACACTGATACAAGGGTGCACTACACAACACATGGTACATACATACTGAGCATCAGTTAGGATTCCAAATCATATGTCCCAGGTCATTGAGCCAATACCCAAGATTGTCATGTTCAACAACACAGTGCTAATAAAACTTTGCACAAGGACAGGAACTCACACCATACCACAAACACGATGAGTCACAACCAACTCAAAATAACAACTGCCGTGCTACATCACAAACCGGTTGCAAGCCTTAACAACAACTAACACCTTTTCTCTTTTGCAGGGGATCAGGGTCATGGCATACAGCTATGGATGCTGACCCATTTGCAAACCCAAGCGCAGCAGCAGAGCATGCATACAGTGAGGGACATCGTAAGGCACGCAATATAGTGGAAAGGACATTTGGCATACTGAAATCAAAATTAAGATGCCTGGACCTAACAGGAGGTAGCCTCCTACGAGCACCACCCACTGTGTGTAAAATCATCCTGATGCGTGCCATCCTGCACAACATATGTGTGTGGATGAACGTTTCTATGCATGATCAGGTTGATGATCTGCCTGAGGAGGAGGATGGTGGGATGATATGGAGGGGGAACAGCACAACAAAGCTGCTGGGGTATGCCAGAGACAACACATAGTTGAGAACTTTTACTCATAAGAAACACTTAATTCACCTTGTCAATTTTGTAAATAAACATTTCACTTATACAGCCAATCCTGCTTTGGTCTCTTCAATCTCCACTACATATACCATGTGAATGTGAGGCTAACCGCAGGGAGTATGTCACAAATACGAATCTGACAAGTGCTCTTGCAACATCATATGTGATGTGGAAGATTGTACTGCCACCATCACACACATCACTAACAGCCTTGTCACTGGTATGTGGCAACTGAAGGACACAGTCTATGGACCACAACATATTTTGTACATCCACATTGCCAACTTGTTAATCAATAGGTCATCACGCACAACTACATCATGTCCAAATAGAATGTATGCCAGAAGTCCACACATGAGGTAATGGATGTAAAAAAATAAAAATGTAGTCATGTTGGAACTGAACACTGTCACAACTGAGTGTGAGAGTTGCGATGGCTACATGGAACATGTGTGACAAGGGGGGGACATCATTGGTAACTATGGCCTTCATGATTTGCCCAGGTATAACATCCAATGGAGGACGTTGGGCCTGCACAGTCTATCCATGGAAATCTGTCCTGCCACTGTCATGGGTCCCAATCCTGACACAGGGCACACATGACCTCATATATTGCACGGACATGTCTGTGGAATGCACACCAGTATGGATGAGAACATATGTAGCTAGGGCTGCAGGTCCACCACACAAAACCAGTAACCATTGGTAAATCCAACAAGTTTAATCAAACCTTTGTGATCAAAACATTTTCTGGGTGGAATGTAGGCAGAGTGTGTCATGCACACTATGTACCAAAGATGTACACATGTCAGACAAATATGCAGGCTTCATACAAGTCTCCATAAACTCCAAATCTACATATGGAGACAGCTGTTGGTTAATATTTCTTAGGTAGCATTGGTTCACCCATCATCAATAATGCCTGAGCTGTGTATGTAGCTTTAAATATTATGCTCTGTATGACAACATCACACATCACATACGAAAACACAATACACAATCACCAATCAGAACTATTGCATTGTACTGAATGCCAAATTTATGTGGATACACTTTTGTCACACATGCATATATGCATAATGGGCAACAATTTGCATTTTGTTGAATCTGTAACACACACATTGGTGAAACAGACCAATCACACCCTTACCACATGGTTGCATGGACTGCCACATGTGGCCATACCCAATATGCCGCACTACAGCACAGCCCATGTCACATGTATGTTGATTTAGGGTGCATCTAAGGACAATGCAAAAAACCATGCAGGCAGGAAACGAGAAAAAAAAAAAATATGACGCAAATGTGTCTAAAACACCCTAAAACGCAAAGAAAATGACACATGGGCCCTTAGCGTGAATTCCACCTTTGCACTCCTCTCAATGCTGCCTTCAGGGAAATAGATGCATAACCGTCATGCATCAATGTAAACAATGCATATGTGTTATGCATAAAAAAACCTTCACAAATGTCAAATGCAGCAAATAAAAACATGCATAACTGAAAAATGTGACATATGGGGACAGGAAGTGATGTAATAGGAAATCCTGTCTACAAGCATGGTACAGTGCGGGTAGTTTCACTTTGTCTTTACAGTCTGCGCCTTTGCGACTGTGTGGTCATGTTTTGGAGCTGGTGGTTAAGTCTTGGTTGTGTATTGAAGTTTGTGGTGTCCCTCCTGTCATATATTGTGTGCTTTTTGTCCCTGTAGTTGTGGTTTTGTGTGGTTTTTGTCTATATTTGTATTTGCCCTGTAGGGTGTCTGTCCAGGGTAATTACTCGTTTGAGATATTTGGGATAAGTTAGAGGGGTTAAGTTTCATTTTTTTTTCTTTCTTGATATTTGTGGTCAACTTTGAACATATTCGACATGTCTGGTAGGGGGGAGGTTGACGAGGATGTCAGAGGATGAGCTAAGTGGATTTGTGTTGCTGGTATTCCACTACCTGCCAATGATGATTGAGATGGGTGGCAGGGACATCCAGGGATACCGTACCGAGGCCAGGCGGCTGCAATGGGGCAAGGTGTTCCACCACCTGAACCGAGTCTACAGGACCGGCGATAATGAGCACCAGCTAAAACATCTCTGGGCAGATCTGGTGGCCAGGAAGCAGGATCTGCTCGACCACCTTGGGACTGAGATCAGCGGCCCTGTTGGTGAGTCTCCTATTGGCATACTATTGACTGTTCACTGCTCTTGGATGACAGTAGCAGATGAGTTGGAGTTGTGCATGCAATGCTTGTGGACAGGTTGTATGCAACCAGAATGAGGTGCATCTGCACCAGTCTAGCCCTGGAGTTCACATGTCCAACAGTCATACCAATGCAGGTCAGATGTCTGAGGAGTCCTGCACAACCATCATGAAGGCACACATTTCAGAGCCATAGCAACACCTGTGCCCTGGCATAGTGTCATGTAGGAAATGCCAAGGCACTGCCAGCCTACCATATGTTCCCTGGATTGTGTCAACAAAGAGGCACAATGCATGTATAGCGCAACTTTGTCAACATTTCTCACACATGACCACTGTCCCAGCCTTTATGTTAGCAAAGGGGGTTTACCCACCTTAGAGGGCAATGACTATGGGGCATTTGATACCATTAGACAACTTTGCCACATCAGTCATGGATTAATCAACGCATGATCATTACAGACTTAAAATTAAGTGGCATGTCTATCACAAAGCTCCTCTGGGTGCCTTGCAAGACATGCCTGGGTACCTGAGTCATAGGTTTTGCAAAGCGCCAAGTTAGTGTCATGTTTGTTTACACAATCCCCTAAAACCATGTTGTTACTTCTTCTTTAGATGACCCACATATGGATGTTGCAGGGTGTAGCACTACATGAGTCTCTGGCCCAGTATTAGTGTTCAGATGTGTGGCTCTAACTCACCTGAGTGTCTGTGTCATTGTGTGATCGTAGTTGTGTGTCTGTTGCACTGTTTTCTACTAGTATAACTAGCTCACTCCTCTAAACTAGTTGACACTGAAATTTGTTGTCCACTCAGAGTGACTATGATTTGACACTAAGCATGATTTTCCATTCATGTCTTACAGATGGACCTGCCCCGTACACAATTGGGGAAGTGGCACAATTTGAGGACCCAGATGTATCCAGTAAGTGTGACAATGTGTGTCATGTGAAGTAATCCAGGGTTTGGTCTGAGTGAGTCATGTGTGTTGAATACAGTGCCAGATGTGATAAGCAGTCCAATTATCAGATATCCCAGTAGGCTGGATGCTGACATTATGGCCCATTTAAGGGATCCCCATGCAGTACCAGACGGTAACATCTTGGGAGGCTTGTGGTGCACAATGGCCAGCATCATGTACACAATGTGGTGACAAGCCTGTGAGAATATTGTCAACGGCACACTCCATCATTCTCACAACACAGGGCTGCACCATATTTAACCCAATTTGGTTCATCCCTGTATTGTCATAAAGATGGAGGACTGGGCTGGCAATTTTCCACCAGCATGGTGCTCTGACTTTTGCACTCCATATATGTTACACTTATGTGCAATGTAATTAGCTTGCATGCAGGTCCAGGCCAAACGTGTGCAGGCATGGAAATGGGTGTGAAAGGAATAGTAGTTTCAGATCTGATATTGATGGCTGTCTACACCTGGACACATGAATGTAGGTGTGAGAGACCTATGGATACCAGCTTCCTAGTTGTCAGCCATCCTAACATATGATCCACTCCTTGACTCCATGTATGAGTGGGAAGGCTTTGGTGGATGACCAGGATAGTTGAGATGATGGATTGCATGGCCATCCCCCCTTAGGCTCAGGGGGAGATGAATACCACATTTGTAGGTAGATGTGATGCTTACAGTGTAGGTGACAGTCAAATTGATCAGGCGTGCATGTGTACCTATCAGCTCTGACCCCTCGTGGTTACCAACAGCATCCCATCCTCCCAGTAACATGTCCAAGTTACTCGTGATATATGGTTGGAAACCGACACAGATGATGAGGAAGTTTGGGCCTGATCTACGTAAAGTTAGCGCTGCCTTTGCATTATTCTTTTTTACGCAAAAGCAATGCACACTTTAGTGTTATAAATATTCTAAGGTAGCGTTGTCGTTACATTTATCAAGGTCATTGTCTTTTCTAGAATGTGAGTTGGAGGGCATGTGTTTTTCGATTTAGCAGTGTAAGCTACACATTTGTACAGACTCCACACAATGCTGACACTGATGGTTGCCTGCCTCAATTTACCAGCTGCCAACGTGACCAATGATGAGTTGCATGCATTTCAAAAGAGGGTGGTGAGGTACCCCCATATCATGGCAGTGGAATCTGGGTTCCAAAAAATGGCTTGCCGCTACTGTGCAGAGAGGGCAACAAGGGTTTGGTGGGCATTCCCAGAAGGTGTCCTCACACTGGCCCAGAAGGCACAGCAGACACTGAGCTCCTCAGCAGAGTAGGAGGGCACAGTTGGCACCACACCTACAACATCGGCTGCAACTACAACAACAACAGTGCAACAGCCCACACCACCTGCTGCCATGGACACGAAATTGCTGAAGAATGTGCAGAGGGATGTTTCCCTGGTCCTAAAACGTTTGGACAGTTTGGAGAAGGAGGTGGCCGCTAACACCAAGAGTATAAAATTAACCAAGCAGAAATTAAAGAAGGACAAAGTTTGAGTGATCAGTGAACTGCAATTTCCAAGTTCTGTCCCTTCCCTTATGATTTTAATGTATGTTTTATTGTGGGTTTTAGGGGGTTAGTGTTAGGTTAGTGTAGTTATGTAGTTTCGATAGGATTAGTGGATTTGGGGAGTGGATTATTTACTTATTACGTGTTAATTGGTGGGTGGGTGGTGGGTCAGGTTAGGTTATCTAGGTGTTTTTTATTAAAAAAAAAAAAAAAAAAAAAACAATATATATATTTGTTTAGATTTAGTTAGTATATGTGTAGTATTAGTATCTGTTGTCCTGCATGTGCCTTGCAACTTAAGGGGGTGGGGGGGCAATGTTTAGATTGTAGGGATAAATGTGTTAGTTAAGGTTAGCATTGGGTAGTTAGCCTTAGTTGTTGGTTAAGTTTAGTTAGAATAGGTTAGTATAGGATAGGGTAGGTTTTATTATTGTTTTTAGTTTAGTTCCATTTTAATAAACATTTGCACGTACTCCTTTACATTTTGTGTAATATGCTTGTGTCTCAGGGTCTTCCCATGAGTGCACAGTGCAAATTGTGTGTTGGCCTAGGGATTCCGTCCTGCCTCTGAATACCTCTCTTGACATGTGCATCACCTATTGATAATTGAGCAGTCACATTGACAGCAACAACACATCTACTTGTCCATGCGTTGGAAAATGGGTTATTGGTAAGGGCAGGTAAGTACCTACACTTAGCAATAGACCACTAACCTCCACTTAGGTCCAGTTAGGTCTCAGTAAATTAAACCCAGCTCAACCCGTGGTAGCTTGGCAACGAGCGACAAGGATTAATTTAGGAGACAAAGCGTAAAGCATTCAAATATCCCAAAACAGTAATTAAATAAAAATTAGGAAACAGTTTACAAAATAGGAAATGTTTTTAGCTTTAAAATGACACTAAAACAAATAAAATTGGATAAGGGGAACCGGAGATATGAATTTGTAAAGAATTATTGCTTTCTAGCACATAGAAACAAAAAACACTAATCTGGTCGTCTGGTGGCACCTCGACCAGTGAAAAGTCAAAGTTTAAGGCCGACCGCAAAGGAGCCCGGCTCAGCTACAGCCCACGGGAGGCCTCAGTCAAAAGTTTATCTTAGGACTTAGTCGTTTTTCTGGAGATTTTCTTCAGCGGGATGAACCTGCCAGTTCAATCCGACCTCTTGGAACTCTTCCTCGTATACGCATTTCGGAGGCCCTCAGTGGAGATTTTTACCTTCGGACTTAGGGCCATATGTACTAAAGCCTTTTTTCATCGACACAGAATGGGTAAAATCCTTTGGTACATCTGGCCCTTAGTCATTTTTTCGAGGTGAAATTCCTTCGACCGGGGCAAACCGAATCTTGATCCAACGTCCTTGGAGCCCTCTTCGGATACACTGCCTGGGGGGTCCCAGTCAACTTCCTATGTTCGGACTTAGTCACTTTTTTGGGGATTTTCTTTACCGGAACAAACCTGCAAGTCAGGCTGGGTAGCGGTTGAGGCAAGCCGGCTAGAGTTGCCGCTGCGGGTTGGTGCCTTTATGGAGCTTTTTTCCAAAAGTTCTCCAAACATCTCCAAACTTCTGGATCTTCTTCCAGATGTTATTTTAAGGTTCTTTTGAGGTCCACAGTTCACCCCAAGGTTCCAGAAGCTCTGAGATGCTCCTTGAGGGTGCGGACTACAACTCCCAAAATGCACCTGGCACAAACTCCTTTTTGGCCACTGGACAGTGGTCAGCTGGTTGGTTTCTTCAGGAGTTGGTGCAGGGGACTCTGGTTAGCACGAACCTTGAACCAGTTGAAGCCAAGCAAAGTCCTTCTTGTGGTGAAGCCCAAGTGTGCAGCTGGTGCAGTCATCCAGATTGCAGTGTCCTGGTGCAAGCCAGGGGTCCAGCAGGACAGTCCTTCTTCTCCTGTAGTTCTTCCTTGTTGGAATCTGATAGGGATCTGAGGTGTGGGTGCAGGTCTGCCAGTTTCATCCTTGCTCCTGGGTGAAAAACAGGGGGGTCCTGGTTCTCCAATCAGGGATAGGGTCCTTCCCCCTGTGATAACCACTTCCTGGGAAGTGTGGCAAAAATCAGTCCCAGGGAGCAACATTCCTCAAAAATCCATCATGGCTGAAGGTGATTTTTGGAGGTTACATCTGGCTGAGCCCACCCACTGGTGTGGCTAAAAATCCTAAACACACACCTCTCCTGCCCTCTCCCAATCTAATCAAGGGGGCACCTAAGGATTTGAAGACCAGTTTGGCAGCCCTCCCCCTTCCTGCTTCCCCATCTGCTGAGGGGAGATCTCCTCCCCAGGCCCACCTCTTTGTGTTGAGCCAGGCCACTTCACACCTCATCAAGGCAGCCTGACCAGGCTGCCAGAGGCTGGCCAATCAGAGCAAAGCAGCAAAAACACTGCAGGGCTTAAGTTGGGAACTTTTCAGGTAAAGTTTAAATCTCTTTCCTGAACAAGTTATATTAAATCCCACAACTGCAAGTTGTAGGATTTGTGATAATAATTCATTTGATACCAAACTTGTGGTATCTGTTACTTAAGGGGACTTTTAAAATTAAAATAAAGTCTCCCCATTCTAGCCCATGGAGACCATTCACTGCAATGAGGGAAAAACGAATTAGGCTGTTTTGCCTCACCAGGGATTACAAAACTATTTTTATAAGGTCCCTGCTTATAGTTACATGGCACCCAGCCCTAGGGGCACATAGGGCTCACCTTAGGGGTGACGTATATGTAACAATAAGGTAGTTTAAGACTTTGGAACTACTCTTAATTCCAAAATCAAATTTGCATGTAACTTTAATTTAAAAGCAGCTAGCAAGGCATGCCTGCCTTTAAAATAACACTGGGCTCCTTAGCAGTGCACCTATGGGGGCACTACCTATGCTGGGGGTCCCTAAACCTCCATTCCCTCCCATATACTAGGGACTTATAGGTGGGTTAATTTTGCCAATTATAATTAGCCTAATTTGCATATCCACTTTAAACAGAGCACTGGCCCTGGGACTGGTAAGCAGTACCCAGGGCAAAGCCAAGAGTCAGTAACCACCAGTACCTGTCCAAAATGTTTGGGGGTGGCCAGGGCAAAAAGGAGGACTTTCCTACACCATGCATCTGCCATCCAGTGTACCCACCACTCAAGGTGACTATGTTTACTTTGCATTGGACAGGTAGGTGTGGTACTTCAGCTGCCAGTGTTGGGGGTCGTGTGTAGGAATGTTGGGAACTGTGGCACATCTGACAACAGCCTAAATTTGAACTCTATCCTGCTAAACTGACTGGTGGCAATCTCTAATAAGGTTAGGTACCTCTATAGCCCACTAATGTGTATCACTGGTACTCCCAGCTGATGATATTGCCCTAGAACAGTTCCACAGCTATTCCTGCCATATTTAATCCGTATTTAGTGAGTGAAGCATACAAGTGTTCTTCATTTGTAACATACTCAGTGAATTGCTTGTAGGGGATGAGACCAGCATTGACATTTGTCATTTTGGGACCTTGTGTGTAGGTAAGTGCCCCCACTGTCCTGCACTCTTGCACTGACACTCTATGACTAATGACAAGGTTACACACATCGCAATTACTAAGCATAGTAGATGGATCACAATACACAAAGACATGCCGTTTGTGTAGGAGGTGTTTATTTACAAGTCTTGTAGTGCGATTTTTACAATGTCCAAGTAAGTGACCCTATTTGTGAACTCCATCCAGTGGTGACACAATACAAGTCCAGGGTTGAGGCACATGTCATGGAACATGCTTGGGTGACGTGTCGTTAAGTGCGGAGGAACAATAATTGCCAATTGGTAAGTGAGAGACAAGGACAGTCCATAGCAGACAGATAACAGAGTGTGGGTGAAGAGTGCACATATCAAACAATGCTATCACTGGCATGATCTCAAGCACAGGACAAAGGAGAACACCATCCATGTGGCATAGGCTGGTGCTACCGGGTACTCTTCAGAGTGAAGGTGATCTGTTCCACATCTTCATCCTCTGATGTGTGTGGTGTCTCCTCTGCCCTTGACGGTCGTGGTGGTGGGGAAGAGGGGGCCACACACACTTCAGTGGTTGAAGGTGTGGCATCCGAATTACCGGAAGCTGCCTTTTGTGGAACAACTTATGGCATCACTGTAGCAAGGAGGATCCGCTGATTCTTCAGGATAGCAGCAACATCCCAGTGGTAGGCAGCCATGTCGGCCCTGAGGGATGCTAGTTCCTGCTGCAAGGAGTCCATCTTGTTCTCAAGCACACTGCTGCCAGTTTGGGAGGGCAGTTGTGGTCTCTCCCTCTTGGCAGCAGCTATGTCCCTCAGACTGCTGGACTCCATGCAGTGGGGAGTGTGTGCCTCGTTTGGCTGTTGTATGTTCATTGGCCTTCATGAGGCACATGTGCATTCCCTCTAGGCTGGCTGCTACGGTCTCCATCCCCACCCACACGTGCTTGGCCAGTTCCTGCTGGACTACTACCAATGTCCTCTCAATGGTAGTCCCTGTGTCCTTGAAGTCCTGAACACATCAAAAATACAGGGGATTAGGAGGATTAAAGGTCCAGTGTATACCCTCCAATGAAAGTTACTGCTAATGCAATACACTGTTCCTAAGAGACCAAGGAGAGACAGGGAAAGTACTCTAGGATCCTATTTAGTAGGAGCAAGAGTCCTCACACACCCAGTTGGGTGTCATGCTTCATCATCGGACAAGCTCCTCGTCAGACCGGCGCTGCAATGTCTGACGGGCACCACCCATCTTGAAGTCCTGACCTGTGTGGGTGCTGGCAGGTTGTACTATTGGGGTGTTGGGTGGGGCATCTGGGATGGCTGCTACATTATTTGTCCTCCTTGCAACTGGAGGTGGTGTTTGGAGGGATACCAGGACTTCTTGGAGGGTCTCTTGGCTGATGGTTGTCAGCTGGTCATCCAGGTCATTGGGGAACTCCAGGACAGGCAGATCAGCAGGAGAGCCATCATCCTCTGCAATGAGATGGTGTAAAAGCAATCTTTCAGTGATGTGGCAGTTGACATGTCACATCACTGACTTGATATTGGAGGTATGTTCCTGCTTTTCCACCACCTTTCGCATGGCAGTGAAATCCACATGCAAAGGTTGGTCGTGATGTGATGTGGTGAGACTCTGGGTGCCCCTGCACAGCCCATGCACCTGGCATGGGCAGTGTAAGGGGCCCCATGTCCAGGCCCTTTGCGCTTTTCACTGCCTGATTTGCTGAGTGAAGAGCAGCATATCCTGCCACACCCAATGCACCCAAAGACGGGTAGTGACTCTATTTGGTCCATCAACAATGTAGTGGTAACTGCCCCACAGAGCTACCATGAAGATACAGATTTTGGCCTGCCATCCCAGCTTGTTACTCATACTGCCAACAGCAATGAGTACACTACACTAGTAGTCTTACAAACAACAACCTGGCCCATGCACCATCCCCCATCCATGAATGTGGTATTGTACTCCATTATGTTCGCAGACGTACAGCATCTGTTGTATTTGTGTGGTTCTTTCCCCATTTCTATGTGTCTCACATGGTTGTGTCAGAGTAGTTGTGTGGTCAGCCTGTTTGTTTTGTGACCTACATATTGCAGTCTGTGGAGCATATTTTCTCTAGTGGCACAGTTATGATCAGCTTCAAAATGTGTGGCTCCACACTACACCAGTTTAGTTACACTGGGCAGTGGCATGTCTCCGGTGATACAGGACCACCCTGCTATTTCCCCAGTGCCTGCCCAGATTAATTTTCCCTGCACCTAGAGTGGTATCCTTACTGCATTGTGGAGTTGTGGCTGCCTTATGGGGATGTGTTGTTTATATGTGGGGTGTTGGTGCTTCCGGCATATGTCGGTACTGTTGGGAAAAGTTTCAATGCATGGTGTGCTGTAAGATGCAGCACACATGTGTTTTGGGAATGAGAGAAGGCCGTTGCAAGGTGTTTCTGCAAGGGACACCACCATGATGTAACCTCAGATATTGTATTGACTGACTTCCTATTCTCTGATGTGTTAGTTGTGTTGGTAGGGTTTGTTTGACTATATGCAAGGGATGTTGTGATGACACAGTCATTACATATGCCTTCCATCCTATGTGCTGCATATGTACATGTAGGTATTTATCCCTGGCGGTTAACATATGTCCAGGTTGTATATGTGTTGCGGTGCATGGCACTACCAAGGCGTATGTACATATGTTGCTTATGTTTGAATTGTGCAACTTGCTTCATGTGCAATGTGTCCCTTTGCGCTCCATTGACATGCATTGAGTGTGTCCTATGTGCCTCCCCCTTCTTGCACTTGACAATTTTTGCATTATTTTCCCCACATAGCTTACACTGCATTTGTGGTGTTTCCTGATAGTCTGCTCTGTCCTGTCCTGCCACAGCAGTGACCAGTTCCTCTGGAATGACCGCTGCAACCATCTCCTCCATTTCGTCCAGGTCCTCTTGTGGTGCTGGACTTCCACCTATAGTTTGCAGTGCTACCTTTCTCTTCCTTGACATTTTCTCCTTTGTCTTTCTCTTGCAATCATGCCAGCATTTCTTGCACTCAGTTACTGTTCTTCTCACCTCTGCCACACTTTTTATCTTATCAACTATCTGCTGCCACATTGCATCTCTCCTACCAATTGGCAATTTGGAGGTGACGAATAGTTGTTGCTGGTGCTCTGTCACCTCTCTCACAAGAGTTTCATGCTCATCCGCACTGAAACAACACTAGTGCTTTTTCTTCTCCCCTCCCCTGGGACTTATGTGTGGCCTCCTGCTGGTTCCTGGTTGTCTGGGCTCACCCCGAGGTCTCTCCTGACTTTCTGTGTCTGTTTTGACTCTCCTTTGCACTGTTTTGTTGCATTAGCATCTTAATTTGACGCTAATGCGGGTAAAAATGGTGCATATCTGTTTTGTGACATGTTTACGTGTCATAAAACAGGTTAGAGTCATTTTTCCGACGTTAACGTCATTTTGCTTTACAACAAGGCGCAATGGTTAACGTCAGAAATTTTGACTCTAACCAGTTTTTAGCCCCACCCAGTGTTAGTAGAAATATGAAGACCAGGTGGCATTAAAAAATGGCGCTAGCCAGCACTAAATGTTTTGACGCAAAACTGCGTTTTCGCAGTTTTGCGTCAAAAAGTAAAAATATGCTCCTTAGTCCGCATCCTGCTGACACTTGAATGTGACCACAATAGAGGGTTCTGGGCACAGGGCTTGCACTAACAAAATATCAGTCAATGCAAAAATGTATTATGTTGTCCTTTTTCCAAAGGCAATCCTTTTAAACAATATTAATGGTAGCAGAAATGTAGCACGTTTCTTGATGTTTTTATGTAACAAATAAAAAAGGGATGGAACAAATGCTTAAATTAACCTGATGATCACTTACGGTTACATTTTAGTCCATTGTTTTATACCCACTGTGCCACTTGGTGCTGATACCAACAATAAGCAAATCAGTGTTGGTGCTGCACCTATAAGAAGAGTGAACCCAAAACCTTCAAGCAAGTTCTCCTATTGACAGGAACACAAGTAACAGCAGATTCTAGCCAGCTGAAGGTTGCTGATTTCATAGGGGCATCGTAAAACAAAAGAAAAATAATAAAAGTAAATGTAAGAAAGCGCAAACATATATAGTATCACACAAAATAGCTAACTGTCCATTTGGAAATGCAAAGGCAAATACAGTGAAAACTAGAAGCACTACAACCACTTTAGAGAGCCCCCTAGTATAAGAGTGCAGTAACACTGTGGCCCTCATTCTAACCACCGGCGGTGCCCCGCAGGGCATTCTGACCGCGGCGGTTTGGCCGCGGTCAGAAAGGGTAAACCGGCGGTCTCCCGCCGGTTTACCGCTGCCCTTAGAATCCCCCATGGCGGCGCAGCTTGCTGCGCCGCCATGGGGGATTCTGACACCCCCTACCGCCATCCTGTTCCTGGCGGTTCGCCCGCCAGGAACAGGATGGCGGTAGGGGGTGCCGCGGGGCCCCTGGGGGCCCCTGCCGTGCCCATGCCAATGGCATGGGCACGGCAGGGGCCCCCGTAAGAGGGCCCCACAAAGTATTTCAGTGTCTGCCTAGCAGACACTGAAATACGCGACGGGTGCAACAGCACCCGTCGCACCTTCCCACTCCGCCGGCTCGATTACGAGCCGGCATCCTCGTGGGAAGGGAGTTTTTCCCTGGGCTGGCGGGCGGTCTTTTGGAGACCGCCCGCCAGCCCAGGGAAAAACTCATAATACCCTCCGCGGTCTTTTGACCGCGGAGCGGTATTATGGAGGGCTGAATTCTGGCGGGCGGCCTCCGCCGCCCGCCAGAATCAGAATCAGGGCCCGTGTGTAACCAGAGGTCACTTTTGAGAAAGGATAAAGGCTACAATATATCTAGCTGTTCTCAGAGCTCCATTTCTAGCTATGCAGGAAACGCTAGTAATGTTGTGCTCTACTTATCATCCTCCCAGGAAGGCGCCCCTGACCTCACAGAGCTTTTCACTCCATTCAGTGTCGTAACATTAGCCCCTACAGTGCAGGGGGGGCTGAGTTAAAGGGGGGCCCCTAAGCACAGCTGGCACTGTGCCCTGGTGGCAGGCCCCTGACATGAGAGCTCCTGACTGGGTCTGGGGGGGCTCCGTGTACTTTGCAGGGGGACCTTCTCAAGTTTCGTTACACCACTAATTGCGTTTCTGGTTTACAACTCACTCAAAGATAAGCATTATCTCAGTCAAATTAGTGGAGTAGGAACAAAGTGTTCCAGAGATTGGTTGGCTTTGTTTTTAGAGACAGCATTAAGGATAAGAAACTTATAACTCAAAGAGACAGAAGCATTGGAAAGGGAAATAGTTGGTGATACAACTATTGCAAACAGTAAACGACTGTAAGAAGAAGTAGATAAAGTGATTGCGAAATTCAAAACAGTGACTACAAATCAAAAAATGACGAAGGTTTCCCATGATATCAAAAACTTCAGTATAGAAAAAGTTTAGCCATATTTAAAAGAAGATTACTATCAGACCAGTACCCCTTCAAAACAATGGTATCCAGGAAGGTCAAGAAGGCGGTTTCTAACCTTCTCTGATGCATCATTAGATTCCAGCTGTAGCTCTTCAGAAGCATATAGCCCAGGCTTTCCCCCTTTAAATCAACTATTGTTTTAGTGAGCGGCAACAAACGAGGCAGAGGAGGAGGAAGAGCTCAAGGACAGGGAAGCGGGAAGATTCGGACAAGGAGAAGAGTGTACAAACAGTAACAACAATGGCTGAAGCGACAGAGCTGATACCCATTTACAATTTGTAAAAAAAAAACGTTACCTGAATTGGAAATTCGAATACTTAGTAAGGGATTATCTTTTGTTCCATTACAGGTGCAAGATCCCATCGAAACCAAAACAGAAATTCTTGAAGGTATGCCTAAAGGTGTACTTTGGTGATAAAGCCAGAGAGAGAGAAAATATTTTAACTGGACTATATAAGAGGTCTAAGTTTTCTTCACCTACCTCAAAGATGCCATCACATGTATTAACATTTGAGAATGTGGTTTTAAAAGACATGGAATTAAAAAATGAGAAGAGAATTCTTTATAGCGATAACCTTACAAAAGCAGAAAGGATGTGCCTTAAACAACTAGCAAACGATGAACAAATAGTTATAAAGGCAGGTGACAAGGGAGGTAGTATCATTTTAGAGGCCGAACAATATGATGCAGATTTCTTTAGACAACTGCAATACAATAGACACTATTGTAGGATAGATCCCTCTCACATTACAGGACTCAATCAGAGAACCGAACACATTATTAAGCGGGCACTTGAGGAAAAATGGCTTTCTGCCAAGGAATATGAATTTCTTAACCAAAGTAATCCCCTATGCCAGCAATATATATTTTGCCGAAAGTACACAAGAGTCTGAATAATCCACCTGGCCATCTAATTATTTTAGCATGCGGTTCACTTTTAGAGCCTCTAGCCTAATATGTGAATGTGTTTTTTAAACCTTTGGTTGTAGCCACATGTTCTTATATAGAAGTTTCTATAGATTGTATAAATAACATTTTCAACAATGACACACAAATCCTAGTAACATGTGACACTGAATCACTGTATACTAACATACCACAAGATGAGGCATTGGTGGTACTTGAAGCTGCCTTAGATGGTAGACCACATCCCCATGCGGTACCTACTGAATTCCTAGTTGAACTTGCAACATTGTATCTTAAAAACAGCAGTTTCATGTTTAGAGAAGATTTATTCTTGCAAGTCAAAGGAGTTGCTATGGGTTGTAGCTTCCGCCCAGAAGTAGCAAACCTTTTCATTTTCTTTCTGAGGCTAAATGGATTTATGACAACAACAACAATCCCTACACACAGCCAATTTGTTGATATAGGTATATCAATGATGTTTTTATGATATGGGAAGGTTCTCAAGAATCTTTTAATGATTTTCATAATTGGTTGACCAATCGAGTTGAGGACTTGAGGTTTACTATGACATAAGACAAGCACTCAGTTAAATGTTTGGATATTAGAATGTTTAGTGATAAAAAAAGTATTGCAGGTTGATTTATATACAAAAAAAACAGACCACAACACTTTATTACATTTCACAAGTGGTCATACACTATCACAAAAAGATAACTTACCATATGGGCAATTTCTATGTATACGTAGAAATTGTTCCATGAAGGATGATTATTTCACAAATGCCTCTATCTTGAAAGATACATTGATCAGAAGGGTTAATCCCAAGAGATTAGTGAAAAATGCAATGAAGCGGGTATGGTATACACCACATGAATCTTTACTCACTCCAAAACAGAAAGGAGAATCCTGCCCTTTAACATGTGTTTTTCCTTACAATCCAAAAGTCAATAAGATAAAAAAAATCATACAGCGTAATTGGAGCATTTTAAGACAATCTGATATTCTGAACACTTTGGTGGCATTTAAAAGGGGAAATAACTTAAAAGATTGTTTGGTAAGGGCAAAACGGAGTACACAACACCCTCTTGATCTACCAAGTTTCTACCAAGGATGTACTGCATGCCATTTTGTGTCAAACACAAAAAACATCATGATTAACTGTGTAAACATTTCATAGTCAGTTTGTTTTTCAAATTGCAATACAAAAAATATATATATGCATATATTGGAAAACTTCTCAATCTGTTAAAACCATAATTCGGCAACATGTTTCAAAACTCAGCTGCAGCACACTTGGTGCCCATCAGTGTATCATTTTACTTCACTAAATCATTCAGAATACGATATAAAATGGTCAGTAGTTTTTGTTATCAAGGAAGGCCTCAAAGTGTTGTGTACAGCAGATTTGCTGAATAAACAAGAGGCACCAATGCTGAAAAATTGAAGAGAGTGAGATCTGGTTTAAATGATGCCGCCGAATTATGGACACTAATCAGGTAGACATGAGATTTTGAATGAAGTATATGCAAACTGTCAGTTTTGAAATAGTTACACTCTGTCATTTCAATCAAGTGACTAAGCTTTGTATATAGCCTGTTGTTGATTATCCAAGAATGTGCATCATTTATATGCCTCTGAGGCATGACAGATGTTTGTTTATATATGCTATTAAATTTAATACATGCAGTGCACTTTGCTAAATGAATAAGTTTGACAAGGCATTATGTAAGCAACAAATAATGAGTGATACCATTAGTGATACTAATAGTCATGAAAGGTTTGTGTGTACCCTTACAAAGTGGCTGCAACCATCCCCAGAGTTTGTCACAATGAATCGTAGAGTACCATTTTAAAGGTCAGTCCTTTTAGTATAATATTCAGAAGGGATTTTTTTTACATATGAGGTCTTTTCTATTTCAGCTAGGTTCATTGATTGCCCCCAAGAAGATGCGATGTTTAAAAGTATATGACTATTTCAGTTGATAAGCACTCTTTTAAGATGGCTGCGCCCAATCTTATGGAATCACCATAAAGTCTAGTCCTTCTTTGATTGTTACAATACTCAAAAAGACTCTGGCAAATGCGTGTGGTTCTTATTCCAGTATGAGATGGCAAATGCTAACTTTCTAACTGTGAGAAAAGGCCTCTTTTTGACATAGTTAGCCCCCCACTTTTTACTTAAAGTATAATGTAGCCTAGAAATTGTAGTGGCCAGGGCGCCGCTAACCAATTTCCCTGGGGCAGAGCTCTTTCCTTAAAACAGTTGTTATGCATTGGCACAATTGGATACACCTGTAGCTACCACTATAAGTCCCTGGTAAAAAGAACTTAGGAACCCTGAGCAGGGGGTACTAAGGGTAGGCCCCTGAGCGCATCAGCACTGATTGTGTCACCCTCTAGGGCCATACATCCAGATGCCACCAGCACTTCCACTGCAGGCTGGGTGTCCTGGTGCAAGCCTAAAACACAAACTCGACCTGTGTGCCCTGTCTACCATAAACTGTATATGCAATGGGTAAGATACCCATCTGGCAGGCCTTCCAGTCCTGAGGCAGGGTGCACCATATCATATGTGAGGACATAGTTGCATGAGCAATATGACCCCACTGTGTCCTTGCCAAACCTGGGGCATAGCGAGTGAACAGAGCAGTCATTTTAATACATGTGCTGGACACTGGTTAATACGAGTTTCCCAGCTAAATGATGACCACTTAGAACCCTGGTTTGCTCAGAATGATAAATCCAAACTGGTACTAGTATGGAATGTATCCCTAAATGTACCCAGGGGTCACCTTAGAGGTGCCACCTGCAGAATCAAACTACCCTGCCATGGTTGCTGACTGGTTCTATCCAGACTCCCACCTCCTTACACCCAATCTACAAACCTTGGGGGAGAGATCTGTCTCTCTAGTTTGTAGAACAAAGCCCTTCCTGGGTGTAGGTGCCAACACCCCCTCCCTCAAGAATGTGCACTGCCCTTGCGGCGAGCTTCAAAGGGCAAACCTCCTTTGAAACTCAACCCTCAGGCCTGCTGCTAGCAGCAGATCGCATCCCCATTGCAAACCCTCACTTTTGGGGGGAGCAACAGCAGAAACTCAAATAAAGAGTAGGAGGAGTGGCCCAACCTACCATGCACCACCCCTAAAGTCTTGCCTGCGAGGTGGGCACTCCATTTCATTTTCCTCTGTCTTGGATGGATGGAAAATAGCCAACTATGGATAGGGAAGTAACCCTCCCAACAGGAAGTAGTCACTTTAGGGGGTGTAACCACCCAAAGGTAGGTGACCCATTGGTCATTACCAGGTGCCCCTAAAATGCCCACTAAATACAGTATTTAGTAGGCACCCCTAGACCAGGAAATCAGATTCAATGGACAAAAGAAGACCAGCACCAAAAAGATCCAAGGCACAAGAATTGTGGACCTACTGCAACAAAGAAAAGGCACCTGCTGCACCCAGTACCCAACAATCACCAGTGACAAGCTGCTGGGAAACTGGAAAAACTCTAAAGAACCCCATTGGACCTCCAGGCTTGAAAATTGCCATAGAACTCCCTCTAGAGTGGAGGTACCACTCATCAAAAGCAAGTAACCAGCAAGTGAGTGACGGTCATTTCACTGATCAGCTGCTAACTCCCAAACCGGTAGTTGTAGCTAGACCCAACAACACACCCACCCTGCTTGAGGCCAAACCTTGCAAGTGTGCCAAGTTTGGTGGAACTGCACCCTCCAGTGGTCAAACAGTATCAATACCTTTGTATTGGTCAGCAAACATCAGACACCAAGAGAACCAGCCCGCATGGGGCTTAAAAAGGACCAGGAGGAAGCCCTAGCCAAGGGCCTTCAGGAACACCCTGGACCTCCCACCAGAGTGCCCTGTTGTCTTGTAAACAACCGTTGAACCGACTAACCTCCTGTTCCAGAGGGCATCCTTGCACACAACTCCTGGCTCACCATTTCGCTCTGCACCTGACCGCCCTGTGCCCTGCACTGAAGAACCTGCTGTGCCCTAAGGGTCCCCCGCCCCTTGTGACCTCACCACTCCAAGGGGACGCTAAGGAACCATCTTTAAACCTACCTCTGCAGTGCTTTTCCAAGTGGTCCCCCGCAGTGGCCCTGCACCAGCTCTAGAGATCTTTCATCGCTGCTCACACCAGAACCAGGAGCCACCCAAACTTCTCCAGGTGGCACAGTGTACCCATCGACGACCTCGACCTACCTGCAAAAGAAGGACTTGGTAAACCAAGGGTACCATTTTATTATATGTATTATTAAAGGTGAACTTCCATTGATTCCTAAGGTGCTTAATTATGCACAAAAGACTTTTATTAAAATTAAAAAATTCATATCTCAGAAAGTACCTAATCAATTTTGATAATCTTGGTCTTAAAAATTACATAAAAATGTAAACTGTTTTAAAAAAAATGGTCTTGAGTTATTGCTTTGAGTGTGTGAGTTGCATGATTGATACTTTGAGTACAACAAATGCTTTGCAGTTCTCCAAGATTGCCTAACTGCTCGACCAAACTACCTTAAAAATTAGAGTATCAGATGATCTCATTTTTACCCCTGTAAACCAACATGTGGTTGCCTGGATCCCCTGCACAGTCTGCCTAGCTTTGCACACTACATAGAGGGCAAGCCTCCTACACAAATGCAATACAGAATAGCGAGAGGTTGAAGATCTACGCGCTCAAAGTATAGTTGCATTAAGTGTTAAGGCCCACATTTATACTTTTCTAAGTGACGCATTTGCGTCATTTTTTGACGCAAAAACGGCGCAAACTTAAAAAATACAATAGTATTTTGTTAATTCGCGCTTTTTTGCGTCAAAAAGCGGCGCAAATGAGGCGCTAAAAAAGTATAAAAATGGGCCTAAATCTCTAAAGCATGACATAATTGGTAAGCAGAAATAGATTTAGGCCAATGACAGTGTACCGCTTTGCATTCAACAGGAAGTTATCTGTGTTCGGTCTAAAAACAAACCATTGGTAAGCCTTATTTTGTGACACTAACACACTCCAGGTATATATGTTGGATATAGCATACATTTTGTTTTCACCTGTTCACCCAACATTGACTTATAAGAAGCGGTTTGTGTGCTTCTCCAGTTTACGGAAAGATGAAAATAATGGCAAGCACAGGTACCAATAGGTTGCTCTCTTGAGAATGTGTCTGGCATTAAGTGAAGAGCACTACTTTACATTAACACCTTACGCCTTTTTTAATGCATGGTTAAGTCTATGCCACAATGTAGGTGAAAATTTCTCTTTGTAAGGTGTGCCTTGGCCGATTCATGGGTCCCTAGTATGCATCTAACTACACATACGTCCACACTCTGGAATGGTGGCTCAAAGCATGTAGATATGCAACTTTGATTTGAGAAGGATATGTTTAAAAAGGATGATTTATAGGTGGAAGTTTTTTTATTTAGTGTAAATAAATGTAATTTAGTTGATTTTGTATTTCATAAGTCCTGATGAGGCCAATAAATCATACAGGCCGAAACGTGTCAACACCAGTATTGTTAAGGAGACAAATTCATAAATGGACATTGCCTAAAGCTGATGCTCCAGCAGTTGAATAAGCTGAGACACTTAAAGAAATATATGTGTCTTTGTGAATGGCGGCCTGAATAGTGGTTTATATCTTTGAAATTCTAATGTATAACCACCAGTGAACACTTTAGTCCGAAAATTATGGGTTTTGATAGATTATATGATATTGTATGGACAGTAAAACTGTTTGTTTTGAAAAGAAGATTGATGGATCTTTGTACCCACATTGAAGCATGTTTGTGGTAAAACAAATGCAAAATTAAATACTGAGTGCACGATTGCTGAACTTTGCAATTTGTAATATTTAAAAAGGTGATTAATTCATTTCTTCATACGCAAATGTATTTTTGTGTCTCATAGACATATTTTACGGTGTTTGTTAGAGGAGTGATTGTTTAAGTTATTTGTCCTATTTCTCAATCTTTGGTAGATTGCAGCTTTCACTCCAGAGAAGCAATAAATACAGGGACACCCCCTCAATATTTGTTCCTTTATTTTGTGAGCATTGCAAAGCATTACTTTTGTTCTTTCTTGTATATTGTTATTTTCGTGTTGCACTTTTTTTTCTAACATGCTCTACAAGGGGGGCAGGGCACTAATTGAACCTGAAAATGTTGAACACCAATAACCCTATGCAGTAAGGAACATCAAGGGCTCCTGTTAATATTAAGCATGACAGGACAGTGAATGTTTGATGAGTAGATGACCCCACTCATAAAGTATTAACTGTAATTGAGCACCTACATTCTGCATCCTGCACATTGGGGAAATTGAAAAGCTTTTGGCAGTGCTATTCTAATGGGCTCAATTCCAGTAACATGGTTCAGGTTGTAGGAACTAAATAGTTGTTGGGTGAATATGTCTGCAGGGTCACTTATAGGCCCCCAGGTCAAGTTGGTGGGTAAAAAGTGATATGAAGTGGATGTAAAGAATAATCTCCTGCCACTGGAAAAAGTTGGTGAAGGGTTCAGCCAAGAGGGTTTGTGGCAACAATAGAGGCTGTCATTTGGGAAACAGTCTTTAGAATGCAGTCTTTCCCATTTAATACCTTTACTACTCAGGTAAGTACCACACAGGTAAGTATTTGCACCATGGCTATGCATGCCTTAACAACACAAGAAAGTTGTTTTTTAAATAAAATAAAATAATTATTAAGGAATTGACATTGAATGTTTATAGCCTGGGGTCTTTGGCAGTTGACTTGCTATAAATACTAACGTTTTAGAAAAGGGGGTTTATGTATAAAAGGGTTTACACATGCTGTGTCAGTGGATAAAAGCACATATTGGCCAAGATTCTTTTGAGCCAGCCATTTCACCCATCAGTGAACACATTAAAAAATGCCAAATGATCCAATGTGATTTTAATATTTCCAGACTTTACAAAGTACATAAAATAGCTAGATCAGATCTAATCCATGTTTCTGTATCCTGAATCTGTAATCCATGCACACAAACATGGCTGAAACAAATGGGAGAATATACTATACATTACTGACATCGCTCAATAACAAAGCACAAAGAAATAATCTTAGACCAGTGTTTCTTGCTGCTACCCTGCACCACAAACTTACATTGTGTTGGCCCCTTCAGGAAGAAATTATTGTGCACAGCATGGGGATGGCCACAGAACCTAGCCCATGGACGCAGTGGGTTGAGCACAGGGCCTGGCACCCAAATGCCATGGGCAAATACAGCTGGCTATGTGATGTTAGAAAAGGTTGTCAATTTAAGTAAGACAGACATACTAACTCTGTCAAATTATCAGAACACCAAAATATAAAATGTGAGCCTATTGGTTTTATGAAGGGGTCGGGAAATATCAATATATACATGAAGCAGACAGGTTGTCTTTGTCAAAAATTACCAATAATTATTATCAAATGTATATTTTAATAATTCACATAGTGCAATGCTTAATAAAAGTGTTAGTCATGAAAAAAGTAAGAATATTTTATTAGTCTTTCATCTACCATTTCCCAGCCCACAAAATACAGCCATAAAAAGAACCACAAGAGGGTTCTGCACTCCAGCTGAAGTGCACAGAGGTTTAGCTAGGTGTATTTTGAAAAAAAATGTAGTAAACTCTTCTGGGGTCATAGATCTAATGACTGAGGAGATGACTCCCACAAAATTAAAAGAATGCTTGGTGGTGTACCTGCTCCTTCCTTGAAACTCTTTCCACTCATTTATTTATTTTGTTTTCTTTTGAGGTTTTTGGTGTCCTGGTGCCCAACCTGTACACCACCATGTTAAATTTTTCACTGTGGGTCATGGAGAAGCATGTGGGCTCCAGCTCCCTGCAACTGACCCCATTCCACAAGGCCAAGCAGGAGTCAGCAATTATTATTATGTTATTTTTTTTAATCACTGTCCCAGTGCCCACCTTGGGCATCCTACATTTTTTTTTATGATGCATGTGTAGGGGGGAGCCCTTGCCACTGGCTCTCTATGAGCCACCCCATTCTAAGGAGCTGTGCAGGAGTCAGCAATTCTTTGTGTTTAACTTTGCGGTGGCCTGGTTCCCACCCAGGGCACCCTACAGCCTTTCTAAGGTTGGAAGTGGGCAGGCAAGACCACCACCGCAGCCCACCAGTTCCCCTGCAAGCATCCCTTTTGGGTGCAAGTTGGAGCCAGCATTGCTCCTGCCCTGTGGAAGAAGCTTTCCTTTTGCTCCTGCCGAGTGGAACAATTTTAATTTTCCCTGCCCACATGAGTGCATCGCAAAGGCTGCATGCAAAAGGTATGCATAGTAATTGAATTCATTGTAAAGTCATACTTTCCATCCATGAGCTTCTATTCCTCAGGCAAGGCTCAGTGAATTGTCTTTCACCCTTCCACAAAGGGTCACAGAGTGCATTGTGGCAATCCATAACTGAAGAAATCTTCTCCAGTTGCCAGTTTTTGACTGGGGAGGGTGCGAAATCAAAATTTGATTATGGAACCATAGATAATTGTTGGCTTGTGATGCTAGAGGGTCCATAATCCTTTTAAATAACCAGACCATTTTTCTTTTTGATGACCTGTGAGCCTAAAGACTGGTAAAAGATTGCACATTTGTGTCACCCTTTCTTCAAAGACTAGAATTAAATTAACATATTTTCTTATTTGTTTCATAAGACAAACTGTAGGTACGTCTTTTAAATCCTGAAGATCTCATTAGAAAAATGGCTTTCCGTTTAATTTCCTTCGAGCATGGCCCTCATCTATAGTAGTGGAGGGATGGGCTCAACTCTCAAATATGGTTCTAATTTTTTGTTTTACCCCAGTGGGAGTGCTCATTGGTAATCTGTAACCCCCTTCACCAAGAACATTTTTTGCTGGTGACAGGCAACAAGGTTTATTGTATCTTTGGAGTCTCTAAGGGTCACAGACCCTGAAATGTCCAGTGAGAGGAAAAGGTCTATATTTTTCTCAGATGATGCTAGAACTGAAGATAAATTGTGAGGACAACCATATCATTAGTGTTTGAAGCCTGCCAGACAGACTTTCATATTACAGATCTCTCAGAAACTACTGAACAAATTTACACTACCCCACAAGCCTCATTGCCTGGAGTAAAAAGTTGTGTTTTTTTAAAAAGTGAAAGTAATTCTTCCCACATTGGAAAATCCAGAGATACCCACTAGTTAAGAGTCATATGAAAGCACTTTACACACATATGTGGAAATACCAATGAGATGTGGTAACTAACTTCCATACCTGTGTGTCTTGGAGGGGGGCGGTAGGAAGAACAAGATGCTGTCTCTGTTCACTATAGAAAACATTGATTTGGCTATATTTAATCAGAAAGGTGATAAAGCTCTTGGGCCTGATTTGTTACCACAGATTTCTTTAGCCATCATTCTGACCTACGGAGGGCATCTCAAGTTGTGATGTTTAACAAAGTCCCCCAGTTGGGTGCTGTTCTACCACTATGTTATAGTGTTGCAATTGCATTTTCAATTCTGAGTATAGGCCTAAGCTAATATTTGGCCTTCAGGCACAAATTCACTAATCAACCATGCTCAATCAGGCTTTCTTGACAGTATATTGCCATGACTCACCTCAAAGCCATTTGGATGTATTATCAATGTTGCCAGATCTTCCCTGATGGCATAAGTGTCTGTAACTGATGGCACTGAGAAGGCAACTGACCCGCTCTCATGCCATTTTATCTCTGCAGTCATTTCAAAGGTAAAAGTAAAAAGAATGTAGCCCTGCAATAATAATATGCTGTGTCCACAAAAGAATGATGAATGGGCAGGATGCAGAGCTGGCAACACAGTGTGACTTATGTATTTATATCAAATGTGCTTCATTTTTCCGGATTTCACATTTTAAGTGCTATCTATTAACATCCAGGTATTGGCCAGTTTGAGCACTGGAGACTCTCAGTTAACACTGGCCTATCTCTGTGAGTGACACACCAGCACATAAGCATATGGTGCTTGAGCCTTTCATCATCAGTCAGGTGGTAGGCAGAATGTAATAGGGTTTTCTGCCAGATATTTGGTAATGTATTATAGTACTTCGAGATAAGGCATCTACTTCATATTTATGCTGCAGTAGCTGGGATTTGAGTGGGCTGGCAGCCTTCTGACAAAAGTACAATATGGAAGTACAAGCAGTATTTGTTATTTCCATTATGGTGGTCATAGTGAAAAACAAGAGCATTCATCCTAAGGGCTTCAAAAAGATTAAAATAAATTATCAGTAAGGTAGACACTGCATTTGTAATACTGATTTTAAAACTTACCTTGCACTTTACCTATTTGCACATTTCGACTGCTTTTGCACTGTTGTGAGTGACGTGCCTCTATTTTGGTTGGTGCGCCAGACTTTTTTTCTCTCAGACAAAACGCTATAAAATGCAGTAGCAGTTCGCAGAGTTTGGAAGGGGTGGGGTGTGGGGAATAAACATTCATTTAATAATAATAAAAAAAACATTTACCTTCCCTCGCTACCGTGCCACTGCTCTCCTCTGTCGCTGCAGGCAGGCACAGGTTCCAAGACTGCCCTGCGGCCAATCCGGACGCTACTCTGAGCAGAGTCAGGATTGGCTGGGGGCGCCCAGACAGGGTGCTCCCAGGCAGATTTGGAGCATGTACAGGATCTCTGCAGCCCGGCAACTGTGTTGCTGGGCTGGAGAGACCCTACTGAGCATATGTGTTTGGCTGGCCCGACATTGCCGACCAAACATACATGCACAGTGAGGGGGAGTGCTGAGCACGCCCCCTTGCTGCTCGTCACCCCTGTTGCCCCACCCCTTTACCAGAAAAACAATCATAAACTTAGCTTATTATCGTTTTCTGGTAAAGGTTTAGCAGCTGCCACTGATGGTGGGGGGACGATGCTCCTCCACCCTAACATAGGAGCCACCCCATATAAAATAAAGGCAAGATATCTCAGCTAAGGTGACACCCTGGTACTGTGCACTTAATAGGGGCAAATATTTGGAGAAACTGCTTTGTGAAAAATGCTGGAAAAAGTAGAATTTTTAATACTGATTTAGAAACTTACCTTCATTTTGCCTATTTGCATATTTTGACTACATTTGCACTTTTGTGAGTGATGCGTCTGTTTGAGGGGAACTGGGACACTAGGAGATGCCATTTTGATTAGTGCTCCTATTGTTCTTTTTTCTCTCAACCAAAACATTATAAAATTAAGGCTGGGGCTTAGTCACGCAATAGACGCATGCAGCGGGTGCACTGATGGCCCACTGAAGGCATGCCAAAGGCACGTCTGTCTGTGCCCATCCGTGCCCAAACTAAACAAGAGGCCAGGAATCCTGCATCAACTTCCTTAAATAAGTTGACCTACTCTTCCTCACAATTTAGGGCTCTTAGGGGAACAACTAAGGAGGAGTGACTTCATTCTATTGATCTCACCAATGGGAAACTGCAATGGAGGAGTTGCTTTATCTGCCCCCTGCACTCTCCTCTCTCGAAGACTACCAGCAGTACCATGACCAACTGGCATATGTTTATCATCAGTTGTAGATCTTTCCCTGTTCACCTTTCTGGAGGAAAAAAAAAATATGCTGTGTTCCTGACAGAATCCTGGCTTCATGCGGAATCAGGAACTGACATTACTCAAGTTCTGCCCTCAGACTACTACATATGTCTCAGAGACCAACCTAATAGAAAGAGGGGGGATTACCATCATCTGAAGGAAGCACTGAAATGCTTCCACCAACCCATACAACTCCACAATAGAAAACTATGGCATTTGCCATGTATCTGACCCCTACATTCACCTTCTCAGGAGTGCTCGTCTACCGACCCCCGGCCCGTGTGGCCACTTTGTTCTGGCCCTCCCATATGTAATTGCCATTTGTTCAATCAAATTTCACCATACTGGGCTATTTTAATTTCCACTTGTAAAATCCAGGAGGTTTGCAAGCCTCTGAGCTTGTGAGCGATCTCATCACCACACAAATGTCTCAAGAAGCATTCAGCCCCAAATATGAGAAGGGTCACCTGCTCAACCCTATTTTTACCAATGACCCTCACCTTAACACTCTGGACATACTCCCTGTAGTGTAGTGTGGTGAAGACTGGAAGCATTTCCTCAGTGGATCAAGACCAGACCTGGGCATGGACCCGCGAACTGCGAATGAAGCGGTTATTCAATGGATAAAACTCTCACCAAGGTATTCCTGTAACAAACTCTTACTCGGAGCACCAAGGACAAAGATGCCCCTTGGAACATTTCCCAACTCGTGACACTAAAAAAGGAGTGCAAAAAAGCTGAAAGAAAGTGGAGGAAAGATTATGGAGAACCAACCAAACTAGATTGCAGAGAATCCCTGAGGAGGAACCACTCCACAAATTTTAAAAGCGCAAGTGGCTTATTATGAAAACAAAGATCAATTGCACTTCCAGTTCTCCACAAGAAATGTTCCAGATCATGTAATCTGTGGTGGATCCTGCATCATCTAGCCCCACTTCCAAGCCAACGGAAATATGTTGCAATAACCCTCTGAGATTGCTGACATGTTTGTAGCATTTCATTAGTCAGAGACTTAAGCCCCATCATAATCAATAATAATCATGAATTGGAGGAACAGTACCCCCACATGGAAACATGCTATGGTCAAAAGCCCCTTAAAAAACAACCTGGACTTCATTTGTCCAGGAAACTATAGACCCATCTTGTTACTCCCTGCTCTGAGCAAAGTACTAGAGAAACATGTAAATCAGCACTTTATATGGTGTGCCATGACATCTTCATCAAAAGAACCAACAGAGCAAGTGTTACAAGACCTGCATTGAAATGGCTCATTTCTTTCCTCGAGGACAGGACTTTTCAGTTTTTTTATAAATCCTGCATATCGGACATTTTCCTATTGAATTGTGAGTACCTCAGAATACGTCACTGAGTATGATGCTTTTTAATGAATACATGCGCCCGTTGGCAGATATTTTACTGTCATATGGTATTTCCATTGTATCTTATGCCAATGATACCCAAATGGCATTCTCTCCCACTCGTGGATGTGACTTCCACACCCCCTCATTAAGACCTTGTTTGGAAAAAGTAGCAATTTTGGAGGCCAAGTCCTGCCTCCAACTCAATGGTGCTAAAAATTAGCTCATGGTACTAGGCAACAACATAAACACCCCCCCCCCCCAGACCTAGGTTGGCCGGTTTGTCTGAGCACATTCCCTGCCCCCAAGATGGTTATTAAAAGTCTAGATTATGGCTGGACAAATCATTAGGTATGGAAGTCCAGACAACCAAACACTCTGCCAGCTGTTATAACATTCGAAAAATGGTTCAGAAAATATTACATCTGCTCCCCCCTCTCTAGAAAGCTTGTGTTCCAGGCATTACATTTTTTCCCCATGGACTGCGGTAATTTGCTATGCCTGGCAGCACCAAAAGCTGTAATAAAAATCACTGCAAGTGGTACTGAATGCCACCCTGTGAGTTTTCCTAAATGCTCCCAAATGCAACTCTGCCAGGCAGGCTCTGGCCACCCTTCATTGGCCACCTGTTAAGCAGAGGGTTAAAGTTAAAGACCTATGCAAAGCACAAAGGTCACCTCAAAATAAAGGCCCTTCAATTCTCCAGCCTCTAATTCCACCCTACACAACAAGCTTAGCCATTAGATCCACCAATGCCAAATAGGCTATGGTTTCACCTTATTCGAAGAGCGAGAAGTGTAGGGTGGTCCTTCAGATACAATGTGGCAAAGCTATGGAACATCATCCTCCATACAATGTGACTCATTGACAATGAACTGAGGTTTTGGAAACTTCTAAAAACTAGGCTGTTCGACAATTAAACCCCTCTGAGTGCTGTGTTATATTCTACGTTGGGTTGCCAGTGCTGGGATGCCTAAAGGCAACCATGTGCTTTATAAATGTACATAGACTAGAATAGAATAGAATAGAATACAATACAATACAATACAATAATCCTGCCATTTTTTTATGGTGCCATTAAAAACTACATCCGCATCTTAATATATAACAAAAAGTATGGTGGACTCAGACAAGACCCAGTTAACCTTGTGAGAAAGTCGGTATGAAATTTGTCTCAGCAGAAAACTCATGCCAAGAATCTTGGTATGGGGCTGGGAGAAAGTATTTAATGCTTTAGGAATTATGAATATTTAAGAAACACAGTATTGAATTAATGAAGAAATGGAAAAAGGTATCAATACCACTGTTGGCCGGTGAAAAGTTATGTTCCTCTCTATTTCTTTGTACATGACCCCAGACCATTACACTTGGGCAACTAATCCTTAGCCTTGCAACCAATGTACAAATCAAAAGTCAAATACAAAATACATTCCCACACAGGAGGTTTATTGTTCTTCTGCCTTATGAAGCTGAACATACAATTTGAAAAGAATGGTTTCATGCATTAAAAACTTTCTCTGGGACTATGGAACACTCTATAGGGCTTTAACATTCTTTTCCTAAAATCACTTACCTCACAGTAATGGTATTTTGAGAAACACACAAGGCATGGTTAAAGACATTAAGAATATTAAAAGTCCTTTACAATAATTAGTTTCACACTTCACTGAAATGATGTGTTAGATGTTTAGGTATTTAGGGCCTGATTTAGGTCTTAATGGAGGAAAATACTCCGTCACAAACATGACGGATATCCAGTCCGCAGTATTGCAATCCTATTATCCCCTATGGGGATCGTAATACGGCCGACAGTATAGCCATCACATTTGTGATGGAGTATTCCCTCCACCAGGGCCTAAATTTGGCCTTAAGTCATTTACAAAGTAAATTATGTGCATGTGAGACTACCATTGTACACAGCCTGGTAACTGAATCCAGCTAGACTGGTACAGTGGGGACTCTGCAGGATTAGGTATTATAGTGTTAGTATTATAGAGTAGGCCTTATAGTGTTAGTGTACACTGATAGGGAAAATCAGTGTGATTTACTGTTTTGTCTGTGGTGACACTTTGTTATAAACACAGGGAGAAAACTGCCTTGGAGTGGAGTTTCACTTCCTTTTGGATTAACAGAGATCAGTAATTTGTTAAAATGGGGTGTAACCTGTATGTGGAAATTAAATCTACGAGTTCCAAAAAATAATTGTACAAATTATGGGTCACCAAAAATTGTCCCATTTCTCTGTCTCAACCCAGGATTAAAGCCTATGCCTTTTTTCTTACTGCTGTGCAAGCTAATTACATTTCTCTCTAGCAGCAGTAACAAATGCCTCTACACACAAAGAGAGCTCTTAATAGTGCTTCACTCAACTCCTGTGGAGGAAAGGAGTTGGGCTGAAGGATCTGTATCAATCAAGGGCCCTGGTAGTGATGTCAATGAGGGGTGGAGCTGAGCCCCTGAAGGAGATGTGACCAGTAAATCCTTAATGACGCCATTTTGAACTGTGCCAGCATGCTGTGCTGGAGGGTTGGGACGGGGTAGATAGGGGGCATGGCACCCTACGATTGGCCACGGTGCCTGGCTTCTGAAACCTTCCACTCCCCTTTAAAAACTCTGCCACATGTGGGAGTATCTCTTGCTCAGTGATTCTGTGCGCTTCACTGCTCAACCCTAGGGCCGTCATGGACAACTTAAAAGAAGAACCCACTGATGACTGCAAATGACTAAGGGTTCTGCCCAGTTGACCCCTGGACCAGTGAGGTTGGCCCCCTTAAACACCCTGAGGACCAGTTGGGGAAAATCCCTGGACTTCTGCACCCAGAGACACGCACCAGGATGAAAGTTGGCACAAGGAGAACTAGCTCTCTGTAGATTACACCACTTTGGAAGTGAGAAGGTCTCCTGCAACTAACCTTGGTGGCTAGAGCTTGCCACCAGGAGTAAAATTCCCCAGGCTGAGGGGGGTCCCCACCGCCGACCTATGAGCTTTAGAAAGGCATTGCAAACCCCTCCAGTGGTGGTGTGCCTGCCCCACCTGCGTGCCTGGGTTAACACGTGGCCACCACAAGCAGGAAGATCCCTGCCTGCAGGAGTGGGCAGGGAGAGGGAATCTGCAGGCTCAGGTGGCTGCACAAAGAAGTGCGGGCTTTGTGGGAGCTGAGGGGTGACAAGGATTAGGCTCCCTCTACTGCTCCCAGTGTTATGGAGGAATGCGATGCCCAGGTGAGAGTGGGCACCCCCCTTCAAAAAGAAGAAACCTAAAAAGGAAAAGATGAGTGGGCTCCCAGCACAGAAGGAGACCCAATACTAAAATATTCACTTTTTCCTCGAGGAGTTACTGGCCCTACATCTATGGGGGTCTGACAACCACTACTCCTTGGGGATTTTGCTTAATATTTTTAAAGCACTCCTAAGGCTGTAGCTTCTGCTCTACAGCTGAGAGAGCAGCACCCTCTATGGGTTAAGGGCCTCATTACGAGTGTGGAGGTCCGAAAACTACCACAATCACAGTGAAGGTCGGACCAATGCACTCCGGGCAGTCTGACCACCGCATTACAAACCAGGCAGGCGGATCAGCCAGGGGACCACCATCACTCCCAGGAATATTGTTCCCAACAGGCTGACGGTGGGCTGAGTTGTGCTCAAGCACGATGACCCTGACTACAACTCAGCTTTCCATGTCGGTCAACCGCCATGTACAGGGTGGCGGAAAGCCAGTGCAGTGGGCCCCCCTGTCCAGCATCATCAAAATGTGCACTGCCTGCTTTACAGACTGTTAAAAATGGGGTATTTGGTTGACAGTCAGGTTACCCCCTGTTCAAGCAAGGACCCTCACTATAGTCAGGGTAAAAGAGAATCACCCTCAGCTAACCCCAGCTCACCTCCTTGGTAGCTTGGCAGAGCAGTAGGCTTAATTTCAGAGCGCAAGGTGTAAAGTATTTGTACCAACACACACAGTAACTTAATGAAAACACTACAAAATGACACAACACAGGTCTAGAAAAATAGGAAATATTCATCTAAACAAAACAAGACCAAAATGCCAAAAATCTACAATACACAAGTCAAGTTCTCAATAGAAATGCCAAAAGAGTCTTTAAATAGTTTTAAACACACAATAATACTGTTAGTGTGGAAAAGTACCTTGAGTGTGTCAAAAATAATCCTGCACGGGCGAGTGTGCGTCAAAAAGGCCTCGTGATGCGTTGATTCCACTCACAAGTGGGACCTTGCGTGATTTCTCCTTTCGTCGGGTCGGGCGCATCATTCCTTCTCTCCGCATGAGAGCAATGAGTCGATCCAGTCAGCACTCTCGGGTCCGGGCAGGCCTTGCGTTGTTTTTACATGCCCAGTGATACTTGCGTCAGAAATCCAGCCGCACGATGATCTGAAAACCACGCAGCGAGGGTTGCGATCTCCCAGCCTCTGCCAGCGATGCTGCGCGTCATTTCTCCTGCTGTGTGCGTCGATTCTTCGGTCGCGTTTCCAGCGAGCGTCGATTATCAGCCGCAGAGCTGCCGGCGCGTCGTTTCTTCAGCCGCAGATCAGAGTCGCGTCTATCTTTTCCCAGCACGACGCTCTGTGCGTTGATTTTCTTTCTTTTAGGCTGCCAGCTTCTCCTTTCAGGGTCCCAGGAACTGGATGGGCACCACAGGACAGAGTAGGAGTCTCTCCAGAGACTCCAGGTGCTGGGGGAGAGACGTCTTTACTGTCCCTTAGACTTCAAACAACAGGAGGCAAGTTCTAAATCAAACCCTTGGAAAGTTCTTCTCAAGATGGAAGGCACACAAAGTCCAGTCTTTGCCCTCTTACTCTGCCAGAAGCAGCAACAGCAGGACAGCTCCACAAAGCACAGTCACAGGCAGGACACCTCTTCTTCCTCAGCTCTTCTCCAGGCAGAGGTTCCTCTTGTTTCCCAAAGTGTTTCTAAAGTCTGTGGTTTTGGGTGCCCTTCTTATACCCGATTTTTTCTTTGAGAAGGCCTACTTCAAAGTAAAGTCTCCTTTGAATGTGAAATCCTGCCTTGTCCCAGGCCAGGCACCAGACACACACCAGGAGGTTGGAGACTGCATTGTGTGAGGGCAGGCACAGCCCTTTCAGGTGCAAATGACCACTCATCCCCTCCCTCATAGCACAAATGGCTCATCAGGAAATGCAGACCACACCCCAGCTCCCTTTGTATCACTGTCTAGTGTGAGGTTCAACCAGCCCAACTGTCAAACTGACCCAGACGTGGAATCCACAAACAGTAACCGAAATCATATAAGCAAGAAAATGCTCACTTTCTAAAAGTGGCATTTTCAAACACACAATCTTAAAATCAACTTTACTAAACAATGTATTTTTAAATTGTGAGCTCAGAGACTCAGAGACCCCAAACTCCACATGTCCATCCGCTCCCAAAGGGAATCTACACTTTAATCAGATTTAAAGGTAGCCCCCATGTTAACCTATGAGAAGGACAGGCCTTGCAACAGTGAAAAATGAATTTAGCAATATTTCACTGTCAGGACATATAAAACTCAATACTATGGGGGTCATTACAACATTGGCGGTAAAAGCCGCTTACCGCCGTGCAGAAGACCGGCAACACACTGCCGCGGCAGTGGAATTCCGCCACGGTCATTATGACCCAAAGCCCGGAATTCGCCAAAATCTAGACACCCACACAATTCCGCCACAGCAAAGGTCAGTGATAAACTGGCGATAACAAAACCTCCACCGTCACGCCAACAGGAATACACCCACACTATCATGACCCACAAATCCGTGCTCAAAATTCACACACTCTTACAAAACACATCCACATTGGACAAATCGAAATACACACACCTGATACACATACACACACCACCCCCACACACCCAATGCAATATAAAACACACACCCACAATACCCACAAACCCTTACGACCAAAAATTCCGAATGAAGGCCAGAGACAGACACCACCATCAACAACACTAGCATCCACAGGCACACAACGCCATCACTCACATAACATCCACGCACCTCACACAACACACCTCAAAATATCACACATCACAACACACACCACCCCACACATCACCCACACCACCCCATTGCACCGCAAAGACACCCCAGGTTCTCTGAGGAGGAGCTCAGGGTCATGGTGGAGGAAATCATCCTGGTAGAGCCACAGCTATTCAGATCACAGGTGCAGCACACCACCATATCTTGGAAGATGGAGCTATGGCGAAGAATTGTGGACAGGGTCAACGCAGTGGGACAGCACCCAAAAACTAGGGATGACATCAGGAAGAGGTGGAACGACCTATGGGGGAAGGTGCGTTCTGTGGTCTCAAGACACCACATCGCGGTTCAGAGGACTGGCGGCGGACCCCCACCTCCTCCCCCACAACTAACAACATGGGAGGAGCAGGTCTTGGCTATACTGCATCCTGAGGGCCTCACAAGAGTAGCTAGAGGAATGGACTCTGGTAAGTCAAATCTCTCACTATTTCATCCCCCACCCAACCTGCATGCCATCACATACCCCCACCCTCGCCCTCACCCCCATCACTCCAACTCCTCACACATGTCCCAATATCACAAACCACACATCCCAAACCCAAGCCCTGCATGCAACACCAAAGCATGGACACCCATCACCAAAGCATGACCGCTGCACATACCCATACACCCCCCTAAACCATCATCACACAAGGTCCTACACAGAAATGCAAGCACTGGGGTACACGGTCACCCACCCATTGCACATCATGGCACACACAGATGCAATAATCATGCTTTTACACCCCTGCAGGTCCCCTACCCAATGTCACTGGACAGGAGGGTCCAGATGTGTCCACTCCACCCACAGAAGAGGCCCACAGTGATGACAGCAGCTCTGTCCAACTGGATCTAGATGACCAACCCGGCTCATCTGGGACCTCGGGACTGTCAGTTCCCCTCACACTGGCACAAGCCAATACAGAGCTTCCCCCCTCTGGAAACACCAGCACTGCACCCACCCAGCAGGCCCATACCTCTGTCCCCAGGAAACGTCAAACAGCAGTGTGTCCACCACTACAGGGAACCCAGGCTAACCCACCACCCCAACAACAACAGGGACCTGGGGGTAGTGGCAGTGGGCACACGGTTCAGGGGACAGAGGCCCAGGAACACAGAGGAACTAGGAGGGCTGCTGTGCAACAGGGGGAGGACAAGCCCAGGGAATCCACTCTGCACAAGGCCCTCTCCAACATCATGGGAGCCTACCACCATTCCCAGGAGACGATGGCAACGGTACTGGCCTAGTTTCAGGAGACCCAGCGGCTGCAGGAGGAACAGTATTTGAGGTTCAGGGAGGAACTCAAATACATCAATACCACCCTGGGCACCATTGTAGGGGTGCTGAAGGAACTCATCAACACCAGGAGGGACACTGTGGCACAACAAGGGGACCCTGACATTAGCCTGGATGATGAACTGCCCACCACCTCCGCCGGCGCTCGTGGACAGGAGGCACTGCAACAGGACCACCACACCAGCACCCCACCCCCTGCAGAGGGAGAACGACCCCGCAAACGGTCCCTGAGATCCAGGACAAAGACAGAGAACAATGCCAAGACCCATGCCAAGAAATGAGACCACCCTGATTGTCATCCTTTTGTCCCACCTTGTCACCCTGTCCATCCTTAAACTGCCCCAGCTCCACTTCCTGTGCCCCTTTGGACAATGCACCTGTGAGACTAATAGACTGGACTGTGCCATGGACATTCCTCCACCATCACCCCTCACCATTTTACAACCCCCTCCAATATTGAGCTCTTAAATAAACACCCTTAAAGCACAAAACAATCAGGAGTCTGTCTGTGATTTTGAAATAGTGTATTAGCAATAACAGTGGCAAAATGGTCTTTCAAATGTAATGTGAACATACCTATGTCACACAGTTGTAGTCCATGAGGAAACAAAGCAGATGTCACACAGTGGGACCCACATCTGTGAAATCATAAGGGAAAGTGACAACTCAGTGACCATGCACTGGGTGAAAATGACAGACAGTAGAGAGGTAGTAGATTTAAATCAGATGTAGCAGGCAGTGTTGTCTTCGTACCTGTGTCTCACTGGAAGCATGGCAGGATCACCGTGTTCCTGTTGTCTATGTCCTCTTCTTCTTCTTCCTCATCTTCACTGTCCACAGGCTCCACAGCTGCCACAAAACCTCCATCTGGACCATCCTCCTGCAGAAAAGGCACCTGTTGTCGCAAAGCCAAGTTGTGAAGCAAACAGCAGGCCACGATGATCTGGCATACCTTCTTTGGTGAGTAGAATAGGGAACCACCTATCATGTGGAGGCACCGGAACCTGGCCTTCCGCTCTATAATCCTCCTAGTTCATACATGGGCCTCATTGTAGCATTCCTCTGCCCTTGTCCTGGGATTCCTCACTGGGGTCAGTAGCCATGACAGGTTGGGGTAACCCGAGTCACCTGCAAATGGCGAGGGACAACTGATAGACACACACTAACTCATAGGGACATCCACAGACCCAGACAACTATTCCCACTGTATTGGGTCCATGTCCTCACCTAATAGCCACACCCGGTGCCCCTGGAGTTGCCCCATCAAATAAGGGATGATGCTATTCCGCAGGTCATGCACTGAGCCAGGGAACATGGCATTAACATGGGAGATGTAAAGGTCTGCCAAACACGCCATCTGAACATTCATGGAATGGTAACTCTTCCGGTTTCTGTACACCTGTTCACTCCTGCGGGGGGGACCAAGGCCACATGTGTTCCATCTATGGCACCTATGATGTTGGGGATATGTCTCAGGGCATAGAAATCACCTTTCACTGTAGGCAAATCCTCCACCTGAGGGAAACCGATGTAGCTCCGCATGTGTTTCAGCAGGGCAGACAACACTCTGGACAACACGTTGGAAAACATAGGCTGGGACATCCCTGATGCTATGGCCACTGTAGTTTGAAATGACCCACTTGCTAGGAAATGGAGTACTGACAGCACCTGCACTTGAGAGGGGATTCCTGTGGGATGGCGGATAGCTGACATCAGGTCTGGCTCCAACTGGGCACACAGTTCTTGGATTGTGGCACGATCAGGCCTGTAGGTGATGATCACATGTCGCTCCTCCATTATCGACAGGTCCACCAGCGGTCTGTACACCGGAGGATGCCGCCATCTCCTCACATGCCCCAGCGGACCGTGCCTATGGAGGAGAACAGCGAGCACAGAGACAACCAACTCTGAGATACGTAAACACAGCTTACTCTGAAAATATTAGCAAATCAAAATTTGCCTGTATGAGTGTTTAGGCAAGGCCTAGATATGTGTGACGCAGTCCAAAATAATGCCATGTGGGCCCATTAAATGGCGGCTGCCTGAAGTAAAGTAGGATGGGGGATATGAGGTAACTGCGCTGGGGTTGTACACCGTCGCGCTAGGCTGTCGAAGATCGCGGCACAATCCTGCATTGGTTAACATTGGACCCCATGGGTCCCAGGAGCCAATGACGATATACGCCGGCGGTGACGGTACGCACCGAAGCGGACGTGACCCCATTTTCTCTCTGTTTAATCACTTGATACCTGATCTTCGACAGGAGAGGACCTACACTGCAAGTGCTGCTGTGACCTCCGTCTGGAAGAGACAATGGCTCGTGTGTCTGGGGAAAGGGCCCCTGGCATCAGCATGGAGGAGTTGGAGAAACTCGTGGATGGGGTCCTCCCCCAGTACACGCTAATCTACGGTCCTCCAGACAAACAGGTAAGTACACTGTGAGCATGCTGTATGGGCAGTGCCTGTGTGGAGTGGGGTGGATAAAAAATGGGGGAGTGAGAATGAGGCGTGCATGAAACGACGGTGAGTGCATGTGCATCATGGCACGGGTAGGGAAGCGGGCCAATGACTGTGACGATGCAAATGGTAATTACTTCTCTTTTTCCCCTGTACAATTCCTGTAGGTCAGCGCCACCAGAAGAAGGACATTAGCGTGCCATCGCCAAGGAAGTCCGGACCCTTGGGGTCTACCACAGACGGAGCACCCACTGCCAGAAAAGATGGGAGGACATTCGCCGCTGGAGCAAGAAGATGGCGGAGGTCCAGCTGGGGATGGCCTCCCAACATAGGAGGGGTGCCTGTCGCACCATGACCCCCATGATGTTCCAGATTCTGGCGGTGGTGTAGCCGGAGTTGGATGGGCGCTTGAGGGCATCACAGCAGCCACAAGGGGGTGAGTACACTCTCATTCTGCTGATTCAGCGCGCATTGTAGGTGCCTGGGTGGGGGAGATGGGCTGTGGGTTTCCCTAAGCCAGGGTGAGTTTAGTAGGCAAGGACCCTTCTTAAGGCAGGCCCTCTGGCACCCCACCCCACCTGTGTACAGTGCCTACTACATAAAAGTCAGGCTCCTGTGACAGCCATGTGTGCAGAAATCGGGCATAGCCCTGAAACCCATGTCCCTGGGATTGAATAGTGGACTCCAAGTGCGCGGCATAGTGCAGGGGCTTCTGTGTCTGTAGTATCCGCCAACTGTAGCGGTATTGCATGCACTGAACATGTCTTTCTTCTGTCTCCCCCCCCCTTTTTGTGGTCTCCCTGTTCTTGTGTGCATTAGCATCATCAGGCAGAAGAGCAGTGACACTGGAGCAGGAGGGTGCTGCATCCCACATGGCCCTGGAGGGCGACACTATGGAGTCTGAATTCACCAGTGGGACGGAGGGCGAGGGGAGCTCCACAGCGGGGACAGGAGCTGACACCAGCGATACGGACTCCTCCTCTGATGGGAGCTCCCTTGCGGTGGCGGGCCCATCTGTGCCCCCCGCATCTACAGGTACAGCTGCCAACCCCCCTACCAGCACCGCCCTCCCAGCAGCTCTTCGGCGTTTGCCTAGTGCCCGCTCACCCAGGAGGGTGGGCATCACCTTCGCCCCAGGCACCTCAGGCCCTGCCCCAGTCACCCCTGCTGCCCTCAGTGAGGAGGCCATTGACCTCCTCAGGTCCCTCACTGTTGGGCAGTCTACCATTTTGAATGCCATCCAGGGTGTAGAGAGGCAGTTGCAACAAACCAATGCATACCTGGAGGACATTCACTCAGGTCAGGCAGCCCTTCAGAGAGCTTTTCAGACTCTGGCCTCAGCACTGATGGCATCCATTGTCCCTGTCTCTAGCCTCCCCCCTCCAACTTCCTCCACACAGACCCAGACCCCTGTACCTCAGCCTATCCCAAGCACACCATCGGACCAGCATGCACACACCTCAACACACAAGGGAAGCTCTGGCAAACATAATCACCACACATCCCACAGGCACTCACTCAAGCATCAGACACATGCAGACACACCAACATCCACTGCCTCCACTGTGTCCCCCTCCTCCTCGTCTCCTTCCTCCCTCCCTCTCTCGTCTCCACTCACACCTGCATGCATTACATCCTCAGCCACTACTTCCATCACCAGCACACCCACCACCACACCCCGCTCTCCCAGTATGTCTGTGAGGCCACCTCCCAAGGTACACAGACCCAGCCACACACCCACCCAACAGCCATCCAGCTCACGACAGCCTCCAGCCCATGCACCTTCACCCAAAGTCACCAAACGTACACCTCCTACAACCACTACCTCTTCCTCCACTCCCAAACCCCCTCCAGCTACCCATCCCAGTTTTCCTAAGAAACTTTTCCTGTCCAACCTTGACCTCTTTCCCTCACCTCCCCCACCCCTTCAGTCTCCTAGGGCCCGACTCTCCAGGTCCCAACTTAGCACCTCAGCCACAACATTGGCAGGACCACTGGTGCCAGTAGTCACTGGGTTCTGGAGTGCACCAGGCAGCAGGGCAGCCAGTATGGCAAGGAGCCAGAGCACGGACAGTCCCCCACCTGTAAAGCATAAAAAGTTGGCCAGTGCTGGGTGGGAGAGGGGAAAGAAACCAGCCAGCAAAGGCGCTCCCAGGGGTACAGTTGGGAGTGTGGAGACAGCTGTGACACCATCCAAGGTAGGGAAGGGGCACATTAAAACCTGCAAGTCTGGGAATATCAGCACGGCGGACAAGACCGCCACCAGCACCGCTGCCCAGGACAAGACCACCACCAGCCCCGCTGCCCAGGACATGACCGCCACCAGCACTGCTGCCCAGGACACCGCCGCCAGCAGCCCTGCTGCCCAGGACCCTGCCGCCAGCAGCACCGCTGCCCAGGACACCGCCGCCTGCAGCCCCGCTGCCCAGGATCCCGCCGCCAGCAGCACCGCTGACCAGGACCCAGCCGCCAGCAGCCCCGCTGCCCAGGACCCAGCCACCAGCAGCCCCGCTGTCCAGGACCCCACCGCCAGCAGCACCGCTGCCCAGGACCCCGCCACCAGCAGCACCGCTGCCCAAGACAAGACCACCAGCAGCACCACTGCCCAGGACAAGACTGCCAGCAGCGCAGCTGCCCAGGTCAAGACCGCCACCAGCCCCGCTGCCCAGGACAAGACCGCCACCAGCCCCGCTGCCCAGGACAAGACCGCCACCAGCCCCGCTGACCAGGACAAGACCACCAGCAGCACCGCAGGACAGTGAGCACCAATGAATACAACGCTACTGAGGCCGCCACGGGCAGGATGAAGCACTCTGGGCACCAAGCCCCCTCCAGAACCAGTGGAGAAAGGCATCCACTACCTCAGTCCTTGGCAGGGTGAAGCACTCTGGGCACCAAGCCCCCTCCAGAACCAGTGGAGAAAGACATCCACTACCTCAGTCTTTGGCAGGATGAAGCACTCTAGGCACCAAGCCCCCTCCAGAACCAGTGGAGAAAGACATCCGCTACCTCAGACCTTGGCAGGATAAAGCACTCTGGGCACCAAGCCTCCTCCAGAACCAGTGAAGAGTTACATCCACTAACTCAGTCCTTGGCAGGATGAAGCATTCTAGGCACCAAGCCCCCTCCAGAACCACTGGAGAAAGGCATCCACTACCTCAGTCCTTGGCAGGATGAACCACTCTGGGCACCAAGCCCCCTCCAGAACCAGTGGAGACTGTTATCCACTTGGGAGACTGTGGCTTTGCACTCCCCAGGATTAAACCGTGGGCAACCCACCCACTGTAGAGACTTGAGAGACTGTGGCTTTGCACTCCCCAGAATTGAACAGTGGGCAACCCACCCACTGCAGAGACTTGAGAGACTGTGGCTTTACACTCCCCAGGATTAAACAGTGGGCAAACCACCCACTGCAGAGACTTGAGAGACTGTGGCTTTGCACTCCCCAGGATTGAACAGTGGGCAAACCACCCACTGTAGAGACTTGAGAGACTGTGGCTTTGCACTCCCCAGGATTGAACAGTGGGCATGGAGCCCCCTCATTGATCTGGCGTCGTGCACTCATCCGGCTGAGGTGCCCCCCGTTCCCTTCCCCCTGAGGTGCCTGTTTTATTTCTATCTGATGCCCCAGCAGTGTTCACTCCGTCTTGTTTGGGTATTGAGTGTGGGCCTCGCCCATGCCTTTTGGGCCTAGTGGTCCACGGACTATGATGGTGGAATCCCTTGGACTTGTGTTCTTGGTGTATATAATTGTTTATAGTGTAAATGTATATATATATGTAAATATTTTTGATTTATGTAATTGAATATATTACAATTATTTGACTCATTTCCTTTTGTCCTTGCATTCTTCCAGAGGGGGTAGGGGGTGTAACTGTAATGTATCATGCTGTATTTGTGTGTGTGTTGTAGCGGGTGAGGGTGAGGGTGGGGGTGTTGGGTGTTGCGTGTGTGTGTGTGTCACAGTTTTTTCCCTCCCCTGTGTCGTAGGTGCAGTACTCACCGTGGTCTTCGCCACCGGAGTTCATGCTCCTGGTAGAGGAGCAGGAAGATAAAGGCAGGAAGAATCTGAAGTTCCGGTTCCATGGCGTCCTGGATCCTCATGGGATGTGTAGAGGTGAGCATTTTCCCTTCCAAGTCCTGTTTCTGCCGTGTTTTTGTTCGCGGTGAATCCGACCCAGAAAAAGTGGCGGATTGGCCTCTCATGATACTGTGGGCGGTACATTGCCTCCGCCTGTCTGTTGGCGGTTACCGCCGGGGGTCGTTTTTTTGTACCATCTTGGCGGTCGGAGTGTTAAAGTGGCTGTCTATGTTGGAGGTTTCCTCCACGGTCGTAATTCCATTTCTTTTTACCGCTGGCATGTTGGCAGTTTTACCGACGCTTTAACACTGACCGCCAGGGTTGTAAAGACCACCTATATGTCCTACCTTAACCATGCACGGCATCCTGCCCTAGGTAGCCCCTGGGGCTACCTAGGGCCTACCTTAGGGGTGTATGACATGTAAGAAAAGGGAAGGTTTAGGCCTTGCCAAGTCGAATTTACAGTTAAATCTGCACACACAGACACTGCAGTGGCAGGTCTGAGACATGATTACAGAGCTGCTTATGTGGGTGGCACAACCAGTGCTGCAGGTCCCCTAGTAGCATTTGATTTACAGGCCCTGGCACCTCTAGTGCACTTTACTAGGGACTTACTAGTAAACCAAATATGCCAATCATGGATAAGCCAATTACATACACATTTTGTAAAGGAGCACTTACACTTTAGCACTGGTTAGCAGTGGTAAAGTGCCAGGAGCAACAAAAACAGCAAAATAAGAGTCCAGCACACATCAACAACCTGGGGAACAGAGGCAAAAAGTTAAGGGGGACTACGCCAAGGATGAAAAGTCTAACACAAACAGTGAACATAACGATGGTGCTGGTGTGCTATGGCATCAGCTACAGAGCATAGTTCTCGCTGGTCAGCCCAGCCAGAATGGTGTAATACAATGTTCCCGCATGTCAGCCCGGTGGGAACATTATACTATGCCTGGGGGAACATCACTGCCATGGCGATGGCATCCTCCCCGCAAGTTTGGTGGTTGGCTTGTTCAACTGCCAAACTTGTAATGAGGCCCCAAGTCTATGGTTGTGTGTACTGTGGCCTGGACATGTAAAAGAAAGTATATGTGTACAGTGCCCTCTAGGGGCTACGTCTATGGTTACATGTAATCAACATGTGATGCCTTCTAGGACCTGCTTTTGGGCAGTTTATAAAAGAATACACAGACACATATTTTTCTCATTTTAAATGTTGTATTGATATAATAATGTTGACAGTGATTATTGATCAAAGGGAGTATGACTTATTAACATTGATAAGTGCATTTGCACATGATGATTTAGTATTGTGTTTAATAAATGTGCTTTTCCTTTTTCTAATGAAAAACTCTGACTAGACAATAATTTATTAAGTGTTCTTCCTGCATGTCAGTGAAAGGTGATTACTATCCCTTACCACCTCCCGAGAGTAGACATTGGATTGCTTTGCTTTGCTCCCTGAGAGAGTCAATCGTAACAATGGGGTGCTCGGTTCCCAGTATGGTGAAATTGTGGACCTATTACTTGTGCAGACCACACAACTATTAACACACAAATTCCTGCAGAAGTTCTCGCAATTTTTATGGAGCTAGCAAATAAATGTCATATAGCTAACATATTGTGTACCATAATAAAGGACATTGTGTATCATAATAAAGTTGCAGTTGTGCTTTCTCGGGGTATACAAAGTTGCATACGTTTTAGCACCACACTGACGTTTTAGAAGTATTAAATTAATCAAATAGTGAAAGACAATGTTTTCTCAAAGTAAGTTTGAAGGTATTTACAAGAAAATGCTTTGCAAAAAGTGATTTACAAAAATAGATTCTTGCAAAATGGTTTTCTTTTGTGGAAAGTTTCTCTCTCAAGTCAAGCACGTTACTGATGGGAAACTTAGCGAACTTTGCAAGTTACTTAGGCCCAGATTTAGAAAAAGTGGCACTGCATCCACTGTTGCACCATTTTTCTTAGCGCCCCCCTACTGCCACTATGTGTGCACTGTATTTGATATATTTATGTTTAATATATGGCTCATCTTAGTGGTAGTTATGTAACTAGTGTCAAAATTTAGTTTGGCGCTTTTGCAGGATTAGCGTCAAACTTTTTGCAGTCCTGCAAAGCACATTGAGGCCCAATATAAATAATGATGTGTCTCCCTCTAAGGCCTGCTCTGTGCAGGCGTTAAAAATGCTGCAAAAAAATGGGGCAAAGAAATCTTTATATTATGCCTGATCCAGGCATAATGTGGCGCAATTGGTTACAAAGTGGCACAATGCGTGCATTGCGCCACTTTGTAAATCTGGTGCTGCAATTTTGGCCTTGTAGGGCCACTTTAGCCTAAAAAGATGACTCTAATGTGGCGCTAGGCCCTCTCAGCTATGTGCCTTAAAGTCAAACATTTGCCATTTTCATGTTAGTCCTAGAAACATGCAATTTTGTCCAATGCTTGAGGCGATGTCTCGGAGAAAACTCTGAAGGTCTGATTCACAAACGCATGTAAATTCTCACGGTACCAATACCAATTTTTATTACAAGGGTAAAGACACTTGTGCTATTCAAAACATAATTTTACATTAGTAAAATGAATTGCTCACAGAGGCACAGATTGGGAGTTCCAGTGTTGGAAAGCCCTGAAAGAATATGAGCAGACAAAAGCATAGTTGTTTGTGGGTATTCTTTCTTTTTTCAAATTCCATTCCTATCATGGAAACTTTTCAAAATGTACTCTATCAAGAGCAGGAGTAAATACATTTTCAAGCTGTGCGTGTGATGGAAACAGCGACACGGTTGGTGGGAGAGTAGAAGTGTTTTCTGCGCAGGGAATGTATATTCCCCACAGTGCTAAATAGGAACTCTCAAATTCATTAGGAACTCTCAAATTTGTCCAAGGCTACTGCTGGAACGCCATGAATCCGTTACTATTGCAGTTTCCCTGAAGTTGTCCTGGAAACCTTTCAGAAACCCTTTGAGAATTTCAAATATTTTTTGGTTAGCACTCAAACGTAGTTCTAAAATGTTTGGGCATGGCCCGAAAAATAAAAAAAAGATGTAGCGCTGATTGATGTGTTACAATCAGCATGAATAATACATGTTATAGCTCAATCTACTAAATAAAATAGCATTCTATTTGCATACTCCATACTACAAAAAAAAATTTGAATAGGAAATCTGTCAGGTCCTGAAGTGATCAGGTGTGTAATGATAGAGATGTTAACACTAGCAGTTGATAATGTTATTGTCAGTACTTTTTGAGACACTACCTGTTAAAGATCAGTGCCAAACTAATTTAACTGTATAGCGCCAGATTTAAAATAATTTGCTTTTTAAGATGCTTGTTTTTTTGTCGAATATCTTATTATGCACCATTATCATAATTTATTGAGTACCTCTACAACCATTATTAGAGACACTGTACGATTTGGGATACTGTATTCTGGCATTCACCATGCTCTAGAAAGTCGTATAGTTAAAAAGAGTGACCTCACAGAGAAAGAGAGGAATTTATTTTCATTTATCTCCCCCCTCGAGGTAGTTCTGAAACTTGTAATCTTCCTTGTATTAAAGACCCTACACACTTTAGACGAGGTTATGGGTTATATACATGTATATTTTGACCCTACCTCCGATATCTTACAGGCAACGTTTATAGAGATTCACTCTCTTTTTAATCTCACCATGTGTAACGATGTGCCCACTCATAATAGAGCCAGTGTAAGGTTTTGCCACCCTTTTTTGTTCCCAGGTTGGAGCATGATTCAATTCTTTTGGTCAAATAAATCAATCTGTTCAAAAACCTTTGTGCAACCTTTGTCCGGGAGTCTTGTAAATGGAACATCACGTAAACGAGTCGCCTCTCAAATCCAGTCATTCTCTGTTTCTACATTTGGCGAACCTCCAGTACTACATGCGATGTATGATCCCCAGACAACATCTGTCTTAAATGTTTTTTTTTCCATTGCATCCCAGGTACTTTAAGAGACAAAAGGCTGGCTTAAAGACGATTTAGCCAAAACGTGTCTTTCTTTACATCCGCTGGAAGGTGCCTGGCATTAATACTATTTCTTCAAAGCCAAACTCAAATGGCAAATGTATAATTGGAAGTATAAATAGGCTATCTGAATTGGTAAATCTACCCATTTGTAACCAGAACATTTTTTGGACTCAGATATCCCTGCTGCCATTTTCGCATCTTTTACGGAGTTAAGACATTCAACCTCTTCAGGTCGATTTTTAATTTCAGTTGGAAAGTGCATTCAGTTGGCTTGAGTTAAAAATGATGGCCATTAATATTTGCTCAGAAGAATATAAAGTTGTTTTTTTCTCCATCCTGTGACAGCAATCTCCCTCTTCCCAAACCATCACATGCCTACACTCATGTTGTTTCCTTTTGGCAATTTTCTTTCATTAGTGAAGGACAGAGAACCATCTGGCTCATCAGCTGATATTCTCCCTGCTATGCCTCAGAAGAACCAACTAATTTTAGAACACAGGGCTGTGGTATCTCTTCTCAAATCTTCTTTATCCTCCGAAGTTATTTCCTAGAATTCACGGTGGCATATATCATGTTGCTGCTGAAAATCCCTGTTTGATTCAGGATGACCTAATTAATTACAGACCAATCTCTCAAGTGTCACATCTACTTTTTTCCAGAATGGGATGTGTTCAATCAGCTTTAAAAGCGTGTAGAAAGTCACAATCTCCTGTGCCGCATACATGCCGACTTTGGGCTGATTATAGCTGAGTCATTGGCGATTGCAGTCTGAGGTGAGCTGCACTGTTGTGTGGACTAAGATTTCACTGGTACGCTGATTCTATGGACCTCATAGTGGCATTTGAACACTTAAATCAGCAGACACTGTTAACCCATCTGGAGAATAAAGGTCATAGTGATAGCGCGTCCAGTCCTTATAAATTACTTATACTTGGATACGCCGGAGGTCGGTGAACCTTTTGACCGGGTTGAGTTCTCCTCATCCAAAAATAGTCGGATCCCTCAAATCAATAATCAATAATCAATTATTATCAATACCCAATACTCAATTAGTAATCGATCAACAAATCAAGAATCAATGGTAATCAGTAATTTGACACGCCATGACCTTTCAGTCATGAATAACCACACCTGTTTATTGAAAGTTAATGAGTTTATTTCCCTATATTAACAAAGCAAGCACAATATAAGTAAGTCTCAAAATCAAATGGTATACATATACGAACATTACTAGCTGTCCATAGCGACAGAAGAAACGCAATCTACGCAAAATCTGGATTATAATGCACTCGGTTATAGCAATGCAAATCACCAATAAGAGTAACTGGATTTGACTAATTGCATACATTGGTCAGCATAACAAGATTTCAATTCAGCATGGTGCATCAAGTGAATACCTCAACTATCCTCTGATTAGCATTGGCATGTGGGGCTTCATGCAAAAGAATTTAATCAAACATGAATTTAGGAAACTTCTAGTTTAGGCTCTGTCAAAATAAACAGTTGGTACCTAAGAAGGAAAATACAATGAGTAACACATTTATCCTTTCATAATTACCAAATACAATCAGCACTCAAGGTAAGTCTTTGTCTTTCAGGTACCGGTTCGATCAGCATGGGGCAGATTTCAAAGGGGCAAAGTTAAGGCAAATTTCCTTGCGGCAGCAAGGAAAATGGGGCAAAAGTTATTGCATGGACAAGACAGGGTAAAGTTAAAGTTAAAGTCTCTAGGGTGAGAATTCTTCAACGTCTCTTTCTCTGGGACAGAGAAAAGGCATCAAAGTGTCATTTAAAATGGCGTCTTGAATCTGGCTTCAAAATGGCATCAAAGAAAATGGCTGACTTCTCTTTGTCCGATGGGTTTAAGTAAGAAAACGTTCCAAATTCTTCAGGGTCTTCCATTGGAGGGTTCATAGGGTGGTTTCTCTTTGACCAATGAATAGTGTCTTTCTCTTATTACTCATTTATGCATAAGGTGTCCTTGGAGTTTTGGAACACAAGTAGCAACAAAGTTGCCAATCAATTCTGTATCAGTGTCCTTATTGTCTGCACCTGCAGAAACTGTCCTTGCTTCAAAGGGGATGAAACTTGCCTAGCACGAAACCTTGAGATAAGTGTATTAGTCATTCTACTGGAAAAATACAGTTTTATCTTTGTTAATACAAGTGAAAACCACACAGTTAAATTTGAGACCAGGCAACTAGGCCAAAGCCTCTGCTAAATTTAAGCTAAGCATATAACAGTTTCAACAAGAAAATCATAGAATATATCTGCAATTGTGACGGATTACTAAATTGTCGATTCTTCATGATTAAGTAAGCTTGTTTATAATAATGGCGACCTACTCTGTGGGCACATTTTCCCACATACATTATTTTTCTTTGCTAAAATCACATTTTCTTATACGATTTTATTACATGATATATAAATGTTTGTTAGTCTCTCTTTACCTGCTTCACCAATCCCTCCTCTGATGACTAATTATGTCATCACATTAAATCTTTCCGTCACAAATTTTATTTCATTAAAATTCTGTTTTAGTAATTTTGCATTTCAGTCATCTTCCGCTTCCTTTTTGTTCCCTTTGATTTTTCCCTGTATATTTCTACTATTTTATTTTGTTCTTTCTCTTCTCTTCTTCTCTTGCTTCTTGATTTCAATATTTTAATAGCTTTCCATATTCCCCAAACACCTATTAAGCAAATTAATATTATTAATATTCCTTTTACTATTTTCAGTAATATTCCGTTCCAAATGTTGCTGAGCCAATTTCCCACGGAAGCAAATCCTTTTCCAACCTTTTCCCATACTCCTGGTTCTTTCAATTATTTCAAATCTGCACTATCGTTAGTTACATTTGTAAGCATTTTCCTAATTTGCCCACTGTTGTCCGGTATATATGAACAACAGTGTCGTGCACTAAGCATTTTGCAACCGCCACCATTCTTTGCTAAAAGAATGTCTAAAGCAAGTCGATTTTGAAGAGTCATAGCTCTTTCTGCAGCAAGTTCAGTATCCATCATGATCATTGCTCCTGAGAATTTTGTCAGCATGTTATCCACAATAGTAGACAACTTTCATATTTTGATTGAATTCAATATGACTCCTACTGAAGGAATCATTGCTCCAAATATATCTCCTACCACACCAGAAGCTGTCTCCTTTTTCTGAATACAATGTAATTCAGACAGCTTTGGAAATTTCTTTAAGTCTCCTAGTTGATAAATCTTTGGAAATACTATTCCCAAATGACACCTCCCATACCATCCTTTTGGAAGCCGATAATAGGCGTTGAGTCCACAAATATAATATACTCATGGAGGAGCTGGATCTAGGCCATTTAACATGAACGTCCATTTACTCTGGAACAAAAACACTTGTTTACATTCACTCGTTCCTACAAAGATTGTGTCATAGTATTATTTAGGTCTATATATACAAAGCTTCCCTACATGTATTGCATCTAAAGCTAATTTCCCTTGTGAATTTATTGCGGCAAAAGCATAGTAATCTACAGATGTCCTTTTGTGTAATTCCTTTTCTTATTTCTCCTTTACCATTTTCCTTCTATCTTCAGTGTAATCTAAAAAGCTTTTCTCTACCGGTGAAAGCAAGCATGTAAGGTTTTCTCTATGAGCTTGAGTTGTGGAAAAAGGTGATAGTGGTTCAAAGAAACCCCTAACTATTTTTATATAATAATCTCTTGCTACTTTACTCAAGTACTCTATTAGGGGGACATTTGAAAACATAACATCATGATTGGAATAGAAGTATTTAATATACTCCTGGCCATAAAATCTGGTTAGTAACAAACTACATGTTATTCCATATGTAAGAGGCATGCTATGATATGTCACTCCTTCTATTACTGAGGTAGGTATTTGTGTACCCACATAACAGTCTTTCGCATCCATTGTCTCAACATACTCATTCAGCAAGCAATAGAAGACGTTAGAAGAAAGTTCTTTCTTGTCATGTAAATATTTCTCGTCTTGTTCGAGTTTCTGCAAAGGAGTTAATTCAGTAGTACTTTTAAAAGTAGAAGCATCATTCGCATCTCTTTCATTCCCTCCATGCATTCCAAGAATTATTGCCATAATTATTAGTACACATGTAGTTATCAGACCTATACACAATTATTTATAATATTTCATTTTATGTCCTTGAGTAGTACTGCCTGGCATGATCTATATAGAATCAGAAAGTTTAAGATACTTTATCAAATCAGATTTGAAGATATATATAAAGGTTGAATGAGGTCAAAGTACACACGTTTTTTTTCTTTAGCAGCTTAGTCTCTTATCGGTTTAGCAGCTTTGTCTCAAAATCGGTTTCAAAAGTCAATCAGGTTATCAATGTCTTATTTGGTAATTTTCATGAAATTTTACCTTTTAAGTACCAAAGTGGCGTTCTGCTTCATCGTTTTCAAGACTAAGAGATAGAAATTCGTCTGACCAATCGTTAGTGGCGGTATATGCCCATTCAGGACCAGAGTACCTTCTGTTCGGTATTCTTTTCCTTTTCAATTTTGCATCTCCTTTCGATTTTCATTCGCTTATGTCTTGTTCTTTGGCTGTGTCTTTTTCTTAGTTCAATGCTGTTATGAGAGATACTTCCTTTTTTTCTCCTTCAACTTTGGCCCTTCATTTTCTTTTAATGTTTCTTTAGTCTTTGATTTCACTGGCGATATGCTTTGTCTCAGTTTCGCGCTGTTTTCACCTCATGGACCTGCAACCGGTTCTGGAAGATTTGGAACAATTTTGCTTTGCTCTGTCATGTCTCCTTCCTCGAGGAGGTCAATCAGGTTTTCTCCTTCTTTTCCCGTGTCGTCTGTTTCTGGGAAAGCCCTCCTCTTATCGGGCTTTCCTGCTTCTTCACCTGAGATAGGATCTTTGTCACCTCCAGGATCTTTGTCACCTCCTGAGGCTTCTCCTCTGTTGTCCTCAAAAGGATCGACTTCGTCTTCCTCAGAGAATATTTCTTTTGTCTCGATTTCTTCTTGTTCGCTTTCAGGCTCTCTTAATTCTATCTCAGTGCCTGGTACTGTCCTGTCAGTTGTTGGTAATTTCAGCGCTTCAATTTCCTCTTCTGTGGGACACGTCACCCTTTTCGTGTGACTGGCGTGAATCCAGTTGGGAACCCCTGCACACTTCACAGCGGTGGTAGTTGTCAGAATCACTTGAAAAGGTCCTTTCCAAAGGGGTTCCAAGCACGACTTCCTCACGTGCTTCTTTATCACCACCCAGTCACCTGCTTTCAGGGCGTGTCCTGGACCTTGGATCGGTGGCAAGGTGGTTGCCTCCACCTGGTGAGAAAAAGAGCGGACCACATCAGCCAGACCTTTGCAGTACTCCAATACCATATCATCTGTAATATTTACAAGAGCATTTGCAGGAACTGCTGGAAGTCTCATGGCTCTGCCCATGAGAATTTTGTGTGGTGATAGTCCAGTTTTTCTATCAGGTGTGTTTCTCATTAACACCAAGGGCAACGCGTCAGGCCATTTCAAGTTTGTGGATGCACATATTTTCGCCATTCTTGATTTTAGCGTGCCATTCATTTGCTCCACTATTCCTGATGCTTCAGGGCGGTAGCTAACATGCAATTTTTGTTCAATGTTCAGTGCTGCACACAATAATTTAATTACTTTGTTATTGAAATGACTTCCCCTATCTGATTCTAAAGAGATCAGGAATCCAAAACGTGGTATTAGCTTTCTCAAGAGTAGTTTTGCAACTGTGAGACTGTCATTTCTGCGTGTAGGGTATGCTTCAATCCAGTGACTAAAAATACACACAACCACCAACACATATTTCAAGCCTACTGCATAGGCATCTCAATGAAATCCATTTGCATCCTGCTGAATGGCCCACCTGCTCTTCCAATGTGGCTCAAATTTACTACTGTTCCCTTCCCTGCGTTAATTTGTTGGCAAATGACGCAACAATGGCAAACTGCTTCAGCAGCTTGGTGAAATTTGGGATTAAACCAATCAATTTTGAATAATCTAATAATGGCATCCCTTCCAAGGTGGGCTTGTCCATGATATAACCTGGCTAATTGCGTCAAAAGACTGTCTGGCAAAACAAATCTTCCTTCACTTGAAACCCACAAATCATCTGGTTTCTTTACGCATTGTAATTTGCTCCATGAGAGTTTCTCATCCTTACTGACATTATTTTGTAGGAATTTCAATTCTTCAATTGTATCTACAACTTTTAAAGCAAAGGCTTCACTTGGTTCAAGTTCTGGCTCATTTATCAGGTTCCATTTGTGTCTGAGCAGTATACAGTTCAATGCGCAAAACCTTGCGACTTGATCTGCATATCCATTTCCCAAGGAAACGAAGTCTTGTGATTTTGAGTGTGCACTGCATTTTACCACCGCTACTTCTCCTGGTAACTGAATAGCATGTAACAATTCTCTTATTCTTTCACCATTTTTCACTGGTGATCCTGAAGAGGTCATAAAGCCTCTTTGTGACCACAATTGTCCGAAATCATGCACTATTCCAAATCCGTACTGACTGTCAGTGTAAATGGTGACTTTCATTAATGCCAAAAGTTGGCAAGCTCTAGTAAGGGCTACTAGTTCCGCTACCTGTGCAGAGTAAACTCCTTGAAGCCAAGATGCTTCTAGAACACCAGTTATTGTGCATACAGCATATCCTGCTTTCAATATTCCTAGTGCATTTCTTAAACATGAACCATCAACAAAAATAATTTGATAATTTTCTTACAACCGAGTACCTTTGATATCAGGTCTTGGTTTAGTACAAAATTCAGTCACCTGAAGACAGTCGTGCTCAATGTCTTCGGCGTTCTCAATTTCAACATTTTCACTGGGAAACAAAGTTGCTGGATTCAACGTAGTGCACCTTTTCAGCTGCACATTGGGTGATCCCAAAATGTATTGTCTCGTACCTTGTAAGCCTAGCACCAGTCATGTGCTGTGTTCGGGAACGTGTCAAAAGTATTTCGACTGAGGGAGGGGCCATAACTGTTAAAGGATGTCCCATTACTAATCCCTCACTATGATTTAGGCTTATACCAACTGCTGCTACAGCACGCAAGCATCCCGGTAAGGTTGCTGCGACTGGATCCAAAGTAGCTGAAAAATATGCTACTGGTCTGTTTACGCCACCATGGGCTTGAGTCAAGACAGACAAGGAACATGCATCACGTTCATGACAAAACAATGTGAAAGGCTTTGTGTAATCAGGCATACCTAAAGCTGGAGCTCTGCACATGCATTCCTTTAATTCATTAAAGGCATGCATTTCATCTCTTTTCAACACTATTTCATCCTGCACATCTTTCTGGGTCAGTTTCAGTAAAGGTTTGGCTATAGTTGAGAAATTGGGAATCCATTGGCGACAGTAGCTCACCATTCCCATAAACTTTCTCACCTCTTTTCTTGTTTTGGGTGGACTCATTTGAAGTACACTCGTTATTCTTTCTTTCATGATTCTCCTCGACCCTTTTTCTATTTGGTGACCCAAATATTTCACTTTCTTTTGGCAGAATTGCAATTTCGAAGGAGACACCTTGTGTCCATTCCTTCCCAAATGGTTCAGTAGAGCAATAGTGTCAAATGTACAGTCATTTTCTGTTTTGGATGCGATCAGTAAATCGTCAATATACTGTACTAAGGTTGATTCAAAAGGTAATTCCAATGATTCCAAATCTTTCTTTAGAATCTGATTTAAAATTGATGGTGACTCCGAAAACCCTTGAAGAATTCGACACCAACTGTAGACTCTGTCCAGGAATTTGAAGCAAAAGAGAAATTGGCTGTCCTCATGAAGAGGCACAGAAAAGAATGCTTGTGACAAGTCGATGACTGAGAACCACTCTGCATCACAGGGAATTTGAAACATTATCACAGCTGGATTTGGTACTACGGGACAACATTTGACTACTATGTCATTTATTTTTCTCAAATCTTGAACAATTTGGACCTTTCCACTTGGTTTTATTAGTCCCATGATTGGTGAATTACATGGACTACTTAGTACTTCTTTCAGTACTCCCTGTTTCACAAATTTATCAATGAGTTGGGCGACTTTCATGAGAGTGTCTTGTGACATATGGTATTGTGGAGTCTGAGGAAAATTTACATTAGGTTTTACAGTCACTTTCACTGGTTCTGCTCCTTTGACCAATCCTACTTCTTTCCCTGTCATATCCCACACTTCTTTTTCAACTGTTTCCTGTAACTCAGCTGGAATATCTGCTTCAGTGAGCATAGGATATAGAGTAATCAGGGGATACTCTTCATCAACAGTTTCCATTTCGTCCTCTCCTAAACTGTCCTCTTCTCCCTCATCACTGTTTGTCTAAATTTTAATTCCATTATTTGAGCACATAATCGAGCATCCCAATTTGCACAATAAATCTCTCCCTAATAGGGATATCGGACTTGAGTCACACACCACAAATTTATGTGACCCTTGAAAGTTACCAATTCTGACTTGCACTGGATCTGTGATTGGGTTTGTCAGATACCTATTTGCTACTCCCACTACTTGAACTGTTCTTTCTGAAAGCGGCAAATTTGGTACTTCGATACTTCTGACTGTAGAGTGTGTAGCTCCTGTGTCAACCAAAAATGAAACGCTGTGACCCATAACTCTTCCTTCCACATATGGTCCCTTTAGATCAACTTCCAAAGATGCTGCAAGCATACAATTTCCCTCCTCATCTGAACTTTCACTCTCCCATTCATTGTTTATTCCATTCTCACTGTGTAACGGGAATTGGTGTACTGTGTTACTTTGATTCATTCCTTGACCTGTAACCTGCTGAGGAAGCATTACTTGTTGTTGATTCATTGGTGCTAAGGGTATTTGCATTTGCTGATTAGGTACCATGGGAAACTGCTGTTGCATTGGTTGTGCTTGTGCCATTTGTACACAGGGCATTTGCACCTGCTGTTGTTCTATAGGTTGTAGACCCTGCATCTGATTTACATTATTTTGGAAATTTGGATTTGGACCTCTCAATTTCGGTCCTCTCATATTCTGAAATGTATTGACATCATTGTTCTGCTGACCTACACCTTCCTGCACCAACATTGGGCACTCCCGTTTCCAATGTCCGACGATTCCGCACGTGTGACATGGCATCACCTTCTTCATTGCCTGTATACCATTAGGAATCACAACAGTATTTAAATCAGGACCATTATTCACAAAACCTCCTCGGCCTCTGCCTCTTATCTGTGGCTGAAACATAGCATTTCCCTGCTGTTGCTGCTGCGGCAACTGTTGTTGGAAACCTTGCAAACCTGACTGAGCTGCTCTAATCTGCATCACCATCACTTTCTCTTTCAACTTTTTCTGCTTTGTCTCAATCTCATCACTGCAGTATTTTGCATAGTTCAACACTTCATCGATCGATTTTGACTGCCAAGAAATCAAATGCATTTTAATCATCTGGCTAATTTCGGGTCTCAATCCTTCCACAAATCTGAATACAAAATGGAGCATGTCCTTTGCCTCAATCGTTTCCGTGCCACTGTAATTTTTAAATGCTTTCAACAATCTCTCATAGTATGCATGTATCAACTCTTTAACTTCTTGTGCTGTTCTGTCAATTCTCTGCCAATCTACATTTTTCGAATCGACTTTTGTTTTCAAATGCTCAATCACCTTATGGAATAAACTCATTTCCGTAGGCGATGGTGCACCTGTGTCCCTATCTCTTTCTGGTTCACTTGTTGGTCAACCTACAGCCCTTTTACAATCTTCCCACAAATCTGCCGGAACTACAATTTCGAATAAAGTATTCAGGTCTTCCCAAAGACATTTTGCGAGTTTCACAAATCTATCTGTTTGTTGATACCATTCGATCGGTTTCTCTCTTAACTTAGGGAAATCATCCGTAAAGGATTGAATGTCACACCTGTGCCATGGTACGTGGATAAGTTTTCCCCCTGCTGTTTCTCTCATTGGTAACATGGTTATCAGATCATCATTCTGTTGTACTTTCTCATTCCGATCTGGGGTACTTTCTTTCTTCTTATCCTTTTTCTTAACCCACCTACTCTCCCATTTATCTAAACATCTCCAAACCTGCGCGCTTTGCAGCATTTCTTTAAGGTGTGTTTTCATTCCTGCAGACCTCATGTGTTCAAAGTCTTTTGTCTCAAAGTCTAACCTGTAACTTTTGCTCAAGTGCTTTGTTTTATTTATGCCTATTTTGTGTCTGTCTGCAATTTCTTGTAACCTCCTGTGTATGTTGCTTACTTCTCTTGTAATTCTAGGGCAAATATATCTCAACTCTTCTTCTGTGTATGATTCTAACCTGTTCAGACCCATCGTTCCCTCTACTAGTTCATCTGCTTCCATGCCCAATCTTATTCTATTCAAATATTCTTCTCCTTTCCCGCTGGGTGTACTCTGTGGGGAGTTCAGGCTGTTCAACCACTGTGTTAAATGTTGTGCGTTTAGTCCCATTAATGTGGCATTTACGTCTACTGCTACTGATGGTTTCTGTAACATTTCTGTTTTTGAAGTTAGCGGTACTATTAGTGGTGGACTTGACCTTACCACAGTTGACGGAGCACAAATTGGAATTGGACTAAATTCCAACAAAGACCCAGATCTATTTGACAGTGTTCCTACCGGAGTCGTTTCTTGAGTGTTTTCTATGAATCTCTTCCCTGTCTCATTTTGTGTCATTACCCCTTGATTGCATACACTTGGCTTTGCCTGTATATATAATGGTACTGGCGGACCTACAGTGATAGGCAAAGATATTGCGTCCAGATTCTGTCTGTTACCCAAATCCTGTTGCATGTTAATTCCCACATTATGGTTCATCATTGCTGGCATGTCTGACTGGTTTTCTGCTGTTTGAATGTACTTTGGCACTTCTTGCATCTGCTTTTGAGGCATCAAAATTTGTGTTGATTTGGTTTGAATCAATGTCGTTCTTTGGTAATTCTGTCCTCCCTGCACCATTAAATTAGAAGTAATTTCCAAATTATGCTCATCATAATAGTGCCTTTGAACTTGTGGCTGATAATCATTGACAGGTTTCAGTTTAGCCATGTCAGGATATATTCTCTGAACTTGTGGTATTTCTGGTGTAAAAGGCAAAACGGGACTACTTTGCCTCTGCAATATTCTCAAATTCGGTGTTATAGTACCCTGTATTGGTTCTGTAGGGGCAGTACTAGTGCTTGGGCCATTTTCATTTTCCACATATGGTGGTGGACGGTCATTTAGCAATTGCAGAATGAACTCCTCATCATCTGATTGGTCTGACCTTTTCGAGTTTCTATTGTTTTCTCTATCTCTGGACTGACTCCTGTTTGTTTTATAGGTATCTTTCTTTCCTTCCATCTCTGCTTCATCAGTAATTGCTGGAAACAATTTAATTCCCTGCAATATATCTGATCTCCAAACCTTTTGAGTACTAACCCATCTAGCATCCGCTAGTGTCTTTTCTACTTTTCTCACTCTTGTCTCAAATTTCTTTTGTAGTTGCCTTCTAGCCATTTGTTCCCAAATTGCTAATGCTTCAAACTGTGCCGGTCTTGGAGGTATTTTCATGTCGTATAGCGCAAATCTCCAATTCTCTAAGACTCTTAGGTTAAATGTCCCCTGGATAGGAAACACTACACTTCCATGTTTTTCTGTTAATTTACACCATCGCTTTAAGCAAAGACATGGTGCGACACCCTTTTCTTCGATTACGATGTAAGCTGGTGTACCCTCAGGCAGTGTTTCTTCTCCTACATTTGCTTTAATATATACATCTCCCCTCAAGGCACTCCTAAGTGCTTTGAAAAATTTCATCTTTCTGTCTTTTTATTTCTTAAAATGTAATCAATAAGTGACTTTAATTCCCAGAATACTCTTCTCTTGCCTTTCCCCACCAGTTGCGCTTCACGGACTTCATCCAATCCATGCGCAACCCTTCTCACCAACCAACCTATCCCAGCGCGGCTCCTAGTGACGTCACACTCACACACTGCGGCTGACAAAGTCTTGAGGCTTGTCCTCCTTCTTTCAGCTTCACTCAAAACTAATTTCTGCAATATATCGCGAGCACTAATCAAAAGAAGAAAACAAATCTGTTGGTTTACTACAGGAAGGGTAATGCAATCGCTTCCGAAACCTTAGGGATTTTTCACTAGCCTCGGCAGTTATTCCATCTTTCTCGGTTTCCCACTTTCGCAAGCAAAATTTGACCTGCAAACTTTACTCTCAACTGATCAATGAACTATTCTAGTGCACCTTAGAATTCGTCAAATCTCAAAGTCGAAAATTTTCTTTCATTCCTCAATATTCGTACTGACTCGTTGACCATGCCCGATCAACCTATTAAACCGAACAAATTACAACATCAAACAAGTGTCTCATACACTTTTCAACATACTTCGGACACCACGTGGACAATTTTTCTTGCACAAAGCGCTACACTCATGTGAAGTTCGACGACTTCCCTACTCTCACACTTTGGAGTATCACTCCTCTAAAATTTTGATTGGAGTTCGTAGCCCCCTAAATCCTCACAAACTTCACAATTCATCTGCAGCATAATCTATGCAAGCGCAAAAACCCTAACTTCACTCATACCATCACTAGAAACGCCGAAAATTTTCTCAAACCTCCATTTCCTCCATTCGCAGGCTCCGAGATTCCGGGAAAGTCATTGGGGATTTAGGGCATCATTATCTCTCCAACTTGCTTTATCAAAGAAAATTCGAACTTGAATCCGTCTATTGTTTGAATGGGGTCCCAAAGGGCTTAACCATCAGTCTCTTCTACCATCTACTGATAGGACGTCCAGTCCTTATAAATTACTTATACTTGGACACGCCGAGGTCGGTGAACCTTTTGACCGGGTTAAGTTCTCCTCATCCAAAAAACGTCGGATCCCTCAAATTAATAATCAATAATCATTTATTATCAATACCCAATACTCAATTAGTAATCGATCAACAAATCAAGAATCAATAGTAATCAGTAATTTGACACGCCATGACCTTTCAGTCATGAATAACCACACCTGTTTATTGAAAGTTAATGAGTTTATTTCCCTATATTAACAAAGCTAGCACAATATAAGTAAGTCTCAAAATCAAATGGTATACATATACGAACATTACTAGCTGTGCATAGCGACGGAAGAAACGCAATCTACGCAAAATCTGGATTATAATGCACTTGGTTATAGCAATGGAAATCACCAATAAGAGTAACTGGATTTGACTAATTGCATACATTGGTCAGCATAACAAGATTTCAATTCAGCATGGTGCATCAAGTGAATACCTCAACTATCCTATGATTAGCATTGGCATGTGGGGCTTCATGCAAAATAATTTAATCAAACATGAATTTAGAAAACTTCTAGCTTAGGCTCTGTCATGAGTAACACATCTATCCTTTCATAATTACCAAATACAATCAGCACTCAAGGTAAGTCTTCGTCCTTCAGGTACCGGTTTGATCAGCATGGGGCAGATTTCAAAGGGGCAAAGTTAAGGCAAATTTCCTTGCGGCAGCAAGGAAAATGGGGCAAAAGTTATTGCATGGACAAGACGGGGTAAAGTTAAAGTTAAAGTCTCTTCAAAGTCTCTTTCTCTGGGACAGAGAAAAGGCATCAAAGTGTCATTTAAAATGGGGTCTTGAATCTGGCTTCAAAATGGCATCAAAGAAAATGGCTGACTTCTCTCTGTCTGATGGGTTTAAGTAAGAAAACTTTCCAAATTCTTCAGGGTCTTCCATTGGAGGGTTCATAGGGTGGTTTCTCTTTGACCAATGAATAGTGTCTTTCTCTTAGTACTCATTTATGCATAAAGTGTCCTTGGAGTTTTGGAACACAAGTAGCAACAAAGTTGCCAATTAATTCTGTATCAGTGTCCTTATTGTCTGCACCTGCAGAAACTGACCTTGCTTCAAAGGGGATGAAACTTGCCTAGCACGAAACCTTGAGATAAGTGTATTAGTCATTCTACTGGAAAAATACAGTTTTATCTTTGTTAATACAAGTGAAAACCATGCAGTTAAATGTGAGACCAGGCAACTAGGCCAAAGCCTCTGCTAAATTTAAGCTAAGCATATAACAGTTTCAACAAGAAAATCATAGAATATATCTGCAATTATGACGGATTACTACATTGTCGATTCTTCATGATTATTTAAACTCGTTTATAATAATGGCGACCTACTCCGTGGGCACATTTTCCCACATAGATTATTTTTCTTTGCTAAAATCACATTTTCTTATACAATTTTATTACATGATATATAAATGTTTGTTAGTCTCTCTTTTACTGCTTCATCAATAGTCCTGCTCTAGCTTCACAATTTCTTATCCATTCGAAAAGTCCCAGACTCATTCTTATCTTTTCTTTCTGAAGATAGACTTCTACTATGTAGAGTTCAGTAGGGATGACTCTTCTGCCCATGGCTTTTCCAACTTTTTTACGATTCCTCCGGCATACCTTATATATGTCTTGGCTTCTCTCTGCTTATGTTCACCAAGGTACACCAATGATAATCAAATTGTCTGGTAGATCACTGGAAACGTAAGACAATGTGCAAACAACCAACTTACATTATTGTCTGAAAAATGTCCAGTTGGCTGTGCTTGAATCAGTTAAGCTACACGGGGAGAAGACTGGAATACTCCTCCCATTTAGATGAACAAATTTATGGGAGCTCCACTGTTACCCTTTATGATTGGGGGATAAAACCTTGCCTATAACCCGCGTAAAAAAAAATTGCTTCATCCTCACGACAAATTAACTCTGTGTGAGTTCCTGTAGTACCAAACTTCACATCCTTCTGAAACAAGTGACCTATTTATTTTCTTTTTCTCTTGATATTAAAATTTGAATTGCCTTTCTTACTGCTCATTTAGATTATTGCAATGTTGTTTACCATGAGCTATCTGCACATGTTTTGCATAAGCTACATTTAGTTCATCATTCAGTGGCTAGACTTGCACTCACACTTAGGACCCAATTACAAGGTGGCAGTGGTCCTAAGTACACCATCGAGTTGCTGGTCTTTTGTATGCCCTAATATGATGCATGCAGCCTGAAATGCCACTTGCGTCAATGGAGTGGGTGCCTCCAGCGAAGCAGCAAACTGTAATGCTGGCAATAGGCATTCCGCTGCCATCAAGGTAGCATGTTCCTGCTGCGCTGATTATGAAAACACAGTGGCACTGGCAGTCCCCTGGTTGTGGTCGCTGACAGTGGTAGACCGCCACAGCATGCGCTCAGGATAGCATCATAGCAGAGGAATGTGTAAAATGGAATGACCTAGAAATCACATGATAAAACACACCTTATTCCAGACCATGATCCTTTGCTACTCCACCGCAACACAGTCATTTAGACACAACATTTTAGTGAGAGAAGGCAGGCCTATTCTTATCACCTGTTCCTATTACTTCTCTCACACACCTTGTCATCACTCTTTTCTCCCATTCCTTTGTGTAAAACCTACGCTTTTCAGATTGGATGAAATCATAAGAGTAGAGCCACATTTGTTTGGAGTCCAAGTCCAAAATACCACTTATAAGCAGACCAGGAAAATGTGGACCAGAATAGTAGACCGGGTGAATGCAGTAGGCACCACCTTGGATACACAGGAGGAAATTAGAAAAATGTGCAAAGACCTGAGGGGGAAGGTGTATTCTCTAGCCTCCAAGCAACACATGGAGGGCCAGAAGACTGGTAGTGGTTTTCCCAGATACTCAGTCAGATAGTGCATGTGGGAGGAGAAGGTCTTGGTCGTCCTGCCTCCTGAAGGATTGGCAGGCATACCTCGGGAAGTAGATTCTGGTAAGTTACATCTCACTAACTTTCACTAAAGCTCAATGTCCTGTCTGCCCCAATACAGCTTTTGCCATTGTGTTTTCTGTCTAGTTTTCTAACATGCAATCCTCAAAGATAAGATGAAATGTTTCAATTAATGTCACATGCCACTTGTTGCAATGGAGCCTGGAAGTGTAGCCCCAGCAAAAATCTAACGTCAGGACGCATTACATGTGTCAATTGGTAACTAGATGGTCCATCCCAAATGCAGTTTGTGAACAGGTATGTTACACTAACCATTTTGTAAGTGTTTGCAAGTAGATATTGAAATGAATACAACTACCATGAGGCCTTGTTTTGCAAATCAAAACATGGCAAAATTAGATTTTAACCATTCTCACTTGTCTGATATATTACAACTGATGTCCTTTTCGCATGGAGTGAGCAATCAACATACAATGCTCTATACAGAGACAGATCGGCATACTTTACTATATGTTGTCCTGGCCTCCCAACTGAAACAATTGATGTAATGAGTGACCTCATACCAAGTGTGTGTCCTAATGTTTTGCAAGGAACGAAGGTAATTTCACCTGTCTAAAAATTGCTGGTGTACAATTGCACTTATACCGGTCACATGATGGTTAATGTAAAATATTCAACTAAGTTATGTGATTGTCTGTATTGCACACATCTAGGCACTTAGAATGGTTGTATATACTTGTTAACTCTCCAGTGTGTTGGCTAGAATGTTGGGGAGATGCCATGTTCATCCTTCCATCCAAAATGTAAACACATCAGGACATGTAATGAGCTGCGTAATTCAAGGATATGTATTTTACGTCTACAAATTTCTTGTTGACAACTTTAAGACCACTGAAATACATCACAGTAGTAACCACTATCTATTTTTTTCTTCTAGGTGTCTACTTACTGTCCCACAAAAGATTTGGGGTTAGATAACACACTTCCACCAGTAACATTGTTTTATATTTCACAGCAGGACTCTGTGGCAGAACACCTGGCCACAGCTTGCAGACAAGCCATTTCTAGATGTAAAATTGGGAGCGACAATACTCCTGGAATTCTGGATGAGGAGGGCAGTGCTGGTCAATCAGGTCAGCCTGGGCAGACATCAATTGTGAGTGCACTGAGCCCACAATAACACCTCCCACACCAGCCACAACACATTGGTAGACATTGTCCACCACAACCTGTGTACCTAGCACAGTAACCACCATTGTGTGCTCCCCAGTCCTGGATCCTGATGTGGCAATCACCACCCCAGTAACAGAGGAGCCAGAAACCAGTGGCAGTGGGTACTCTGGGCCACGGGCACAGGCTTGTGGTGGGAGGAGTCATAGGAAGATAACTGTGGGTTAGCAGAGTGAGGCCACTGGGGACACTCACACCTAGGACCCCATTGGCCAAGTTTTGTGAGTCTACGAGGAGTCCCAAGGCATGATGTGTCAGTTACTCACTGAACTGAGGGAGATGAAGCAGCTACATAGGGACATGCACAATCAGTTGGAGGCCAATAACTCTAATGTGGAACTCACAACCAGCAGTGCTGATGGACACCCATGCCCACCTGTATAAGTCTTTCCCATCACCATCTACCTCTTCCTATGGTCCAACTACATCTGGACCATCAACATCTGCTGCAGCCACAGGAAGGGAGGCCCTGTCAGAGGAAGACACACCATCAGACACCCTTGTCCCTGCAGCTGTGGATCCCTCCCAGATTGCTGTAGTGCTTTCCTCTTATTTAGTTTCTAAAGCACTAACATAACACAACAGAAATGCACTTCTGAGGTCAAAGAAGACTTTTATTGTTGTTAATTCTTCCCCAACCACAATATTTATGAATGACGAATTAGTAGCTTTCAAGTCCGCGTTAATCAAACAAAATATATCAGTTTGCAATATACACAGCAGGGTATATTTATTGAATATTGAATGCAAAGCAAAACAAATACTTCACCGTGTGGGAACTATCTACAGCTTCATCTTTCTAAGGTCTGCAAGCTGATGACCCCTGTCAGCCGCGAGAAAGAGATTCATCTACCCACACGGGATTGCTGGCAGCTGGCGCCAAGCTCCAGCACGAGGTCCGGCAGATTCGAATCTGACTCTCTGCAGCCTGTGTCATTCGTTACAAAGGTGTGCCCCCTCCTCTCAGACCTGGGAAACTGAGCGAGCCTTTTGGAGACTGGCCAGGTCTCCAAGACTACTCCTGTTCCCAAGCTCAAGCAGAGAGAACAACACCATGTACTCTCTCTTATCATGTCTAGTCTACTGTGAGAAAAACATCTTGGTTCTCTGGTGCAAAAACACAGCTTGGAAAAATACAGCTTGGATTTTCAACTGCAATGTCTAACTCCACGTTAAAGGCAATGGGCAGCTAACCTAAATATCAAATGCAATGTCTAGTGTCATGTCAAAGCCAATAAGCATCTAAGCTGAATACAAAATGCAATGTCTTATATCATGTCAAAGCCCATAGGCAGCTGAGCTGAATACGAAATACAATGTATAATATCATGTCAAAGCCAATAGGCAGCTGAGCTGAATATAAAATGCAATGTATAATATCATGTCAAAGCCAATAGGCAGTGGAGAGCATGTCAAAGTCAATAGGCAGCTAAATTGAATACATCATGTCAAAGCCAATAGGAATGCAATGTCAAAGCCAATAGGCGGCTAGACTGGATACAGCATGTCAAAGCCAATAGGCAGAATACAGAATGTAATGGCTAATGCAATGTCAAAGCCCATAGGCGGCTAAACTGAACAAAACATACCATGTGCTACTGGTGAACATTGAGCAACTAATATGCGCAGTGGTGAAACACAAAGTCATTGGTCAAAACAAAATTTAACAAATGGCAGTACATTCCGCCCTTTGACCAATGAATTTTTGTTTCACATATCTCCTGTTTCAAACAAAAACAAAAAAACATCAGCACAAAAAAAAAAACATTATCAGCAAGTCACATTTGAATGATCAAAACAATCCCTGTAAAGCAATAGAAGTGAATTAACACATTGATCTCATAACTTTTCACATCAGATACATCTACATAGAAAAGACTGGGCAATTTTTATACTCTGAGTGAGTCTCTAATTCAACAGTGTTAGCAATTTGATGTGGCATGAGTTCTACTCATGTAAAAGATGCACGGTCCACCTGAAAGGTTTGCTGGAAGATAAGCAAAAGTCAGAGTTCCATATGAGAAGGGAAAAAAAAAAAAAACACAGCTTAGTTCCAGTGGAAGAATGCAATCAAACAAGTTGAACTTGAACTGAAGGCGCAGTTTGCGCAAAATGGATCCATGGTGCTGGCACTCTACTCAGCCAGGTTCAGGTTGGGGATTCGGTCCCTTCCCCGACCCCACACGCACACACCGGAAGGGGGACCACACAGCACACTCAGGGACAGTGGCGAAACGTGGTAGGATCTGCAAAAGAAACAAGTATGACTTTTCTTGCAAATAACATTTTTCATTTAAACTGCACCCTTCCTCTTTCTTTCCCTGTTTTATAATCAGCAGGACGTTTTTGAGGACCTTTGTTATATTTTCTGCAGGTTCTGGAGGATCACTTGGGGCTTCAGCCCACACATCAGCACTGAGGTTTTTATCTGCTGCACCACAGCTTCCCTTTTCTTGCACTGTCAGAAGGGCTGGGGCAGACTCATTCTTTACCAAACCTCCATTCACTGCACTTTTGCCAATTTGGGCCATTCTGTCTCCAATTTGTATGAATGAATCAGATTCTTTTCTAGGTATCACCATAATTTCGATTTTTCCTTGGTAATTTGCAACAATCACTCTCCCTAAAACCTGATCAATTTGCCATTTCTGTTCTGGTAACTTTCCTCTCCCCAACTGCTCTGTGACTGCTTGCATGACAGATTGCTTTTGTGCGTGCTGCACAGTTTTTATCAAATCTAGGGAAATGTGCATCTCTCTCATCTCTGCCCACCTGTAAGTGGCTTTTTCTCTCAGCTGTTCACATTTCTGGGGCACCCACTTAGCCATCCCCACTAAGGCAGAATTCTGGGTGTATACTTCTCTCTCTGAATTTTTCTGATTAACATCTGCAAGGTAATTGAACCAGTTAGGTACAAGCCATGTGGCTAAAACATTATCAAAGAACCAAAAATCAACATAAAAATGACACATCTCACGTAGCTCTTGCTTTAAAATCTGACACACATTATACAACGCTGTTCCTTCTACTGTGCCAGAAAACAACATTTCAGTCAATGAATCATTAGTAAAACAAACATGCTTTTTATCTTCAGTAGACACGAATTCAAATGGTGCACACAATTTCATTGGTAATTCTTTTATCTGTGGTACTCTAGCCCTGTCTTGCAAGTACCAGATCCATTGTATGATTCTAGCTAGGGGCACTATTTTCTTCCCTTGTTCTTGAATTACATGTACATAAGTATTTCCTTCTTGCACTGCGCAGAAACCTAAAGTCTGCATTATTTCATTTGCCAAATCACAAGCGCGCAGCTGCATATAATTTTTCACAGTGACCATATACAAAAGTGTTAGGATTTCTCTCAAATGAGGGCTATTCTTTTTCCAAAAATCAAACAAGCTAATGAAACTCAGTGTTTCTTTCTCTAAAATCTTTCGTTCATATCATATTCATATATACTTTATTCGACCATGGGTCATAAAAGTTACATATTAAATTGTACAAAAAAGGTACGTTTGCTTCATTATGCTTTTACACTGGCTAAGAATAATAAGGTTTAGAATAAGAAAAGCTTCTATAGGAAATGGCCTACTATAATCCACCATTATTCCCGATACATAGCTTAACATTTAGATACCAGGGTTTCTGAAACGTTTACTTCATAACGTTAAAATAGTACAAATATTTAAAAGCTCTTAAAACAATATGAGGTGGTTTCAAATACAAATTTCCCAGGTGGTATCATCATCAAGATAAATACAAACTATCCGACCCAAGATATAAAGATTTAAAGTGCTAATTTGATGTTACATAGTAATACAATTCCTTAATAATTTAGATGGCATACTTTAACAAAGAGAGCCTACTACCGGCACAATCATTTGGCAAGTTTAAGCACTGTCAAGTCATTAAGACACAAGCACAGTGTGATAAAAAGCTTATATAATAACTTAAAATGGTTATCGGATTCATGTTAAAATGGCACGAGTACCAGACAGGTGCATAAAAAATAGCTAAAATCTTTCGTTTTACTTGTGCATTTTGCAACGGTAACTCGTAAATCACATTCTGGTCTCTCTCGTCCGTGTTATCAGTTAAGGAATGCATTTTGTCTGCCAAAAACCCTGGCTCACACGAAAACTCAGTGCAGCTCGGAGCTGTCTTAACCCCCTCATTACTGGAATCGGACAAGAAAGATTCTTCAAAAACAGCCTTTTTATAACTTTCAGTCGGGCTAATTTGCTCACGTAAATTCCTATTTTCATGTTCCAACTTCCTACATTTCTCCTGCATTTCTCTGTAAGCAGATAAAGGTATCCAGACCTTTCTGTCATCATTACTTCCAAAAGACACGTTTTCTACATATGTACAACAGAAATTATTTCTCAAAACACCATCAGGCATTTTAGCTACACATGCATTTTCTTCTGTAATTCCCCAAACAGAAAACAATTCACAGTTTTTCGTAGCACCATCAGGCAGTTTACCAATACATGCATTCCCAGACATGGTCTGCCGTGCTACTTTGATTCTCCAAAAAAAACAATTTCTGTAATTCTCCAAACAACAAAAACAATTACACTTTTAAAGTGTGCACTTAGAAATCTACCAACTCGTCAACACCCTCTTAATCACCTCTTAATGACCGACCCCACTCCTGGTACCAATTGTAGTGCTTTCCTCTTATTTAGTTTCTAAAACACTAACATAACACAACAGAAATGCACTTCTGAGGTCAAAGAAGACTTTTATTGTTGTTAATTCTTCCCCAACCACAATATTTATGAATGACGAATTAGTAGCTTTCAAGTCCGCGTTAATCAAACAAAATATATCAGTTTGCAATATACACAGCAGGTTATATTTATAAGATATTGAATGCAAAGCAAAACAAATACTTCACCGTGTGGGAACTATCTACAGCTTCATCTTTCTAAGGTCTGCAAGCTGATGACCCCTGTCAGCCGCGAGAAAGAGATTCATCTACCCACACGGGATTGCTGGCAGCTGGCGCCAAGCTCCAGCACGAGGTCCGGCAGATTCGAATCTGACTCTCTGCAGCCTGTGTCATTCGTTACAAAGGTGTGCCCCCTCCTCTCAGACCTGGGAAACTGAGCAAGCCTTTTGGAGACTGGCCAGGTCTCCAAGACTACTCCTGTTCCCAAGCTCAAGCAGAGAGAACAACACCATGTACTCTCTCTTATCATGTCTAGTCTACTGTGAGAAAAACATCTTGGTTCTCTGGTGCAAAAACACAGCTTGGAAAAATACAGCTTGGATTCTCAACTGCAATGTCTAACTCCACGTTAAAGGCAATGGGCAGCTAACCTAAATATCAAATGCAATGTCTAGTGTCATGTCAAAGCCAATAAGCATCTAAGCTGAATACAAAATGCAATGTCTTATATCATGTCAAAGCCCATAGGCAGCTGAGCTGAATACGAAATACAATGTATAATATCATGTCAAAGCCAATAGGCAGCTGAGCTGAATATAAAATGCAATGTATAATATCATGTCAAAGCCAATAGGCAGCGGAGAGCATGTCAAAGTCAATAGGCAGCTAAATTGAATACATCATGTCAAAGCCAATAGGAATGCAATGTCAAAGCCAATAGGCGGCTAGACTGGATACAGCATGTAAAAGCCAATAGGCAGAAAACAGAATGTAATGGCTAATGCAATGTCAAAGCCCATAGGCGGCTAAACTGAACAAAACATACCATGTGCTACTGGTGAACATTGAGCAACTAATATGCGCAGTGGTGAAACACAAAGTCATTGGTCAAAACAAAATTTAACAAATGGCAGTACAATTGCCAAGCAGGGATGTCCACGCACGTTACCAGGAGGTGAAGATGGAAACACCTCCACCACCAAGAAACCTCAAACCTAAATAGCTCCAGTCTGTGTTACATGTTCACCCTGTGGACTATTTCTGAGCACATCTGCCTTTCTGTGACAAGCAGTATTTTGGACTCTGGACTCCAAATCATGTTGTAACTCCAACTATGGTTTCATTTACCATGACTGACTTCTTTGCATTTCCCTATTTCATATTTGTATTACACAATATCACTTTTATCCGATTCACTAAAATAAATTCAGCAGTATTGAATTAATTTCCTGCTGTTGTACATCTCACATCTAGCAATATATGCATGTAAATCAACATGAAAATGACAATGACACAAAGATCTACTTGTATAAGTATGGTTATGTTGGATATGTGCAATGTTTAGCTTAGGACAACAACCATCTCTCACCCACACATACATACAAGTGCGTACTCATATACCAGCTTAAGTAAATTGCAACACCAATAGGAAGGCATTGTGTCAGAAACTTAGCAATTCAAACATAACACCAATAATTTTGAACAATGCTCACAATTTATTGTGCAAAAATGCACACCATGGAAGGAGGGGATACATCTGACTATTTCATTGTGAATAGGAAAACCTTAATTGGTCAATGTCACCAGCTGGTGCCATCTCACCTAGCCCACAAAGGTAATCCCTCAACAATAACAAGAACAGACATTCACATGGCAGTACTACATTGTCTGATTACAGGATCATTCCAAACCAGATTCACAGTATCTGGTGGAATTTCTACAACAAATAACTGTGTCTTGGTACATGCATCTTGCCCTACAACGATGAGACACATAAACAGCTACATACACACCACACATAGTGAAGAATTAGCTATTCTGAAGGGAGAATACCAGGTTGTGGCTCCACCACAACATTTTGTTGTTGCACATGATGGAATATATATTGCATTGGGATGATCAAATGACAAAGAAGAAGTCCAATGATTTCATCATTACTTCTACCCTATTATTTTGCAAGCTTACCTTGTACAGGATTTGTACACCAAAAGTCTGTGTATGTCATACCTAGTACAACCATTGGCCCAATGTACATCCAAACAGCACCATATACTCATAAATGTAACAACTACGAAATGTCCAAAAGTTGATGTCATGGTGAAGGTACCTGAAACAGATAAGAATTTAAAATTAGCTGTCAAACCATACAGGTGAGCCAATTCAGATAGTCAACTCCTTGAGTATAAGACCACAAAGCAACACAAACGTCATCACCACAAGTTATAACCTTGTACAACAAACATCTTCCACCTGGATTAATCAGAGCTTGCCCTCCATGGTTTGTTCCCATTGCATACTCCTCTTATCATTACAACAAGAGTTGTTGTTACAGTACAAGTTATGACATGTAAACAAAATGCTTACACTCATGAGAAGAAGTTACTGATGAGATCTTGTCGTAATTTAGCTGCTTCCTCCTCATCACTATCATCATCATTTGGCTTTCCAGGATCCTAACATGGGGGCACTCCAGGGTCACTGTTCTCTGCGATGTAAGGGATGTTCCATCGCAGGGCTAGGTTGAGGAGCATACGGCAGGCCATGGTGATCTGACACACCTTCCCAGGCGAGTAGAGGAGGGCTCCTCCAGTTTTGTTGAGACATCAAAATCTTGCCTTCAGGAGCCAAAAAGCCTGTTCCACTGGCCACCTTGTCCTTCCATACGCATCGTTAAAGCAGACTTCCCCTGACATTGTAGGATTCCTCAGTCATGGCTGAGTCTCCTAGAAGGAACGCAGTAAGAAGGGCAACAGTAAGTTACACTTTTCCTGTTTATACTACCTGACAGCCCCCACCCCAAGATGGCACAGAACATACTTACCAACAAGCCAGGCCCTCTCAGGTTGGAGTTGTGACATCAGCGGGGGTACAGTGCTGTTCCGCATGACAAAGTAATCATGGCCAGATCCTGGGAAGTGACCACGTTTTTCCTCTTTCTGTAAACTTATTACGTGGTGGTACTAAGGCAATATGTGTGCCATCAATGGCTCCAACAACATGTGGTATCCTAGCAAATCCATAGACTCCAGTCTTCAGATTGGCTAAATCCTCACGGCTGGGGAACCAGATGTAGCTGCCAAGTGCCTCATCATTGCTGAAAGCACATCTCTTAGCACACAAAAGAACATTGGTTGAGACATACCACCACATATTACTACTGACTGTGTATTGAAATGAACCTGTTGGAAGGAAATGCAATACTGCCATCACTTTCACCCTTGGCATTACACATGTGGGATTTGGGTTTTGAGGCAGGAGATCACGTTTCAACGGATGACATAGATGCAGTATGCAAAACATGCAAATTATGTACCTTTCTTCCATTGTGTGGAGGTCTGGAAATGGGTGGTACACAGGAGACTTTTGTCCTCTTCCTCTTTCAAGGTACCTATGTGAGAATTTAAAAGAGTATCTAAATGTTCGTCACAATGTTCACAGTAACATATGTGAAGAGTGAGCCAAAACTCATGTGACGGTACATAACTGTTTCAGATGTCTAAATGGACATTTACATTTAAATTGTGCACAAATCCACTTTGTTGCCTTGACATGTTGTTTGTCCATTCATGCATAAATTATATATCATTGATGCATTAATTGAACTTTTTCATATGTTTGGTATTGGTGAAAATACCGTTAATGGTGGTGTACAGTGCACCACAATAATCAGGTCTAAAAGCACATTGACACACCATACAGATGAAAAGTACACTAAACATATTTGTCAATGGTCATTCACATGTGACCCCTTATTTGTGCTGGTGGTGAGGCAGTTAATAGTCTCCACTACAGCATTTTCAGGAGGTAAAATAGCAGCTGCCTGACCTCGCATATTGGACTTTGTGTGTCTGACGCCACTGGAGGAAGACAACCTCCCAGTGGGCGGATGATTGCACGACAGACACAACCATAGGCTAACGTTAGTGATTGTGCCTGTCAAGGGCCAATGGTTGTGTCCTTATACACTGATGAATGTGCATGTTGTATACATGAACACCATGGTTTGGAAAAAAACTCACTTGCTTTCTTACTCTGCTGCTATCAAGACCTCCTCCATTTTAGCTGCTGTTTGTCACCTCTGGGAGCAATCATGGCAGGCCAAGCAGGTGAGAGGCCCATGCCTTCTCAGCAGAGGAACTGGAGCTGCTGGTTACCAAGGTCCTTTCCCTGTATGGCCAGCTCTATGGCTCAACAGAGGAACAGGTAACTCTCTCACATGCATGTGTTCCTAAGTTTTACTCCATATTGTTCTTTACAACAAGGAACATGGTGCCTCTGAGTCCGATTGTACAGTCTGATTACTTGAGTAAAGTACTGTTTTCCCAACATAGGGTAATAGTGTCAGGGCTTGGCCAGCACTATTGATTGTGAACTGCACATCATCACCCTATATTCCATTTTGGCATATGTAGACATTTAGACATGAATGGTACCTATGCCTAAATTAGCATTCAGAGCATGCTGACTCTGCAAACACAGCACTTACTGCATCTACCTTGCTGAGTGACTTGCCCAAAATCACATCATGATGTTGTTTCAGAGAAATACGCATTTTGGGGAATTTGGGGATTGTGTGGACATTAAAGAGAGGTCCTATTGCTAGCCATAAAATCTTGTACTATCAGTTCAAAATGCTATGCTACAAGGGCCAAAGTATACAAGGTGGTCAACTGTCTGACCATATTCATGAGATGGGAGTGTTCATAAGCAAATTTATGGTATAGGTTTTTGGGGTGGTTATGACATCACTATGATCAACTATTTTTTGCTAATCTAGCATGCACCTTCTAATGTTGAAATCCATGTAGTGAGCCATGCAGCTGCAGTACTCTGTGCGCTTCTGTAATATTTTATGATTGAATCTGATGGCCAGGTGTACTTACGGAGATGTGATTAAGCATTTTTAATGTGTCATTTCAGGTTCATTCAGGGCAAGTGAAGGAGACAGTACCAGTGTCATTGGGAAAGCTTCTAGCCACAGTAGTTCAGTTTATGAGTCTCAGGATACTGAGGGACCCAGTGGCTGAGAGTGTGCAGGGAGTGCCAGGGAGAATGCTAGTGCAAGCATTTGAACTTCTGAGTCTTCCTCCAGTGGACACTCCTGAGTGATGGCAGACCCCACAATATCTCTACCATTTTCAATCATGTCTGCCACCACCAGTTCCATCAGCATCCTCCCTGTTGCTATCTACCCAGTTGGCTGGGCACGCTCTCCTAAGAGGGAGCCTGCCTCCTTTGCAGATAATGCAATGTCCAGCCTATAGAGGTCTTTTCTTGACTGTGGCCTCCTCCCTCAGTGCAACCTCTCATTTCCCCAAACTATTGTCCCCTCGAGCCCTTCTCAATACCAATGCCGCTGTTCCCCCACCTATCCAAAGTACACACACACACACATTTACACTCACAGGCCCACACAGACTCAAGCAGCACATCCACACATAGGCAAAAGCAAAAGAAAAAAAACAAGCATGCATCCAAACCCACAGACACTACACACACTACCACCACCACCACAGACTCCGTCACTTGCATTACCATCACACCTACCACTGACAACACTACATCCACTTACTCATACTACTCCCCCTCATATCCACACACAGCACATTGGACACTAGGCACACATGCACACAACATATACCCACCACCATGTCCACAGCCAGTACTAACAACACCACACCCTCATGCACCCCCCTCAGTAACATCCACTCATGCACCACACACAACCACACCAGCAGTCACCATCACTTCAACATCCACCACACTCACACAACCACGTCCACATTAACAAGCTTCACTGACACAACATTCACCTCATACATACCAAAAGAACACAGAAGCAGACAAGCAAACACCCAACACATACCACATTTAGTTGACACACCCATACTTGCATCCTATCACCACACACACATGCACCTGCATCCACAACAGTCCCGGCCCATCAGACCCAGTCACTCCCTCTCCCTCCAATACCCCATCCATTCCCAATCCCACTCAAGTTTCCTGTTGAGGCCATTCATTTCTCCTGACCCTGAACCCTCCCAAGCCTCATAACCCAACTCCCAAAAAGATTCCCATCCCTCCGACACCCAAGACCGCTCTCTAACCTCCTAAACCAAACCTACTATCCCCCTAGCCATCCCTTCCAGTTCCCAAGCTACCCTATTCAAAAGAGTCTCCACCCCTTCAACTTCCCAGACCTCCCCTTCTAAGCATCCATCCATCCCTCCCTTTTCCCAACCCGCCACTTCAGCTACCCGATCCAAAAGAGTTTCCACCCCTTCCACTTCCCAGACCCCCATAAGTGTTGATCGACCCCTTCCTCTTCTCAACTCAACACTTCACATACAAAGCCCAGCCCCCAACACAAATGTCCCCCACCTAAATGAAATCTTAGAGGTGCCTGGCCTGCCCAATGGATTCATCTTTCTGAGGAGGTTACCTGGCAGTGTCTGATGAGGCAAGTTCTATGGCACAGCACTGTGCACACAACAATCATGTGTTTTTTTGATTGATTCACAATTATAAAGAGATTTTTGCTGGAACATTTGCTTTTCCTTAGCTACTTTTGGGAACATTCTATAATATGATAACAGTTTGATTGTGATACAATGTCATTGTGTCTACACATTATGGCAGGTTATGCTCCACATATGTTTATGGTGTACATTGTTATGGACATGCACATATGTAATCACTTGTGTTAGAGGTAGGCTTTTCTGGGAAGGTATTCATCATGGTGGTGAGCACTTGCCCCACATAATTTGTGTGCTTTGTGACATTGGGATGTGGGACTGTAGGTGTGCTATCTTCCCCCTTACTATTGATCACTGGGACCAGGTTTGCATATTTTGTTTTTGTGACCTTTCCACCTGACACATTATGAGATTGCACATCGCCAATGTGATCGTGGTGGTCCAACCACCACGTCTCAGCAGGTGGAAATGTAGAGAATAAAGGAAGCACATCACCTGTAGGCAGCCTTATACGTCTGGTGATACCATGGATCCCATCACACATGTCCTGCCGCTTGATCATCCAAGGAGCCCAAAATCCATGCCACCATGGATGCAACCAACCACAAGTACACACACCTACCTTTGTCATCATGCTCAATAACAGATTGTTGCGCCGATATCCACATGATATGGGGTTCCACTACAGGGACCAACGGCACGTGCCATTGTGTACACAGAGTCATTCACATAGAAGGACACATTTACAGCCACAAGACACCCCCTTTGAGCAGGTTACTCGCACCGCAAAACTACACAAAAGCACACATATCACCATCTCAGGCACAGGGACAGTGAAGTGTACACAACATTGTGTCACACAATAGCAACACCACAGCAATATCACATCTACAAATACAACTGATACCCTCACATTCTTCACATGCCATGGACTGCCGTCACATTCAACACACATAAAACAGACCTCCAATGGACCCAGACATCAACCATATTGCAACACAATGGAAGGACAATGGGATGAACAATAAACAGAGAGACAGATATACAAAGCTCACTATGTAAACAATACCTGCTCAGTAGAGTGGGGCATCAGGAACACTCAGGGAAGGATGCTGCCCTGGGAAACATTACTCTTTGCACATGTCCCTAAAATAACATTTGCACGGGAACTAGCCACTCATGTATTGCAGGGTCACACAGTAGTAGAGCAGAGTTACATGCCTATCTGCACAATGTGGAAGTGCAAGTCAAGAAAGTATATACAACTGCAACAGCATGGGCCAGGCATCTAGATGAACTAGCTGCAAGGTACACACATCAAAATGGACACATACACAGTCAAATGCTAAGGAAGCTCGCACAATTGAACACCTTCACTGTCTGCACAAACAAAACTTGAGCTCTCACCAATGAAACAAATGTATAATCCATATCAGGGGACAAGTCTAGCACCATACATGCTGGAATTGAACAACACAAGGTGAAATACCATACCAAACAGTACACAATGCAAGAACACCACAATTGCATTAACACCCACATATCCACAGAGTGAACATCTAGCTTTGTCTTGGGTGACACCAGCACTGCCCACAAAGTCAGAACTTGCAAACAACAGCAAATGGATCAGCATGCAGGCTGAAAACACAAGTTACTCAGGAAAAACATAAATGTAGAAAAGGAATTGCAGGACAAATATGCACCCAAATTAACAACTGTTTGGGTTTATTAACAAGTAAATGCAAAATGTAAACAATACCTGCACAGTAGAGTGGGGCATCAGGAACACTCAGGGAAGGATGCTGCCCTGGGAAACATTACTCTTTGCACATGTCCCTAAAAGAACATTTGCACGGGAACTAGCCACTCATGTATTGCAGGGTCACACAGTAGTAGAGCAGAGTTACATGCCTATCTGCACAATGTGGAAGTGCAAGTCAAGAAAGTATATACAACTGCAACAGCATGGGACAGGCATCTAGATGAACTAGCTGCAAGGTACACACATCAAAATGGACACATACACAGTCAAATGCTAAGGAAGCTCGCACAATTGAACACCTTCAATGTCTGCACAAACAAAACTCGAGCTCTCACACATGAAACAAATGTATAATCCATATCAGGGGACAAGTCTAGCACCATACATGCTGGAATTGAACAACACAAGGTGAAATACCATACCAAACAGTACACAATGCAAGAACACCACAATTGCATTAACACCCACATATCCACACAGTCAACATCTAGCTTTGTCTTGGGTGACACCAGCACTGCCCACAAAGTCAGAACTTGCAAACAACAGCAAATGGATCAGCATGCAGGCTGAACACAACACAAGTTACTCAAGAAAAACATAAATGTAGAAAAGGAATTGCAGGACAAATGTGCACCCAACTTAACAACTGTTTGGGTTTATTAACAAGCAAATGCAAAATGTCTAAGGCCATTGGCCAGTCCAGTAGTCTTTCAGTGCACAGTACTGTGCCCATAATTGACTCCTATTACTACCAGGGAACCTCCACAAGAAGGGGCATCAAGTGGGCAGGCAGGCATCTTAGTGATTATTGGGGGTTGAGGGGGGAGGTTTAGATTGGGTGGGTTTGGCCACTTCTTGTACCCTTTAACATGTCTATTTGCAGATATTTGTGCCCTCCTGTGGCTCCTGGTGTATTGACTGCAGCACAGTACAGGTCATAACTATGTATACATCACTGTACAGTCTATTTGCAATGTCTACAGATTGTTAAACAACTACATCCTTAAATCATTTGACATACTCCATACTTGTTTTTTCCAAGGGTGTTTATTTCAGTGCTGACAAGTAAATGGGGAAGTACAATGGGCTTGGGTGATGGTGGAGGAAAGTCCAGGATAGGGTCCAGTCAATTGGTCTCACAGGTGCATTGTCCAAGGGGGCATAGGAAGGGGAGCAATGTCAGTTCAAGTTGGACAGGGTGACAGAGTGAGACACAAGGATGACAATCAGGGGAGTCTTATTTCCTGGTGGGGGCCTTGGCAATGTACTCTGGTTTCTGCCTGGATCGCAAGGACTGTTTGTGGGGTGGTTCTCCTTCTGCAGGGGGTGGAGTGCTTTTGGCCTGTTATTCCTGTGGTGGGGCCTCCTATCCACTAAGGGCAGCGGAGGTGGAAGGCTGTTCATCGGTGTGGCTAGTGTCAGGGGCCTGTTGGTGTGCCACTGCCTCCCTCATGGTGTTGGCCATGTCTGCTAGCACCCCTGCAATGGTGACCAGGGTGGTGTGGATGTCCTTCAGGTCCTCCCTGATCCCCAGGTACTGTCCCTCCTGCAGCCACTGGGTCTCCTGCAACTTGGCCAGTATCTGGCCCATGGTCTCCTGGGAATGGTGGTATGCTCCCAGGTTTTTGGGAGTGCCTCTTAGAGAGTCGGTTCCCTGGGCCTGTCCTCCCCCTGTCGCACAGCAGTCCTCCCAGCTTCCCTGTGACTCTGTCCCCTGAACAGTGTGCCCACTGCCACTGACCCCAGATCCCTGATCGTCCTGTGTTTGTGAGATTGCCTGGGTTCCCTGTAGTGGTGGACACACTGCTGATTGACATGTCCTGGGGACAGTGGTATGGGCCCTCTGGGTGGGTGCTGTTCTGGTGTTTCCTGAGTGGGGAGGCTTTGTGGTGGTATGGGACTGTGCCTGCGTAACCGACTGTCCAGAGGACCCTGATGGGACAGGTTGGTCATCATTATCCAGGCATGTAGAGCTGCTGTCATCACTGTGGGCCTCTTCGGGTGGGGGACTGGATGTTGCTGGCACCTCCTCTCTGGTGACGTTGTGTGGGGGTCCTGTGGGTATCTAAATGCAGTATTATTGTTACTGCGTGTGACATCTTGTGCATGGGTATGTTTCCTTCTATAGTTGTTATTACCAAGGCAGCTTTGGCTTGTGTGAGTTCTAATTTGGTTGGCTAAGTGATTGTCAATGTTGTGGTAATGGGTGTCCATGCAGGGCTATGAGTGGTGGCCACCACCAGTCCTCTGTACTGCTATCTGGTGTCTTGCAACCACAGAACGCACCTTCCCCCGTAGGTCGTTCCACCTCTTCCTGATGTCTTCCCTGTTTCTTGGGTGCTGTCCCACGGCATTGACCCTGTTCGCGACACTCCGCCATAGCTCCATCTTCCTAGCAATGGATGTGTGCTGCACCTGTGATTCGAATAGCTGTGGCTCTACCCAGATGATTTCCTCCACCATGACCCTTAGCTCCTCCTCTGAGAACCTGGGGTGTCTTTGTGGTGCCATGGGTGTAGTGTGAGTGGTGTGTGTTAGGGTGTGTGGGATGATGTATTGGGGTGTGTGCTGTGAGGTGCCTGGATGGTGTATGGGTGATGGTGTTGTGACTCTGGTTCTGTGGGTGCTCCTGGCGTGTCTCTCTCTCTCTGTTGTAAATTGTTTGTAGTGGTAAAGGGCTGTGGGTAATGTGGGTATGTGTTTTATAGTGGTGTGGGTGTGTGGAAGTGGTGTGTGTATGTGTGTCAGGTGTGTGTAGTTTGAATTGTCCAATGTGGTGTTGTTTGTATGTGTGTGTGTGTATTTTGAGCGCAGTGGTATGTACCGCCAATGGTTTACTGTGGTTGAATGTCCGCAGCAGTGATTCATGGGTCATAATGCTGTGGACATATTTCTGTTGGCATAACGGTGTGGGTTTTGGTACCTCCATTTTATCACTGACCTTTGGGCTGGCTGACTTGTGTGTGTGTATGTATAGTGGTGGATTTCTATGTGTGGGTCATACTACGGGTAGCGGTATACCGCAGCAGTAGCGGTATGTTGGCGGTAAGAGGCACTTGCTGCCAATGTCATAATGAGGGCCTATGTGTCTCCAGCATGGCTAGGTCAAAATTCTCATCTCCTGCTTGAGACCCAGCCAGAGACATCTTGAGTGAGGATTTCAGTTAAACAATTTCAAACAGAGAAACGAAATTGCAGAAAAAAAGGATAAAAATCAAGTTGACCTTCAACTGTGGGTAGGTAGTGAATACTTAGCCATTGTATGTCACTGCACAAATACAAGTCCTATCCTCACCGCTGGTCACCAATGTTAGAAATGGGGTCTTTGTTTGGCAGTCAGGTTACCCTCTGTCCAAGCAAGGACCCTCACTCTCGTCAGGGTAAGTCACACACAATCCAAATTATTCCATGCCCACCCTCTGGTAACTTGGCACTGAGCAGTCAGGCTTAACCTAGAAGGCAATGTGTAAAGTATTTGTGCAATAAATCAGGCAATAACACAGTATAGCACCACAAAAATACACCCCACAGTTTTTAGAAAAATATATGAAATTTATCTGATAAGATTCAGGTCAAAACAATTAAAATGCAATAAGTATATGTTGAGATATCACTGTAAAAGTGATATAAAGTTTCTTTAGTCTCTTAAAACAATAAATGTCTCTTGCAAGCACAAAGTACCTGGTTTGCGTTCAAAACCTCTGCAAGGAACCGCAAAGGAGGCGATGCGTGGAAAACAGGGAGGTGTGCATCGGTTTCGGCCCTTCGCACACAGACTTGCAACATTATTTGTCATGCATGGGAAGACTTTGCGTCAATTTCCAGCACATGGACTTGGTTCCTCTTCGGATTGCGTGGTTTTCAGACGCCCTGGGCTCAATGTGTGGAATCCTGGGCTTGTGGACCGAAGTCACAGGTGCTGCGTTGATTCAGTGGGCATTGTGTAGAAATGTTTCCCACATGGTAGGTGCTGCGTCGATTCCTCTCTGGAAGTACAGCTGCGTCATACCGGCTTGTCTGTGTGTCGAATCCGTGGGCTGTGCACCGAATTTCCGGTCTCTAAGCTGGTGCTGCATCGATCTTCTCGGTGTGAAGTCGGGCTGCGCCATTCCGGTTCAGAGTGCAGTGAATTTTTCACCACAATGCAGGCTGTGCGTCATTTTTGGCAGGCGGTGCGTCGAATTTTCTGCACAAATGGAGTCCAGTGGCAGGAGTGAAGTCTTTTTGGTCCTGAGACTTCAGGGAACTGGAGGTAAGCTCTATCCAAGCCCTTGGAGAGCGCTCCTTCAGCACAGCAAGAGAGCAGCAAGGCAGCAGTCCTTCTCAGAAAGAAGTCAGGTGAGCCCTTTGGGCAGCCAGGCAGTTCTTCTTGGCAGGATGCAGGTTCTGGTTCAGGTTCTCTTCTCCAGGAAGTGTCTAAGTTGGTAGGGTCAGAGACCCTGCTTAAATATCCAAATGTGCCTTTGAAGTGGGGGAGACTTTAAAGAGTGGTATAGAAGTGCACAAGGTCCCCTTTCAGTTCCATCCTGTCTGCCAGGGTCCCGGTAGGGGGTGTGGCAGTCCTTTGTGTGAGGGCAGGCTACAGTCCTTTGACATGTAAGTGTCAAGCCCTCTACCCTCCCAGCCCAGGAAGACCCACTCAAAATGCAGATAAATGCAAGTGAGTCTGAGTATCCTGTGTTTGAGGTGTGTCTGAGTGAATGCACAAGGGGACTGTCAACTAAACGTAGCCAGGCGTGGATTGGAGGGCACAGAGGGATGTAAGTGTAGAGAAGTGCTCACTTTCTAAAAGTAGCATTTCTAAAGTAGTAATATAAAATCCAACTTCACCAGTCAGCAGGATGTTGTATCACCATTCTAGCCATACTAAATATGACCTTCCTACTCCTTTCAGATCAGCAGCTACGACTCAAACAATGTATGAGGGCATCCCCAATGTTAGCCTATGAAGGGAGCAGGCCTCACACCAGTGTAAAAACAAATGTAGGAGTTTTACAATACCAGGACATGTAAACTACATAGGTACATGTCCTGCCTTTTGCTTACACAGCTCCCTGGCCTATGGATTACCTAGGGCATACCTTAGGGGTGCCTTATGTGTAGAAAAAGGGAAGTTTTAGGCTTGGCAAGTACTTTTAAATGCCAAGTCAAATTGGCAGTGAAACTGCACACACAGGCCTTGCAATGGCAGGCCTGAGACAAGGTTAAGGAGCTACTTAAGTAGGTGGCACAACCAGTGCTGCAGGCCCACTAGTAGCATTTAAAGAGTACACTTCATTTGTAGTTTACCAAAAATGGCATTTGGACAGGAGAACACTAGGCTGGTGAATAGGCTTACAGACACAGGGCCTTTCTGGCCTTAGCAGTCAAGTCACTTCTTCTACTACCTACACTTGACAAATGTTATCCTCCCAGGTGAGTGAAGTTCATTTGTGACTTGCAAACAGGGATATGCGGACAAGTGACCAATGGGCTGGTGTTTGGAATTAGTGAAACAGTGCCTCCTGGGAGTTGCAACAAACACTTGGCAAATGTTCTTCCCCCAGGGGAGTAAACTTCATTTGAGAGTTCACTAACAGGTGTATTGGGGCAAGTGACCACTGGGCAGGTGTTTGGAGTTAGTGATACAGTGCCTCCTGGGAGTTACAGCCTGGTTACTCTCTCAAGTACACACAGTTGACACATGTTATCCTTCCAGGTAAGTACACTTCAATTGAGAGTTACCAAACATGGGTATTTGGGCAAGTATGCACTGTGCTGGTGTTTAAATTTACAGGCACATGGCCTTCCTGGCTTAGCAGTCATGTCACTCCCTCTACTTCCCACACTTGGCAAATGTTATCCTCCCAGATGAGTACAATTCAATTGATAGTTACCAAACATGAGTATGTATACAAGTGCACACTAGTCTGGTGTTTGGATATGCTGAATCAGTGCCTCCTGGGAGTTGCAGTCAAGCCACTCTCTCTACTACACACACTTGACAAATGTTCTTCCCCCATGTGAGTAAACATCATTTGAGAGTACACTAGCAGATGTATTGGGGCAAGTGGCCACTGGGCTGGTGTTTGGAGTTAAGGAAACTGACTCCCAGAAGTGGCAGTCTGGTCACTCTCTCTGCTGCACACACTATACAAATGTTGGGTATGACATATCTGTAAGGGAACTGCATTTAGGTTTGGGCATACAGTTACCTGTTGGGACATATCATGAGTCCTGGAATTCATTTTGTATATTGAAAGACTTACAGGCCCTATTTGGCCCAGTGGCATGTGATGAACCTTAGTAGCTGTGCTGTTGGGTCCAACAATACAGATTGACAGTGTTTAATATCAGATAGTCTGAGTATTGAATGTTGGTGGGGTATATGAACAAGACAGTGGCAAAAGGCACATTATGAGCATTCATGACATTGCATTTTGTTGACATTTTTGGTGTGACTTACCAGACTCCACTCCCCCAGGTATTCCTGTCAAGCTTTCATGATGCAGGATGGCCAAGACCTTCTACTCCCAGGAACTATAACAGGGCATTGGGAAGGCCACCACCAGTCTTGTTGGCCTGCCGCTGAGGCCTGCAGACCAGGGAATGGACGTTGCCCCTGAAGGCGTTCCACCTCTGCCTGATGTCCTATATTGTGCACAGGGGAGTGCCTACAACATTGACTCTCTCGACTATCGGGTCCACATTTCCATTTTCCTACTGAGAGGTGTGTGTTGGACTTGTGCTCCAAACAATTGTTGCTCTATTCTTATGATTTCATCCACAATGACTCTTAACTCATCTTCTGAAAACCATTAATTTTTTGAATTACATGGTGGGAAAAAAAGAAAACGGGTGACAGTGACTTACTGAACAGGATAAGTGCAAAATAGTGTGAATGGACAAAAGCATGTGCAGGTTGCTCTGTGGGGTGGTGTAAAAAAGGTGTGCCTAATCTATAAAGTGTTTTGGAAATAAGCTGCTGTGTCTGTGTAACTCAGAACAGGGCGGTCTGAAAGACCCCCGGCAAGGCGGTCCTTCCACGACCGCCAGTGTGGTGGTCTGGTTGTCCGATCATCAAACTCATAATCTGGCCTTTTGTCCATGCAATGTACTTAATTTGTTGATAACCTCCTTTAATGTTTGTAAGACTTCAGTTCTCAAATACAAAGTGGCATCCAAGGAGGCTTGTGGTTTGTATTCAGTTCTGTAACTTAACAGTAAGGCCCTCAATACGACATTGGCGTTAAGTGCTGCTTACTGCTATGCTGACTGCCGCCAACATACCGCAACCGCAGCGGTATACTGCTCTGCGTATTATGACCCACACTTAGAAATTAGCCACTATGGAGACACACACACAAGTCTGCCAGCCCAAAGGTCAGTGATAAACTGGCAGTACCAAAACCCACACTGTTACGCCAACAGAGATACGCCCACAGCATTATGACCCACGAATCACTGCAGTGGACATTCAACCACAGTAAACCATTGGCGGTACATACTGCTGCGCTCAAACTATACACACACTAACAAAACAACACCATATTGGACAATTCAAACTACACACACCTGATACACATACAAACAGAACACCAACACCCACAAACCACTATAAACCACACACCCACATTACACGCAACCCTTTACCACTACAAACAATTTACAACTGAGAGAGAGACACACACCAGGAGCATCCACAGAACCAGAGCCACAGAACACCATCACCCATACACCATCCATGCACCTCACAGCACACACCCCAACACATCACCCCACACACTCACACACACACACCATTCACACTACACCCATGGCACCCCAAAGACACCCCAGGTTCTCTGAGGAGGAGCTAAGGGTCATGGTAGAGGAAATCATCCGGGTAGAGCCACAGCTATTTGGATCACATTGGATCATCCATTGCTAGGAAGATGGAGCTATGGTGGAGAGTCGTGGACAGGGTCAATGCCATGGGACAGCACCCCAGACCAAGGGATGACATCAGGAAGAGGTGGAATGACCTACAGGGGAAGGTGTGATCCGTGGTTGCAAGACACCAGATAGCCGTAGAGAGGACTGGCGGTGGACCCCCACCTCCTCCCCCACAACTAACAACATGGGAGGAGCAAGTCTTGGCAATCATGCATCCTGAGGGCCTGGCAAGAGTAGAAGGAGGACTGGACTCTGGTAAGTCAAATCTTTATTACTTTCACCTCCCTACCTGCATGCCATCACATACCCTCACCCCCATCACCCCACCACCTCACATATACTCCACCATCACAATCCACCCATCCCAGTAAGCAGCACTGCATGCACCACCAATGCATTGACACCACTCACAGCCCTGCATGGACACCCATCACCACAGCATGCACACTAGTGACAATCACTTAGCCAACCAAATCACAACTCACACAATCCAAAGCTGCCTTGGTAATAACAACTATAGGGGAAAATATACCCATGCACAAGATGTCACACACAGTACCAATAACACTGCTTTCACATACCGACAGGACCCACACCAAACGTCCCCGGAGAGGAGGTGCCAGCAACATCCAGTCCCCCCTGAAGAGGCCCACAGTGATGACAGCAGCTCTGCATGCCTGGATCAGGATGACCAACCTGGCCCATCAGGGACCTCTGGACAGTCGGTGACCCAGGCACAGTCCCATACCACCACAGAGCCTTCACCCTCAGGAAACACCACCTCACCCACCCAGCAGGCGCATCCCTCTGCCCCAGCACACATCAATTAGCAGTATGTGCACCACTACAGGGGCCCCAGGCAACCCCACAAACACAGGACGATCAGGGACCTGGGGTCAGTGGCAGTGGGCACACGGTTCATGGGACAGAGCCACAGGGCAACAGGGAAGCTGGGAGGACTGCAGTGCGACAGGGGAAGGACAGGCCCAGTGAACCAACTCTCCACAAGGCACTCATCAACATCCTGGGAGCCTACCACCATTCCCAGGAGACCATGGGCCAGATACTGGCCAAGTTGCAGGAGACCCAGCGGCTGCAGGAAGGACAGTACCTGGGGATCAGGGAGGACCTGAGGGACATCCACACCACCCTGGTCACCATTGCAGGAGTGCTGGCAGATATGGCCAACACCATGAGGAAGGCAGTGGCACACCAATGGGCCCCTTACACTAGCCACACCGATGAACAGTCCTCTGCTGATGCTAGTGGACAGGAGGCCACGCCACAGGAACAACAGGCCACCAGCACCTCTCCCCCTGCAGAAGGAGAACAACCACTCAAAAGTTCCCTGCGATCCAGGCAGAAGCCAAAGAACATTGCCAAGACCCCCGCCAGGAAATAAGACTCCCCTGAATGTCACCCTTGTGTCCCACTCTGTCACCCTGTCCACCTTGAACTGCCATTGCTCCACTTCCTATGCCCCCTTGGACAATGCACCTGTGATACAAATAGACTGGACTCTACCCTGGACTTTCCACCATCAGCAAACCAGCCCATTGCAATACCCCCTCCACTTATTAGCACATAAATAAACACCCTTGGAACAAATACAAGTATGGAGTCTGCCAATTGATTGAAATATGTATTTACTTAACAAGCTGTAAACATTGCAATTCAACTGTACAGTTATGTATACATAGGTATGACCTGTAGTGGGCAGCAGTAAACACACCAGGAGCAAGAGTGGGGCACAGATATCTGAAAATAGAGATGCCAAAAGGTACAGTAAGTGGCCATAGAATTTGGAAAAACAGACTGCCATGCACAATGTCCAACACAAAACTGCAATGAAAGTTGAAGTCACAGTGTCTTACCTGTGTGTCACTGGAAGTACTGTTGAATTATAGTCATTCTGTTGTCCACATCCTCTTCTTCTGCCTCCTCTGCGTCACTGTCCACAGGCTCCACCGCTGCCACACGACCATCTCCAGCCTCATCCTCCTGCAGAAAAGGCACCTGGTGTCTCAAGGCCAGGTTATACAACATGCAACATGCAATGATGATCTGGCACACCTTCTTGGGTGAGTAGCACAGGGATCCACCTGTCAGATGGAGGCACCGGAATCTGGCATTCAGGAGGCCAAAGGTGCGCTCAATGATCCTCCTTGTTCGCCCATGTGCCTCATTGTCACGTTCCTCTGCCCTTGTCCCGGCATTCCTCACTGGGGTCAGTAGCCATGATAGGTTTGGGTAACCAGAGTCACCTGTAAATATCGGAGATACCTGTTAGCCAGATACTCACCCTTAGGGCCAACCCCACACCCATATACCGAGAGACACTGGGTGGGGATCTTGGGCTCACCTATTAGCCACACCCTGTGCCTCTGGATTTGAGACATCACATATGGAATGCTGATATTCCTGAAGATAAAGGCATCCCCCACAGACCCAGGATACTTTGCATTCTCATTGGAGATGTACTGGTCCGCCAGGCACACTATCTGCACATTCAGAGAGTGAAAGTTCTTTCGATTTCTGAACACCTGTTCATTTATCCGGGGGGGAACAAAGGCAATATATGTACCATCAATAGCACCAATGATGTTGGGGATATGTCCCAGTGCATAGAAGTCCGCCTTCACTGTGGCCAAATCCTCCACCAGGAGGAATACGATGTAGGTGCGCATATGTTTCTTCAGGGCAGACAACACTCTAGTCAGCACGTTTGAGAACATAGGCTGTAACATCCCTGCTGCCATGGCCATTGTCGCTTGGAAGGACCCATTTGCCAAGAAATGAAGCACTGACAGGACCTGCACAAGAGGGGGGATACCAGTGGGGTGGCGGATAGCTGAGATCAGGTCTGGCTCCAATTGGGCACACAGCTCTTGGATTGTGGCCCTATCAAGTCTGTAGGTTAGGATAATGTGCCTGTCCTCCATGGCCGCCAGGTCCACCAGGGTTCTATACACAGGGGTATGTCTCCATCTCCTGTTCATCGTCAGCGGTTGAACTCTAGGGTGAAAAACGGTGAGCAGATGGTCATATTCAAAGTTATCCACAGAGTAAAATGTCTTGCATTTTGTTACAGAAACAGTATGTGAACAAGTATGTCCGTTGATGTGCCCATGTCTGCTGCGACTCATTTAGGTGCCATGGCCTGTTCCCCCCTGAAATGGCGGCTGCCTAACCTGCGAGGAGGGACAAGTGGGAATGAGGTAATTCCACTGACGTTGTGCGCCTTTGCGGGAGGTGGTTGATGACCACCTTGCAACACCTCATTGGTTATCATTGGGGCCTACGGGTTCCAGGAGCCAATGGTGATGTATGCCGGCAGTGACGGTCTGCACCGCCGCAGATGTGACTGCCATTTTTTATCTGTTCACTCACTTGCTACCTGACCTTCAACAGGAGAGGACCTACACTGCAAGTGCTGCTGTGACTTGTATGTGGAAGCAACCATGGCTCGAGTGTCTGGGGAAATGGCCCCTCCCTTCACTTCAGAGGAGTTGGAGAGACTAGTAGATGGGGTCCTACCCCAGTACCATTTACTCAATGGTCCTCCATACCAACAGGTAGGTACACTGTGAGCATGATGTATGGGGCATGAATGTATGGAGTGCTGAGTGTGTAAGCCTTGTGTAGTGGGTGTGGCTGTTGGGTGCTGGGCAGAGTGCTGCATGTATGGTATGCAATGTCTGTGTGTAAGGGGATGGGAGGGATATGGTGGGCCATGAGTGTAACAGGCCAGACAGTATGACTAATACCTTTTCTTCTGTATCTTTTTCTGCAGGTCAGTGCACATCAGAAAAAGGGTATTTGGCATGCCATAGCCAAGGAGGTGCGGACCCTGGGGGTCTTTGACAGGTGGAGCACCCACTGTCGCAAACGGTGGGAAGACCTGCTTCGCTGGGCAAGGAAGACGGTGGAGGCCCAGCGGGGTATGGCCTCTTACCGTGACCCCCCCTGATGTTCTGCATCCTGGCTGTGGCCTATCAGGAGTTGGATGGGCGCTTGAAGGTATCACAGCAGCCACAAGGGGGTGAGTACAGTTTCAGAATCATGAAATTGCGCATCTTGAGGTGTTATCTGGGTGGGGGATGTGGGTCTGTGGGTGCCCCTAGGCCCGGACGAACATGACAGGGTAGGTTCCATGATGGGCAGGCTCAGATGCACTCCAAACCCAAAAATGCTAGTGGCCATCTACTACTGGGCAGGGTCCTGTGGGTTTGAGATGTGCTGCTATTGGTGTTAGGCATTGTACCCCATGGTTCGGTGACTAGCATTGTAACTGGTAGTGCATGGCTTAGTGCATAGGGCTGTTCCCTGTGTGTTGTGTACGCCAACGTTGGGGTTGTGTCACGACTCACGTGCTGCTTGCGCCTGGAGTTTGCAGATCTTGAGGCGTGGATCTTGAGGGTTCGACTTTGTCCCAAAAAGGGGCGACTCTTTCTGGTAGCCACGGTGCTGTAGGCGAGGAAACGCCAAGGACAGACCGTGACCGTGAGAAAGTAGCGCCAGAGGGAAAAAACCCCTTCAGAAGAAGAGGAAAAAACCTCCCAGAAGATTCGCAGGGGATTCCTGGAACAAGAACAGAGGAACAGGAATCAAAGGAACTGACGTAACACAGAATGGCGAAATCCAGAGCCAAGGGCTAGGAAATCAGGAGCGAGGACACTAACTGAAACAGAGAGTGTTGCAGCGCAAAGAGGGAAAGAAAAAACACCCTTAAATACCATAAAACAGGAAGTGACCCACAGGAAGAAAAAGGACACCATCTTGCATAGGGAAAAGTAGATAGAATAGACTGGAGCAGAAACCATAGAGAATAGGGAAGGAGGAATGCTGGGAAGACAGAGGTAACCTGGGAAGGGGAAAGACATAAAGGACAGAGGAGAAAACAGACCCAAAAAGAAAGAAAGACAGAAAAGAAGAAAGAGGAGTCCCCAGACAGGTAAGAGGGGTCAGGAGACCCCAACAAGACGGAGGGAGAGCGCAGCGCGAGGCCCCTAGTAAGTCCTGGGGCCTCGCAAGGTGCAAGAAAGGCTCGGGGCGCGCCGCGTCTTAGAGACGCGAAGCGCGGCCCGAGCCGAACGCGCGGCTTGTGCCGAACGCTCGGCTCGCGCCGCGCGGTGCGGCGCGACAGTAGGCCCCCCTCCCGAAGGCCCTGGTTTGAAAGGAAATAAACGGTGAAAGCGCTGAGTCAGAAGAGGAGCATGAACAGAAGATGCATCTTCCCAAGAACACTCACTGAGAGGATAACCCTTCCAATGAATCAGATACTGCAGACGGGTGTGAAAAAGACGAGAGTCACAAATCTCCTGAACCTCATATTCAGGAACATCATCCACTAAGACAGGAGGAGGACAGGAAAACTGACGGGAGTACGGATCTGGTACATAAGGTTTGAGTTGGGAGACATGGAAGACTGGATGAATCTTCCATGTGTGAGGCAAGTGAAGACGGACAGTGACGGGATTAAGCAACTGGAGAATACGGAAAGGCCCGTAATAGCGAGGTGTGAATTTGTTCTGAGAAAGACGTGAGGGTAAGAATTTAGAAGAAAGCCAAACTTTATCCTGTGGAAGGTAGTCCGGAGTTGCCCTACGTTTCTTGTCTGCTACTTTCTTCATATATCTCTTGGTGTGTAAGAGATTAGAACGAATCAGTCTATGGATTTGTAGAAGACGTTTGGAAAAATGAGTAATAGCGGGTAAGGGAGTGGGAGACAGAGAAGAAGTAGGAAAAGAGGTAGGATGAAAACCATAAGAACAGAAAAAAGGAGTGGTCTTGGAGGCACTATGGACTGAGTTATTATAAGAGAACTCAGCGATAGGGAGATAAGTGTTCCTGATGGTTACTGATCTGTAGATTTAGCATCAGGGTAGTTGTATCTACTGGACCCGATGATATCAAAGATCCATCCACCGTGTGAACTTGTTCTGGAACCTCCTTAGGTTGTATAGGAACTTGTTGAGTGGTGGCCCACTTCTTATCCATATAAATGCCACTAGCTCCACAATCTAGTAGTGCCATAGTCTTCTCTAGACGGCCATCAGGTAATTGTAACATTACTGGTAAAGTGAACAAGGATGTGGTATTGTCGTTGAAAGAACTGATGGAAGGTATGGCTGCTAATCCCGTCCCCTCCCTTCTTACAGAGGACGGGAAGCGGCGTTTCCCGATGGCCTTGATGGACGTACTGGACAGGTACGCAGTATGTGGCCGGCAGATCCGCAGTATAAACACAACCCCTTCTTTCGTCTTTCTTCTCGTTCGCTAGGGGAGAGAGGGCCTCGAGTTGTATCCACCTGCATGGGTTCTCCTTCGGTGTCTCTGACAGGAGGGCGAGGTTCCTCAGAACGATGTGGAAAAACTCGTGAGGTGCTTGGTTGAAAAGACCCTCTGCTTTTTCTCTTCTCTGCTCTCCGTTCCTGAAGGCGATACTCGATGGAGAGGGCTTGATCCATCAGGCCACGAAGATCCTCCACTCTGGTGGAATGTACTAGTTCGTCTTTGATCTCTTCTTTGAGTCCTCTACGAAACAAAGTCACCAAAGTACGTTCCACCCAGGTGGTCTCTGCCGCTAGTTGACGAAAGCGTGTAATGTATTGAAGGACTTCTTGTGAACCTTGATGAATATCGCATAAGGCCTCTTCTGCTGAAGCCTCCAATCCCGGGCGACTCAACATCAGCTTGAAACGGTTCACAAAGGCAGAATAGTCCGACAATACCGGATCGTTAGATGATACCATCGGGGTTGCCCAGGCCAAGGCAGGACCAGATAGGGCACTGATGAGATAACCCACCTTTGTTCTGTCATGGGAGAATTGGGTGGGTCGGAAGGCAAAGTACACTGTCAAGGAGTCAAGGAACTCTCGCAGCTTGGTTGGTTCACCCGAAAAACGATGGGTAGAGGCGGAGAGCGTCGGGACATCACCACTACGGAAGGCCAAGGCCTGTCGCAACGCAGCATTCTCACTGCGTAGTTGCTGTAATTCTTGAGCTTGTTGCTGAATTGTAGTTAGCAGAGCTTGATCCGGATCCGCAGCAGCTACCACAGTGTCTTCCATGGTGTTAGAAGACGTCGGGATGGTTAGGCGCTGCAATCTGTCACGACTCACGTGCTGCTTGCGCCTGGAGTTTGCAGATCTTGAGGCGTGGATCTTGAGGGTTCGACTTTGTCCCAAAAAGGGGCGACTCTTTCTGGTAGCCACGGTGCTGTAGGCGAGGAAACGCCAAGGACAGACCGTGACCGTGAGAAAGTAGCGCCAGAGGGAAAAAACCCCTTCAGAAGAAGAGGAAAAAACCTCCCAGAAGATTCGCAGGGGATTCCTGGAACAAGAACAGAGGAACAGGAATCAAAGGAACTGACGTAACACAGAATGGCGAAATCCAGAGCCAAGGGCTAGGAAATCAGGAGCGAGGACACTAACTGAAACAGAGAGTGTTGCAGCGCAAAGAGGGAAAGAAAAAACACCCTTAAATACCATAAAACAGGAAGTGACCCACAGGAAGAAAAAGGACACCATCTTGCATAGGGAAAAGTAGATAGAATAGACTGGAGCAGAAACCATAGAGAATAGGGAAGGAGGAATGCTGGGAAGACAGAGGTAACCTGGGAAGGGGAAAGACATAAAGGACAGAGGAGAAAACAGACCCAAAAAGAAAGAAAGACAGAAAAGAAGAAAGAGGAGTCCCCAGACAGGTAAGAGGGGTCAGGAGACCCCAACAAGACGGAGGGAGAGCGCAGCGCGAGGCCCCTAGTAAGTCCTGGGGCCTCGCAAGGTGCAAGAAAGGCTCGGGGCGCGCCGCGTCTTAGAGACGCGAAGCGCGGCCCGAGCCGAACGCGCGGCTTGTGCCGAACGCTCGGCTCGCGCCGCGCGGTGCGGCGCGACAGGTTGTTGCTGGCATTCACCAAGTGTATCCTCCGTCTCTTCCCACCCCTTCTTGTTTTGTCACCCTGTCCTTGTCTGCATTAGCATCATCTGGCGGAGGAGCAGAGGCACCTGTGATAGAGGGAGCTGCATCCCACATGTCCCATGAGGCCAAATCCACCGACGGTGAGGGCACCAGTGGGACGGAGGGCGAGGGGAGCACCACGGCGGGGACTGGAGGGGACAGTTTGGACAACGACACCTCCTCCGATATAAGCTCGCTGTGCCCACCCCAACTACAGCCGCCACCCTCAGTACCAGCACCACCCTCCCAGCAGCCCCTCAGCATGTTTCCTGTGCCCGTTAACCCATGAGGGTGGGCATCTCTTTCATCCCAGGCACCTCAGGCCCTGCCCCAGTCAGCCCTGCTGCCCTCAGTGAGGATGTTATTGACCTCCTGAGATCCATCTCTGTTAGGCTGTCAACCATACTGAATGCCATCCAGGGGCTGGCAGGGCATTTGCAACAAACAAATGCTTTCCTGGAGGGCATTAACTCTGGTGTGGCGGTCCAACAGAGATCATTCCAGGCTCTGGCCAACTCACTGATGGCAGCCATTGTCCCTGTCTCCAGCCTCCCCCCTCCAACTTCTATACCTAGTCCCAATCCCCTCAACCCCAGCCTATCCCAAGGACACTTTCAGACCAGCATGCACCCAAATTAACACACAGAAGTGGCTCAGGCAAACACAAGAACCACACTTCATCCCACAGCAACTCACGCAAACACCATCCAGATGCAGACACACCAACATCCACTGCCTCCACTGTGTCCCCCTCTTCCTTGTCATCCACCTCCCTCCCAGTAGCGTCTCCACTCACACCTGCATGCACTACATCCTCATCCACTACCTCCATCACCATCACGACTATCACTACCTTCCCCTCACTGGCAGTCACCACCCCCACATCAAATGCACATGTCCCCTGTGTCCTCTCCCACTGTGTCTGTGCCCCCTCCTCCCAAAGTACACAAACGCAAGCACTCAGACACCCAACAGCCATCCACCTCACAACAGCATCCAGCCCATGCACCTGCACCCAAACACAGCAGACAGACACCTCCGACAACTACTCCCTCTTCCTCCACTCCCAAACCTTCACCCTATTCCAGCCCCAGTGTCCCTAAAAGGCTTTTCCTCTTCACCCTTGACCTATTCCAGCCCCTCCCCACCCCCGCCGTCCTTCACTTGGGGCCAGGGTGAGTAGAACCCAGGCCAGCATCCCAGCCACCCAGTCCACGGCCACTGTAGTTTCTGCACCTACTGCAGGTGTGAGAGGCTCCAGGGAGACACCTGTCAGCACTGTCAGTGTGCCTGCACCAGCTGCCAAGAGCAAGAAGGGCCCACCAGCTAGCAAGGGCAAGGAGGCACCACCAGCTAGCAAGGGCAAGAAGGCACCACCAGCTAGCAAGGGCAAGGAGTCACCACCAGCTAGCAAGGGCAAAAAGGGACCACCAGCTTGCAAGGGCAGGGAGGGAACACCAGATGGCAGAAGCAAGGAGGCACCACCAGCTGCCAAGGGCAGGAAGGGAACACCAGCTGCCAAGGGCAATGAAAAAGGCACAGATGCCGCAGGCAGGATGAATCTGGTGCCTGGTGCTCGAGCAGCCTCTGGGCAAACAACACCAGCCATGGCACTTCAGCCATCCGAGGCTGCGGTGGAAGAGCTGGAGCCTCCCCCCACCACTGGCAGCACCACCGCCATCACTGCCACCTGCATCACCACCTGCACCACTGCCAGCAGCAGCAGCCCCAGTGGGCAGCCGTCTGAGGCTGCAGAGGAAAGCCGGAGCCTCCCCCCACCACTGGCAGCACCGCCACCTGCACCGCCGCCAGCACCACCACCTGCACCGCCACCTGCACCTCTGCCAGCAGCAGAAGCCCCAGTGGGCAGCCATCCGAGGCTACAGGGGAAGGGCTGGAGCCTCCCCCCACCACTTGCAGCAGCCCCGCCAGCCCCACAACTACCACCACTGAGCAGCTGTCACCGCCGGCAGTCCTGGCCCCTGCAACAACTGTAGGTGTGACACCCAGGTGAGAGACTGTGACCTTGCACCATCCAGGATCTGCATTGCATGGCACAAAGCCCCCTCCAGAACCAGTGGAAGAAGGCATCCACCCACTCCTTCCTTGCCAGGATGAAGCACACTGGGCACAAGGCCCCCTCCAGAACCAGTGGAAGAAGGCATCCACTCACCCCCTCCTAGCCAGGACGAAGCACACTGGGAACAAGGCTCCCTCCAGAACCAGTGGAAGAAGGTATCCACTCACCCTCTCCTTGCCAGAATGAAGCACACTGGGCACAAGGTCCCCTCCAGAACCAGTGGAAGAAGGCATCCACTCACCCCCTCCTTGCCAGTATGAAGCACACTGGGCACAAGGCCCCCTCCAGAACCAGTGGAAGAAGGCATCCACTAGAGAGACTGTGGTTTTGCACTCCCCAGGACCAAGCAGTGGGCAAACCACCCAATCGAGAGACTGTGGCTTTGCACTCCACAGGACCAAGCAGTGGGCAAACCACCCACTAGAGAGACTGTGGCCTTGCACTCCCCAGGACCAAGCAGTGGGCAAATCACCCAATAGAGAGTCTGTGGCCTTGCACTCCCCAGGACCAAGCAGTGGGCAAACCACCCACTAGAGAGATTGTGGCTTTGCACTCCCCAGGACATCGCTGGGGGCATGTAGCCCCCTCCAGGAGCAGTGACGTTTTACCATCTTCTGGCTGAGATACCCCCCGTTTCCCTGCCCCCTGAGGTGCCTATGTATCTTTGACCTGATGCCCCAGCAGTGTTCTCTCTGTATTGAGACAGGAATCAAGTGTAGCCTTTGCCTATGTGTTATGGCCCTGTGGGCCACGGACATTTTGGACTGGGCATTGTCCCTCCATTTTTATAAATTGTAGATACTGTTTTGTGCTTTAAGGACGTATTTCTCAAAATGTATATTATTACACTGGCTTTACTCTCTACCTTTTGTCCTTGTCTTATTTCTGAGGGGTACGGGGTGGATATGTAATGTAGTTGAATCTGTTTGTGTGTATGGTGTTGGGAGTGGGGGTGGGGCTGTTGCTTGTTGCATGTGTGTGTCACTCCCTTTTCCCTCCCCCCCCTCCCGTGTGTGCTAGGTGGGGTACTCACCATGGTCGTCTTCGCCGCCATTCGTGTTCCTGGTGTAGGAGGAGGTATACCAGCATGGGGAAGATCTGCAGTTCGGGCTCCATGGCGTCGTGGTTCTTCCTTGAGTGTCGAGAGGTGAGTCGTTTCCCTTCCATGTACTGTTTCCGCAGTGCTCTTGATGACTTGGTACCGCCCCGGAAAAGCTGGCGGATTGTCTTGTTGTAATACTGTGGGTGGTACATTGTCTTCCGCCTGGCTGTTGGCGGTTACCACAGTGGTGCTTGAGGCTACCGCCATGGCAGTCAGTGTGTTAAAGTGGCTGTCTGTGTTGGCGTTTTCCACTGTGGTCAAAATTCCATTCTTTTTACCGCCAGCCTGTTTGCGGTATTACCACCGCTTTATCACCGACCGCCAGGGCTGTAATGAGGGCCTAAATGTATAATGTGAATAAAATCCTCCTAGTCTCATGACCACTTCTAATGACTGCTGTATATTGTCTAATCAAGATCTTGCCAATTCCTGAAGATATTGCTGGTTCAAACACTCTTTAGGACAACTGAAGTAGGCAGGGAAGCAGGAATAAGCAGGTATATTATATTATAAAGGGTTACGAAGCAGGAAAACTCCCATAGAGTTAATCAGAATTCCTCCCTCCTTTGCAGGAAGTGGAACCAGAGTGCAGATCCTCCGAAAGGCTACTAATAGATCCAGAAAACACTAGGAACCAGTGCAATGTCTTTTTCTTTTATACATTCCCTTTTTCCCCCTGGAGTTAAAGTTGCCTTGATTGAGGACAGGTCAGATAGCTTGTGCCTGGTCTGGGAGTTGTGACCTTGCAACGCGCACCCCAACTCACTCCTGCAGGAACTTCAGGTGAGTGCCTGACACTTAAAATCACCTTGAAGTAGTCACCTCGCTTTGAAATGGAAGTGTGAATCTATATTTTAAAGTACAGAAAGGATTGAAGACCAAGGAAAGCTATAATAAAGGACAAGGCTTGGGGAACTTTAGCTGCATTAAGTGCAACCCATGACAGTGTTTTTTTCTAGACGTCATTAACTCTCCTTTTTTAATGATACGTCCTCCATTAAAGTTGAGGTTTTAATACCAGCAGACCGTTGGCTATATCATTTATCCAATGTTAATTCCTCTTCCCATCTTGTCTCTTCTTCCTAGTCGGCATTAGGGAGGAATAGGTGGTATACAATGCTCCAAGAATGTCCAATTTGGGTTCACTGACAAAATATTGAAACCCTAAATATTGTGATACAAAAAGATTGTGTCAAAAATATTTAGCACAATAATATTGTTTTCCTATGAACATAATGGAAAAATGTTATTTTACACTAATATTGAAAAATATATACAAACCTATTGTTTTTTTTCAAATATATTTAGTTAAAAATAGTAAACATTAAGGCCCTCACTATGACACTGGCTGTAAATCCTGCTTTCCACCACACTGACGGCCGTCAACTTATCACCGGGGTGGCGGATATCCGTTCATCATATTATGACACACACACACAACAATCCGACAGAATACAGCCACATACACAAATCTACCAGACCAAAGGTCAGTGATAAAGTGGTGGACCCAAAACCCATACCGTTACGCCAACAAAACAATGCCCATCACATTATGACCCACGAATCACCACAGTGGACATTCAACGGCGGTACACCATTAGCGGTACATATCACCACGCTCAGAATGGACACCCACATACAAAACAACACTACATTGGCCAATATGAAAAATACACACCTGACAACCATACACACACCACACCCACTCACCCACAGCACTATAAAACACACACCCACATTACCCACAACCCTTTACAAACAACAATTCCTGCCAGGAGACTGAGAAGAAGAGCACAGAGACAAATGGACACACACACCACATACACCCATACACCCCTCACGCACTCCACATCACACACCCCACCACATTACTCAACACACCCTCACCAACACACATCACACAACACCCATGGCACCACAAAGGCACCCCCATTTCACTGAGGAGGAGTTAAGAGTCATGGTGGAAGAAATTGTCAGGGTAGAGCCACAGCTCTTTGGAGCACAGGTACAGCAGATATCTATAGCAAGGAAGATGGAGCTATGGCAGAGAATCGTGGACATGGTCAACGCCATGGGACAGCACCAAAGAACAAGGGACGACATCAGGAAGAGGTGGAACAACTTACGGGGGAAGGTACGTTCCATAGCAGCAAGACACCAGCTCGCTATCCAGAGGACTGGCGGTGGACCCTCACCTCCTCCCCCACAGCTCACAGCGACGGAGGAGCAGGTACTGGCAATACAGCATCCTGAGGGACTCACTGGAGTAGCCAGAGGACTGGACACTGGTAACTCAACATTTACTACCTATCACCCCCCATACCTGCATGCCATCACACCCCCTCACCCTCACTCCCATCACTCCACACCATCCCACACATTGCACCTACACATATGACTAACCACAATGCCCAGCCCTCCATGCCATACCAATGCATGGACAGCCCTCCCAGCCCTGCATGGACACCCATCACTAAAGCATGCACAGCATAGGGAAACTAACATAACCACAATACATCACCATACACAAGCAAAATCTGGCAGGGCAACACCAATCATAGAGGGGAAGCTACGGAAGTACAAATGTCATACAATTGAAGCATAATACATCATTTACATCCCCACAGGTACCCCAGCCAATGTCAGTGGATAGGGGGTGCCACCACTATCCAGTCCCCCAACAGAAGAGGCCCCCAGTGATGACATTAACTCTGGGCGTCTGGATCTGGAGGACCTACCTGGCCCATCAGGGACCACTGGACAGCTGGTCACCCAAGCCCAATCACAGACCACAACAGAGCCTCCCCATCAGGAACCAACACCACAGCACCCACCCAGCATACCCACACCTCTGTCCCCAGGACACGTCAATCAGCAGTGTGCCCACCTGTACAGGGACCCCAGTCCACACCTCACCTACAAGACAATCAGGAACCTAGGGTCAGTGGCAGTAGGCACACCATTCAGGTGGCAGAGGCACAGGCCAACAGGGACACTAGGAGGACTGCTGTGCGCCAGAGGGAGGACAGGAACAGGGAACCGACTCTCCAGGAGGCACTCTCCGAGATGCTACCACTAGCCAGTCAACTGAACAGCCTTCCACTTCCACTGCCGCTAGTGGCCAGGAGGCCCTGCCACAGGACCCACAGGCCACCAGCACCACTCCCCCAGCAGAAGGTAAACCACCCCGCAAAAGTTCCCTATGAACCCAACAGAAGCCAGAGACACTTGTCAAGTCCACCACCAGGAAAGGAGACTCTCCTGATTGTCCCCCTTGTGTCCCACTCTGTCACCTTGTCCACCTTGAACTGCCATTGCTCCGCTTCCTGTGTCCCCTTGGACACTGCACCTGTGCTACAAACAGACTGGAATAATACCCTGGACTTTCCTCCATCATCACCCCATTCCATTACACTTCCACTCAATTTATTAGCACTACAGTAAACACCCTTGGATAAAATTCGACTACTAGTATTTCATGTATTGCAAATTTGTATTGGTTGAAACAGCTACATCCATTGCAAACGAACTGTGCATAGTGAGAGCATAGAATGAATGACGTGTTGCTAGCTGTTGTGATCACAACATTGTTGCCATATCACCAACTTCTGTAAAATGATAATCCATAGGTGACAGTAAGTAGAGGAAACAAGTGGATAATGCCAGAATGCCAATGCCACACAGAATACAATAGTCATAGAAATGTGAAGTTGCACTTTCTCACCTGTGTGTCATTGGAAGTACTGACAGATCGCTAATGTTCTGCTGTCCACATCCTCATCCTCTTCCTCCTCATCCTCACTGTCCTCAGGGTCCACTGCTGCCACAGGGGCATCTCTAGTCTCCTCTTCCTGCAGAAAAGGTCAATGGTGTCTGAGGACCAGGTTGTGCAACATGCAGCATGCCATTACTATCTGGCAGACCTTCTCGGGTTAGTAGCACAGGGATCCACCTGTCAAATGGAGGCACCTGAACCTGGCCTTCAGTAGGCTGAAGGTCCTATCAATTATCCTTCTGCTTCGCCCATGTGCCTCATTATAACGTTCTTCAGTCCTTGTCCTGGCATTCCTCACAGGGGTCAGCAGCCATGATAGATTTGGGTAGCCAGAGTCACCTGCAAGTATTGAGGGACAACACTTAGCCAGACACTATCCTATTTGGATAACAGCAGAGGCATATACATGGGTGGGGACCAAGGCTCACCTATAAGCCACACCCTGTGCCTGTGTAGTTGGGCCTTCACATTTGGGATGCTGCTATTCCTCAGGACAAAGGCACCATGCACCAACTCTGGATATTTAGCATTGACGTGGGAGATGTACTGGTCCGCCAGTCACACCATCTGCACATTCATGTATGGAAACTCTTACGATTCCTGAACACCTGTTCATTCTGCCGGGGGGACAAACGGAACATATGTACCGTCAATCACCCCAGTAATATTTGGGCTATGTCCCATTGCATAAAATCCAGCCTTCACATTGGCCAAATCTTCCACCTGGGGGAAAGCAATGTAGCTGAACATGTGTTTTACAAGGGAGGACAAGACTCTTGTCCACACGATTGAGAACATTGACTGTGAGATTCCTGCTGCCAAGCCCACTGTCAAGACAAAGCAATGGGCATGTTGCCCCCTCCAAAACCAGTGGGCTTGTTCACACATCCGACAGAGGTGCCCCCATAAGGTGCCTGCCTATTTCCAAACTGATGCCCCTGCAGTGTACTACCAAGATGTGGTCAGGGCTTGAGTTGGGCTGTAGACTGTGCCCTGTGGACATGTTGGCCCTTTGAACATTGGACTGGGCAGTGTCCCTTTGTGTACATGTGTACATATTTGTTTAATTGACAAATCAAATTATTAATTTTGATGTTGATCTGATTACAATCACTTTGGTCAATTCCTGTTGTCCTTGTATTATTCTGCCATTTTTCTAGGACAAATTAATTCCGTGTGCAGCTTGTTGTGTGTATGGTGTGTGTGTCGGGTGTGTGTGGTGTGTGTGTGTGTCACTGTCCTTTTCCTCCCACTCTCCCTTGTGTGCTAGACGGCTGTACCATCATTGTCTTCATCGGCGTTGGTGTTCCAGGTGGAGCATAACATAGAAGTATATCGGGAAAACATGCAGTTCGGGTTCCATGGCGGTGTGGTTCTTCCCTGTGTCTCCAATAGTGAGTCCTTTCACTTCTGAACTATGTTTCTGCCAGGCTTTTGTTGGCGTTGGTACTGCCCTGGAAAAGGTGGAGTTTTTGAGTGTCTTAATATGGTGGGCGGTACTTTGTCTCCCGTCCTGCTGTTGGCAGCTACCGCCGTGGTGGCTGTTGTTTTCGCCTTAGCGGTTGGTGTAGTACTTTGGCTGTCACCGCCATGGTCATCATTTGGCGGTAGTTACCGCCAGCCTTTTGGCGGATTACTGCCACTTTATCACCCACCACCAGGGTCGTAATGAGGGCCTGAATATATTAACATGTAACAGTAACACAATGTGAATTTAATACAATAATATTGTTTACAAAATATACATATTTAAACACACACACATATTTATGTATGTGTGTTTATTTATTTACACATATATTATGTAAAACTATTATAATAATTGTAATTTATATTATAATTCACAATTATTTTTAAATTTCATAGTATGTTTAGTTTCATAAATATAAATGTGTGTGTGTGTGTGTTACCTAGGTAGTTATGGTCAACAGTTTTTTGCTTCCCTATATCTATGGCACTGGTTGACGAGTCTTAACAAAGTTTTCCCCAAAAAATTTACAGTCTCATCTGCTGCTGTCTGAAAAGTTTGAGGGTGATCCTCCAAGTGGACGGCGAGAAAAACCCACCCCCTTGTGGCTTCTATGCTGTCCTAAAACGCCCATCAAGGTTTGGGTAGGCCACTACCAGAATGCAGTCCATTTGGGGAGGCATGGTTCAACAGACACCCTATCCACATTGAGAGGACATCTCCAGCTAGACCTCTTCCATCTTTTGGACCCAACACCTCAAGTCCTCTCACCTTTTTCTACAGTGGGTGCTCTGCCGCCTTTTGACCACCAGGGTCTGCACCGTTTGGGGGTGGCTCTCCTTAGTCCCTTTTTTTGATGGGCATTGACCTGCATGGATTCAAAAGACAAATCAAGAGATTATAATCACAAGTATCATCACAAATGGTTGACTCACATACATGTCAGTAACACCAAGCTAGAACTTTTCTATTTGTTAATAATCCCCATATGTGAAACACACAAGCCAATAGGTACAGGGACAAGACTACTGACATCTGTATTTGCATCTGCAGACTAACTGACTACTCTGCTCATGGCCGACAATGACTAAGCAAGCCTGCTGACATCTGGGAGCCCATGCTCTAGCAACCAGCACTGTGATGTGCGCCACAATTTAACACAACACCTGTGTGGCTTATGGAAGGTAAACTCCTTAGGCATGAATGCACCAACACATTTACACTCTGAGAATGACTAACTGCATGCAGTCCCTACAGCAAATACCACAGTACAAACGTCAACATTACACATGAGTAACAATCAATTGTGGGTAAAGAAAGTATTTTCCTTGTGCATGTATGAACACGTGGCATACCAAATGCAGACTCATGCCACTTGAGGGGATGGGGTTCTGTGCTATGTACCTGTACCACATAACACTCCTTTTGACATATGTCTCTATCCTACAGAGATGGCATCCAACAAAGACATGCATTGTACAGTTTCTGCTATGTTACCAAGCTACCGAGTCACATATCATGGCCTCCCAGGAATTAACACACTGTCTGCACTTTGGGACTGTCAATTATATAATACGCCAGTAAAGGACAGATATGACCTGCATGAAGATGAGAACAAAGGTTGGGAGTAAGGGATGTGTTATGAGTCTAAGACACAAATTAAAAATTATGCTAAATGCATATTTGGACTAGATTAATGATTTATCTCTTTACTCATTCCTAAACTAGTCAAAGGACTGAGGCATTCAGGGAAGGTGTTGCCACCAGAGCATCATATTGGCCACAAGCCAGGACCTGCTTGATTACAGTGATTGGGCACAGTGCCACTGTTGCATAGCAGCAGTCACTCTCCCAAACCCTAGACTAGGTCCCATACTGGGAGATATATTTGACAGGCCCTGGTCTATGCAGGCTGAGCATACAGAATCTACCCAATACTCCATTCCCCTCAATTCCATGCAGGACAGTACACCATGTGGCCAACAGGAATTTGGCATGTGGTGTGTGTGGCAAATGGAAGGGCAGAGTGAGTCAGGATATGCCTTCCATACAACAGTTTAGCAAGGCCAAATATGTAGTCATAGATTGTGAACAAGTCATTTTTTCTTCATTTTGGGTAAACACTCTTCTTGTATGACCTGTATCTAGTTGTAGATGTGTTTCATCATTTAAGGCCACAGTGTCTGTGCAACAACACTAACATATGTTTGTGTCATACCATCAGATGCATGGTCATTGGATGATGATGGGCATGTGATCAGGGATTGTTGTACTGCCATCTGTATGTATCTTGGATTATCTGATGTTGGATTACTTTGGTGTGGTATGTGATAATGCTCAAGCTGGTGACATCATCCAATTTAATGTTTGCCTATTCTACAGGACAATGTCTCACAAATCCCTTCCTTCAATGGCTTGAGGGGGCTGTATCTTGGAATATGTAATTTGACTTAGTATGAGTCACACATTCACACCGGACTAAAATGTTTGGTGTGACCAGAGACTTGTATATGTGTGTTTGTGTGTAATGGTTGTAATCCTGAGAAGGACACTGTGTACCTGTTACATTTCCCTTCTTGCACAAGTAAGTTATGTCTTCATCATATGGTTCACATCTCTACATAGCGAAATGTTGAAATTAAGCAAGCAGACAATGAGTTTGTGAAGGGTGAATTTATTACAATGCTAATGCAGAAATTAAAATTTGGATAGAAAAGAAGAAAAAATAAAGTAAGGGTGTCAGTCATGGTGAATGGAATCATTAGAGTAGATGCCACTCCATTGGGAGTCCAAAGTCCAGAGTACTCCTCCCATTGGAATTAGTAGTTGGTTGAGGATCCGACAACAGAGTGAATATATGGCACACAAAGAAGTTCCTTTTGGAAGAGGTCACTTGCTGACAGTGGTGGGTGTCTTGCCATCCACACCTCATGGTTTCTTTGCTGGATGTCCCTGCTTGTGTGGGGGATCTGCTGCTACAGAGGCAGGGGTGTCTGAGGTGGGTTCTTCTCCTGGCACAGCCTCCCTTCCGCTGGCTGGCACCAATGTAGATGTGCCTGGTGTTGATGAGCCAATGGAAGGAGAACATTAGTTTTGCAAAGCCATGCTCAGGACTGTGTGTATGTCCTTCATCACCCTTGTTAGGGAGGCTATGTTGGCAATGTGGGCCGTCATCTGTTCTCGCATGTCCCTATGCATGTCTTTCTATAGCGGCTTGATATCCCGGAGTGAGGTCAACACTTGGCCCATCACATCTTGGGACTCCTGATAGACCCCCAAGACGTGGCTGATTGTGTCCTGGCCCGGAGCACCCCAAGTGGGCACACCCCGTGGCCCATAGCCTCTCTTGCACACCTTCTACCCCCATTGGCCTGTACCATTGTTACAGGGTGCCCACTCCCATTGGTTCCTGGACGCTCATTGTCCAAAGTGTTGTGCTGCAACTCAGAATCCAGTAGTGGGGGCAGAAGATTGTAGACACTATGGGGGTCATTACAACATTGGCGGTAAAAGCCACTTACCGCCATGCAGAAGACCGCCAATACACCGCCGCGGCCGCGGAATTCCGCCACAGCTATTTTGACCCACATCTCGGAATCTGCCGAAATTCAGACACCCACACAAGTCCGCCACACCAAAGGTCAGTAATAAATTGGCGAAAACAAAACCTCCACCGTCACCCCAACAGAAACACGCCCATGCTATTACGACCCACGAATCCACGCGGCGGTCTTTCAACCGCGGTATTCCATTGGCGGTACACACCGCCACGCTCAAAATACACACACATCTCCAGAACACCGCCAGATTGGACAATTCGAAATACACACACCTGATACACATACAAACAACACTCCCACGCACCCAACACAATATAAAACACACACCCACATCACCCACAAACCCCTACGACCCAAAATCAGAGACGAAGGCGAAAGAGAGAGAGCACAGCAATAGAGAACCCCACCACACAGAGGCACAAAACACCATCACCCACACAACATCCACGCACAAAATTCCACACACCACTAAACATCACCACACTCATCACCACATACACCACCCCACACATTACCTACACCACCCCATGGCACGCCAAAGACACCCCAGGTTTTCCAAGGAGAAGCTCAGGGTCATGGTGGAGGAAATCGTACGGGTAGAGCCACAGTTATTTGGATCACAGGTGCAGCACACCTCTATAGCCAGGAAGATGGAGCTATGGTGAAGAATCGTCGACAGGGTAAACGCAGTGGGACAGCACCCAAGAAATCGGGAGGACATCAGGAAGAGGTGGAACGACCTACGGGGGAAGGTGCGTTCAGTGGTCTCCAGGCACAACATCGCGATTCAGCGGACTGGTGGCGGAACCCCACCTCCTCCCCCACAACTAACAACATGGGAGGAGCAGGTCTTGACCATTATGCATCCTGAGGGCCTCGGAGGAGTCGGTGGAGGAATGGACACTGGTAAGTCAAATCTTAACTATCATATCCCCCACCCTACCTGCATGCTATCACACACCCCCACCCTCACCCCCTCCCCTATCACTCCAACTCTTCACTAATGTACTTATAACACAAACCACCCATCCCAACACCAAGCCCTGCATGACACAACTAAGCATGGACACCCATCACTAAAGCATGCCCACTGCACATACCCATAACACCCCCGAACCATCATCACACAAGCCCCCACACAGGAATGCTTGCACTGGGGTACACGCACACCCACCCATTGCACACCATGACACCCACAGATGTAATAATCATGCTTTTATACCCTTGCAGGACCACTACCTAACGTCACCAGACAGGAGGGTCCAGACATCTCCACTCCACCTCCAGAAGAGGCCCACAGTGATGACAGCAGCTCTGGCCAACTGGATCCAGATGACCAGCCCGGACCATCGTGGGCCTCGGGACAGTCGGTTCCCCTCGCACAGGCACAGCCCAACACTGACCTTCCACCCTCTGGTAACACCAGCACAGCACCCACCCAGCGGGCCCATACCTCCGTACCCAGGACACGTCAGTCAGCTGTGTGTCCACCACTACAGGGAACCCAGGATAACCCACCACCCCAACAACAACAGGGACCTGGAGGCAGTGGTAGTGGGCACATGGTCCAGGGGACGGAGGCACAGGAACACAGGGGAACTGGGAGGGCTGCCGTGCGACAGGGGGCGGACAGGCCAAGGGAACCCACTCTCCACGAGGCCTTCTCCTCCATCATGGGAGCATACCACCACTCCCAGGAGACGATGGCAACGGTCCTGGCCAAGTTTCAGGAGGCCCAGCGCATGCAGGACGAACAGTATTTGGGGTTCAGGGAGGAGCTCAGAACCATTAGCTCCGCCCTGGGCACCATCGTAGGGGTGCTGAAGGACATACAAAAGACCATGAGGGACACCGTGGCACTCCAAGGGGCCCCTGACATGAGCATAGATGATAAACTGCCAACCACCTCCGCCGGCGCTAGTGGACAGAACGCCCCACCACAGGACCACCACACCAGCACCCCACCCCCTGCAGACGGAGAACCACCCGCAAGTGGTTCCTGAGATCCAGGAACAGGACAGAGCAAGATGGCAAGACCCCCGCCAGGAAATGAGACCACCCTGATTGTCCTCCCACTATCCCACTTTGTAACCCTGTCCATATTGGAACTGCCCCAGCTCCACTTCCTATGCCCATATGGGCAATGCACCTGTGAGACTAATAGACTGGACTCTGCCATGGACATTCCTCCACCATCAGCCATCACCATTTTGCCACCCCCTCCAATAATTAGCACTTCAATAAACACCCTTGAACCACAAAACAATCTGGAGTCAGCCTGTGATTTTGAAAATGTGTATTAGCTATGACAGTGACAAAATCCGTTCTCAATAGTAATGTCAACATACCTATGTCACACATCACAAGTCCATGAAGGATGCAAGCAGATGACACACCTTGGTAACCAAACCTGTGAAACCGTAATGGAAATGTATCACTCAGTTAGCAGATACTACTTCAAATTGACAGACAGGATACAGGTAGAAGTGTGAAAGTGAATGTAATAGTAAAAAAATTGTTCTCACCTGTGTGTCACTGGAAATATTGCTGTATGACAGAGTCCCTGTTATCAATGTCTTCTTCCTCTGCTTCCTCCATGTAGGAAGTTGGCTCTGTATGCACTATTTCAAAGTAAGGAATAGTATGCACAGAGTCCAAGGGTTCCCCTTAGAGGTAAGATAGTGGCAAAAAGAGATAATACTAATGCTCTATTTTGTGGTAGTGTGGTCGAGCAGTAGGCTTATTAAAGGAGTAGTGTTAAGCATTTGTTGTACACACACAAGCAATAAATGAGGAACACATTCAAAGACAATTCCAGGCCAATAGGTTTTTGTATAGAAAAATATATTTTCTTAGTTTATTTTAAGAACCACAGGTTCAAATTTTACATGTAATACTTTAAATGAAAGGTATTGCAGGTAGGTACTTTAGGAACTTTGAATAATCACAATAGCATATATACTTTTCAAATAAATGACATATAGCTATTTTAAAACTAGACACTGCAATTTTCACAGTTCCTAGGGGGAGTAAGAGTTTGTTAGTTCTTGCAGGTAAGTATACCACCTACGGGGTTCAAGTTTGGGTCCAAGGTAGCCCACCGTTGGGGGTTCAGAGCAACCCCAAAGTTACCACACCAGCAGCTCAGGGCCGGTCAGGTGCAGAGTTCAAAGTGGTGCCCAAAACGCATAGGCTTCAATGGAGAAGGGGGTGCCCCGGTTCCAGTCTGCCAGCAGGTAAGTACCCGCGTCTTCGGAGGGCAGACCAGGGGGGTTTTGTAGGGCACCGGGGGGGACACAAGTTAGCACAGAAAGTACACCCTCAGCAGCACGGGGGCGGCCGGGTGCAGTGTGCAAACACACGTCTGGTTTCCGAAGGAAATCAATGGGAGACCAAGGGGTCTCTTCAGCGATGCAGGCAGGCAAGGGGGTGGCTCCTCGGGGTAGCCACCACCTGGGCAAGGGAGAGGGCCTCCTGGGTGTCACTCCTGCACTGGAGTTCCGATGTTTAAGATCCTGGGGGCTGCGGCTGCAGAGTCTTTTCCAGGCGTCAAGATCTGGGAGTCAGGCAGTCGCGGTCAGGGGGAGCCTCGGGATTCCCTCTGCAGGCGTCGCTGTGGGGGCTCAGGGGGGGCAACTCTGGCCACTCACGGTCTCGTAGTCGCTGGGGAGTCCTCCCTGAAGTGTTGTTTCGCCACAAGTCGAGCCGGGGGCATCGGGTGCGGAGTAGCAAGTCTCACGCTTCCGTCGGGAAACGCAGTTGTCTTGAAGTTGCTTCTTTGGAAACAAAGTTGCAGTCTTGGGTGAATAGAGCCGCTGTCCTCTGGAGTTTCTTGGTCCTTCTAGAGCAGGACAGTCCTCTGAGGATTCAGAGGTCGCTGGTCCCTGGGGAGAGCGTCGCTGGAGCAGTGTCTTTTAGAAGGGGGGAGACAGGCTGGTAGATCTGGGGCCAAAGCAGTTGGTGTCTCCGTCTTCTCTGCAGGGTTTTTCAGCTTAGCAGTCCTCTTCTTCTTAGGTTGCAGGAATCTCAGTTCCTAGGTTCTGGGGAGCCCCTAAATACTGAATTTAGGGGGGTGTTTAGGTCTGGGAGGGCAGTAGCCAATGGCTACTGTCCTTGAGGGTGGCTACACCCTCTTTGTGCCTCCTCCCTGAGGGGAGGGGGGCACATCCCTAATCCTATTGGGGGAATCCTCCGTCTGCAAGATGGAGGATTTCTAAAAGTCAGAGTCACCTCAGCTCAGGACACCTTAGGGGCTGTCCTGATTGGGCAGTGACTCCTCCTTGTTTTTCTCATTATCTCTCCTGGACTTGCCGCCAAAAGTGGGGGCTGTGTCCAGGGGGCTGGCATCTCCACTAGCTGGAGTGCCCTGGGGCATTGTAACACGAAGCCTGAGCCTTTGAGGCTCAATGCTAGGTGTTACAGTTCCTGCAGGGGGGAGGTGTGAAGCACCTCCACCCAGAGCAGGCTTTTGTTTCTGTCCTCAGAGAGCACAAAGGCCCTCCCCACATGGGGTCAGAAACTTGTCTCTCAGCAGCAGGCTGGCACAGACCAGTCAGTCCTGCACTGAACAATTGGGTAAAATACAGGGGGTATCTCTAAGATGCCCTCTGTGTGGATTTTTTAATAAATCCAACACTGGCATCAGTGTGGGTTTATTATTCTGAGAAGTTTGATACTAAACTTCCCAGTATTCAGTGTAGCCATTATGGAGCTGTGGAGTTCGTTTTTGACAGACTCCCAGACCATATAGTCTTATGGCTACCCTGCACTTACAATGTCTAAGGTTTTGCTTAGACACTGTAGGGGCATAGTGCTCATGCACCTATGCCCTCACCTGTGGTATAGTGCACCCTGACTTAGGGCTGTAAGGCCTACTAGAGGGGTGACTTACCTATGCCACAGGCAGTGTGAGGTTGCCATGGCACCCTGAGGTGAGTGCAATGTCGACGTAGTCATTTTCTCCCCACCAGCACACACAAGCTGGCAAGCAGTGTGTCTGTGCTGAGTGAGGGGTCCCTAGGGTGGCATAAGACATGCTTCAGCCCTTAGAGACCTTCCCTGGCATCAGGGCCCTTGGTACTAGGGGTACCAGTTACAAGGAACTTACCTGGGTTCCAGGGTTGTGCCAATTGTGGAGACAATGGTATATTTTAGGTGAAAGAACACTGGTGCTGGGGCCTGGTTAGCAGGGTCCCAGCACACTTCTCAGTTACGTCAGCATCAGTATCAGGCAAAAAGTGGGGGGTAACTGCAACAGGGAGCCATTTCTTTACACTCCTCATCACTGTCCACAGGCTCCACAGCTGCCACAACACCGTCATCTGGACCATCCTCCTGCAGAAAAGGCACCTGGCGTCGCAAAGCAAGATTGTGAAGCATCGAGCAGGCGATGATGATCTGGCACACCTTCCTTGGTGAGTAGAATAGGGAACCACCTGTCATATGGAGGCACCTGAACCTGGCCTTAAGGAGGCCGAAGGTGCGTTCGATCACCCTCCTAGTCCGCCCATGGGCCTCATTGTAGCGTTCCTCTGCCCTGGTCCTGGGATTCCTCACTGGGGTCAATAGCCATGACAGGTTGGGGTAACCAGAGTCCCCTAATAGCCACACACGGTGCCTCTGGAGTTAACCCATCACATACGGGATGCTGCTATCCCGCAGGATGTAGGCCTCATGCACTGAGCCAGGGAACATAGCATTTACCTGCGAGTACTGGTCTGACAAACATACCATCTGTACATTCATCGAATGATAACTCTTCCGGTTCCTGTACACCTGTTCACTCCTGTGGGGGGGGACCAAAGCCACATGGGTCCCTCAATGGCACCTATGATGTTAGGGATATGTCCCAGGGCATAGAAGTCACCTTTCACTGTAGCCAAATCCTCCACCTGAGGGAAAACGATGTAGCTACTCACGTGTTTCAGCAGGGCAGACAACACGCTGGACAACACGTTGGAAAACATAGGCTGGGACATCCCTGATGCCATGGCCACTGTTGTCTGAAATGACCCACTTGCTAGGAAATGGAGCACTGATAGCACCTGCACTGGAGGGGGGATTCCTGTGGGATGGCGGATTGGTGACATCAGGTCAGGCTCCAACTGGGTACACAGTTCCTGGATTGTGGCACGGTCAAACCTGTAGGTGATGATTAAATGTCGCTCCTCCATTGTCAACAGGTCCACCAGCGGTCGGTACACCGGAGGATTCCGCCATCTCCTCACATGTCCCAGCTGACGGTGCCTAGGAAGGACAACAGCGACCACAGAGTCAATAAATTCGGAGGTATGTACCCCCAGCTACACAGAACACAACACTAAATACAATATCCTTCCTGTATGTGTGTTGCGTGTAGGCCTAGGTATGTGTGACGCAGTTGTAAATGAAGCCATGTGGGCCCCTGAAATGGAGGCTGCCTGACCTCTAAAGTGGGACAATGGGATGTGAGGTAACTGCGCTGGCGTTGTACACCGTCGCAGTAGGCGGTCAAAGACCGCGGCGCAATGCTGCATTGGTTAACATTGGACCCTATGGGTCCCAGGAGCCAATGACGAAGTGCGCCGGTGGTGATGATACGCACCGCCTCCGACATTACTGCCGCGGACGTGACTGCCATTTTCTAGCTGTTCAAGCACTCGATACCTGATCTTCGACAGGAGAGGACCTACACTGCAAGTGCTGCTGTGACCTCGGTCTGGAAGAGACAATGGCTGGTGCGTCTGGGGAAAGAGCTGCTGCCTTCCCTGCACAGGAGTTGGAGAGGCTCGTGGACGGGGTCCTCCCCCAGTACACGCTACACTGCGGTCCTCCAGACCAACAGGTAAGTACACAGGGAGCACGTTGTATGGGCTATGCCTGGGTGGAGAGGGCTGGATGGCAGTGGGAAGGGGGCAGAGTCCTGCAAGCATGTAGAAGTGTGATTGCATGTGCCACATGGCAAGGGCAGGGATGTGGGCCACTCACTTCGACGGTGCTGTTGCTAATGATTTCTCTTCTTCCCCTGTACATGTCATGTAGGTCAGCGCCCACCAGAAGAAGGATATTTGGCGGGCCATCGCCAAAGACGTCCGGACCCTGGGGGTCCACCAGAGATGGAGCACCCACTGCCATAAAAGATGGGAGGACATTCGCCGCTGGAGCAAGAAGACGGTGGAGGCTCAGCTGGGGATGGCCTCCCAACGTGGGAGGGGTGCCCGTCGAACCATGACCCCCTGATGTTCCGGATCCTGGCGGTGGCCTACCCTGAGTTGGATGGGTGCTTGAGGGCATCACAGCAGATACAAGGCGGTGAGTACACTCACATTCTCATGACTTTGCGCGCAGTGGAGGGGTCTGGGTGGGTGAGGAGGGCTGTGGGTTTCCCTAGGCCAGGGCGAGTTCCGTAGGCTAGGCCCCTCTGGAATCCAGGTCATGTGCCACTCCACCCCACCTCTGTAGAGTGCCAAGTACAGGTATACATGCCCCTGTGTTATCTATGTGGGTAGATGACACTCATAGACATGTAGGCCATATCCCAGGAACTGCATCTGTAGAGGCCAAGAGCACGGCGTAGTGCAGTGGGCTGCTGTGTCTGTATTGTCCACCAACGGTAGCGGTAAGCCATGCACTCAACCTGTCTTTCTTCTGTTTCCCCACCCCTTTTTGTGCTCTCCCTGTTCTTTTGTGCATCAGCATCATCAGGCGGAGGAACAGTGGCACCGGAGCACGAGGGGGCTGCATCCCACATGGCCATGGAGGGCCACACCAAGGACACAGAATACACTAGTGGGACGGAGGGCGAGGGGAGCTTCACGTCGGTCACCGGATCAGCAAACAGCGACACGGACTCGTCCTCCGATGGGAGCTCCCTTGTGGTGGGCACCATCTGTGCCCCCCACTGCTACAGGTACATCCGCCACCCCCCCTACCAGCACCGCCCTCCCAGCAGCCCCTCAGCCTTCGCTCCGTGCCCGCTCATCCATGAGGGTGGGCATCACCTACGCCCCAGGCACCTCAGCCCCCACCCCTGTCACCCCTGCTGCCCTCAGTGAGGAGGCCATTGACCTCCTCAGGTCACTCACTGTTGGGCAGTCTACTATTGTGAATGCCATCCAGGGTGTAGAAAGGGAGTTGCAACACACTAATGCATTCCTGGAGGGCATTCATTCTGGTCAGGCTGCCCATAATCGAACCCTGCAATCTCTGGCCTCAGCACTGATGGCAGCCATTGTCCCTGTGTCCAGCCTCCCCCCTCCAACTTCCTCCACCCAGACCCAATCCCCTGTTCCCCAGCCTATCCCAAGCACACCATCAGACCAGCCTGCACACACCTCAACACACAAGGGCAGCTCAGGCAAACATAGGCACCACACATCCCACAGGCACTCACACAAGCATCACCCACATACAGACACAGCAACATCCACTGCCTCCTCTGTGTCCCCCTCGTCGTCTTCTCCCTCCTCCCTCCCAGTGTCGTCTACACTCTAAACCTGCATGCACTACCACTACAGCCACTAGGACTCGCACCAGAACACCCAGCACCACACCCCGCTCACCTGCACTCACCACCCCCACTACCATTTATGCGTCCCCTGTGTCCTCTCCCAGTGCGTCTGTGACGCCCCCTCCCAAAGTACACAAACGCGGACACCCACACACCCAACATCCATCCACCTCACGACAGTCTACAGAACCTGCACCCAAATCATCTAAAGTTACACCTCCTACAACCACCTCCTCTTCCTCCACTCCCAGACCCCCTCCCGCTACCCATCCCAGTGTTCGTCAGAAACTTTTCCTGAGCAACCTTGACCTTTGTCCCACTACCCCAACACCTCCAATTCATAGGTCCCGTACTAGCACCTCAGCCAAAAAAAGTCCGGTACCAGTGGTGCGTGTTAGAGGTATGTGGAGTGCACCAGCCACCAGGGCAGCCAGTGTGACACGGAGCCAAAGCACTGCCAGTCCACCCCCTGTAAAGCACCAGAAGTTGGACAGTGCCCGACGGGAGAGGGTGAAGGTGCCCCCCCTTCACTTCCCCCTGAGGTGCCTGTTGTATTTCTATCTGATGTCCCTGCAATGTTCTTTCCGTTTCTGGACAGGTATCGTGTGTGGGCCTCGCCCATGCATTTTGGGCCCAGTGGTCCACGGACATTGAATTGTGCATACCTGCACTACTAATCGTGATGTATATATTTGGAATGTGTATATATTTCTGTATATATGAGCTTACTGTATTTTTATTCATTACAATAGTTATACTGATTCCCTTTTGTCTTTGCATTCTTCCGGGGGGGTTGTGGGTTGTTACTGTGATGTTTGGATATGCATTGGTGTGTGTGTTGTAGTGGGTGAGGTTCGGGGTGGGGGTGTTGCATGTGTGTGTCCCTGACTTTTGCCACCTCACTCCCCTATGTCGTAGGTGCAGTACTCACCGTTGTCTTCGGCGCCGCCGTTGCTGATGTTCGTAGAGGAGCAGGAAGACAAGCGCAGGGAGTATTTGGAGTTCGGGCTCCAAGGTGCCCTCCTTCCTCGTGGAGTGTGTTAAGGTGAGCGTTTTCCCATTGCAAAAGTTGTTTCCGCCGTGTTTTTATCCACAGTGAATCCGCCCCGGAAAAGGTGGCGGATTGGTAGGTTGTGATACTGTGGGCGGTACTTTGTCTCCCGTCTGTCTGGTTTCCGCCACGGTCATAATTCACTTTTTTTATCCGCCGGCCTGTTTGCGGTATTACCGCAGCTTTAACACCATCCGCCAGGGTTGTAATGACCCCCAATGCTTGTATACAGGTTGTGGGGCGAATGGTTGTCTGTGACGAGGAGGCTAACAGGCTTGGAGTTGTTGATGTGGCTACTGTCAGACTCACTGTTGGTGTCTGATCAGGTTGCCCAGATGGGGCAGAACTGTCATCCATACCCAGTCGTCCAGAATTGTCTTCTTCACTGAGGGCTTTATCCAGCGCAGTAGTGCAATCTCTTCTGTGTCCTCTGTTTGCCCAGTGGCAGCTCAACCTGTTTATGTTAAATGTAAAATGTTACTGGTTGTATTGTGACATCTACCTCCAACAGTTTAGTGTTACACTAAGCATAGACTTGTACAAAGTTAAATTGCAGTTAATCCTATTGTGGCAAGTACCCATGGTATTGCTTGTTTTGACATGACATTTAAAAAGCATGACAATTCCATTTAAGTCAAGCAGCTGCTGAAATGTGTATATCATTGGCACTTCGGGGGAAGGCCTGAGAATGCCATCTTGCCACCAGTGCAGGCAAAACAGTGGCTAGGCAAGATATGTATTTGGCCGTTTTTGAGGCCTAGTTGATTGTGATGCAGGCAAACCCAGGCATTTGTTTTATATGTGACTGGAGTTATCATGTGGTCAGTGCAGTGTGAATGTATCTGCTGCCAATGCCATTTTGGATATGCATCTTGAGGCCTTTAGGATCATTGTTTTGCACACTGGTTAAGCTGTCCATCCTGCCTCAAGAATTTCATCTTGGGTTAGCAGGTCAAGATGGAGCTAGGTAGACAGACACATCTCAGATTTGACCATGATGTGTATCTTGGTCACTCCCAGGTCCGTAAACCTCATCTGAAAATTCACACATATATGAATTTCGGCATTTGCCACTGCTCTTGTGTTTATGGTGACAGAAACAGTTCCTGCTGGGAGTTGCAGTCATGTCAGTCCCTGTACTACAGTGAAATAAAATGAAATGTAGATTTGTATAGTGCAGCTTATCACCCATGAGGGTCTCTAGGTGCTGTCCATAGGCAGGGGGAGATGAAGTGAGTTGCCCAGAATCACAGGACGTTGCACTGATGCCGAGAGTTGAACCTGGATCTCCAGCTCCTGAGGTGGTTGCTCTGACTGCTGCTCTATATCCTCTCCCACACACTATTGTATACTGATGTTAGCACCCAATGTGAGTACAGTTCATGTGTGAGTTCCCGAACAGAAGTAATTGGAGAAGAGGACACTGAGCTGGAGAGTGAAGTAACAGTCACACAGCCTCCTGGACAAGGAAGTCATGTCACTTCCTCTACTTCCCAAATCTTAGCAAATGCTGTACTCTCAGGTGAGTACGCTTCATTTGAGAGTTTCCAAAAAAGGGTGAACACTGGATTGGTGGTTGGAGTGACAGTAACATAGCCTCCTATAAGATACAGTCATGTCAGTCCTTGTACCGCACAAACTATACAAATGGTATCCTTTCAGGTGAATGTACTTTTTTTTTGTTGACAAACAGGGGTATTCGGGCAAGTGACCAATGTGCTGGTGTTTAGAGTAACACTTACAGGGCCTGCTGGGAGTTGCAGTCATGTCATTCTCGCTAGTACACACACTATGCCAGTGGTATCCTCCCAGGTGAATATACTTCAATTGAGAGTTACCAAACAATGGTATTTGGACAAGAGAAAACTAGGCTGGTGGTTGGTTTTGCAGACACAGCCTTCCCAGCCTTAGTAGCCACGTCAGTCCATCCACTTCCCACTTTTGATAAATGGTATCCTCCAAGATATGTAAACTTACATTGGAAATTGCCAAACAGAGGTCTTCATACAAGTAAACACTGTTCTGGTGTTTTGAGTTGCTGAAACCATGCCTCCTGTGAGTTGCAGTCAGGTGAGTATACTTCAATTTAGAGTTCACTAACAGATGAATTGTAGCATGTGACCACTGTGCTAGAGCTTGTAGTTACAGGACTACTGCCTGCTGGGAGTTGTAGTCATGTCAGTGCATGTACTACACACAATTGTCAAATGTTATCTCCCCTGGTGTGTACCTGAAATTGATAGGTAACAGAGGTGGGTATTTGGACAAGTGGCCACTGGTCTGGAGTTTGAAGTTATGGAAACAGTAACTGCTGGGAGTTGGAGTCATGTCAGTCCCTGTACTACACACACTATACAAATGTCATACCCCCAGGTGAGCACACTTCAACTGTGAGTTGCCAAATAGAGTTCTTTGGATGGTGAACACTGGGCTGGTGAGGGGAGAGACAGTAAAAGTGGCAAAAGGTGGGCTGTGAGGCTGCATGACCTGGCATTTTGGTGACATTTTAGTGTTGTGACTTAACAGACTCCACACTCCCAGGTATTCCTGTCAAGCCCTCAGGATGCAGGTTGGCCAGGACCTTCTCTTCCCAGGGAAAGAGTTGTAATGGAGCACTGGGAGGTCCACCGCTCGTCTTCATTGCCTGCAGCTGGTGCCTGGACACTAGGGAGAGGACCTTGCCCCTGAGTTTATTCTACCTCTTTCTAATTTCCTCTTTTGTGCTAAGGGTGGTGCCTACAGCATTCACTCTGTTGACTCTCCTGTCCTGCATTTCCATTTTCCATTTTCCTACTTAGAGCAGTGTGTTAAATTTGTGCTCAAAACAACTGTGGCTCTACTCTTATGATTTCATCCACCATGAGTCATAACTCATCTTCATTAAAACATGGTTCTTTTGAACGTGACATGGTGGAACAAAAAAGGTGACAGTGACTGACTAAGCAGGGGAAGTGCAGTAAGGTGTGAATGGCCAAAAGTGTGTGCAGGGTGCTCAATGGGACGGTGAAAAAGAGGTGCCTAATCTATGTCTCTTTTGGTTGCTGGTCAGCTGTCCTGCCTGTATAACTTGTAATAGGGCAGTCTAAAAGACCTACGTAATGGTGGTTGTTTTAGGTCCGCCAACATGGTGATCTGGCGGGCCGACCTCCAAACTCATAATGAGGCCCATAGACTTAAATAAGAAATGATTCGAACTATTCTATATCTTTACCCACACATGTCCATACAAGGGTGTTACTACCATTTTAATCAAAGCATTTGGAGACACTTCCAACTATCACCACTACTGAAGAGTATGCAATGAAGAGCAAGTTTGCCTGTGAAATTAAAAATATGATTGCACTAGCCCATGTCCCTGTCACTGTGGTACCTAACCTCCTTTCTACCAAGAAAACAAACACAAACTAAGTCCCCATAAAAAACTATTTTAAAGATAGCTGCGCTGGTGACTGTGTACTGCTTTGGACACAGACACCAACCTAAATTATAAATGTCATGGTTGAAAGCCCAAGACTGCACCATGACTCAAGAAGCCAAAACCAACAATGCAGTAGAATGATGGCATAATGCCTTTCAATCCACGTTAGGCAGAACCCCCAAAAAATGTACAAATTTATAGAAGCCCTACAGAAAGAACAAGGGGCCTGATTACGAGTGGCAGTGGGAATGCCACACCACCAAGACGGTGGTCTGCTGAAGGGCACAAGGCCTATCTCATGACCACCAGATTATGAGTTCCCCAGGGGGCTGGTGGTGCGTCTGCAGGGGAAGGTATGATGGTGGCATGGATCAGCTATGGGAGTGAGCCTACGGCTGATGTTGGGCACACTATCTTGCTGCCAGCATGTCGGACACACTGTTCCCATGCACCACATTGTGCATGGGACACAGTGCTCCCAATGATGTCACAGGCATGGGGGTACTCGCATGTGCCCCTGCCTCACCCTACATGTAGTCATTCCCCCTGGGGCCCTTGTTCTGGGCCCTTTACCTGCTTTTCCGCTGAGCTGTTCATGGTGGGGCCCCTGCCATGGACAGCTCGGCAGTTAGGCAGGTCACAATACCCCGGCAGTCCTAATGCTGGCACTGCCAACATTGACCACAGTGGACTCCACTGCTGATGCTGCAGCATCTCCAAATCTGGTGGTGAAGGCATTTCTGTGGGGCCTGACTGTATTGCTTGTATTCTGGCAGTTGGACTGCCCCTCCTTTATGGTGGTCCAAGGACCGCTAAACTCATAATTAGGCCCAAAGTTACCAAGAACTATGAATGGAACAATCAGTAACCCTAAAGTTAGCAAGCAAACCAATACAATGCACAACATGCTACAATGTGAAGACAACACACAATAAAATAAAACAACAACCCTTACCAGCAAAACTAACATATGTGTTTTGAGAAAATATTGAACCAATGTGTTTACATACATTTGTCAAAAATATACAGCTAAAATTGCATATCAGACTGAACAATAAATTTAATATGTATATTAATTGTAGAAAGAATTAAAAAGTCACCACCCAGAAAGCTTAAAATTAAAAGTGAAATCAAATAGAAAAAATAACTAAAACACATAAACTTTAATAAAACAAGTACCCATCTCAGCAAATACACATGCATAATTCCCCACCCAAAAAAACTCTTGAATATAACTTATGGCCTAATTACGAGTCTGGCGGTCACTAGATCGCCAGACATGAGGTGGCAGTCTGGACCGCTGTGGCTTTCATAGGCTCACCATCAAATTAAGAGTTTGGCAGTCAGACCGCCAAAGGACTGCCTTCTCCACCATGATCAATGACGGCAGTTGTGGTTGTAATCAGCCACGGCGGTGCTGAAGTCAGCACCTCCGTGCTGATTACAACCTTGTTCTCTGCCAGTCTTTTCATGGCGGTCTGACTGCTATGAAAGGGCTGGCGGATAACAATTGGAGGGGGCAACAGGGGAATTTCAAGGGTGCTCGTACACCCTGTGTGCGGCAGCATTTCTACCAGCTCAAATATGAGGCAGGTACAATGCTGCTGCACCTTTCCCACTGGGCTAACTGCCTGAAACCTTTGTTTCTGCTGGTAAACCCAGTGGAAAAGTTGTAATGGGGCTGCTGGGGATCCCATAAGCACTGTGGCCATCTCCTCATCTGGAGTTTGACATATGGATGCTTCCGTCGGCCAAACTCGAAATGACCCCCTTAATGTTCGATGGCTGTAGCTCTCCCTTTGTATTCAAATCTAGGAAAATAGAAAAATGTATTTAAAAAAAGCCCAAAAACATGGAAACCCCAAAAAATTGTTAACAAAATAAATACTTCTGGAAACCCGAAAAATCAAAGGATGCAAAATTGAAAATATTGGCTTGGTGGAACCCAAAATGTCTTCTTTGAAAAATGAAAATGTAAAGTCCAAACACCAATGGGATACCTTCTGATCTGTAAATAAAATATAACACCCACCCACAAAAAAACATTATTATCAAATGTAACATAAACATCACAATTAATATATACAAAAGACATAACATAACATAATATTACATATAACATAACATCACTAACAAACACCACCTAACCCTAACACATAACACTAGTAAACAAAATTACCCGAGTGCCAATGGACCTTTCAAAAACCACAAAACAATACCAAAACTATTATGCATTAGTGCCCCCTACATCCCCCTACCCTCAAATGCCTATAAGAAAACTTTAAAACAGTCTAACCTGCTTGAACCAACAGTAGGACCTTCGCACAACTTACTTCCAGGTACGTAAACCACAAATGAGACAAATAGACTACAAAAGTTAAGTTAGCCATAAAACATGGCTGCCTAATAAATAAAAAAAAGACTATCTCACCATAGAAAACAATAGGGATTTAATTTACAAAAGTTTACAATGTCAAAACAATTTAAATAATGTAGAAGTTGTCAAAAACTGATATAAAAACATTAACAAATTATGTAAAGTATAAAACCAATAGCACTATAAAGATGTACTATTTAAATTATAATTGGAAACTATGTAAAAATTGTTTAACATTTATGTGAAACAACAGTATTAATGTACAAAACCTAAACGTTCCACATTTTACAAAATTGAAATAAAACTTAGAAATGTACAACACTGTTTAAATATTGTTTACATCTTATATTTACATTACAGCAGAAATAAAATATTTTGTAAATATAACTATGATATCTTTTATGCAAAATATGTATGTAATAAAACAAGCTTATTAAATTAAATTGCAAACTCTGTAATGTGCCTTTATTATTGTAAAGATTACAAATAATAATTATGTATGTGAAAATTGCAAAACCAATTACTATCTAAACGATTTTGGTGACAGTCTTGGACACTAATGGGGTTATTTGAAATTCCCACTCTAATCTGAATCATTTTGGGGACGGTGTTGGACACTAAAGGGGTTACATTTAGTATCCATACCCCATAATAAAACATTTTAAAAAAAAAAATTCAATTGAATACAAACATTTCACACAACACACGCTTACTTAATAAATACTTTCTATATACTCAACATTGAAAATTACCATATGAAATAATTATTTATTATGTATAACATTAAAATAATTACAGATGGCATTTGATACTAGACCTAATTCTAAAAATGTATTACATAAGGTCAAAATAAAACTATAAATATTCTTTTTAACACATTGAAAATATTAATATTATTATATATTTAATATACCATGTATTAATTACAAATACACACACACACACACATTTATAACACAACTGTGATATACGCTGCACTCCAGGAAATGAAAGTATCTTAATTTTAATATTGCTCATCTTCTGACAAACACTGATGCGTTTTGACCCTCAGGTCTTTCTCGTGATAAATGAGTCCATCAAATATTTCAATTATATATACACAAGCCCATCCTGCCCATAATGAGGCATTATTAGAGGTATAGTTTATATTATACAAAGTCAGTTTCCACATTCTTTTTATAGGCAGCTGTTACACACACACACACACACACACACACACGCACACATATATATATATGTATACATATGTATATATATATATATATATATATATATGTATATATATATATGTATATATATATATATATATATATATATATATATATATATATATATATATATATATATATATATATATATATATATATATGTATACACAATATTAACCCCTTCAGTTCTTTTCCCCTCCTGTGCCGAGCCTTTTTTGGGCTATTTGGGGCAGTTCGAGCTTAGGCCCTCATAACTTTTTGTCCACATAAGCTATCCACACAAAATTTGCATCCTTTTTTCCAACATCCTAGGGATTCTAGGGGTATCCAGAGTTTGTGGGTTCCCCTGAAGAAGACCAAGAAATTAGCCAAAGCAGAGCAAAAAAAAATGTTTTTTTCAAAAGCATTGGAAAAAGGGACTGCAGAAGAAGGCTTGTGTTTTTTCCCCTGAGAATAGCATCAACAAAGGGTTTGCAGTGATAAAATCACCATCTTTCCAGCTTTCAGGAACAGGCAGACCTGAATCAGAAAACCACATTTTTCAACACAATTTTTGCATTTTACTGGGACATACCCATTTGTACAATTTTTTGTGCTTTGAGCCTCCTTTCAGTTAGTGACAGAAATGGGTCTGAATCCAATGCTTGATCCCAGAAAGCTAAACATTCCTGGAAAGTAGACCAAATTCTGAATTCAGAAAGAGGTAATTTGTGTAGATCCTACAAGGGTTTCCAACAGAAAATAACAGCTGAATTAAAAATAATATTGAAATTGAGGTGAAAAAACATCTATTTTTCTCCACATTTTACTCTGTAGTTTTTTCCTGCAATGCCATATTTTCAAAAGCAATATACTGGTACATCTGGTAGACTCTTCTGGTTGTGGGGATATATAGGGCTTGTAGGTTCATCAAGAACTCTAGGTACCCAGAGCCAATAAAGGAGCTGCACCTTGCAACAGGTTTTCATTGTATACTGGGCATGTAGAAATTAATTTGGTGAAATATAAAAAGTGAGAAATAGGTATCAAGAAAACCTTTGTATTAACAAAATGGGCACAAGATAAGGTGTTGAGAAGCAGTGGTTAGTTGCACATCTCTGAATTCCGGGGTGCCCAAACTAGCATGTGAATTACAGGGCATTTCTCAAATAAATGTCTTTTTTACACACTGTCATACATTTGGAAGGAAAAAATATAGAGAAAGACAAGGGGAAATAACACTTGTTTTGCTATTCTCTCTTCCCCCTAGTCTCCCGATAAAAATGGTACCTCACTTGCGTGGGTAGGCCTACTGCTCGCAACAGGAAACGCAACGTGGACACATCAAATTTTTACATTGAAATCTGACTGTTTTTTGTAAAGTGCCTAGCAGTAGATTTTGGCCTCTAGCTCAGCCGGCACCTAGGGAAACCTACCAAACCTGAGCCTTTTTTAAAACTAGACACCTAGGGCAATCTATGGGGTGACTTGTGGGGCTCTCACCAGGTTCTGTTACCCAGAATCCTTTGCAAACCTCAAAATGTGGGCAAAAAAACACTTTTTCCTCACATTTCAGTGACATAAAATTCTGGAATCTGAAAGGAGCCACAAATGTCCTTCCTCCCAGTGTTCCCCCAAGTCTCCCGATAAAAATGGTACCTCACTTGTGTAGATAGGCCTAGCGCCTGTAACAGGAAATGCCCCAAAACACAAGGTGGACACATCACATTTTTCTACAGAAAACAGAGGTGTTTTTAGCAAAGTGCCTAGCTGTGGATTTTGGCCTCTACCTGAGCCGGCACCCAGGGAAACCTACCAAGGCCGAGCATTTTTAAAAACTAGATACCTAGGGGAATCCAAGATGGGGTGACTTTTGGGGCTCTCACCAGGTTCTGTTACCCAGAATTCTTTGCAAACCTCAAACTTTGGCAAAAAAACACTTTTTCCTCGCATTTTGGTGACAGAAAGTTCTGGAATCTGAGAGGAGCCACAAATTTCCTTCCACCCAGCGTTGCCCCAAGTCTTCCAATAAAAATGGTACTTTACTTTTGTGTGTAGGCCTACTGCCCACAAAAGGAAATGCACCAAAACACTACCTGGACACATCAAAATTATCAAATACAAAACTACCTGTTTTTGCGGGGGGCACCTGAGTTTTTGGTCCTGAGCTCAGAAGCCATCTAGGGAAACCTACCAAACCCAGACATTTCTGAAAACTAGACACCAGAGGGTGTCCAGGGAGGTGTGACTTGTGTGGATTCCCCAATGTTTTCTTAACCAGAATCCTCAGCGAACCTCAATTTTAGCTAAAAAAATCTAATTTTTCCCACATTTCTGTGTGGGATCACCGCACCGGGACAAATTTCCTACCACCCAACGTTCCCCTTAGTCTCCAGGTAAAAATGAAACCTCACTTGTGTATGTGGCCCAATGCTTGTGACAGGGAAGAGCCAGAAACATGTTGCAATTGAGGGGGGGAACCAAAGCGGGTCCAAAGGGGCATTTTGAAAAAAAAAAATTTTAGGCTGACAAGTGGGACAGAATTTTTATCTGTATAGATGAGACAATGCTGAGTGGTAGGAATTTTGAGGATTCCTGAAGATTCCGGAAGGTTCCATCACAAAACTTTGGTAAAAATGTGTGATTTCCTGCAAAGTTGGAGTTTTGCGGGGAATTGTGGGTAAGAAAATGGTGCGGGGTGTATGTGAAGCACACCACACTCGAATCACCTAGATGTTTAGTTTTCATACATGTCTAGGTCTTAAGGATTTTTCTACATGGCAGCATCCCAAAGTCCAGAAAGGGCAGCCCTCACCATTCCAAGTGGGATGAGTTTGAGAGTTAGCCAAGCTCTCATGGCCAAAATGTAAAACCAAAACCCAAAATAATCAAATGTCCTCTTGCTTGCCGTGGGATAAGATGTTTTAGTGTGTGGGGGAGAGCTTAAAGACTGTTACCCCCTTAAGTTGGGATGGGGCATAACCAGGCCCATACTGGTTGGTAGCCACCACCCCACTATGTTTTTTTTTTAATTCCCTTGCATCTAGTAGACTTTCTTCCCCTGGATTGTGGATCAGGGGTAATTGCCCCCTCTGCCCACTGGTGGGCAGAACATCTTTGGCCCCATTTATTTGGGGTGGGGGTAGGGCTGGTCACTGCTGGGCTTTCTTCCCCCCTTGAGGGTAGATGGGCCTCCCAAAAAGAGGCCAATCTGCCCCCCAAGGAGGGCAGATATGGCCAACAGTAATGTGCCCCCATGGGGAGTGACCCTTTGCCAAGGGGCTGCCCCCCCAAACAAAACACACACATACACACACACCAATCCCTGGTGCCTAAGTGGTTTCAGCCCCCCCAGGGGCAGATCGGCCTAATGGAAATAGGCCGATCTGCCCCCAAGGGGTGCAGAAATGGCCTAAAATACATTTGCCTCCCAGGGGAGTGACCCTTGCCTAAGGGGTCACTCCCCTTGCTTGAAATTGATGCAAAAAAAAAAGATCCCTGGTGTCTAGCGGTTTCTGCCCCCCTTGGGGCAGAAATGGCCTAATAAAAATAGCTTGATCTGCCCCCCTTGGGGGCAGAAATGGTGTAAAATAAATCCCTCCCAGGCAGAAATGGTCTAAATACAATTTGCCCCTCAGGGTAGTGACCCTTGCCTAAGGGGTGCCTCTCCATATATAAAAAACAAAAGTAAACATAAACAAAAATATATCCCTGGTGTCTAGGGGTTTCTGCCCCCCCCTCCGGGCAGATCGGCCTAAGTGTAATAGGCCGATCTGCCCCCGGGGGGGCAGAAAAGGCCTAAAAATATTTTGCCCCCCTGAGGTCCGGCCCTTGCCCAAGGAGCCACTCCCCTTGAGTGCAAGTATAAAAAAAAAATCCCTGGTATCTAGTGGTTTCTTGGGGGCAGATTTGCCTAATAAAAATAGGCCGATCTGCCCCCAAGTGGGGCAGAAATGGCCTGAATATAATTTGCCCCCCAAGGGAGCGACCCTTGTCTAAGGGGTCGCTCCCCATCTATCTGTAAAACAAACAAACAAAAAAACTCCCTGGTGCCTAATGGTTTCTGCCTCTTTGGGGGCAGATCAGCCTAATTAAAATAGGCCGATCTGGCAGAAATGGCCTATAATAAATCCCCCCCCCCCCCGGAGCAACCCTTGCCTGAAATTGACCTTAAAAAAAAACCTCCCTGGTGTCTAGTGGTTTCTGCCCCCCCTTGGGGGAAGTTTGGCCTAATAAAAATAGAAATGGCCTAAATATAACTTGCCCCACAGGGAAGTGACCCTTGCCTTAGGGGTCTCTCCCCACCTTTAAAAAATTAGAAAAACAAAACAAAAAAAACAAAAAAATTATCCCTGGCTCCTAGAGTTTTCTGCTCCCCCTTCCCTGGGGGCAGATCGGCCTAATAACAATAAGCCAATCTGCCCCAAGGGGGGGCAGAAAAGGCCTTGAAAATAATTGCCCCACTGGTGAGTGACCCTTGCCCAAGGGGACGCTTCCCTTATGCCAATTTCCTTTTTGTAAATATTCCCTGGTATCTAGTGGGCATTTCAGCAGCCAGATCGCTTCATGATCTGGCTGCTGAAATGTTCTTCTAGAATTCAAAGGGAAGGAAATTCCTTTTGTTCCGTTTGAAGCCTCTCAGGCACCCATCACATGATCAGAAGAGAAATGCAAAGCAAAGCATTTCTCTTCTGATCGCGATGGAAGCCCAGCTTCCAGCGCAATGGGAGGTGGCCTCTGATGAGGTCAGCGCGCGATCGAACACTGATGTCATCAGACGTCACTGGGGGGAGTCGGGGTGGAAGGGGAAGGGCTTCCCCTTCCATCCCTGCCCTGGGGAGTGGGAGGGAAGCCCACAAAGGGAGCAATAGCGCTCCCTCCGAGCTCAGATGCCAGGACGTAATGGTTACGTCCTCGGCACAGCAGCACTGTGCTGGCGGACGTAACCATTACGTCCCCGGCACAGAATTGGTTAATGGTTACAGTGTCTTGCATATCTAGATTGTCCATGTTTTAAGATGATTAGTATTCTTTTTATTTTTTTTCACCTTGGAACATCTAATCATAAGCCATAAAGTCTCTGTTTTAATTTGCAAGAATGCTATTCCGTAGGGCTCAGGGCCTATATGGATTGTATGATTCTGTCAGTCCTTTAGACTGTGTGAACGATAGTAATCAATTTTAAACCACAATTAATAAACCTCAGTGGTCAATGTCCTATTTGTTTATCTTGTAAATGGGGCACTTCTCCATCGAGAGACAGTTATTTTTTAACTTGTATCACTGCTCACACATCAACATCAATGCGTTTTAGCCATCATTCGCTTTGGTCATTTGACATTAAAACTTTATTATGACCAAGGCCATTGATGGCCAAACTGCATTGATGTGGATGTGCAAGTTGTAATAAAGATTTGATGTTAAATAACTTGTCAGGAGTGCCGCCCCTTTCATACCACAAAAGACATTTTTGGTATCTTACAGCATGTTGGCAAACAGACTGTAATATGACAGCAGCAGAATTCGGGTGCATGCCATCATATGCTGATATCTTGAGGACATAAAAGAATCAATAAAATTACTAAATTTAAAACATGATGAAAATTAAAATTAATATTAATTTTTACAGATACATGTATGTCAATATATATATTAATTATCTTTTCAAAATAACCATTTAACACATAAAAACATTTATAAATACAATATAACATTATATATTGAAATAAAGGGCCTGATTACGAGTTTGACGGATGGATCTACAGACCGCCATGATGGCGGCCCTGAAAAGACTGCAAGGACGGTGGTCCCCCAGACTGCCATATTACGAGTTACACAAACAGAACTGCTGACCGCCAAGCAAAAGAGGCAGACCCCAGCGGCAAGGTGACTTGTATCTAGGCAGTCTGACCTCCAGTGCGTCAGCACCTCCCCCAACCACCAAGCATATTACAATCATACAAGCACCGTGGCGGTCCCCTCATGGCAGTCAGCCAATGGCCCTCGACCACTGTGGTTTGTGGTCAGCAAAGTAAGAGACAAGTACACATTAAATGAATTAAAAAACAACACAGCTGACACACATTGACCAAGTGGATACACCTGCAAAGCTAACTATAAAACACGCCCCTTCACAGACTACAATCCTTTGCATTTCCACACGGAGCCAAAGAACCACAACCAGTGCATTTTGATTTTTACATAAATTAGCCCTTTTTCTACCATCCCATAGAACACCTTGCACACACATGTGTCCATTCTCACACAATTACACGTCCCCTGTTAAGTAAGTCCAAGTCACCCTTTTTTCTTGTCCACCATGTCATGTGTAAAAAGTCCCATTAAGGAGCTAAGTCCCATGCCGTCACACACAAGCACCCTCAGAATGCACACTGTTAACAATAGGAGACAGTGTGCATTCTGAGGGTGCTGGCAGCGGAGGATGGGGGTGACTGCACTAGAAATCCTTCAGTACCAGACTGAACATAGATTGAGACATACAAGCAAATAGGGCCACTGTATGTTGGAAGGACCATGCGGCCAGGAAGCACAATTCTAACATGACGTGTCCAATTGGTGGTTTGCAGGGTGGATTACTGTTAGCTGGCATAAGATCTGGCTGCAACTGATGGCATAAGTCCACAATTGTTTCCCTATTCAGACTGTATAACTGGATGATGTGGTGTTACTCCATGGTCTGAAGTTCTGGCAGTGGGCGCTAGACAGGAGGTTGTTGCATCCTCCCTCTCCCAGGGTAACTATGCATGACAAGGCATAATTTGTCACATTAGTCAGTGTGTCCACAGCAACATACATGATGCATGCCAACAATATCAAGTGACAAAGCATTCCTGACTGGATCGACATGACCCCCATTTCACATCACAGCTGGCAACTATACAGGGTCAAATGTGAGCCCCATGGTCATCAACACGTGTCCACAACATGGTTTCCATCAACACCCAACTATCTGCTACACATTTACCTCTCAAAATGTAACTGTATTTTCTGACCACCAAAAATACAGTCAGTGGTAGTGAACCATGCACTGCTGTCAAATGCCATCTGTACCCTCCAACAGACTATAGTGGTGGATTTGTAGTCAGACCTACACAACAAGACAGATTTAGGATGTTTCTAATTATAAATATTATATTGTTGTTGTGACACATTTTACAGAGCCATTTACAGCATTTGAAGCTCTGATTCCTGACCTACTCCAATGGAAATCAGTAACAGGTCGCCTCTACCGGCAGCAGTCATCCATGTAGTAGGCAGTTCCAACCACAGTGGACCCAACCATAGGCTAAAGTTGTTGCCTATGGCAGTCTCGGCCCAATGGTAGTGGTGACAATCACGAATGTGGCATACATGTATGCCGCATTGTGCAAAATCAGTCACTTGACTCCTGACACTGCTGCCAGAATCACCTCCACTACTTAGCTGCTGTGTGACTCCTCTGGGAGCAATTATGCCATGTCTAGCAGTTGAAAGCTCCCCTGCCTTCTCTCCAGAGGAGCTGGGGAGTATTGTGAGTGAGGTCCTTCTTCTGTATGGAGAGATCTATGGCTCACCAGAGGAGCAAGCAAGTGCCTCATTGGTACAATTGACTCTGTTCATCACCAACCTTTACCTCCTCACAGCCTACAATGTGCACATGTGTGCCAGTCAAACTTCTTGTGTGCCTGTTGTTGCAGTCTGTGTGGTATCAATGGGATGTTCATGGTGCAGGTATAAGTGACCAGTACTATATGTTGTGTTTATTCACATTGTGTGGTGTGATGTTTTTTGGGGTCCTTATGTTGGATGCACATAAATGAGCAAGTGGACTTTACTTCCATCCAATGACATTTCTTTGTGTTTGATGGTTGTAAATGTTAGGCAACAAGTATGTGCATGGCTGTACAAGCTGTAATTGCATCTTTTCTGGGTCATTTGTGGATTTATTTAAGCAATGTGCATTTTACCACAGATCTTTCACCCCACATCTGGCTTTGTCAAACGGTTGTCTAAAAGATATATCATGGCTCACTGTGCCCTTCAGGTTTCCACACAAGCCACATTGCTGATGGCCACATGATGTACTGTCACGCATGCAAGTGATGGAAATATGAATTTCATGTAGGGTCTGTATGCTCAGCATGCAGAGACCAGGGCCTGTCAAATTTATCTCCCAGTATGGGACATAGTCCAGGCTGTGGGAGAGTCACTATGGCTATGCAACTGTAGCATTGTGCCCTCTCCCTAAGCACCAGCAGATCCTGGCAGGTGGTCAATATGAGGTTCCAGCTTCAAAACTTGTCCTGAATGTCTCAGTCCATTGAATAGATTAGGAATGGGTACAGAGGTAAATCTCAGTTTATATGTGCATTTTGCATCATTGTCAATGTGTTGTTGACTCATGACAGGTCCCTTACTCCCACAGCATTGCTGTCACCTTTGAAGAAGTCATATTTGTTTTGTATGGGCGTATTTCACAAATGCCAACCCACAGTGCAGACAGTGTGTAGATAACTGTGAGGCCATGACATGTGACTCAGTAGCTTGATTACATAGCAGACATTGTACAATGCATACCTTTGTATGTTGGATGCTGTCACTATATCTGAGACACATATGTCCAAAGGAGTGTTCTGTGGTACAGGTACATACCACAGAAACCCACCATGAAGTGAAATGAGTTTGTATCTGGTAGGTTGCATTTGCACAGGGAAGACACTTTCTGTACCCACCATACCCACCATGCCACTCAAGTGTAAGGGTAAAGTCTGTACAATGGAAGTTGCCTGTAGGGACTGAGGCGTAAGGAGTTTGCCCTTCAGAAGCCACATTGGTGGGTAGTGTTTCATTGTGACTTACATCACGGCACATGTTGCTGGAGCCTGAGCTACCTGAGGTGAGTAGGCTTGCTTAGTCATTGTAGGCCATGAGCATGGTAGTGAGTTAGTCTGCCGATGGACACAAAAGTATGCAGTCATGTCCCTATACTTATTGGCATGTGTGCTTTACACTTGTGGTGTGTTGACAAATTGACAATGTTTTGCTTGCTGTTTCTGACGTGTGTGACACAACCCTTTGGGAAAAATTTGTAATTGTAGACGCTTGATTAGTCTGCATCCATACAGGTAAACGTCCATCAGTAGAAGAATATTTGGAGAACCATCATCTGGAAGGTGCAGACCCGGGGGTCCACAGCCGGCAGGGCGCCCACTGTCACAAGAGGTGTGAGGGTATGAGCCCTGGAACACAGTACACTTTGCACGTGCCCCTAAAACAACATTTACACAGGAACTAGACCTTCAGGCATCTCCTCTCAGGCTCAAACAACAGTAGAGGCAAGTGACATGCTTATCTGCATAATGTGTAAGTGCAAGTCAAGAACACACAAACAACAGAAACAGCATGGGCCATGCATCTAGATGAAGTAGCTGCAAGGTACACACAGGAAGATGGACACATGTTCAGCCTAATGCAAAGGAAGCTAGCACAATTAAACGCCCTCCATGTATGGACAAACAAAACTCGAGATCCCACACATGAGGCAAATGTACAATCCATATCAGGGGAACAATTCTAACACCATACATTCTGAAGCATATGTTATTTTTTTTTATATAAAAAATACAAATTATCTTCCAAAACTTAAAACTTTATTAAATTATACAGAAAAAGTGTACATATTTTTTTAAAGTTAGGAAACATTACATAAATTTAAATCTAAGAAATGTATTATAATTCAACTATGTTTTAATTAAACATAATTTACAATACAAATACTCTATGGTATTTTATGGAAATTAACATAGAAGCAAATCAATAATAACCATAATCTCTCCACTCGTTTCCCCTAAGAACCCATCATCCCACACTTATAATGTATTAACATATGATTTAAATAGAAACATTACTAAACTATGTAAATCAAAGAAATTGTACATTTGTAGAAATACCTAAACAAATTGACAACGCATACTAACACAAAACCGAACATAAATAATAAGCTTTAGAAGAAAATACTTATAAATTAACCTATAAAAAGATATTATGTACAACAATAGTTAAACAAATGCTTTTCTTACAACAATATTAAAAATAGCATATCAAATAATATTCTTGCCTTTGATAGTCCTATTGATACAAATTTTTGTCATCTCAATATTCTTAAAGCAATATTTATGTATCACAATATCTTTTATTCAATATTTTGTGCAACCATCACTCAAAAGTGATTACATATACCAATACAATTGATCATTTATTTATTTCCTTATTTATTTGTTTATTTATTGATTCATTAGGCATCACACATAAATTAAATTGACCCCAGTTGCAATACATATTATCAAGTGAGATCAATCTTCATTAGATTTTACTGTTTAAACAGGAAATATTGAAAAGCCCTTCAAAAGGTACATGATGACGCTTCTGACAGTACATTTTAAATGGTTGGCAAAGAACATAGAACTTTTACTCTCATTTCTAGTGCAGTTTACTTCTGCAGACTTTGAAGAGCATCTGACTATTAGACTTTCCATATTCAAAGGGCACTTGTCATATAAAGTTTGCTTGTAATGATGCCCCTCAGTAAGTCTAATTCCATGTTTAATAACCAGCATGGTAGGGTGCTATTGGATCTCATAGCTTCTACCATTTTTAGGATCAAACATGTAGTGGTCTTAAATGTGTCAGTAGTATCCTGGTAGAGTACCATAAGGTGGGCCATATGGATTTCCTACTTTCCACATGGCTGTCTGAAAGTTCATCTCATAAAATGCTCAAAAATCATCTCATAATTTTTGTGAAGTAGCTCAGGGCCCAGTAGACACTGCACGGGCAACCATAAGGTGAAAGAAGGCTTGTAACTGTTGCTAATACACTAACACAGTAATATTAATTTGACCTGAGTTGTACATCTATTGAAGTAGATGAGTGATTAAGTTCTAAAGGATAGCTCTGAACAGTGCATATATTAGCAGTTTACCTAAATGAGCATCTGTTCACTAAATGGTTTAACTGTTTTCAAATATGTCTTACACAAAACTACATGGTAAATAATACAAATAAACATAGACCCTGCTAAACATAGGGTCTCATTATGAGTCTGGCAGTCCAAGGACTGCCAGAGTGGCAGTGGCAGTTGGACCGCTGCACCCAAGACATTCTGACCACCACATCACAACACTGGCAGTTGAACCTCCTGGAGACCACCGTCTCCGCGGTGAACAAGATTCATGATGGGCTGATGGAGGTCGGACTCATGGTCAGCCACAGTGGCGCTGAACTCGGAGCCACCGTACTGATCACAACTCCTGTTTCTGCTAGCCTTTCCATGGAAAGATTGGCACAGTGTAGGGACCCCCGCTGCCCAGCACCCTCGGAATGCTCACTGTCTTCTTTACAGGCAGCGCTCATTCTAAGGATACTGTAGTGCTACAATATTGGCCTCAGCTTGCTCACAGACCAATATCGTAGCACTGTTCTTGCCGATCTCACTGCTGGGAATGTTGTAATAAGATATTACTGCAGGTCAGCCCGATGGGAAAACAGTAATACGACCGGGACGGGAAGGCAGCTGGTATGACGACTGCATCCCGCCAGCGAGTTTGACGATTTGGAGTTTTCCGACTGCCAAACTTGTAATTGGGGGACATAGACCCTAATTACTACATGCTAGGGTAAATAGCACATGAATTTACAGACTCCTCTGATGATGAGTTAAAAAACGCACATGATATTCATCACTAGTGCTAATAAATGTGTGTCAGTGGTCCACATGTGCTGTTTCCCTCATGTGCTATTTCCAGGAACACTAGCATTACGTGGTTCTCCAGCTGCAGTATTTTACTCACAATTATATATTTGCACATAAAGCATCATCTACCTCATAATCTGCATACTTTAACAACAACAAAATTATAGCTCAAACAGATCAGAAGTTACCAAAAACACAGTGACCTTTTGCTGCCACAGTGGAAGGCACTTTGGGAAAATTGGCCAGTCATTTTTCAATTGCTTATTACCACATTTGGTTGTTCAACATGTACTATTGAGGTGTAATATTTGTGCTGACAGTGTTAAAATGATAAAATAATGAAAAAATGTGTTGCATTATACTGCATATAGGACATTGGGTTGTTGGTTGACAGGGGTTAAACGCTGCTCAAGTAGCAGCTACAGTTCCTGTCAGGGTGAAACACCAGAAAAGCTCACATTAACCTGTCCTGATCTCCCTGGTAGTTTGGCACAAATCAGTCAAGCTTAACTTAGAAACAATGTGTGAACTAATTGTTGAACTAACACACAATATAAAGGTGACAACACAACACAAGAAAAATTCCACACTAACCCAACAAAATAGAGTAAAATGTAATAGGGAATTCAGGCCCACAATGACAGAAATCCAATTACTAGAGCTGAGTTATTCAATTTTAAAGGTTTTGAAGAAAACAAGTGTTTAGAGGCTAAAAAAAACAACTGTGGTTATCTGATTGTGGTGGACTAGGGCCAAGCTGTAATTTAAGCCAACCACACTTGAGCACGGGCCAGAATAAGACTAAGTTCAGTAAACTGACAAAGTATTTTGTGGCCTGGGTGGTGAGATGAGCAGTCCTTGATTTGTGCTGTGTGGGCATTCACTGAGGAATTGTCACCAAGGATCTGTGATACGAGGTACGGAGTCAAGGTGGATCATGTAGTGGTGAAGTTGATGAACCTACCAACAGGAGCTTCAGAGGACGTCTGGGTTCGAAACCAGGGCACACCCTGTCATCAAAGAAGAAGCCACTTGGGCTACAACAACTTGCGCTACAATGCATCACCACTGAGGATGAGATGAGTCATAGTCAAAAAAGCCCCCAGGGCTGCGAAGACTTAGGCTGCGATTCTTCAACATCGAGGGTAAGATGCATCATGCTGGGTTTGTGTCAAGCTACGCCACACTGCATTAAGATGCGTGGACTTGCATTGAAGTTGAGGAGCCTGTTATATTCCATAGCTCTGAATGGTAAGCCAGCTAACTGACTCCTGGAGACACTCTGAAGTTCCTGGGTCAAGGAATGCAGGTTGGACAGTTAGGCAGTCAACAGCCACAGAACAGAAGAGTCCCAGAGCAGCAGAGCAGAACTTTGGGCAGCAAAACAGTTCCTGGCTGCAGGGCAGACTTCAGGCTTCACAGTCCTGCTTCCTGGTGGAGTCCACAGGTTCAGAAGGGATCTGAGGATTGGGTCTGAGGGTCAACTTTTCACATCTGGTGCCCACTTTGAATTGGAAGAGCTAACAGATGTATCTGGAATTTCCTGTCTCTCTGCCCTGGTCTCAGTTTGTCTGGAGGTGCAATAGGCAAAAACAGGGCATAGCTCAGAGAAGTGCAAGTGTTGTAGGTGACCCCTACCAAGTCAGAGATGCCCCCTCTGCCAACACCAAGACCCTCTATTGTGTGCTGTCTGGGAGGAATACACAAAGGCTAAATGCTAACTACACTGAGTCATGTGAGCCTGGAAAAGGCTGCAGTGACCAAATGGTTAGGATAAGAAAATGCCAACTACCTAAAAGTGGCATTTTCAGAATTATGACTTAAAATCTGAATTTACCACAAAAGAGGATTTTAAATTACAATTTCTCAGACACCAAACTTCACTTTATTATCTGCTCCCTATCAAATGTTACCACTTACTAACTGTATTAGGTAATCAAGTTTTGTCCTATTGGAGTCTAAGGCCTTGCAAGAGTGACAATGATTGTAAGACTTTATCACTACCAGGACATGTAAAACTTAAATTTTGTATGTTTAGCTTTTAAAATACATTGCACCGTATCCTATGGGCTGTTTAGGGCCTACCTTACAGTGACTTAAATGCAATAAAACAGAAGATTTAGGCCTGACAAAGGGTTTATTTTGCCAGGTGAAAATGGCAGTTTAAAACTTCCTACAGTCTGCAATGGCAGACCTGAAACATGTGTAATACTGCTACTTATGTTGGTGGCACCATAAGTGCTGCAGGCCCACTAGTAGCATTTCATTTACAGGCCGTGGGCACATTTAGTACCACTTTATAAGGGACTTACAAGTATATAAATAGACCAATTGGGTGTGAGCCAATTTCACCATGTTTAAAGGAGAAAGCACAAGCACTTTAGCATGTTAGCATTAATAAAGTGCATAGAGTCTTAAGGCTAACAAAAATATATTCAGGACAAATCAGAGGATAAAGGGAAAAAGACTAATCTACGGCTGACCATTCTAACACTGCATTATTTTTCTTTTGCAGCATATTTTATTCAACTCTGCTGCATAATTTTGCCCTCACTCACCAAATAATTCCAGTGGCCCTGGCTATTTACCACATGCGATGCTTACACATGCGAGAAACAAAGCATGGGATAAATAACACCCAAGTATGAGAGGTGAATGAAAACCAGTGGAAAGAATTTTCTTAAAATACCTGAAGATAAAAGCACTTGGTAATAATCCTGGAAATGTGAAACTATACAAAAAGTCAAGAGCAATGCAATAATGCAAGGATACAGTTCATGAACTGTTTGAGCTAAAGAAATAAAATCACATACATACACACCTGCACATAGGACCCGACTACATAAACTGCCATGGACAAGTGAAGATCTCAAGGTTGATTGCTGAAGCTCACACTTCTATCCCTCAGTACACCACCATAGATTCGGCAATGCTAAGCCACTATACCATACAATGGCAGATCTACGTTCTCCAACAATAAACTATGCAGAGCAAGGATGGAAACCATGGCACCAATCACTGACCTCAAATAGTGCAGCAAAGCAGGAGAGCCAAGATTGACACAGTAGGGCTGGAACCAGTGCTCGATGTGTGCTGGTGCATGTCTTAGCACTTATTTCATAACGTTGGCACTTATTTTTTACAGTCTACCACATGGAAGCGCTGTCCATTTGTGAAATTCACAACAGTGTGTAGCAATTTAATATTCGTAAAAAAAATATATATATACCAAGTCAATCTTACATCCTGAGCGACCCGGTACTTCTACTGGGTGGCAAAGAATCATCAAAATGAGCACATTTATGGGCTATGATGGTTAGTAGGTATTGATAGCACTGCCATGTGGCAGTGCTGTGTGGGGCTGTGGGAGGTGCACGCTGCTTTGTGCTCCCGTGAAACACCTTGAGCTCTGGAATTTACTTTTCTACAAACCGAGCACTAACTGTAGCCCATAGGGGTCATCTTGCTATCCAGAAGATATTCAGTTATGATAAATGCACCATGCACAATATATTTGCACCATTATGGATACCCTAGTGCCCAAGATAGGGATCCACTGCCAGTCCCCTTTCAGAATATGCTAGCAGTGCTAGAATTCTTTGCAACAAGCATGACAGAGCGGACAGTAGGTTTGGTGAATTGTATTTCTCTGTCAACCTTGAGTAAAATACTGTTACATGATGGATGCTTTGCCGAGAGTAAGTAGAAAGCATATACATTTCCACTTGGACACCCATTAAGCCAATGCTAGCAAAGCAAACATCTATGCTACGGAAGGGTTTCTGCACACCCAAGGGTCAATTTGCTGCACTCATATACATTTGGTGGCCTCATGTACACAGGAATAAGAATGCTGAAACCATAAAATGAAGCACGCTATTAATGTGCAAATAATGAATTATGTGGGCCTGTGCATAATGGACTGCTGTGTTAGGTGCTGTTAATTAAACCACAAAGACATTGTCCTACTGAAAAGCAACTTTAGACATACTATGATTACACATCGCCCTCAATGTACTCGGCAGACAAATCAACCCTTCATCATGAAGATTGCAATGCATTATGATTTTTGAAGTCCAACTATTTAAATGCATGTCAGTAGTATGGTTAGGGGATTGTTAGGCTGCAGGCAGCAAATACATGGATCAATATGAATATGCATAACAGATTACATTGGTCACTCTTCACAATCCAGATGATTTTCTGCCAAATCAACATTTTAATGAGCAAGTGTACTTCCATTACAACTCTTATGTCTCATGCCTTTGATGGCCTTGGAATCTTCTTTCTCATCTTTCACTCTAGACATACTAAGGATGGCCATAATTTTTTCTTCCCACTGCTCGAGGTAGAGTTGATGCTGAGATCTACCATGAGTGGCGATGCTTTTGTGATTGTGCTTGGCAACTCATTAAAGTATTTAGTATTTCACCGTTTAGTACCTGCCTTTAATGTTCTCAACATCATCTTGATGCACTATTGATTTTTTTTATATCTCCTTCCACACAGACGTGCTCTTGTTTGTTTTTGCTGGCATGTTCCGCATTAGATGGCACATGAGATGGTCATGGTGTTTTACAACGTTCTTTGCCAGGATCTACAGCTCACAGGCCATAACCTTTTACTTCTTTTCCCTGTTGGGGTCCATAATGAAGGAGATTGGCAGGTTTCTACTTGTGATGACTGAGTGGTATCAGAGGATGGCAATGGATACCATTTGTCTTGTTTCCAGGTGATTTGTCCACACAAAATGAATACCTGCACACTTGCAACCAGAAACAATTATTGGTGTGCTTGATGGTGTACTGATTCCCCACTGTGTCTTGCTCTGGCTGGTTGTGCACTCTAAGGTTTAACTTCCCACTCCATGATCTCCCAGTATCTGTAAATTAGCACTGCCTAATGTTTTTGTGCATGTGCCATTTATTTGGTGTGGTGTTTACCACATGCTGTATATGGTACGTATTTGGGGGTATATTTATCAAAGGTTGCGTTGTTCTTCCACCATGCAATGGAGTGCAACAGCGATGAAACTCTTAAGCTAGATTTATTAAACTACGCAAGGCCACCTTGCATGGTCTTGCCTGAATTGATAAATCTAGAGTAAAACAACAAAGTGTAAATCATTGTAATGCATTACTTTGCCCTGAGTGGGAGGTCCATGGGTAAAGCCTTAGTGCTTACACACATGGTTTTTGTCTCATTTCCAGATTTACCATTACTGGTAGAACTTGGAATGTGTCAAATCTACGCTTCCCGGAGGTGAGGCATAACATGGAGAAATATCTTTATTTTTCTTTGGTACTTCCATTTTCTATGTGTGCTGCATTGTGCATCCTGCACAAAAACAATCCTGCTTTTAAAAAAGGCAAGGGGGCCTGCATTGGGGCTAGGCAGCACATTGTGCACCAGCACAGGGAAAAGCTAGGAATGCGCTGTACAATGATCAGTACAGCAAATTCCTGCCCTTTCCCTGTCACGCAGCGCAGCACAGCAAGATGACTTGCTGCGTTGCATGATTTTTTGTTAAATATGCGCCCTGAAACTTAACGCTTGCTTTAACTACTGGTTCCGTGGTACACAGTACAGTAAAACCCCATAATCGGTGTAATTTAACTAACCCGTGTTATTTATTAAATCTTTGGAACTGGTATTTACACAATGTCCAAATTTGGCGGTTTTTACCACGAAACTAATAACTGAGGTCATAATGTGCTTTTATGCTGTGCTAGATATCGGATCCGGACATCCTTGATGTTTATTTATTTATTTATTTTTGCACAGGACGTAGCAGAAGTCACTGCTAAGCAATGTAATGGAACTCTATAAAGCCACCCCAGAAGGATGAACGACTGAGTGGCCCATGCCGGTACTTGAATTAGTGATGCAGGAATCAATGCACATATCAACATCAACCGTAAAAAATCCGGAGTTCTCTCCGGTTCGACGACAAAAACCGGTTCACAATGTCTGGATTTTAATTTTTTTATTTCAATGCACATTGTTTCTGAGCAGCCTTGAGACGTATCTGAGCGGCAGTTGAAACGAAAGAAACAAAAACAACTGTCTCCCCGGTGTTTTTATTGAAAACATGTCAGAAGATAGGCTGTGGATACCGAATGATCTCTTCTCAAAGGACAGAGTCTGACTGTACTTTGTTCTCTGAATGGGGGTAGTGAATAGTTTCCCTGGGAGCATGTTCTTTTATCCAATGAAAGCGACAAAGGGCTTGAAACATTTCTTTGTGTCCTATGGTGACTTGCCTGCGGATTTCAAGTCCGACTTCTGCAGGTCTCCTCGGGTGCAGTAAATCTAGTTGTCAGTCTGACTGGGTTCACTGAACTGCTCAAGCACACAGAATTCATGCTATATCTCCCATATTTGCAGGGAATGCTTCACTCTTTCTTTCCGAAACTTGACTGCATTTTAAAACATTAAATGTTTCATTATTCCATTCACTAGCCTTGAGATATATGTGCATATGTTTATTGCTTCCTTGGGTATGTCTTCGTGTAAACGCTATCGCAACAGTATTACACCCTCAACTCGATAGAAGTAGGTTGAGAGTAAGATAAAGGTACGTATTAGTTTCTGGCATAAAGTAAATCAGTATTAACCTCACCAATCAAGCCACATTGTTGCCGCCGTGCACCAAACATATCTACCTTTATATTCATGTCCTCTGTTCCATACATACTGATCCAACATAGCACCCTACGGACGGGACGTCTGTTTCAAGCAGCAGTGATAGTATATATGAATTTATTGGATTAGCATTGTCTTTTTGCACAGACATGGCCACGTGAACTGCAGAGAGCTACCCAGTCAAAATCGTAATGCATTCATAACAGTAGGGACATTTAGAAACAAGCATTTACAATGCAACAGGTCTCGAGTTTGCTCATTTTAGAGCTGATCGCGTTGTAAACTCCTAACCCGACTTTTCACCTATCGGGCAAAAGTGCATTTATGTACATAACACTAAAAATTGAAATCAAGAATGTAAAACGCTCAACTTCTGCCAAGCGAGATCGCGCTCCTAAATTAGAGAAAAAGTAGTCCACAAGCCCAATGGAAAACAGCGAGCCTCGCATGTTTTCTGTACTTGGTCGCTGCGCTCGAGGAGGGCTAGCCACCGGAAAAGGCATGATGTGTGCATGCCTTCCACTAATGAAAGCAAGCAGATTTTATTAGGGAAGCCCACGAACCAATAAAAAACACTGAGGTGAAGTTGACTGGGCTCCGAGACCTTTTCTAAATACAAAAGAGTCTCGCTGCGAAACGCATGCGCGAGTGCATGCAACTCAGGCTCGACCCTAAAAATATATGCGCGAGGAAAGAGCAGATTAATTGTTCTTTATGTCTTGACAAGTGGAAGACAAGTGGAAAGATAGGTCCTTTATGAACAGCAGCAGGTCCGATTCGACGCACATGGCTATAGGAGAGTGATTTTAGGCACAAGGAAATGAATTTGTTACTAGCTGCAAGCAGCTCTTTGTATATAAACTTTATTCCTCCCAGTTTCTTTTGCTTCAAATACACCGAGACAGGGGCCAGGCTGATACTGATAATCGAAGTGTAATCTAAGTCGTAAGAATACCTGTGACCTTGATGGAAGAAACCCTTGCTGAAGGCGTGCCAGAATCACACCTCAACTCTTAGTTAAGAGTCCACCACAGAGCATCCCGCCTTATCCAAACTTCACAGCAGTGCATCAGGATCATACTCGCCAGCCTCGAAATGGAAAAATGGAAGTGCCGGTACTCCCCAATTAAAAGTATTACGTTTTTCTTGAGAAGTACAGGTACTATCCCTCTAAAAATAAAAAAGTGCTGGTACTCCGTACCGGACAGTACCGGCTCATTTAAAGCACTGATACTCGCCGTTTCTGCCTCCTCTCAGTCAGCCTGCGTTGTATTCAGTTAATGCTGCGCTATTCACAATGCATTCCACACGAAGACCCCACCTTATTGGCTCCCAAGGAAAGAGTCTCCCACGGCAGTCAGAGCTCCCTGAGAAACAACATCACAATATTGGAAACCAAGAGTAACATAAATGAGAAACACAGACCCCTTCCTCCTTCCTATGCAAATTGTCACTTCTTTTCGCATAGCAACTCGCAGACCATGGATGTTCCACTAAACCGACCCACACCAGTCCCAAATCATCTAGGACAGTGGTTCCCAACCTGTGGTCCAGGGACCCCTGGGGTCCGCGAAGCCTCCTCACGGGGTCCGCGACAGCTTCGAAAATTAAATAATATTAAAAGATTTGATCTCCAGCTTTCAGTAATGACTCAGTGGGAGGGTCCCCGGTTTCCAATAATGATTCACTGGGGGTCCCCGGGTTCCAGTAATGATAAAGTGGGGGTCCACAGAAGTCAAAAGTTTTGGAACCACTGGTCTAGGATGTTTCTGCCCCACACACTTATCATAGTCACCCATCCTGTAGCCCCATAACTTTTTTTGTGCAGTATTTAGCTATTTGCATTGGAAGGCACCTACTCCATAAATGGGATAAAGGTACAGCATAGTGTGTATATTATGAAAAAACTATTTAGAGTTGATATTTATTTCATTCTTTTTGCCATTCTAAGGGCCTGATTTAAGAAAAGTGGTGCTGCATCCAATGCAGCGCCACTTTTCCTGCACCCCTTAGCGCCCCCTACCTCCACCATGTGTGCACTGTATTTAGAGGCAATAGCTGTGACATATTTGACGCTATTGATGTACTCTGTAGGATTAGCACCAAAATGTTGGTGTTAATCCTGCACAGTACATAGGGGCCCATTGAAAGGAACGGTGAGTCCCCTTTTAACGGCTGCTCTGTGCAGGCATTAAATGTAGCTGCAAAAGATGATGCAATGGAATCTAAGAGATTTCACTGCACCATTTTTGCGGTCCTCCTAGTGAGGGAACACCCCCCTTGCATACCTTCTGCCTGGCACAGGCATAATGTTACGCAAGGGGTTACAAAGTGGCGCAATTCATACATTGAGCTGCTTTGTAAATATGGCGTGGCAGCTTTAACCTCGAATTAGGGTAAAAAAAAGGATGCTAATGTGGAGCAAGGAGGCACTAGGCCCTCTTATACATTTAGTCCTAAATGTTTAATTAACATACCCCGTACGCCATTATATTGACTGTATTATTAATCACAAAAAATAAATTTAGATTCACATGCAGTGCCCTGATGACATTGCCATGAGTGGGCCGTGAAACAGGTATATTTTGGTGTACACCATGGGGAGGAGTAATCTTAATATTGAAAAGGGAGCAACATTAAAGCCTACAAACCCATAAAAGGCATGCTTTCAACAGCAAGTTTTCTCCACCAATCATCTTCTAGTGATCCCAACGTTTTCAGGTAATGGAAACGAAGCAATTGAGGGGAAGAAGTCTTGGGCTACCTGGTCACAATTAGGCTAAATGGGGAAGCTGGATATTGAATCCTGGTTTCCTAGTAACAAAGGGTATATTTATACTCTGTTTGCACCAAAATAGCGTAATTTTTTACTCAATTTGGTGCAAAACTAACTCCATATTTATACTTTGGTGCTAGACCCTTCTAGCACCAAATTTATGGAGTTAAAGTCATTTTTTGAAAGTGGAAACCTACCTTGCCTTAGTGAGATGAAAGGTAGGTGTTCCCGTGCAAAAAATGACTCTTTGGCCTTAACACCATATTTATATTCCTGTGCAAAAATGGTGCTCAAGAGGGAGGAGGGGTTAAAAAATGGGGCAAAGCTTGGTGGGTCAGGGCAGGCGTTAGGGGATCTGTGGGCCTATTTCCATGGTGGAACACCATGGAATAAACCCACATGTGCCCTCCCCAGGCCCCAAGGACACCCCCACCCACACCAGAGGGACAGCGGAAGATGGGGGACACCATCCCAGGTAAGTAGAGGTAAGTACAGGTAAGTATTTTATTTAATTTTTTAAAGTGCCTTGTGGGGCCCTGAAATGGGTCCCTCTACATGGCGCTGGGTGCATTGGCCATGCCCAGTGGACCCTGGTCCCCTGTGCTGGCAATTGGGGTGGTGGGCATGACTACTGTCTTTTCTAAGACAGCAGTCATGTGGTATGGATGGTTTTGCGTCAGAAAATGACTCTAGACAGGTTAGAGTCATTTATTTTACTCTAACCTGCCTAATGTAATTTTGGTGCAATATCCCCTTCTTCCTTACTGCTAGGCCAACCAGACTAAAGTCATTTTTTAAAACACTAGCCTACCCTTTGCACCGGCTTGCACCATTCCATAAATATGGTGCTCAGCTGGTGCACAGAAATGGTGCAATCCGGTACTAAACCTTTTGGTGCAAAACTGAGTTGGTGCAGATTTGCACCAAAAAGTATAAATCAGGGCCAAAGTCTGGAATTCAACTACTGGTTCCTCCTCCTCATGGCTCTAGTTTCACAGAAAGGGAAATAGCTTATGCATAATAGATCTGAAAAGGCAAACTGCTGCAATGTGTTCAATAAAGATGACTTGCAAAGTTTACAAATTGCAAGATACATCTACCAGGCACTATAAAACAAACAACCTTCTCAGCCAGTAAAGAGATCTCAAGGAACGTTTTCTAAAATACCTTTGTTAATTTGTGCCAATCACTTGTCCTCGATGTCTCCAAACCTTTATTGAAAAGATGTAATTATCGTCTTAAAGACCATCAATCAAGGTGTTTTTTTTAAACTCTTTTTAACAGGTCCCCTTCAGTATTACAATATGCTGGTAATTATTCTGCCACCATGTACAATATCTTGATTAGTTACCTCTTCTACCAAGAACAGATGTAAATACAATCACAAGGGGAAATGGAATGACAGTGCTCTGATAACAATTTGACATTGTTCTTAGCAATGAGCTGTGTTACTGCGCTCTTCCAGGAATGACCAAGAGATGTTAAAGCATATTTTCTTTTCCACCTACTACACAATCAAATGTATGGGGGAGCAGGTAGTACACGATTTGTATTGGTTTTAGTGAATCATAGAATATGTCTTCTTAAACGCTGTCCTATATTACGAGTCTCTCATGACCTCATATTTCAGACTGTGGGTACTCTGCTTAAATTGTTCAAACTAAGCTTTGATGTCTAACAGATTGATATTGAAGTGGTCAGACAGGTGGCATACCATAAATAGACCAGGATGAGTCTGGCTGCCTGAAATTAAAGATGTCTATTCCATAGTGCTTAAGCTTAATGTTAACACTATAAACCACATGATGCACTGTATTTAGAGGCAATAGACTTAGCAAAAATACTGCATCAATATCATCCTATTATATTTAGATTTTTTATAATTAACTTCATTTTAGTGATATTCTTGTAAACAATGTCTCTGTGAGACAATATTTTGTTTATGATATTCTGGTACTCTAACTTTCGATCAATTCATAGCTGTTAAAACTTTGTTGATCATGCAATTTCAGCACCTGAATTGAATTTGTTATACATTAATGTTGTGTGGTGGACACTAAATTCAAATACATGTTCATTTTTAATCACTGCCCCTTGCATTTTTTAAGCAAAATATATTGCAAAAAACATTTCTTGCGAATTATCTTTTTAGTCCTGAGTTAGTGGCTGGCATACCCTTTCCAAAACCATATACTTAGAATGGGCTTTGGGTCAGTCCCATGGTCATGACTGAATACCTTTGCAGTATCTGTGAGGTGACTGATCTTCATTCAATGGCTTTCCTCCCTATTCTTGATTGCTCTGCTTAGGAGCATTTTAGTTTCAGAGTTCTCACTGGATGAGTTGTGTCCTTCCACTGCAGACATGATGGAACTCATTTTTGATTTTGTATTCAGCACTCCATTTATTTACTAATTTATAGTTTTCTATGGCATCACAGTTAGTCCTGGCATCCTTGGCGTGGTTTTCCCCCTAACTTACGTCAGGTTAATTTGGGGATTTCTTGTACCTCACCCTGACTAAGATTGTGGTTCCTGCTTAAGTAGAGTTTCACCCTCTTCAAGCAGTAACACAATTTCTCACAGCCACTTTACCAAGAAGGTGGAGGTTCTCAATTGAAATAACTAGGAAGATATAAATGTCAGATACAAAAATTACACTGTTGCCAATAAGAAACAGTTCTTGAGAGAAGGGAACAGTGAGAGCATGCAAGAGATATAGGGGCAATAAGGTGACCAACAGTAGTGGTTGTATGGGTTGAATCGGGGCAGAGCACAAACGGTGGCTTTTAAAAAAGTTTTCTGGAGGTAAGATTGATTGGGTTCTGATGGATGGGGGTAGGGAATTCCAGAAGCTGGCCGTGGCTTCCAATAAAGATTGTTTTAGTGCTGGAGATATATTCAAGGCCAGAAAGAAGGTGATCCATACATTAATAACATTCCAGCTGGATTATTCCAATGCCTTATATCTTGGACTTACAAACTTCTGCAGGTGCAGAATTCAGCAACTGGGCTTCTTCTTCATCTTCCCAAAAGCTCTTGGGTGTCTTCTTCTCAATTAAAGGATTTTCACTGGCTTCTCTTTCAAAGGAGAATTCAATCTAAAGTTTTGACACACTTGCATAGGGCAGTTTTTAAATACTGTCCCCTTAGTTTTCAGAGGCTGTTTGAATGCCATGTTCCTTCCAGACCTCTTAAATCTTCTAATGGACCCTTCACTATCTGTCCCAGATACAGCACTACCCAGGCGGGTGGTAGCTCTCCAGCTGTGACTGGAGCCAAATCCTGGAACTCCTTCCCTATGTCTTTGTTTGTGAATCTAAAAGAGCCAGGTTCTCTAAGAGCCTAAAAAGTGATCTAGGCCCTCCTTGTATACTTCCTGCTGCTTTCTCATTTCAGCTTTCTTGTGATCTCAGCATCTAGAAGCTTTGTTTTGAGCACAAGTTGCATTTTATAAATTATCCTTCAAATTTCAACAACTGGCAGGACACCCTGAGGTGCTGTCGGGATGACCAGGTCCATAATTTCTTCTAGTTAATTGACAATGATGTTCCAATACTTGGCAATAAGGGAGCATTCCCAGAGAGTGTGTATGAATGTGAATGTAGTCACTCCACATCGCAAACAATTGGACTCTAAGCCTTGCCGATTTTCAATAATCAGCTGCTCTTATAGTATGTCTATGTAGGATTTTCAGCTGAAGTAATCTCAATTTATACTTAGTGGCTACCTCTTTGGGGTGCATTAAGGCAGCTTCCCCATCTGCCTCCTCCATAGGAGCGATGTTGTTCTCCCAGGATACCCTAGGTTTCGTAAGTTTATCAGGTTTGTTATTTATTATATTGGTGAGACTACTTGTCATCTCTTCCTTGGAATAGCTTACTCTCTAGGTGGCTACTATTTGGAACCTCTTCCCTTTGTATTTTCTCTGCTCGCAGAGCATGTTGGAATGTGTGGAACTTTTATTCCTATGTAGATCTCAATTCAGACTCTTTCTGCAGCAGTTCAAATGGTTCCAATGTCCCTTGTAAAATATTACCCCAGTTGTGGAGATGCGTATAGAATCCAATTGGCAGAACCCAGTTGACTTCCTGACTTCCCTTAACATGTGCTCCCTCCACAGCAGTGTACTTGGTCAACTTTCCATGCCAACGCAAGTATCTAGTGACTTTGTCTCATATGTCTAGTGTTACCTGGGCGGGATGCAGCAGATGTTGCCTACTTCTTTGATCATATAATGTATATATGAGGGATCATCTAGTCCCAGTCTTTCCAGTGTCATAGCGGAGTCAATTTTCAAGGTGAACCCCCACCTGTTGTCCGTCTCAAGCTGCCCCGTCCACTAGTATGCCCTAATATCTGGCAATGCAATGCCTCCATTATATTTTGAAGGGTCTAAAGGGCAGTATTTAGCTTGCCTCTGTCCTATAGAAGGCTCTGTGTGATCATGTCTATTTTGTCAAAGTTAGAATCTGGTATGACGAACAGGATGTTTTGTGGAACATTTAGTAGATTTGGAATCATATCCATTTTATCCATTGCCGCTTTCCCCATTAAAGAAAGAGATACCCATCTCCATCTCTCTGCATCTGCCTATATTCACAACTAACTATATCCACCTTCCTATCCAGGAAATGTACTGTATTTTGTGTTATCTGGATCATATCTTAGAAATCACCTAAGTAATACCATCTGCCTATAGTGCTAACTACTGATTATTCCCAATATATCCTGTATCCTGAGTATTTCTCAAAGGATTGGAATATTGATAAAGTGACTGTAAAGGCCATCTCTGATCAGACAAATACAGGAAAATATTGCTAACATTGTCCCATCACATCAGGAAATCATGCCCACGTCTGGCCAACATTCCAGGAGTTCTATGCAGAGGGAAAAGAGGAGGGGTGACAACGGACACCCCTGCCTAGTACCTCACGCTGGGGGAGAGGGGATGACATTACACTATGAATGTTGACTGCCTCCATTAGTGTTTTATATAGCAGTCCCACACATTTACAAAATAGGGTACCAAATACAAAAACAATCAGTGTATACTGGAGGTACACCTGGTCAATGGAGTCAAACACTTTTTCAGTGTTTAATGATAACATGATCATTGCTTCCTATGTTTGGCCCAGCTCATTTAAACAATTATGCAGTCTACTAAGCGTTTGCTGAGTCATCCATCTGGACATAAATCATGTTTGGTGTGGGTGAATTAAAGTGGTGATTACACATGCAAGGGGGTTTGCCAACATTTTGGCTAACAACTTCACCTATGTGTTAAGAAGTTAAATGGGTCAAAAGGCACTACATATATTCCTGGGCATGCCAAGTTTTGGTATCACCACTATAGCTGCATGAAGGAGTTTTGGAGAAGTTCTGGAGGAAGTGCCTCCTCCCCACAAACCTCCCTGAACATATTTAACATGTGGGTGCCAACAATCAAGGAGAACGTTTTGTAAATTTCAAGTGAGTAGCCATTTGGCCATGATGTTTTTCCGTTTGGCGTGCTTTTAAGTGCCTCAGTAAGCTTTTCAATGGAGAACAACTTCTCTAGAGTCAGGTTATACATTTGAGTCAGAACCAGCAGGTGTAACTCACCAAGGAATTCAGCTATGCCTTGCATAACCATTGTTTGTCACCCAGTGCATAGTGTTTTTAATTTGTTGCAAACTATTGTGCTATGCCTTGGTCTCTTCTACTTGTCTGTCCATTGGTCAGTTGGATTTCTCCAACTCATCTCTGTTCTTCCTCTCTTTTGCTCAACCAAGCAAACAGTCAACCTGATTTGTCTTCTTTCTTATAGTTGTCTTTGTTGTGCTGTATATTGCTTTTTGGCAACCTGGTTGGTAATATTTATCTGCTCCTCTCTCCTGACCTCTAAGTGCTTCAGAACATCCACTAAGTCAGTATTACATCAAAGGGCATCTTTTTCATTACCGCCGTGGGGGCGAATATCAGTCCCCATATTATGACACACACACACCAATCCGACAGAATACAGCCACATACACAAATCCGCCAGCCCAAAGGTCACTGCTAAAGTGGTGGTACCAACACCCATACCGTTATGCCAACAAAACAATGGCCACCACATCATGACCCACAAATCACCACGGCGGAAATTCAATGGCAGTAAACCACTGGTGGTACACGCCACCACGCTAAGAATGGACACCCAAGTACAAAACAACACTACATTGGCCAACACTGAAAATACACACCTGACACTAACGCACAAACCACACCCATCTACCCACAACACCATAAAATGAACACCTACATTACCCTTTACCAACAACAATTAATGCAAGGAGATTGACATGAACAGCACAGAGACAACTAGACACACACACACCCCACCACATTACTCAACACATTCTCATGAACACACAAATGCACAACACCCATGTCCCCACTAAGGCATCCCTGTTTCACTGATGAGGAGTTAAAGGTCATGGTGGAGGAAATAGTCAGGGTAGAGCCACAGCTGTTAGGAGCACAGGTACAGCAAACATCCATTGCCACGAAGATGGAGCTATTTTGGAGAATCCTGGACAGGGTGAATGCCATGAGACAGCATCCAAGAACAAGGGACGACATCATAAAGAGGTGGAATGCCCTACGGGGGAAGGCACATTCCATGGCAGCAAGGCACCAGCTCGCCATAGAAAGGACTGGCGGTGGACCCCCACCTCCTCCCCCACAGCTCACAGCATGGGAGGAGCAAGTCTTGGCATTACTGCAGCCTGAGGGACTCGATAGGGTTGTCAGAGGACTGGACACTGTTAAGTCAATATTTACTACATATCATCGCCATACTTACATATCATCAGACCCCGTCACCCTGACTCCCATCACTCCAGTCCATCCCACACACTGCACCTACACCTCTGACTAACCCCAATGCCAAATCCTGCATGCCATACCAATGCATGGACGCCCTCCCAGCCCTGCGTGGACACCAATCACTAAAGCATGCACAGCATAGGGAAACTAACAATCCCACAATACATCACCATACACAAACAAAGGTGGCAGGGCAACAGCAACGATAGAGGGGAAGTCAGGGATGTACAATATGTCACAGACATGAAGCATAATACATGACTTACATCCCCACAGGTGCCCCAGCCAATCCCAGCAGAGAGGAGGTGGCAGTAACTCTGGACTTCAGGATCTGGACCAATAACCTGGCCCATCAGGGACCACTGGACAGTCAGTCACCCCACCCCCCTCACAGTTCACCACAGAGCCTCCCCCATCAGTATCCAGCACCACAGCACCCACCCAGTGTACCCACAACTCTGTCTCCTGGACATGTCAATCTGCAGTGTGCCCACCTGCCAGGGACCCCAATCAACACCTCATCCCCAAGACAATCAGGGACCTGGGGTCAGTGGCAGTGGGCACACCGTTCAGGGGATGGAGGCACAGGGCAACAGGGACACTGGGAGGACCGTCGTGTGCCAGGGGGAGGACAGGCCCAGGGAACAGACTCTCCAAGAGGCACTCACCGAGATCCTGGGAGCCTACCAACATTCCCACGACACGATGGGCCAGATCCTTGACATGCAGGAGAACAAGTGGCTGCAGGAGGAACAGTATCAGGGGATCAGGGAGGCATTGCAGCCCATCAAAACTATCTTGATCTCCATAGCAGGGGTGCTGGCAGACATGGCCAACATCATGAGGGAAGCAACAGCACACCAGTGGGCCCCTAACACTAGTCAGCCCATTGACCAGCCCTCCACTTCCGCTGCAGCTAGTAGGCAGGAGGTCCCGCCACAGGACCCACAGGCCACCAGCACCCTTCCCCCTGCAGAAGGTGAACCACCCCACAAACATTCCCTGTGACCCAGACAGAGTGCCAAAGACACTTGCCAAGACCACCACCAGGAAACGAGACTCTCCTGATTGTCCCACTTGTGTCCCACACTGTCACCTTGTCCACTTTGAGCTGCCTTTTCTCCCCTTCCTTTGGCCCCTTGGATACTGGACCTGTGCCACACATAGACAGGAACAATACCCTGGACTTTCCCCCACCATCACCCAATGCCATTGAACATTTCCCTCAATTTCATTGCACTACAATAAACACCCTTGAACACAACTTGACTACTAGAATTTTATGTGTTGAAAATGTGCATTTACGGAAACAGTCACATCTAGTGCAAATTATCTGAACACTGTGAGAGCATAGAAATAATGACCTGTAGCTGCCTGTAGTCATCAAATCAGTACACAGTTGTTATCTCTCCAACATCTGTAAAATGACAAGCCCTAGGTGACAGTAAGTTGAGATGCAATGGAAGTTAATGCCATCATGCTACAGCCACACAGAAAACATCAATAGCCAGAGGAATGGTCAGTTGCACTGTCTCACCTGTGTGTCATTGGAAGTATTGTCGTATAACTGATGTTCGGTAGTCTTCATCCTCTGCCTCTTCATCCTCACTGTCCTCAGGGTCCACTGCTGCCAAAGGGGCATCTCCAGTCTCCTCCTCCTGCAGAAAAGGTACATGCCGTCTGAGGGCCAGGTTGTGCAACATGCAGCATGCCACTACTATCTGGCAGACCTTCCCGGGTGAGTAGCACAGGGATCCACCAGATGGAGGCACCTGAACCTGGCCTACAGGAGCCCGAAGGTCCTCTCGATGATCCTTCTGGTTCACCCATGTGCCTCATTATAACGTTCCTCAGCCCCTGTCGTGGCATTCCTCACAGGGGTCAGCAGCCATGATAGGTTTGGGTAGCCAGAGTCACCTGCAAGTATTGAGGGACAACATTTAGCCTCACGCAATGCTATGGGGATGACACCTGAAAGCATACACTAATATACAGTGGGTGGGGACCATGGCTCACCTATTAGCCACACTCTGTGCCTCTGTAGTTGGGCCATCACATTTGGGATGCTGCTATTCCTCAGGACAAAGAAGTCATGCACCAACCCAGGATAATTAGCAGTGACGTGGGAGATGTACTGGTCCACCAGGCACACCATTTCCACATTCAGTGAGTGGAAACTCTTCAGATTCCTGAACACCGGTTCATTCTGGTATGGGGGGACCTACGCAATATGTGTCCTATCAGTTGCCCCAACAATATTGGGGATATGCCACATTGCATAGAATCCGGCCTTCAGAGTGGCCAGATCTTCCACCTGGGGGAAAGCTATGTAGCTGCACATGTGTTTCACCAGGGCAGACAAAACTCCTGCCAGCACGATTAAGAACATTGGCTGTGACATTCCTGCTGCCAAGCCCACTGTCACTTGGAAAGAACCAGTTGCCAGGAAATGGAACACGGATAGCACTTGCACAAGAGGGGGGATCCCAGTGGGATGACAGTTAGCACATATCAGGTCAGGCTCCAATTGGCCACACAGCTCTGTGATTGTGGCCCTGCCCTGTCTATAGGTGAGTATAATGTGCCTGTCCTCCAGTGTAGCCAAGTCCACAAGGGGTCTTTACACTGGGGTTTGTCTCCACCTCCTATTCATCCACTGCGGTAGGTATCTAAGGGACACAAGAGTGAGTAGGCTGTCAGAATTTGAACAATGGAATCACAACCTCAGTGTACATAGTGCATTTATGTGATGGGACAGTTGGAATGGTCGAGGTATGTGCTAATCTAGGTTGTGATGCAGTTAAGGTTGATATGATCATTGTCTGCCACCATGAAATGGCGACCGCCTGTCCCGTATGTAGGCACAGGTAGAAGGAAGTGAGGTAACTTTGCAGACGTTAGGCATCATGGCGGAAGGCGGTCTTGCACCACCGTGCAATTTCTCATTGGATAATTTGGGGCACTATGGAGTATAGTGACCATGTGGATCAGTGCCTGTGGGGACGGTGTACACCACCTCGGACGTGACTGCCATTTTCTATCTGATTCCTCACTTGTTTCCTGACCTTCAGCAGGAGAACACCTACACTGCATGTACTGCTGTGACCTGTGACTGGAACCTACCATGGCCCTTGTGACTGGGGAAAGGGCCCCTGCCTTCACTGTGGAGGAGTTGGAGCGATTGGGGGATGGGGTCCTACCCCAGTAAGGACTGCTCTATGGGCCTCCAGACCAACAGGTGAGTACACCTTGGAAATGATGCATGTGGGAAGGATACATGGAGATGTGTGTGCAAGCATCGGGGGTGTCTTGTGGTGGTGTACATGGTGAGGGCTGGGCGATGTGTGTGCCAATGGATCTTGAAATGGGACTGGTGGGCCATATGTGTGACAGGCTGGATTGTATGTGTAATGGTGTCATCCTGGCTGTATTACCTCTGCAGGTCAGCGCCCATCAAAAGAAGGTATTACGGTGTGCCATCGCCAATGACGTGCGGACCCTGGGGGTCTATGGCAGGCAGAGCACCCACTGTTCGAAACGGTGGGAGGACCTGAGACTCTGGGCACGGAAGACCGTGGAGGCCCAGCTGGGGATGGCCTCACAATGAGGAAGGGGAGCCCATTGGAACCTGACCCCCTGATGGGCCGCATACTGGCGGTGGCTTAGCCAGAGTTGGATGGGCGCTTTAGGGCATAACAGCAGCCACAATGGGGTGAGTACAGTGGACATTACTACAATATTTGGTAGGTGGCATGGGATCCGGGTGGTGGGTGTGAGTTAGTGGGTTCCCTTTAATGCCAGGTCAGACATTGCAGCGTGATGCAGAGTGATCAAGGCTAATGGGTGTATGGCAAATGCAGGTAACCTAGCTTGTTAGCATTCCATGTTAGTCAGGGCTTTGTGGGTACCTGGAGGGGTGCAGTTGGCGCTGTGTGGCCCTCATCTTGCCGTGGCATCTAGCCAAATCACTGGCAGTGCAATGCATAGTGCTCAATCCTGATCCCTGTGTGTGACAGTGCTGTGAATGCCAACTGTGGAGTTGGTGCAGTAATTGACCCAGTGTTTCCTTTCTCTCTCTCCCCTCCTTTTTTCTTCTGTCATCCTGTCCATGTTTGCATTAGCATCATCTGACAGAGGAGCAGGGGCACCAGCGACAGAGGGAGCTGCATTCAACAGGACCCTGGAGGCAGAGTCCACCGACGTTGAGAGAACCAGTTGGACGGAGGTCGAGGGGAGCAGCACGGCAGAGACAGGAGGTGACAACACAGACTCAGATACAGCCACCGATGGAAGCTCCCTGGTGGTGGAAGACACACCTGTAACCACCCCAGCTGCAAGTACAGCTGCCACCCCCATGCCAGCATCGCCTTCCCAGTAGCCCCTCAGCAAGTTGCCTGTGCCCGCTCACCCAGGAGGGTGGGCATCTCCTTTGCCCCAGGCACCTCAGGCCCAGCCCCAGTGAGCCCTGTTGCCCTGAGTGAGGAGGCTATTGACCTCGTGAGATCCATCTCTGTGGGGCAGTCAACCACTGTGAATGCCATCCAGGAGCTGGCATCCCAGATGGATTTGCGGCCCAACAGAGATTGAGTCAGGCTCTGTCCTTCTCTGTGATGGCAGCCATTGTCCCTGTTCCTACCGTCCCTCCTCCAACTACCACTTCCCAGTCCCAGTCTCCTCAACCCCACCCCATCCCATACACACATACAGACGAGCATGCACACAAGACAACACACAATAATAGCACAGGCATCACTCTTCATCCCACACACACTCAAGCAAACACCAGACAGTTGCAGACACAGCCACATCCACTGCCTCCACTGCCTCCCCCTCCTCCTCCTCCTCCTCCTCTACCTCCCTCACAGTCACGTCCATATTCACAGCTGCATGCACTGCATCAACATCCACCCTCAGCATCATCACACCAAGCAGTACGCACACCTCACTAGCAGACATCTCTACAACATCCATGCACACCTCCGCTTTGTCCTCTCCCACCTTGTCTGTTCCCCCTCCTAAAGGACACAAACGCAAGCACTCACACACCCAACAGCCATCCACCTCACATCAGCACACTACCCATGCACCTGCACCCAAGTCCAGCAGACATACACCTTCAACAACCACTCCCTCAACCTCCACTCCCATCCCTACTCCCTCATCCTGCCCCACTGTCCCTAAGAAGCTTTTCCTTGCCCAACTTGACCTCTTCCCTCCCCTCCCCCTCCCACCATCCTGCCCTGAGAGCAGGGTCCCAACGACTGAGCCCAGCACCTCAGCCAACAGTCCACACAGACAGTGGTGGCACCACCTAGTTGTGGTGGCAAGTCAGTGAAGGATCCCACTCCAACAGCCAGGAAGGTTAAGGATCCCACACCTCCTGCCATGAAGGGGATGGAGCCCGCACCTCTTGCCATGGAGGGGAAGAAGCCCTCAACTCCTGCAAGGAAGGCTTAGGAGTCTGCACATTACGCCATGAAGGGGAAGAAGCCCTCAACTCCCTGCCAGGAAGGGTAAGAATCCAACACCTCCTGCTATGAAGGGGAAGAAGCCCTAGACTCCAGCGGAGGCTCTCGGGGTGACACCACCACCACCTCCAGTGTCACAGGGCCCTCACCACCAGCTGAGGAAGTGCAGCCTACTCCTCCTGCAGAGGCTGCCCAGAGGCACCTTCACCTGCTGGAACCGTGCAACCCTCACCTCCAGCAGAGGCAGCCCAGGAGGCGCCTTCACCTGCTGACACAGTGCAGCCCTCACCTCCAGTAGAGGCTGTCAGGGTGACACCACCACCAGTGGTCACGGGTCCTCACCGCCAGCTGAGGAAGTGCAGCCTACTCTTCCTGCAGAGGCTGCTCAGGAGGCACCTTCACCTGCTGAGGCTGTGCAGCCTTCACCTCCAGCAGAGGCTGTCCAGGAGGCAACTTCACCTGCTGACACAGTCCAGCTGTCACCTCTAGATGATAAAGTGCAGCCCTCACCACCAGCGGCAGCCATGTAGGCCACCCTTCAGGGAATGTTGTACAAGGAGCCCCCTCCAGAAGCAATGGGCATGTTCCCCGCCTAAGAGACTGTGACCTTGCACTCACCAGCACAGAGAAATGGGCATGGAGCCCCCTCCATAACCAGTCGGAAAGTCACCCACTCCAGAGACTGTGGCCTTGCACTCCCCAGCACAGAATAATGGGTATGGAGCCCCCTCCAGAATCAGTGGGAAAGTCACCTACCTGAGAGACTGTGGCCTTGCACTCCTTAGCACAGAGAAATGGGCATGGAGCCCCCTCCAGAACCAGTGGGAAAGTCACCCTCTAAAGAGACTGTGGCCTTGCACTCCCACTTGAGAGACTGTGGCCTTGCACTCCCCAGTACAGAGTAATGGGCATGACCCCCCTCCAGAACCATTGGGGAAGTCACCCACCTGAGAGACTGTGGCATTGCACTCCCCAGCACAGAGAAATGGGCATGGAGCCCCCTCCAGAACCAGCGGGCTTGTTCCCATATTCGGCTGAGGTGCCCCCCAGCCACCATCCCCCTGAGGTGCCTGCCCACTTGCAAACTGATGCCCTGGCAGAGTTCTATCCGGATGAAGTCAGGATTCAAGTTGGGTCTTGGACTGTGTCTTGTGGCCATGTGGAACCTTAGTACTTTGGAATGGGCATTGGCCCTTTGTGTACATTTGTACATATCTGTTTTATGGACAATTGGTCTGTTTGGTAGCTGTTCACAATCAATACATTCTCATTACTGCATTCTTGTTGTCCTTGCATTATTATGCCGTGTGTCGTGTGCCATTGTTTTTCGTCTACAGCTGGTTGCGTGTATGGGGTGTGTGTGTGTCGGTGTGTGTTGTGCATGTGTGTGTCACTCTAATTATTCTCCCTCCTTCCCTCCCTTGTGTGCTAGGTGGGTGTACTCACTGTTGTCGTCTTCATCGGCGTTGGTGTTCCAAGTGGAGCGTGGCATAGATGAGCATCGGTAAGACTTGCAGCCAGTTCCATGGCGGCATTGTTCTTCCCTGTGTCTCCGATGGTGAATCTTTGGTCTTCTGTGTTCTGTTTCCGCCGGGCTTTTGATGGCGTTGGTGCCGCCCCGGAAATGCAGCCATGCCCTTCATGTCCACTAGCAGACCTCTAGGAGTGTGGGCATCCCGAGGTCACCCTCGGCTTTGTGCAAGCAGGCTCTCTAACGGCCAGGCAAGTCTCAGTTATCCATAGGCAGGCGGTCCCATTGGCTCTGGGAGTACAGCTGCAGAGCCTCGTAGTGTCTCAGTTCTGCCCTCTTGGCCACCCATTCACACGCACCTCTAAGGTGTCAAAAATAGGTCTTGTAACTATGAACCACTTTGATATTGGCGGGAAAGAGCAATGTGTATTGCATGTTCATAGAGCGAATCTGCCATTTCACCATCTAAAACTAACTCAAATGATTTCTGTTGGTTCTGGACCTGTCTAGTATCGTTCAGGAAAATCAAGATGTGGGGTGAATGGTGAGCCATTTCCCTTTCTTGCGTGCCTCACATGGGATCGTGTCTCTGTCATGAAAATGTAATATATGAGTATTCATGGTTTGCAGGAGTGCCCAGGAGAGGGGCTTCTAAATCAACACTCTATGCTCTCTCTCGATTCCATCTCAGGGTGACAACACTCAGCTAGATATTCTGTCCATTCTTCCAAGAACTTTTCTGGAGCAGTGGGCCCCTCAGCTTGCAAAACTCCTACATCTGAATCTATTTACGGCATCTTCCTCCCTCACCTCAAAGGGCTTGGTGGTAGCAGACAGCTTCAGCACAACAGTTTGAAGGGTAAACACTTCATATTCAAATGTTTAGACCCGGCCTTCGCCCACTAAAACTGTCTGCTAAGTTGGGTAAGTCTTGATGGAGAAGCAAGAGTTCAGCAACTCGCAGACCATGAATATCCCACTAAACCGACCCACAACAGTCCCAAATCGTCTAGGATGTTTGTGCCCTGAGCACTTATCATAGTCACCTATACTGTATCCCATAATTTGTTTTGCTGTATTTAGCTATTTTCATTGGAAGGCACCTACTCCATAAATAGGATAAAGGTGCGGCATAGTGTATATATTATGAGAAAACTATTTAGACTTTTTTGTCATTCTAAGGGCCTGATTTAAGAAAAGTGGTGCTGCATCCAATGCAGCGCCACTTTTCCTTCGCCCCTTAGCGCCCTCTACCTCCATTATGTGTGCGCTGTATTTAGAGGCAATAGCGTTGACATTTTTGATGCTATTAATGTACTCTGTAGGATTAGCACCAAAATATTGGAGCTAATCCTGCACAGTACATAGGGGCCCATTAAAAGCAATGGTGTGTCCCCTTTTAACGCCTGCTCTGTGCATGCATTCAATGTAGGCTCAAAAAATGACGCAATGGAATCAAAGAGATTCCACTGTGCCATTTTTGCGGTTCCCCTAGTGGGGGAACACCCCCCTTGTATACATTATGCCTGGTGCAGGTATAATGTTAGGCAAGGGGTTAGAAAGAGGCACAATTCATATATTGAGCTACTTTGTAAATATGTTGTGGCGGTTTTCGCCTCGTTGGGTCACATTAGAGATAAAAAGGATGCTAATGTGGAGCAAGGAGGCGCTAGGCCCTCTTAAATTTAGGCCTAAATGTTTAATTTACAGACCCTGTACGCCATTACATTGACTAAGTTATTAATGACTACAAATAAATTTAGATTCACAAACAATGCCCTGATGACATTGCCATGAGTGGGCCGTGAACAGGTATATTTTGGTGTACAGCACAGGGAGGTCTAATGTTAACACTGAAAATGGAGCAACGTTAAAGCCATATACCCATAAAAGGCATGCTTTCAACAGCAAGTTTTCTGCACCAAATATCTAGTGAGCTCAACGTTTTCAGGTAATGGAAACGAAGGAATTGAGGGGAAGACGTCTTGGGCTAGCTGATCACCATAAGGCTTAATGGGGAAGCTGGATATTGAATCCTGGTTTCTTAGTAACAAAGTCTATAATTCAACCACTGGTTCCTCCTCCTCATGTCTCTAGTTTCACAGAAAGGGAAAATAGCTTCTGCATAATAGATCTGAAAAGGCAAACTGCTGCAATGTGTTCAATAAAGATGACTTGCAACGTTTACAAATTGCAAGATACTTCTACCAGGCACTATAAAACAAACAACCTTCTCTGCCAATAAAGCGATCTCAAGCAACGTTTTCTAAAATACCTTTGTTAATTTGTGCCAATCACTTGTCCGCGATGTCTCCAGACCTTTATTGAAAAAAAATCATTAATTTCTTAAAGACCGTCAGTCAAGTTTTTTTTAACTCTAACAAGTCCCCTTCTGTGATACATTATGCTGGTAATTATTCTGTCACCGTGCTCAATATCTTGATTAGTTACCTCTTCTACCAAGAATAGATGTGAATACAATCACAAGGGAAAATGGAATGACAGTGCTCTGATGTGACGTTATTTTTAGTAATGAGTTGTGTCGCTGCGATCTTCCAGGAATGACCAGGACATGTTAAAGCATATTTTCTTTTCCACCTACTACACAATCAAATGTATGGGGGAGCAGGTAGTACACGATATGTATTGGATTTAGTGAATCATAGAATATGTCTTCTTAAACGCTGTCCTATATTACGAGTCTTTCATGACCTCATGTTTCAAACTGTGGGTGCTCTAGTTAAATTGTTCAAAGTAAGCTTTGATGTCTAACAGATTGATATTGAAGGGATCAGACAGGTGTCATACCATAAATAGACCAGGATGAGTTTGGCTGCCTGAAATTGAAGGTGTCTATACCATAGTGCTTAAGCTCAATGTTAACACTGTAAACCACATGATTCTTGATGAGTTGTATGTCAGAATGTCATTAGCAAGAATATTGCATCCATATAATCCTATTATGTTTACATTTTCTACAATTAACTTCATTTTAGTGATATTCTTGTAAACAATGTCTCTGTTAGACAATATTTTGTTTATGATATTTTGGTACTATAACTTTCGATCAATTCATAGCTGTTAAAACTTTGTTGATCACACAATATCTGCACCTGAAATGAATTTGTTATACATAACTGTTGTGCGGTGGGCACTACTTTCAGATATGTGTTCATTTTTAATCACTGTCCCTTGCATTTGTTGTTCTTAAGAAAAATATATTGCAAAGACCATTTCTTTTGAATGATCCTTTTAGTCCTGAGTTAGTGGCTGACATACCCTTTTCAAAACCTATCATATACTTAGAATGGGCTTTGGGTCAGCCCCATGGTCATGACTGAATACCTTTGATGTCTCTGTAAGGTGACTGATCTTGATTCAATGGCTTTCCTCCCTAGTCTTGATTGCTCTGCTTAGGAGCATTTTAGTTTCAGAGTTCTCACTGGATGAGTTGTGTCCTTCCACTGCAGACATGATGTAACTAATTTTTTAATTTGTTTCAGCACTTCATTCATTTACTAATTCATAGTTTTCTATAGCATCACAGTTAGTCCCTGCATCCTTGGTGTGTTTTTCCCCATTAACTTATGCCAGGTTAATTTGGGGTTTACTTGTACCTCACCCTGAGAAAGATTATGGTTCCTGCTTAAGTAGGGTTTTACCCTCTTGAACCAGTAATCCAATTTCTCACAGTCACTTTACCAAGAAGGTGGAGGAACTCTATAGAAATAACTAGGAAGATATAAATGTCAGATACAAAAAATACACTGTGATCAATAAGAAACAGTTCAAGAGAGAAGAGAGCAGTGAGAGCATACAAGAGATATAGGTGCAGAGGATGTGATCAACAGTAGTGCTTGTATGGGTTGAATCGGGGCAGAGCACAAAAGGTGTGTTTTTAAAAAGTTTCCTGAAGGTAAGTAAGATTGGGTTCTGATGGATGGGGCTAGGGAACTCCAGAAGCTGGCCATGGCTTCCAAGAAAGATTGTTTTAGTGCTGGAGACATATTCAAGGAAAGAGTTTTCAAAGGAGTGTGTTCCTTCTCCGGAGTTCAATCTCTTCACCAGAAATGGCGAGCAAAGCTGCAAGGTAAGGAGGGGACTAGAGATGGTTGGCCTTATTGATGAAGCATCCACATTTAAATAAAATTATTGTTTTAATGGAGAGGCAGTGGCATTCCCTGAGGACTGGAGTTATGTGATTACATTTCATTAAGAACGGACCAGACAAATAGTTGCAAGGAAGACCATTTTCAAAGGGGCAAGCAAGGCCTTTGGGAGAGCCACAACAACTGAATATCTATAATGAAGTCAAGATATGATTAGACAATGGGCTGCAGTTCTTACTTGAATTAAGGGTCAGTAGATGATCTGCGGGATAAGAGCAGGGAGCTATCGATGAGGAAGGCCAGAGATGTTAAAGTAAATGGGAGAATAAGAGAGGGGTTATTGAGGGAAAATATGTTTAGTAATGATAGATCCAAATTGCATTTGTTTCTGGGAGAGATTAGTAAATGTTCTGTATTTTTCAGATATTGTTTTAGAACCGGTTAAGGGCTTTGTCGCATAGGCCAATTCTCTGTTCAGATAATTTTGGCAGCCTGGAGTGATCCATTGTGTCGTACACTGCTGTCAGGCCCAGTAGGACATAAAGACAGGAGTCACCCTTGTTGAAGATGCAGTAGATGTAATTGGTTATGTTGACATTAGATCACTCAGTATTTAACCCACGTCTGAATCCAGCTGGGTTTTTGGTGAGGAGGTTTTTTATATTAACATACTTGGTGAGCTTTAGAGAGACACAATGTTCCCTAGCTTTTCCAAACCAAGATAGGTTAGAGATCACTCTGCAAAGTTAGTGAGACTCAAGCTGAAGCTGTCAAAATTAGGTTTTTCAGGTTGAGAGTGATTTGACTAGGAGCAAAAGAGGTGTCAGTTCTCCTACAGATTAATGTAGCAAGATTAAACATCAGGCTAGTACATCTAGACCTTTCCATTATAGACCATAGTACTCTCTCCATCTGCCCCAAATGTTATCAAACTTTTTTGGGCAACCTCCTCGAGTATAAACCAATCTTTCTGTGTCCCTACACATATCTTTGCCTGCAATCAATTGCTGTTAGTTGGTTGTTATTGCCTACATTCCATCATGGCATCCCTCCTCTTTGCTAGCATAAATCCTAACCTACATAACAGATTAGTCATGTAAGATCGACATTGCATGGAACTTGCCCACATCACTCTGATTTTCTAAAATATCAATGCTGATCCATCGCTACAATCAAATGTTGGGGGCCATTTCCTTGCTCTTAGCTCATATATAAAAGCTGGAAATACACACTGATGCACAGGTTTCTGAATATCTGGAGGTGAATAAGCTCCTGGGTTCATCGCATAGTACAGAGTACATTCTTTTGTCAGTATCTGAGCATCATAAAATTATTTCTATAGAGATGACACTCTTATTTTATTTTGATTTGTCTGCAGCATTCAGCACCATTTCACATTCTAAACTCATTCATAGATTAAGGCAAATAGGTGTTCAGTGCCTGGTGTTAACTTGGATTGTTAACTTTTTAATTAACAATGTCCACACTGTACGCCTCCCTCCATTCTCTTCTGATCCCACTCCTTTGGATTGCAGGGTACCTCAGGGATCGTCACTGAGTCCTACCCTTGTTAATATTTACATGTCTCTTTTTGCTGTCCTCACCCGAAGCGTTGAGTTTGATGTGATGTCCTATGCAGATAATACTCAATAGATTGTGTCATTAACAAGTGACCTATTATCTGGCCAAGAAAAAAATCATGCAATATATTTTTTTGGTTGAATCCTGGATGAATGAAAGCCTTCTAAGGCTTGAGACAGGTAAGACTGAAGTGCTGATAGTTGGTAAAAATAAACACATTCGGAGCGGTTTATGGTGGCTGTAGGAATACGACCCATCTCCTCCCCCAGCCCAAGTTGTGAAGAATTTAGGTGTGAAATTTGATAGTCCGTTTCTTTTAAGCAGAAGATCCTGTCAACCTTCTTTAGACTACTTAAAATGCTTTGTATGGTTTTAGACCTTCATCCCCTCAAGGCCAGAAAGAAGGTGATCCATACATTAATAACATTCCAGCTGAATTAATCCAATGCCTTATATCTCGGATTTACGAACTTCTGCAGGTGCAGAATTCAGCAACTGGGCTTCTTCTTCATCTTCCCAAAAGCTCTTGGGTGTCTTCTTCTCAAATAAAGGATTTTCACTGGCTTTTCTTTCAAAGGAGAATTCAATCTAAAGTTTTGACACACTTGCATAGGGCAGTTTTTAAATACTGTCCCCTTAGTTTTCAGAGGCTGTTTGAATGTCATGTTCCTTCCAGACCTCTTAGCTCTTCTAATGCACACTTCACTCTCTGTCCCAGATACAGCACTACCCAGTTGGGTTGTAGCTCTCCAGCTGTGACTGGAGCCAAATCCTGGAACTCCTTCCCTATGTCTTTGTTTGTGAATCTAAAAGAGCCAGGTTCTCTGAGAGCCTGAAAAGTGATCTCGGCCCTCCTTGTATACTTCCTGCTGCTTTCTCATTTCAGCTTTCTTGTGATCTCATCATCTAGAAGCTTTGTTTTGAGCATAAGTTGCATTTTATAAATTATCCTTCAAATTTCAACAGCTAGCAGGACACCCTGAGGTGCTGTCGGGACGACCATGTCCATAATTTCTTCTAGTTCATTGACAATGGTGTTCTATTATCTGACACTAAGAGAACATTCCCAGAGAGTGTGTAAGAATGTGAATTTATTCACTCCACATCACAAACAATAGGACTCTAAATTTTGCCGATTTTCAATAATCAGCTATGTCTAAGAAGGATTTCAGCTGAAGTAATCTCAATTTATACTTAGTGGCTACCTCGTTGGGGTGCATTAGGGCAGCCTTCCCATCTATCTCCTCCATAGGACCGATGTTGTTCTCCCAGGATGCCCTAGGTTTTGTAAGTTTATCAGGTTTATTATTTATTATATTGGTGAGACTACATTACTTGTCATCTCTTCCTTGGAATAGCCTACTCTCTAGGTGGCTGCTATTTGGAACCTCTTCCCGGTGTATTTTCTCTGCTCGCAGTGCATGTTGTAATTGATGGAACTTTTATTTCTATGTACTTTGTCTCATATGTCTAGTGTTACCTGGGTGGAATGCAGCAGATGTTACCTACTTCTTTGATCATATAATGTATATATGAGGGATCATCTAGTCCCAGTCTTTCCAGTGTCAGAGCTGAGTCGATTCTTGAGGTGAACCCACACTTGTTGTTTGTCTGTAGCTGCCCCGTCCAATAGTATGCCCTAATATCTGGCAATGCAATGCCTCCATTATATTCTGAAGGGACTGAAGGGCAGTATTTGGCTTGCCTCTGTCCCATAGAAGACTCTGTTTAATCTTGTCTATTTTGACAAAGTTAGAATCTGGTATGATGAACAGGATGTTTTGTGGGACATTTAGTGGATTTGGAAGTATATCCATTTTATTAATTGCCTCTTTCCCCATTAAGGAAAGAGGTAACCATCTCCATCTCTCTGCATCTGCCTATATTCACACCTAACTATATCCACCTTCCTATCGAGGAAATGTACTGTATTTGGTGTTATCTTGATCATGTCTTAGAAATCACCCAAGTAATACCATGTGCCCATAGTATAAACTACTGATTCTTCCCAAAATATCTTTTATCCTGGGTATTTCTCAAAAGATTGGAATATTGATAAAGTGACTGTAAAGGCCATCTCTGGATCAGACAAATACAGCAAAATATTGTTAGCACGGAACAAGACTTTTTACATTGTCCCATCACATCAAGAAATCATGCCCAAGTCTGGCCAACATTCCACGAGTTCCATGCAGAGGGGAAAAAGGAGGGGTGACAAAGGACACCCCTGCCCGGTACATCACCCTGGGGGTGAGGGGATGACATTACACTGTGAATGTTGACTGCCTCCGTTGGTCTGTTATGTAGCAGTCCCATCCATTTACAAAATAGGGGACCAAATACAAAATACAATCAGCGTATGATGGAGGTACGCCTGATCAATGGAGTCAAACACTTTTTCAGTGTTTAATGATAACATGATCATTGCGTCCTAAGTTTGGCCCAGTTAATTGAAACAATTATGCAGTCTACTAAGCTTTTGCTGAGTTATCCTTCGGAGCATAAAGCATGTTTGGAGTGGGTGAATTAAAGTGGTGATTACACATGCAAGGTGGTTTGCAAACATTTTGGCTAACAACTTCACCTATGTGTTAAGAAGTGAAATGGGTCAAAAGGCACTACATATATTCCTGGGCATGCCCAGTTTTGATATCACCACTATAGCTGCATGAAGGAGTTCTGGAGAACGTTCTGGAGGAAGTGCCTCCTCCCCACAAACCTCCCTGAACATATTTAACATGTGGGTGCCAACAATCAAGGAGAACATTTTGTAAATTTCGAGTGAGTAGCCATTTGGCCATGATGTTTTTCATTTGGTGTGCTTTTGAGAGCATAAGTAAGCTTTTCAACAGAGAACAACTTCTCTAGAGTCTTTCTATACATTTTAGTCAGAACCAGCAGGTGTAACTCACCAAGGAAATAAGCTATGTCTTGCATAACCATTGCTTGTCATCCAGTGCATAGTACTTTTCATTTCTTGCAAACTATTGTGATATGCCTTGGTCTGTTCTACTTGCCTGCCCATTGGTCAGTTGGATTTCTCCAACTCATCTCTGTTCTTTCTCTCTTTTGCTCAACCAAGCAAATAGTCAACCTGATCTGTCTTCTTTCTTATATAGTTGTCTTTGTTGGGCTATGTATTGCTTTTTGGCAACCTGGTTGGTAATATTTATTTGTTCCTCTCTCCTGACCTCTAAGTGCCTCAGAACATCCACTGAAAGGACATCATTTTCAATAATATCCATCTTCAAGACTATAACTCTCTGAGCCCCACGTCTCTTACCCTGTGCCACGAGGTTTTGTGCTCTATCCCTAAGGACACATTTGAAAGCTTCCCAGAGGGTAATTGGAGGTCTACTGTCCCCCATGTTTTCAACACAGAAAAGCTTGGAGTTTGCCTGTAAGCCCCTCACCACATCTTTGTGTAGTAATTTCCAGGCATTTAGTGAAAGTATGATGTGTTCCATTCTTTTCTTTTTAAGTGGGAAATGATCCAAGACACCCTGGGTTGAATACTCTGTCTTTTGTATTGCTATTGCCTTATCCATGAAAAGAAAAAGGAGTATTGTTTGTCAGGTGGATGTTTTATTCTCAATACATGTCAGCCCCAAAGTATGTGTGAATTGTGCCAGGCTGGTGGTCACATTTGGTGTGTCAGTGTCAGATGCGGATCTATGTATCTCTCTATGAAGGACATCATTAAAGTTGCCTCTTATTATATGTCTTGTGGTACCAGATTCTAATAATTTATGGCCTATCACATGAAGGGATCATTGCTGGAGTCTGGTAGGTACAAAAAAATAAGGATTGGTATTGGTTGTTTACCCCACATAGCCTAAATTTCCACATAGCAGTTAGCAGTGTCTTTCCATTTCCAGCATGCTTCAGGGATATAGGCATCTACAGTGTAATATCAGTTAATGAGTATCATGCAGTAATGTTGACTCTATTGGTTAAGCCATTAATGTTCAATGAGAGGATTTCCAATGCTTGCAGCTCTATTTCTTCACTTGTCATGGGGTAATGTATCCAGGGGATCATCTCATGTCTCTTCCCTTTTTTATGTGTTCTTGTGTGTACATATGGAGGTCAATATAATGAAAACTTGAGGATACTTCATAAGCTATACCCTTCCCCACATTTCCTATTTGTGGGCTTAAACCTTTCTACTCCCCTAACTTAGTAAAAATATGTCACCCACCCATAACCCTCCCCCTTACTGCTTTTTACTATGCACACTACTTGTATGATATGTGTTGCATTTCCCCAACCTATCAGTGTAAAACAATATGGGCATTATTGTGTGGATACTTAATTACATTAGGATATAGAAAATGTTAATAAGTACTCATCATCCCATCACTGACAGCAACCAGAAGATGAAGCTCTCTCCCACTACGCTGGTAAAGTATGGTAATTTCTACAAGTCAGAGTTTCATCTTCTCTTGGGGTCTCTCAAACCCATACCCACAGGGTGCTCTCTACCCAAGAGGGGGGGAGGTTTTTTGGCAGCTGCAGCCATGCCCCCCATGTCCACTAGCAGACCTCTGGGAGTCTGGGCATCTCTAGGTCACCCTCGGCTTTGTGTAAGCAGGTTCTCTGACTGCCAGGTAAGTCTCAGTTATCCATAGGCAGGCAAGAGACAATGCGGTGGGGTAGGTACGGGAGTGCAATGCAGTGCACCCATCATCTTGGTCTGACCACACTCCCATGTTTATTTTTGAACACACACACATATATATATATATATATATATGTATATATATATATATATACATACATATTCACTGAAAAAACAAATGTTACAGGGGCGTTATAGTTACTTGAGATAACTCTAACTATAACTGGTGGATTACTATGGTTTGGTATGGTTAAAATCTGAGCCTGACCATAACATCTCTGTAACCTTTGTTCTTTTAAGTGAATTTCTATGGTCTGCCTGAGTGTCTCAGTGTATGCATCAGTGCATGCCTAGGTGTTTCAGTGTGTGCATCAGTGCGTGCCTGGGTGTGTTAGTGTATGCATCAGTGTATCCCTGGCTGTGTCAGTGTACATATCAGTGTTTCCCTGGGTTTATCATTGTATGCATCAGTGTGTGCCTGTGTGTGTCAGTGTGTGCATCAGTGTGTGTTTGTGTGTGCTAGTGTATGCATTAGCGTTTCCCTGGATAGGTCAATCTATATATCAGTGCCCACCTGGGTGTGTCATTGTCTCAGTGTATGCATCAGTGCATACCTGGATGTGTCAGTGTGTGCATCAGTATGTGCCTGGGTGTGTTAGTGCGTGCAGCAGTGTGTCCCTGGGTGTGTCAGTTTTATATCAGTGTTTCCCCAGGTGTGTCAGTGTATGCATCAGTGTGTGCCTGGGTGTATCACTGCATGGATGAGGGTGTACCTGGCTGTGTTAGTGGATACATCAGTGTTTGTCTGGGCTTGTCAGCATATATGTCAGTGTGTGACTGCATGTGTTACTGTATGCATCAATGTTTGCCTGTGTGTGTCAGTGTGTGCATCAGTGTTTGCCTGGGTGTATCAGTGTATGTATGAGTGTGTACCTGGCTGTGTTAGAGTATGCATCAGTGTTTGTCTGGGCATGTCAGCATATGTGTCAGCATGTGCCTGCATGTGTTACTGTATGCATCAATGTTTGCCTGGATGTGTCAGTGTCTGCATCAGTGTGTGCTGCAATTATAGGACTCAGGCTGCATCTCATTGATGGGCCCATTAAAGCTGAAACATGTCTGGGTTGCTGTTGTCCCTAATCAGATAGATATGCCCACTCGGTTTAGGGTGGACTGTCCACACAGGGCATGGGCCAAGAATGATTTGGACATCATTGATTTCTATCATAACGGCACAGGTGAGATAAAAATCAATAGAATGGAATGTGCTTGGAGTAATATTAATAGGTGTTTCTGCCCATCAAGATCGTGATGTTGAAATTGATTTGAATAGCATGTTTAAAAAAACGTTCAATCCTTTCTATGCTAATGTTGCCAGTCCACGTTTTCTGGTTAGTGCACCTTTTCCGCAGTTCATCCCAACATAAAGTTCTAACATTTCATTTCTGTTTTTTTTTTTTTTCAACCAGGTGTCATAAAATTAAATGAACTCAGATAAATTGGGCCACATTGCTTTACCAATGAAAACTGTGTCACTTTTGGATAAGCTACAAGTATACGTTCTACTTTCTCAGAAAAGTGTGAAATGTCACTGCTCATGAAGTTCAGCCAAGCTTATGTGTCACGAAAAAATAAGTGGGGTTAGAAATGCTAGAATGGCTATTAATAGGTTTTTAACAATCCCCGCGTATGAGATTGGCAGGAATGTGGCTACAAGCTCAGGATTTGAAAGAACTGCCAGTCTGCGGGTGGAGTGGGAACCTCAGCTGTAACAAGCAGTTCTGCACAATGTACTCATTGCTGAACACAGGTTCTCATGCTCGCATGAACAAAGGCCATATGGATTTTTTGTAGTGACTCAGAAATTGTCACTCTGCTGCCCAGCACTGAGTCTTGGCACTGTCTCTATTAAAATGCCAAAAATAGAGCTGCATACAGGAGACTGCAACAATATTGCTGTAAAATAATAAACGATGAGAAAGTGTTAAAACACGAAATGCTAGCAGGGGCTTGGCTGGTGTAATCGGCATGTCGCCGTAGTTCACTTTCTGGTGAACTAAAGTGTCGTATGGTTTAGAAATGTTTCGGTCGACCCTTAAGGCCTTACTCACAAAGGATTTCTCCAAATATTAGTTTCACTTACATCCAGGAAAAGTCGTAACTCAGGCATGTAATTTAAATCTCATTCGTAATGCGCGAAGCAGGCGTAAATGGATGGGGCACACACCTCCATAAAGCAATTTCGCTAATTTTCATCGCATTCAAGCTATACATGAACAGTCCATGAGTAAGTCCTGCCGTAAATATAGGAAGTGCATTAGTTTCTTCAGTTTTCACCTGAGACGCATAATTCACAGAAAAGGGTAAATGTAGTTCTGTACTTGTACACCTATGGTCGGAGTAAATTTACATCTTTTATAAATTCTCAAAGATGAAGATGTAACCCTTACTCCTTTCTAGGAGTAGTTTCCTGAATAAGCATTTCCACATTCTATCTAAATAGGCACACGAATAATCATTTCCACATCCTCCCTTCTCGCGCACAGATTAAATGCTTAGACAAAGTGTATTCGTGCGTACTGATATTTTCCTTCTATGTGAAAATATTTTCACACTTGGTAAAAATATTTCTACACTATGAGAATGCCTTACACCCCCAAAAATTGCATGTTATTCCTTCCCCCTTCTTACCTTTGAATTGAAATTGGTTCTTGTATTATTGAGCCGAAAGCGGTTGTGAAATTTTCAACCTCACAAGTGGTAGGTATTTATGGTAGTCACCAACTATGCCTAGGAATCCTGCTCTGGTACACTCACTCCCTGCCCTAGGCAGGAGATTAACTCCCACAGTGTATTACACTTTAAATGTGTAATACTATGTATATATTAATCAACGTACGAGTGCAAGCTCGCGTTTTGTAGGATAAAACGTCTATTTCCATTCATAATTCATACCACATATATATTAAGTTGAACGATGTAGAAAATATAAGGCTCGGAGCAGCGTGAAGTCATCGAAACGCCGAGTAGCTAGGAAAGTCCAGCATTCGTTTCCAGCTGTCAGGACATACGCGTTTCATATTTTCTAAGAAACTAAATAGCAAATAAAAATGATATTTCTTCTGTGAACGCAGAAAACGATTTTCCCGGAGGTGGGCTCTATTTTGGTGAATAATGAGGTTCTTCGAATGGTATTAATTTAAAAGTGGGGAATTTACACTAATTAAACTGTGACGGTGAACCTGGCCGTTTTTTAAGCCTCCAAAATGTTTGACCAGCGTTTGTTTAATATGTTAAGGACCTAGAACGTCATCCCTTTTCTTATAAAAACTGGCACGTTACAGATGACCGAGTTTCTGTCTACTTTGTAATACGTTGATGCCGGTGACAGGAAATGAACTGGAACGGAATATGGCACTTTACCACCATCTGTGGACGAGCATTTGGCAGCAGCATCGCCAGGTCCTGAGGAAGACAAAGGAATGCCGAGCAGGTCCTGCGCCTAGGTCCTGCCACTAGGTGCTGCTCAACGAGACCGCCCAGGACGCCCTGGATGGACAAAAAAAACACTTATTCCGCAAATGAGTCAGAGAAATTGAGGCTACTCTGCTGTCTACGAACCAACCTAAGTGTGTTCAAGCATGGCGTTAGCCGTAAGCAAAAAGTACATGTTTGACTTTGATATACTGTATTTCATGCACACATGCACATTGACACACTAAACCCACTCACACACTGATATAGATCAGACATGCATGCACATGTGACATAGCAACATGTATACTTGTAGGCGTGTATTATACTTTAGCAGGCATGCCCTGGCATACAGATACTTATGCTCAGACCCACAGACACAGTTCGAGGTTCAACAGAGAGGGACCCCCTCGTTCTGCTCCCTCCATAGATGTTATAGAATATCTGATCTGGCACAGACAGTGTTTCTCTTGGCGACCTCAAAGCCTATTGTCCATGAGTACTTGAAAGGAAAGTCCCAGCCTGGGGCTTGGGTGGACTGTTGCTCTCCCTCAAAGAGGTCCAGTCCCGGTGAGACAGGGTGGTGAAGCACAAGACCAAGGAGCATAGGCAATAACTGGAAGCTGACTACCAAATTGAAAAGCCCACCATAAACTAAGGGGCAGATTTACAAGTCCCTAGTGCCACCTTAACATCACCTTATCAACCTTTTTTATGATGCTAAGGAGGCCATTCATCCGCACCATATTTACAAAGAGGTGCAATGCATGTATTGCGCCACTTTAATACTCTGTGCACCACATTATGCCTGCCCCAGGCATAATGTATGCAAGAGGGCTTTCCCACGCAGGGAGGCCCACAAAAATAGCGCAGTGAAATTTACAAGAGTTCATTGAGCCATTTATTCTTACATTTTAACGTCTGCTTAGACCAGTCATTAAAGTGACACACTCATAATAATCTATGCGCCTCCCAGTGTTTTGCTGCACTAGTGTCAACATTTTTTACGCTAGTGCAGCAAAGCGCCACAACAGCATAACAAATTTAGATGCTGTTGTGATAACGACAGCCATGGTGCATAGTATTGTAAATATGGTGCAACCATGGTGACACAAGGGGGGCATCGAGGGACACAACAAAAGTGGTGCATTGGGACCGATGTGCTACTTTCTTGTAAATCTGCCCCTAAGTCTACACCTGGAGGTGTGTGGTTACTTTATTAATTGCAGTGTGCACTCTAAGTTTTGTTCCCCAGGTCTAGCCCACAACTTGCTGCACTCGTTTGAAGAAGTACGACCACAGTGACCCATCGGTGGTGACGCTTGAGGTGATGGGGCACAGCCAGGAGCAGGAAGTCAGCTCCCAATTGGCCAAGACCAAAATAAAACTAAATCTAAAACCACAGAGGCACATGAAAGCCTTTTTTTGTAGCCAGTTACGTTATAAATTGCACTGTTCACTGTAAATATTGTTCCCCGGTTCTAGCCCTTAACTTGGATAGGCCATTACCCTCCCTCAAAGAAGTCAACTCCTGTGAATCAAGGGCATTCGAGTGCAAGATGAATGGGAGGAACCAAGAGCATGAAGGAGGTTCCCTATAGGCCAAGCTTTCCATAAATCTACAAAATGAGAAATGTGTCAACTTCACAATAGTTGCATTTATGTTACACGTCAAGTGTGCAAAATGGATTGCCATCATACTGTCTGTCTGGCAGTGGGAAGAGACCTGGGAATCCTGCCCTTCCACTGAGTAGTTGCTGGCGTCACTGATCTGGGAAACAAGCTAAATTGTGGATTGTTAGAAATTGGATCTCTGGTTGGCAGTCAGTTTCCACTCTCTCCAAGCAGGGACCCTGTCTAGTCAGGGTAAGGGGAATACACAGCTTGGATAACCCCTGCTCACCCCCTTGGTGGCTTGGCATGAGCATTCAGGCTTATCCCAGAGGCAATGTGTAAAGTATTTGTACAAACATATGCAGTAACACAGTGAAAGCACCACAAACACACTCCACATCATTTAAAAATAGCCAAAATATATCTGTGTAAAACAAGACCAGAACAACAACAATCTAAAATACACAAGCAAAGATATGAATTTTCAAAGCTTAAACTTCAATATAGTACTTGGAAACACAATAGTTCTAACTGGGGCTATCGCAACGTTGTTGATGGAGTCGTTCCCAGAAATTCGACGCCACTTGTGAGGAGGCCGGCGCAGGTCATAGATTTGCCCGGACCCCCAGGGACTGTACCTTTGTAAACAAGGAAACAAGTCAGTGCATGGGGTCGGGAGGTGAGGCATCACTGTATCCAGTGCGGCATCCATTCCTCGCTGCAGAGCTGGATAGATGATGCGGTGTCAGTGTGAGGCATCAGTTCCTGGTGATCCGGCAGGCTCGATGAATACGGTGGGTCAAGATACGATGGGCGACCTCAAGGAGTATCGGTCATGCCACGAGGCTGCAGGCACTGTGGCAGAGTTGGGTGTCACAGACATCGGTGACACAGCACTTTGGGACTCATGGAGTTGCAGAACTTCAAAGAGGCTGCTGCAGCGCCGGGCCTGCAGTGTCAGTCGGAGTCATCGCACTCCAGCAGGGACCACAGCTTTAGGTTGCAGGAAGCGGCTCAGGTTCGTGCATCGGTGCCGGTTCTGGAGTCATCAAGGTGCCTGGAACGTCTTGTTTTCTTACCAGAACTAACTTCCAATGGACCTGGAACTTGATTGGCACCACTTGGCAAGTCAGGGTCCTCAACAGGAGTACCCAGATGCTAGCAGGTGAAATCTTTGATGTCCAATGAGACTTCTTAACAGGGGGCAAGCTCAGTCCAAGCCCTTGGAGAAACCTCACAAGCAGTACTTCAGAAAGCCAAGTCCATTACTTTCCCTTTTAAGGCAGAAGAGGCAGCAACAGGTTGGCACAGCAAAGCAACAGACAGAGTGGCAGGTCCTCCTCAAGCATCTAGCTCTTCTCCTTGGCAGAGTCCAGTCTCTGTCCCCTTGCACAGGCAGAAGCAGCAACTGCAGGATAGCCTAACACAGCACAGGCCAGGGCAACCCTTCTCCTCAGCTCTTCAGCTCTTCTCCAGGCAGAGGTTCCTCTTGATCCAGAAGTAATCTGAAAATCTGGGGGTTTGGGTCCACTACTTATACTAATACTTATACTCATTTCTGCCTTTGAAGCAGGAACACTTCAAAGGAAAGCCTCTGTAGTTCACAGGATCCTGCCTTGGCCAGGTTTGGCCCCAGACACACAACAGGGGATTCGAGACTGCATTGTGTGAGGACAGGCACAGACATTTCAGGTGTAAGTGTCAGCTCCTCCCTCCCCACTGTGGCCCAGGAAATTCTTCAGGATATGCAGGACACTCCTCAGCTCCCTTTGTATCACTGTCTAGAGGGAATTCCTAAACAGCCCAAATGTCATTCTAACCCAGATGCACAGATTCCACTGGCAAGCAGAGGCACAGACTGGATAAGCAAGAAATTATTTCTAAAAGTGGCATTTTCAAACAGACAATCTAAAAACCAACTCTACCAAAAGATGTATTTTTAAATTGCGAGTTTAGAGACCCTAAACTCCACATCTCTATCTGCTCCCAATGGGAAACTGCACTTAAAACATATTTAAAGGCAATCACCATGTTAACCTATGGGAAAAATAGGCCTTGCAGTAGTGCAATTTGAATTTAGCAGTATTTCAGGACATGTAAAACACAAGAGAACATGTCCTACCTTTTAAATACACTGCACCCTGCTCATGGGGCTACCTAGAGCCTACCTTAGGGGTGACGTACTTGTAGTAAAATGGAAGTTTTGGGCCTGGCAAGTGGGTACACTTGCCAGGTCGAACTGGCAGTGCAAAACTGCACACACAGACACTACAGTGGCAGGTCTGAGACATGTTTACAGGGCTACTCATATGGGTGGCACAAACAGTGCTGTAGGCCCACTAGTAGCATTTGATTTACAGGCCCTGGGCATCTCTGGTGCACTTTACTAGGGACTTGCTGGTAAATCAAATATGCCAAACATGGAAATGCCAATTGCCAATACAATTTAGACAGAGAGCATATTCATTTTAGCACTGGTAAGCAGTGGCAAAGTGCCCAAAGTCCTAAAGCCAACAAAAACAGGTGAGAAAAAGTAGCATGAAAAGGGAAAACATTTTGGGGTTGACCCTGCAAAAAGGACCAGGTCCAACATGGGTGACCTATAAAATGAGCACTAGAAGTCAAACTAGAGATGATCGAGCGAACCGATTACCAGGCAGAGCTGATCCAAGGTCCGGCTTAGGATCTAAGGGCCAGATGTAGCAAGATATGCTTTTGCGAGTCTGAAATTGCGAGTCAGTGCGACTCGCAATTTCAGACTCGCAAAAGCATATGCAGAATGGTGTCTCAGACACCTTCTGCGACTCGCTATGGGGTCGCAAAGACCCACCTCATCAATATTCATGAGGTGGGTCGTATTTTGCGACCCCATAGCAAGTCCCTGAAGTCAGCAGACCTCCATGTCTGTGACTGCTTTTTAAATAAATCATTTTTTTTTTCTTTTTGCAGCCCGTTTTCCTTAAAGGAAAACGAGTTGTAAAATGAAAAAAATACCGATACCATTTGGTTTCGTTTTTTTCCTAGTAGGCCGTGGTCCATAGGATCACTGCCTGCTCTGAAAAAATATTTTTGTTGACATTCACAAAGGAGAAGGGGTCCCATAGGGACCCCTTCCCTTTTGCGAATGAGTTACCACCAGTGTGACACTGGTGGTAACTGCGAGTTGCTTTGCGACCGCATTCGCGGGCACAAAGCAATTCTGAATTGCGATGCGAGTCGCAAATAGGAAGGGAACACCCCTTCCTATTTGCAAGTCGCATTCCCAAATTGCGAGTCGGTACCGACTCGCAATTTGTGACTGAGCATCGCGGGAGGCCGTTTGCATGGCGCAAACTGCATTTTTCGCAGTTTGCGACATGCAAACGGCTTGCTACATCTGGCCCTAAGTGCCTATTCAGAATCCGAGCCCTGAAAATATTTGGCATTTAAACCATGCTACAAACATCAAGTTAGAATATGGAAAGGTGTCTATAAAATGTTTAAAAAAGCATATTTATCTACCAAACTAAAACGTTTCACCTGAATACATCAGCTTTCATCACTGCCCCTGCTGTGATGAAAAATGAGTAATCTAAAGGGCAAGTATTTTGTCACGTGTACTCCATATGTGGCCTAGACCAGTGGTTCTTAACCTTTTGACTTCTGTGGACTCCTACATAATCATTACTAGAATCTGCAGACCCCAATTCAATCATTACTGGAATTTAAGGAGCCCCACTGAGTCATTACTGGAAGTCAGGGACTCTGACCTAAGCATTTTCGATAATCTGAACTGCAAAACAATATACGATAATACAGAACAAGTATTCATCAGAGTAACACACAAATGTTCAAATATTTTATTTAATTCACAAACAAATTCAATAAATTAAAATTTCACTTTTAGTGGAAGGTTGGACCATTTATAAATTCAACAGAGTCCAAAATTAGTCCAATTTAAATACTGTTTGATGCACTTGTTCTGACTGCTCCCCCAAGCCACTCTGAACACACAAACCTATTATTTAGCCTCAAATTTCAAATTTCTTCAGTTACAGAACCTGTCAAGGTTTCACATTTTGTTCCTTTATTTACATACTTGTTTTAAAGTTGTTAATATTTATTTTTCTAGGGAGACACACATCCCCTGAAAAGTATTTACAGACACTCAGGGGTCCCCAGAGCACAGGTTAAGTACCAGTGGCGCAGACTTGTATCATACAGAGAACAAGTATATCGCTTTTTAAAATCATTTATAGTTTATTATTTTCAAACACGAGATGCTTTTCTACAACGTGCATTCTAAACACAAGGTTTTGAAGGTGCTCTGATATTTGAACTAAAAAGGATGCTCAGTGAGACAGTATTTACCTGGGATCACACAATTTGGTCAACCAAGGAAAACTGATCCCAGATGTCCCAATTTCATGCTGGACAATTCAGTCATTAGATAAGTATCTATTCCTGACATCAATGGCTGAAGTTTTATCCGTCATTTGTGGGAGTGTAGCTTAGCATGTGTGTTGGCATGTAGACTTCCTATTTTATTTTTAGTAGTATCACACAGTGCAAACCTTTTAGTAGTATCACATACTGCAAACCTTTCCCACAGAATTGCAAATACTTCGCTACATAGACGACTTTGCATATTTTATTTATGAAACAGAGAGATTTACTGGATACTTTCTGGATTTACACGGTGTAGAACCTGTCATAGTTGGGCTCTTGCTCATAGGCGAGACTGCTGGTTTAGGGGGTGATAGCACTTTTGTTTCTAGACGACCAGGCCAATCCTACAACAAATTTCAACTGTGGTCCAAAACTCCCTGCTCACAAGCAGTACCTCACCAAAACCAAACAAAAAAGGTGATTTATGTCAGCCTTTATGCATGGACTATAGAATTCGATGTCTCAAGGGAGCCGTGGTGGAACTGAAATGATAATTTTCTCACATTAACAATAAGTCTCAGTCACACACAGTCAATGAAGGAGCTGCAGGAACATTTTCAATAGGTTTATTTAAAATACTGCAATCTACTGTAAAATATGTGAGCTGTAATGAATAGGATAATGAATATTGCAAGAAGCAGAATTGTAAAGATGAGAGTCATGAATACAAAGACCCCCACCATCTTGCAATAAACATGAAATGCAAAATGTCCCTAAAACCCTCAAACCTAATCTCTAACCTAATGAGAGCTAGGTGTGTTAAACCTAATTTGCCAGTACAATGTCCATGAGAGGCGCCCCCAACCCTTGATACCTTGGAATGAGGTCTCTAGATCAGACTCTGTGGTGACACCAAGGCTAGGTCTGCATCAAGGCAACATGCAGCATAGATGGTGTTGATAGCATATGGTAGGAATCCCTCTGAACCTTGTCTGCGTGAGATGTACTTATACCGGTCTTGTAGGAGCCCTGACACCGATATGTTCCCAAGCAATAGATAAGAGGGCAGGCTTGTGGCGGAAATGATATAAAAAATTCCCACCAAAAGTACATTATGTTCTTTTCACATGTAAGTGCGAAAGGGACATGATGTGAATACCTTCGTACATCACTTACTTTTGACACTAATAGTGATGCCTTCACATAGTGGCACTGATAACGCTAATCGAAACATTGCTCTAACTCTAAACAAAGGCAGCCATCTTAAAAGAAATGATAAAATAAATGGCCTAAGACAGAGCAGGATAAGTAGATTAAAAGTCACCAGGTGTCAAGGACACAGGCCTGCAAGCCAGAAGGCTAAACTAAACTCCTGATTCCCATTAAAACTAAATAGGATCTACTTCAAACCAAGGCCTGGATTCATACCCGGTTCCCCATATTACATGGTCAGTATGTGTAGTCACTGAGTCACGGGCCTTCCTTGCAAGCTTGGCTCGTTTTCGGCTCCAGATTTCAAACAGACCTTGAGCTGAGCCAGAGCTAGGCATCAAGCTCAGGCCTGGCTCGAGCTTTCAGTAGCTTCTACACCTTCAATTCAAAACTGGGGGTTTACCTCACCCAGAAAAAATCTCATGTTAAGAGATCCACTTAGGAAATGCTTGTGAAAATAAATTCCCTAATAAGAAACTAATCCACTTGTATTATAGAAAAAAACAACAGCTCTCTCGTGTAACTGCCCAAGGCAGCCAGCTGATAAGCTGAGATAGAAGAGATAAAAGAGATGTTGTTTTAAATTCTATTATTTTATTGCCTAGGATTCCGAATGTCATGTTTCAGTTATTAACTATAGTTATAGTATACCTTTGCTGGGAGATATTTAAAATGAGGAGGATCCTGAAATAGGAACTTCAGCTCCTCCATCCTGGGAGCCCTCAGTTAATCAAGGTTCAATTATGAGTTCAATACACCCTGCCATAGAAACAGTGAACAATATTATGCAAAACACAAATTCCTTTAAGTCTTCTGTACTTCTACTGCTAAATGTAATGCAAAGGAACTGCCTTTGCAGTCAGAAAAAGTTGAAGTTTATGTTGACCTTTTACAAACACTACTCATTGTGGCAACTGACGCAACATTTGGTCACCATGCCTTATTAGAGGATCGAACGGGCAGAAGTTCTAAATATTAGTCAACCTTTCATTAAAAAGAAAAAAATGGACTGTGTTTTTTCCTCTCTTTTAGGCACATTCATGTCATCACCAGACTTGCTTGCCTCACTGGTGCAAGAGATAAAAGCATGAGTTAGCACAGAAATCTAGAGTTCTCTAATAACGCAACTGTTGTATCATTTTTATAATTGCACAGTAGAGGTTCTCTAATCGCTGGATTCACACTAGAACCCCATAATCATAGAATTACTTCTGCAAACAAAAGGCCCTTGAATTAAGTCTGGGGTTAAAGATCCTTGATTCTATAGATGTCAATTTAGAATATGCCAGGAGTCGTTAGCTTGGGAGCAGTAGATGGTACTGTATGATAAACTGCTCAGGAAACCACTAATGGTTACAACGGAAGATCCACTCTGTCTAACGTGCCTCATAGTGTAATATTTACTCTTTTAGTTCATAGAGTGGAAAGCTCCTTTTCATCACTGGAAGAATCTGAGCTGGAGCCGAGTGGCCAGATTAAAAAAGTAAACCAGGTGGCATATCAAACTTTCATGAAAACACAGAGAGGCTGTGCGAATTAGCAGACACAAGAGAAAAATACTACATTTCTAGCTTCACTTTCGAGCACTCAGATGACAGCAAACAAAAAGAGATTTACGATTTTCAAACAGACGGATATACCAGTTGAGGCCACAGTGGTAAAACAAATCACATCTAATTAAGCAGCTGCTGATAACCAATCCCCCCTTTCAGAAAAAGATCCCTTATAATCACAAGGATATGTGAAATTGTTTCGTAAAGTTGACAAAAGCACTACAGTACATGCAACTCGCAAAATATCCGATACCACCAATATTCAGGCAATCCCGTCTTCCACGAAAATGGGCTCGCGGTTCGAGTATATACTTTTCTAATGACATATTGACCTTTTGAAGACAAAGACACACAAGCGCAATAGGAAATAAAAGACAGACCACAACCCTTGGTCTCCTTATTGGACACGGACACGGACTAAGTTTCAACTTTATGGAATACATCCTACGTGCCTCAAAGAGTGCTGTGTAACAGTGTGAGGACTATTGTGATGGGCCCAGATGGTATATTCCTTAAGGGGAAGTCTCAAGTCAACTGCCCTGTCTGCACACAGGTTTAATTAATTCCGTTAATATGGTAAGCCAACCTATTGATCTGTGGGGCTCAAAGAGCAGTCTTGTGGAGTGCAATGGACAGAGCCAGCCGGAACTCTTGGTTCCTTATAAGGAAACAGTACATTGTAAATTGAGGACCGCCCTAGTGCTTATGGAGTGCACCACAACCTATTTGGGAAAGTAATGAACCAATAAAATCAAATATCTTTCTGGGCTTAGGAGCAAATCTAAAGGCCCCATGATATCTAAACCCACCTCACTCCAGGGATCTTCAGGAATATCCACCAGTGTCAGTGTAGCAGCCCTGACCACCCTTGCCACTACCTTCACATTGTATGTAGTTCTTAAATATTCTTTCAACACAGCTATCTACCCTATGCCATCAAATGTGCTCATTGACCCTAACCTACGCCCAATTCCTTCCCACTTGGCCCTCATAAACAAGATTTACAATCTTCTACTACTGTCCCTGTGGTGAATCCATCTTTCACATCTTCTCAACTTGCCATAGGTTATATGCCACTCATGCCTCACATTCCAAGACTTCTGTTTTGTTTATGACAATTTACAAATACTTGGCCAACTTCCTAATGCATTTATGCAAATCTTATTCACAGTTCGTCACCACCCTTTACTTCGGGCCCATTTTTCAGTACGTAAGGATTTCTCCTTCACCCACAAAACAGATGGTTGTTCCCTTACTATTCTACATCTCCTCCACTGGTAACATAGATAGTCAGTCTGCAGCACTGTTCTTTAATCCAAGCAAGTACTTCATCGTGAAATTAAATTCTTGCAACCTTTCCATCTGCTGATTGATACACAGAGTGACCCTCTCAGATTCTCTCCAAGATGTTAAGTTAGGGTCAATTGTCAGTCGTGACCAAAAAAAGGAAGATCACACAAAAAATGAAATGACTTAAAGCCCCTGCATAAGCCAGCAACTCCCTCTCTACTGCTGAATAAAAATATTTTCTCCCTTAAGGGCATAAGAGGCAAAAGCCACCGCCTTCTACCCCATCATGTGGGAAAGTACATCTCCAAAACCTGTAGAGACTGGAATCCATCAATATAACTGTTTACAGGTTGACATCAAAATGCCCTGCAATCAGCATCTTACATACCGCTCCTTTCACCTTGCAGAATGCTAACTCACACTCAGAAGCCACTTGTCACCTAGACTCCTCATACAACATCACTTGATGCTAAGCTGCAAACAGAGCCATCAGACTAAGCAGTTTGGCTTAACCCAACATTACCAAGGTTGCCACAATATTGGGCAAAAGCTGTCTGTTGATTCAATATTTAAATTGCGGATACATGGAAATCCTCTTGTCCCTATGATTGGATGCCAGAATTATTGACTAATGAATACTACAAGACTTGAATTTCCTAGGTTACTCCAGTGTCCAGCAACCTATCCAACACTTCAATGCTTGGTGCAACCATCTAGTTATGAACCCTTATCACTTTGTGAACCACCGGTTCAGCATTCTTTTTGACCACTTTTTTATACTTGGGCCCTCATTACAACCCTGGCGGTCAGTGTAAAAGCGGCGGCAATACCGCCAACAGGCCGGCGGAAAAAAAAAATGGAATTACGACCATGGCGGAAACCGGCAACATAGACAGCCACTTTAACACTCTGACCGCCACGGCGGTACAAACAAACAGCGCAGCGGTCACCGCCAACAGACAGGCGGAAGACAATGTACCGCCCACACTATTATGAGAGACCTTTTCTGGGGCGGAACCAACATGAACAAAAACACGGCAGAAACAGGACTTGGAAGGGAAAACATTCACCTCTCCACACCCCACGATGAGCCAGGACGCCTTGGTGCCAGAACTTCAGATACTCCCTGCAATGGTATTCCTGCTCCTCTATCAGGAGCACCAAAGACGGCGGCAACGACCACAGTGAGTACTGCACCTACAACACAGGGGAGGGGGATGGAAAAGAGAGTGACACACACACGCAACACGCAAAACCCCAACCCCCTCCCTCACTCACAACAACATACACACAAATACACGCTGCAACATTACATTTACATCCCCCACCCCTCCCTGGAAGAACGCAAGGACAAAAGGAAATGAGTTGAACAATTGTAATCATGAAAAAAACAATAGTCAAAACTCTAAATACAGTATATACAAATATGTACACCAACTACACGAGTCCGGATAGTGCACCAATTATTGTCCATGGACCACTGGGCCGAAAATGCATGGGCGAGGCGCACACTAGATACCAGACTTCAAACGGAGAGAACACTGCAGGGGCATCAGATCAAAATGAAACAGGCACCTCAGGGGGAAGGGAAAGGGGGCACCTCAGCCGGATGAGTGCACAACGCCACTGCTCCACGAGGGGGCTCCATGCCACCTGCTGTATCCTGGGGAGTGCAAAGCCACAGTCTCTCAAGTCTCTCCAGTGGGTGGGTTGCCCACTGCATTATCTTGGGGAGTGCAAATCCACAGTCTCTCAAGTCTCTCCAGTGGGTGGTTTGCCCACTGTTGCATCCTGGGGAGTGCAAAGCCACAGTCTCTCAGGTGGATGCCTTTCTCCACTGGTTCTGGAGGGGGCATTGTGCCCCGAGTGCTTCATCCTGCCAAGTACTGAGGTAGTGGATGTGATACTCCACTGGTTCTGGAGGGGGCTTTGTGCCCAGAGTGCTTCATCCTGACAGGGACTGAGGTAGTGGATGCCTTTCTCCACTGGGTCCTGAGGGGGCATTGTGCCCAGAGTGCTTCATCCTGCCAAGGACTGAGGTTGTGGATGTGATACTCCACTGGTTCTGAAGGGGGCTTTGTGCCCAGAGTGCTTCATCCTGCCAAGGACTGAGGTAGTGGATGCCTTTCTCCACTGAAGGTGGTGCATCATGGAAGCTGCCCAGGCTCCTGGAACTGACCACCAAGCTCAGACGACTGACCACTGGGGATGGCAGCCATGTCTGCGCTGGTGCCACTGGCTCAGGAGGTCGCAGGGCTGCTGGCGGTACTTGCGGTGGTCTCTGTGGCAGCGGTGCTTGCGGTGGGCTCTGTGGCATTGGTGCTGGCATTGGACTCTGTGGCAGTGGTGCTGGCGGTGGGCTCTGTGGCATCGGTGCTGGTGGCGGGCTCTCTAGCGGCTGTGCTGGTGGCGGGCTCAGTGACTGTGGTGCTGGTGGCGGGCTCAGTGACTGCGGTGCTGGTGGCGGGCTCAATGACAGCGGTGCTGGTGGCGGTGCATGTGGCGGTCTTCTCTGCCGTACAGGTTGGCGTCGACGTGGACAGAAGGTGTGACACTGGTCCCATTGTCGGTGCCACCATGCCCTCTCCTGACCTGCCCTTTATTTTCTGGCCCTTCCCCACCTTGGATGGTGGCGCAGCTGTCTTGCCACTATCCCCTTTCGTTTTCCCTGAGCCCTTGGTGGCAGGTGTTTTTGGCTTCTCCCTCCGGGATGTGGGCAACTTTTTTACTTTAGAAGGTGGTGGAATGTCCTTGCCCTCGCTCCTTGGCACACTGGCAGCCCTGATGCTTGCCGCACTCCAATAGCCCGCAGTTGCTGGCACCACTGTGCCCGGTGATGTGGTGGCTGAGATGCCGGTTTGGGACCTGGAAAGCCTGGCCCTAGGGGACGGACAGGGGGTGGGGGGTGTAGGGAAGAGGTCAATATTAGCCAGGAAAAGTTTTTTAGACACACTGGGACGGGTAGATGGAGTGGGTTTGGGAGTGGAGGAAGAGGTAGTGGTTGTAGTAGGTGTACGTTTGCTGAATTTGGGTGAAGGTGCATGGGCTGGAGGCTGTTGTGAGGTGGATGGCTGTTGGGTGGGTGTGTGCCTGCGTTTGTGTACTTTGGTAGGAGGGCTCACAAACACACTCGTAGAGGACACAGGGGATGTGTGAATGGTAGTGGGGGTGGTGAGTGCACGTGAGCAGTGTGTGGTGATGGGGTGCTGGAGGTAGTGGCTGAAGATGTAGTGCATGCAGGTGTGAGTGGAGATGAGACAGGGAGGGAGGAGGACGACGTGGAGGAGGGGGACACAGTGGAGGCAGTGGATGTTGGTATGTGTGCATGGGTATGATGCTTGTGTGAGTGCCTGTGGGATGTGTGGTGCTTATGTTTGCCAGAGCCACCCTTGTGTGTTGAGGTGTGTGCATGCTGGTCAGATGGTGTGCTTGAGATAGGCTGAGGTACAGGGGATTGGATTTGGGTGGAAGAAGTTGGAGGGGGAGGCTTGACACAGGGACAATGGCTGCCATCAGTGCTGAGGCCAGAGCCTGAAATGCTCTCTGTTGGGCTGCCTGGCCAGAATGAATGCCCTCCAGGTATGCATTTGTTTGTTGCAAATGCCTCTCGACACCCTGGATGGCATTCACAATGGTAGACTGCCCAACAGTGAGGGATCTCAGGAGGTCAATAGCCTCCTCAATGAGGGCAGCACGGCTGACTGGGGCGGCAGGGCCTGAGGTGCCTGGGGTGAAGGAGATGCCTACCCTCCTGGGTGAGCGGCCACAGGACACACACTGAGGGGCTGCTGAGAGGGCGGTGCTGGTAGGGGGGATGGCGGCTGTACCTGTTGATGCAGGGGGCACAGAGGGACCCGCCACCGCAAGGGAGCTCCCATCAGAGGAGGAGTCGCTGTCGCTGCTGTCACCTCCTGTCCCTTCCTTGGAGCTCCCCTCGCCCTCCGTCCCACTGGTGGCTTCAGACTCCGTTGTCTTGCCCTCCAGGGCCAAGTGGGATGCAGCTCCCTCCTGCTCCTGATGATGCTGTTGCACACAAGAACAGGGAGGCCACAAAAAGGGGGTGGGGACAGAAAAAGACATGTTCAGTGCATGCAATACCACTACCGTTGGCGAACACTACAGACACAGCAGCCCTATGCACTACGCCATGCACTTATAGTTCCTAGATTAATCACATGCCCATGGGGTACAAGGCCTATGCCCGATTGCTGCACACATGGAAGTCACAGGAGCCTGACTAGGTGTAGATGGCTCTTACCATTGGTGGCGTTGGGGTGCCACATAGCCTGCCTCACAAAGGGTCCTTGCCTACAAAGCTCACCCTGGCCTAGGGTAACCCACTGCCCACCTCCCCCACCCAGACACCTCGTAATGCGCGCAGAGTCAGATGGATGTGACGGTTCTCACCCCCTTGTGGCTGCTGTGATGCCCTCAAGCGCCCATCCAACTCTGGATACGCCCCCACCAGGATCCGGAACATCAGGGGGGTCATGGTGCGACGGGCTCCCCTCCCACATTGGGAAGCCATCCCCAGCTGGGCCTCCGCTGTCTTCTTGCTCCAGCCGCGAATGTCCTCCTATCTTTTCCGGCAGTGGGTGCTCCGTCTGTGGCGGACCCCCAGGGTCCGGACATCCTTGGCGATGGCACGCCAAATATCCTTCTTCTGGTGGGCGCTGACCTAGAGGAATAGTACAGGGGAAAAGGAAAAACTTTAACCATCCGGACATCACAGTCATTGGCCCACGTTCCCACCCTTGCCCTGACGCACATACACCTACCATCCGCTCATGCAGGGCTCAGCCCCCCCATGTATCCTCCATACACATCACTCCAAACAGGTATTGGCCATGCAGCATGCTCACAGTGTACTCACCTGTTTGTCTGGAGGACCGTGGAGTAGCGTGTACTGGGGAAGGACCCCATCCCCTAAGAGGCAGGGGCCCTTTCCCCAGACACATGTGCCATCGTCGCTTCCAGACTGAGGTCACAGCAGCACTTGCAGTGCATGTCCTCTCCTGTCAAAGGTCAGGTATCAAGTGAGTGAACAGACAGAAAATGGCGGTCACATCCACGGCGGTGCGTACCATCACCGGCGGCGTACATCGTCATTAGCTCCTCAGACCCATAGGGTCCAATGTTAACCAATGCAGGATTGCGCAGTGGTCTTCGACCGCCTATCGCCACGGTGTAGAACGCCAGCGCAGTTACCTCATATCCCCTTGTTCCACCTTACAGGTCAGGCAGCCGCCATTTCAGGGGGCCACATGGCATTAATAATAACTGCGTCACACCTATCTGGGCCTTGCATACACACAGTAACAGGCACATTGCAGATTGACAAATGTGTGCTAATGACTTTTTATAATACCTCAGTGTTGGCTGACTCTCTGCTCGCTATTCTCGTCCATAGGGCACGTCCGCTGGGGCTGGTGATGAGATGGCGGCATCCTCCAGTGTACAGACCGCTGGTGGACCTGTCGACAATGGAAGAGAGACACGTAATAGTCACCTACAGACTTCATTGTGGAACAATCCATGAACTGTGTGCCCAGTTGGAGCCAGACCTGATGTCAACAATCTGCCATCCCACAGGGATCCCCCCTCTAGTGCAGGTCCTGTCAGTACTCCATTTCCTGGCAAGTGGGTCTTTTCAAACTACAGTGGCCATTGCATCAGGGATGTCCCAGCCTATGTTCTCAAACGTGTTGTCCAGAGTGTTGTCTGCCCTGCTGAAACACATGAGCAGCTACATTGTGTTCCCTCAGGTGGAGGATTTGCCTCCACCTGAAAGGTGACTTCTATGCCCTGGGACATATCCCCAACATCATAGGTGCCATTGATGGGACACATGTGGCCTTGGTACCCCCGCAGGAGTGAACAGGTGTACAGAAACCTGAAGAGCTACCATTCTGTGAATGTGCAGATGGTGTGTTTGACCGACCAGTACATCTCCCATGTGAATGCCAAGTTTCCTGGCTCAGTGCATGACGCTTACATTCTGAGGAATAGCAGCATCCCTTATGTGATGGGGCAACTCCAGAGGCACCGTGTGTGGCTAATAGGTGAGGCCAACAACCCTATACCCTGTGAATAGTTGTCTGGGTCTGGGGTTGTCCCTAAGAGTTAGTGTGTGTCTAACATTTGTCCCTCAACATTTGCAGGTGACTCTGGGTACCCCAACCTGTCATGGCTACTGACCCCAGTGAGAAATCCCAGGTCAAGGGCAGAGGAACGCTACAATGAGGCACATGCGCGAACTAGGAGAGCGATCGAAAGGACCTTCAGCCTCCTGAAGGCCAGGTTCCGGTGCCTCCATATGACAGGTGGTTCTCTCTACTACTCACCAAAGAAGGTGTGCCAGATCATCGTGGCCTGCTGTATGCTGCACAACCTGGCTTTGCGACGACAGGTGCCTTTTCTGCAGGAGGATAGTCAAGAATTAGGTCTTGTGTCAGCTGTGGAGCCTGTGGACAGTGAAGAAGAGGAGGCAGAAGAAGAGGATATCGACAACAGATTCAACGTTATCCAGCAATATTTCCAGTGAGACACAGGTAAGAAGATGTCACTGCCTCACACATCTCATACTACTGTTTGAGCTAGCATAAGTCTGTCACTTTCACCCACTGTATGGACCCTGACTTGTCACTTTGCCTTTCCATTTCACAGATGTGGGTCCCACTGTGTGACCTCTGCTATATTACCTCATGGACTAGAGCTGTGTTACATCAGTATGTTGACAATACAATTGACATTGCTATATTCCATAGTTATTGCAAATACACATTTGTGAAAGCACAGACTGACTCCAGATTGTTTTGTGATTCAAGAGTGTTTATTTCAGTGCTAATTAAAGGAGGGGGTTGTAAAATGGGCAGGGGTGATGGTGGAGCAATGTTCATGGCAGAGTCCTGTCTATTTGTTTCACAGGTGCATTGTCCAAAGGGGCATAGGAAGTGGAGCTAGGACAGTTGAACGATGGACAGGGTGACAAAGTGGGACAGAAGGATGACATTCAGGGGGGTCTCATTTCCTGGCGGGGGTCTGGGCATTGTTCTCTGTCTTTGTCCTGGATCTCAGGAACCGTTTGCGGGGTGGTTCGCCATCTGCAGGGGGTGGGGTGCTGGTGTCGTGGTCCTGTGGCGGTGCCTCCTGTCCATTAGCGTCGGCGGAGGTGGTGGGCTGTTCATCATCCAGGCTAGTGTCAGGGGCCCCTTAATGTGCCACAGTGTCCCTCCTGGTGTTCACAAGGTCCTTCAGCACCCCTACAATGGTGACCAGGGTGGTGTTGATGGACTTAAGTTCCTCCCTGATCCCCAGATACTGTTCCTCCTGCAGCCGCTGGGTCTCCTGAAGGTTGACCAGTACCGTTGCCATCATCTCCAGGGAATGATGGTACGGTCCCATGACGTTGGAGAGGGCCTCGTGGAGAGTGGGTTCCTTGGGCCTGTCCTCCCCCTGTCACACAGCAGTCCTCCCAGTTCCCCTGTTTTCCTGTGCCTTTGTCCCCTGAACCGTGTGCCCACTGCCACTGTCCCCAGGTCCCTGATTTTCATGGGGTGGTGGGTTGGCCTGGGTTCCCTGTAGTGGTGGACACACTGCTGCTTGACGTGTCATGGGGACACCCCGCTGGGTGGGTGCTGTGCATGTGTTTCCCGAGGGGGGGGGGCCCTGTGGTGGCATGTGCCAGTGTCAGGGGAACCGACTGTCCCGAGGTCCCAGATGGGCTGGGCTGGTCATCTTGATCCAGTTGGACAGAGCTGCTGTCATCACTGTGGGCCTCTTCTGTCGGGGACTGGACATGTCTGGAACCTCCTGTCCAGTGACGTTGGGTAGGGGTCCTGCAGGGGTGTAAAGGCATGATTATTGCATCAGTGTGTGCCATCATGTGCAATGGGTGGGTGACCGTGTACTGCAGTGCTTGCATTCTTGTCCAGGACCTTGGGTGATAATTGGTTTGGGGTTTGTGTGGGTTTCTGTAGTGGATATGCTTTGGTGATGGGTGTCCATGTTTTGGTGTTGCATGCAGGGCTTGGTGTTGGGATGAGTGGGTTGTGGTAGTGGGACATTTGTGAAGGTGAGGGTGCGGTATGTGATGGCATGCAGGTAGGGTGGGGGGTGTAATAGTTAAGATCTGACTTACCAGAGTCCATTCCTCCTGCTACTCCTGTGAGGCCCTCAGGATGCAGTATAGCCAAGATTTGCTCCTCCCATGTTGTTAGTTGTGGGGGAGGAGGTGGGGGTCCGCCGCCAGTCCTCTGTACTGCAATCTGGTGTCTTGAGACCATGGAAAGCACCTTCCCCCGAAAGGTCATTCCACCTCTTCCTGATGTCATCCTGTGTTCTTGGATGCTGTCCCACTGCGTTGACCCTGTCTACGATTCTGCGCCATAGCTCCATCTTTCTAGCAATGGAGGTGTGCTGCACCTGTGATCCGAATAGCTGTGGCTCTACCCAGACGATTTCCTCTACCATGACCCTGAGCTCCTCCTCAGAGAACCTGGGGTGTCATTGAGGTGCCATGATGTGGTGTGGGTGATGTGTGAGGTAGTGTTGGTTGTGATGTGTGAGGGGATGTGTTTGTGTGTGTTGGCGGAGGTGCGCGGATGTTGTGTGTGTGATGGTGTTGTGTGCCTGTGGATGCTAGTGTTGTTTCTGGTGATATCTCTCTCTGGGCTTCTTTCTCAATTTTAGTAGTAAGGGTTTGTGGGTGTGTGTTTTATATTGGTTTGGGTGATGGGAGTGGTGTGTGTATGTGTATCAGGTGTGTGTATTTCGAATTGTCCAATGTGGTTGTGTTTTGTAAATGTGTGTGTATTTTGAGCACAGCGGTGTGTACCGCCAATGGTTTACTGTGGTTGAAAGACCGCCATGTGGATTCGTGGGTCGTGATATTGTGGGCGTATTCCTGTTGGCGTGACAGTGGAGGTTTTGTTATCACCAGTTTATCTCTGACCTTTGGTGTGGCGGACGTGTGTGGGTGTCTGGAATTTGGCGGATTCCGGGCTGTGGGTCTTAATAGCTGTAGCGGAATTCCTCTGCCGCAGTGGTGTGTTAGCGGTCTTCTGCACGGCGGTAAGCAGGGTCTACCACCAATGTTGTAATGAGGGCCTTAATGTTCTAAAAAAAAACTAAAAAAAAGTGGTCTACAGTCAAAACTCTAGGAATCTTCTGGAATGCATCCTTATCTCCATTTAATCTCACCACTATCATGACTTACTCCTCCAAATTTGGGTTTAAAGTGATGACCATATTGTGCTGATGAATCCATCCTGGAAGTTATCACTTCATTTGGTGACAGACAATTTACCTAATGTTTCTCTGTCCTTGAACTGAATCTTCACAAATGCATATACCAATAAGCCAATTTTCGAGCCACCATAACACTCAGAATTGATATGAGGAGGCAACCAGTTTGTGCTCTCATTCTCAAACTTAATCTCCCAATTCTTCTTCCCAATAAAAGTATGAAGCCAACCAGTCTTCCACCTATGTTTACTCCACATTCAATCAGTCAATCAATCAGTGTTTATAGAGTGCAGCTACTCTCCAGTTAGGGTCTCAAGGGCCTAAGGGTGGAGTGTAGCGAGTACCGGAGGTAGATTAAGAAAGCCATGTCTTCTGTTCCTTCGTGAAGTTGGGGAGAGAGGTGGTTTGTCTGATGTGGATGGGCAGGGCATTCCACGCAGTGGCTGCGAGGTAGGAGAAGGAGCGTCCTCCTGTTCTGGTTTTCCTGATGCAGGGTACTTCTGCGAGAGAGAGCTGGGCTGAGCGTAGGGCCCTGTGGGGTACATGGAAGTTGAGTCACTGGTTAAGGTAGGCTGGTCCCGTGTTGTGGAGGGCTTTGTGTGCGTAAGTGAGGTCCTTGAAAGTGATTCTCTTCTCTATGGCGAGCCTACGCAGGGTATGTAGGTGTTGCGAGATGTGGCAGTGTCAGGGTAGGTCGAGGATCAATCTGGCGATTGCATTCTCAATGTTTTGCAATTTGCAGGTGAGTTTTTGATTGTTTCCAGCATTGAGTGCATTGCCGTAGTCCAGTCTGCTGGTGATGAGGGCATGTGTGATGGTCTTTCTATGTTCTAGGGGGATCCATTTAAAGGTCTTGTGTAGGAGGCGGAGGGTGCAGAAGCAGGTGGAGGTAACTGAGTTGATCTGATGGTTCATAATGAGGTCGCAGTCCAGGATGATTCCAAGGTTGCAGGCTTGGCTGATGGGGATGGGCCGGTTTTTGTGTTTTGCTTTGCTTTTGCCGCCATAAGTGCGCCGGGTATGCCCAGATGTGGGTCCAGGGCTCACTATGCCACTGGATTCAAGCTAGCCTGGCTGATGAAGGGTGAAACCCTGAAACCAGTCCCAAGATGCTTGTTTCCGGTCCAGGGAGGACCTGGCCTGGCAGTTCGGGCTGGACTGTTCCCATGAGGAACAGAGTCAAGACTGATTTGCATATGGCTCGGTTCAAACTGGGGTGGCATGGTGAGCAAAAGAATTGATGGATTAAACCCAGATCTGTGACTGGGGGTGAATGTTTGATTGGTTCCCCATTCCGTCCATCATTTGTGTTTTGCTTTGCTTTTGCTGCCAAAAGTGCACTGGGTATGCCCAGACATGGGTCCCGGGCTCACTAGGCCACTGGATTCGTACTAGCCTGGCTGATGAAGGGTGAAACCCTGAAACCGGGCCCATGATGCTTGTTTCAGGTCCAGGGAGGAGCGGGCCTGGCAGTTCGGGCTGGACTGTTCCCATGAGGAACAGAGTCAAGACTGATTTGCATATGGCTGGGTTCAAACTGGGGTGGCATGGTGAGCAAAATAATTGATGGATTAAACCCAGATCTGTGACTGGGGGTGAATGTTTGATTGGTTCCGCATTCCGTCCATCATTTGTGTTTTGCTTTGCTTCTGAGGGTGGGTGGCCACCCGAATTCACTCCATGCATTGGGTTGATGGCCCAGGATGAGTACTTCAGTCTTGTTTGTGTTGAGTTGAAAGCAGCTGTCTCTCATCCAGTTATGTCTGGCCTTGTCTGGTTTGTTGTAGAGGGAGAGAATGAGTTGGGTGTCGTCAGCATAGGAGATGATGTTTATTCCGAGGCTTCTGACGATGGTGGCTAGTGGGGCAATGTAGACGTTGAATAGCATGGGGCTAAGGAAGGATCCTTGAGGCACTCCGCAGGTGGTAGGGTTTTTGAGAGGAAAGGGGCGAGTCTCACTCGTTGGGTTCTGCCGGAGAGGAACGATTGGATCTAGTCGAGGGCCTTGTCTCTGACACTGGCTTTGTGGAGTCTTCTTATCAGGGTGTGATGGGAGAATGTGTTAAAGGCTGCCGAAAGGTCAAGTAGGATGAGTGCTGCCGTCTCTCCCTTGTCCAGTATGGAGCGGATGTCATCTGTTGCGGAACGGAGGGCTGTTTGGCTGCTGTAGTTTGACCTGAATCCGGATTGGGAGATGTCGAGGATGTTGTGGCTTTCTAAAAACATTGTGAGTTGGCTGTTGACTGCTTTTTCAATGACTTTCGCAAGAAATGTAAGTAAGTAGATGGGTCTGAAGTTTTTGAGGTCAGTGGGATCAGCCGAGGGTTTCTTGAGGAGGGGGTTGATCTCAACATGTTTCCAGTTGTCGAGGAAGGTGACAGCAGCTAGCGAGCAGTTGATGGTGAGGCGGAGCATGGGGGCGATGCTGTTTGTAGCTCTGTTGAAGACGTGAGGGGGCATGGTCTGTGGGGGCCCCGCAGTGTATGGACTTCATGGTTTTCAATGTATCTGCGGTGGAGAGGGGTGACCAGGTGGAGATTGTAGGTTTGTTGGTGTCAAGGTTTGGATGGGGGGGTTCTGCGCATAGGTTGTCCTTGTTGAAACTGTCATAGATGGTCTTGCTTTTGTGGTGGAAGTAGGTGTTGAATCTATCACATAGGTCCTGTGAGGGTGGGGTGTCCGTTGTTTCACTGTTGGGTTGGACGAACTCCTTGATGATACTGAAGAGTTCCTTGCTGTTGTGTGCTTGTGAGGAGATCCTGTCTTGGATAGCCTTCTTTCTGGTGCTTCTGATGAGTTGGTTAGGTGCGGTGGTAGTGGCTCTGAAGTTTCTGTGGGCTTCTGGGGATTTGGTGTTTCTCGAGACTTCGGGCATGATCACCTTATCACCAACTATTTCTCTATCTGATCAGTTTACGTAAAGGATAATATTCTTCAAACCTTCTTTAGCTTCTCCCACATTGTTCATTTCTTATCTCCTTCTCACCCTCGCATAGTGCCCACATTGCCTTATTTTCTACTAACTGCATTACTGACAAAGCAGTGTAACTATTTAACATGGCACCAGAGTTGCAAAACCTGGTACATCTCTTCTTAGTTGTTCACCTCCTTCATCCTTTATCCATGAAGATGTCACTCCGTTCACCAGCTAATCATACTCCAAACCTCACCCTTTCATTGCAATTTTAACAGGCACACTTACTTCACAACTACCACCTTCTTTCTGCCAGTGGTGTTTTCCATTCCTATAACTACTAAAATGGCTTCTTTCAAGTTAGGGTTTTTTGCCAACAACTTCTGTAGCTTGGGGTTATTGGTGCATCTTACCAGCTGGTCCCTAATTAACGATTCCATGAGAACCCAAAACTCATGTGTATCAGCCATGTTATTTAAGCACCCAATAATATTTCTCACTTACAAAGTCTTGCTTTAGCACATTGCAAAAAATGTATGTTTTACAAGACAACATTAATTTTTGATAAGAAATGATCCCCCAACATCTTAACTGATGTTAGAAATGTGGTCTTTGGGTGGCAGTCAGGTTACCCTCTGTCCAAGCAAGGACCCTCACTCTAGTCAGGGTAAGTCATACACAATCCAAATTATCCTGTGCCCACCCTCTGGTAGCTTGGCACTGAGCAGTCAGGCTTAACTTAGAAGGCAATGTGTAAAGTATTTGTGCAATAAATCAAACAATAACATCATATAGCACCACAAAAATACACCACACAATGTTTAGAAAAATATATAATATTTATCAGGATAAATGCAGGTCAAAACGATTAAAGATACAATAAGTAAATGTTGAGATATCACAGAGAAGTGATATAAAGTGTTTTAAGTCTTTCAAAAGCAAACAAAGTCTCTTTCGAGCAGAACGTACCTGGTGTGCGTGAAAAATCTCTGCAAAGAAGCACAGAGGAGGAGGTGCATTGATTTTTCGGGCCGCACACGGTGATGCGCCGTTTAGTTTTCATGCAGGGATTGCTGTGTGTCGATTTCCGGGACTCGGTCGTGGATCCTCTTCGGGTTGCGGGGTTTTCAGACGCCACTGGGCTGATGCGTTGATTTCCTGCCCTGGCAGGAAAAAGTCACAGGAGCTGTGCCGATCCAGTGGGCGTTGCATCAAATTTTCTACCGCATGGCAGGCGCTGCATCGATTCCTCTCTGGAAGTCGGGCTGCATCATTCCGGATCGGCTGTGCATCGATCCAGTGGCCGGGCGTCAAATTTCTGCCCGCTATACTGGTGCTGCATCGATCTTTTTGTTGCGAAGTCAGGCTGCGTCGTTCCGGTTCGGCGTGCGGCCAAATTTTCACCGCGGTGCACGCTGTGCGTCGTTTCTGGCAGGCTGTGCGTTCAATTTCACCGCACAAGGAGTCCTTCTTGTAGAGAAGAAGTCTTTTTGGTCCTGAGACTTCAGAGAACAGGATGCAAGTTCTATCCAAGCCCCTGGAGAGCACTTCTTCACCTCAGCCAGAGAGCAGCAAGGCAGCACGGCAACACCAAGGCAGCAGTCCTTTACAGAAAGCAGACAGGTGAGTCCTTTGGGCAGCCAGGCAGTTCTTCTTGGCAGGATGCAGGTTCTGGTTCAAGTTTTCTCTCCAGGAAGTGCCTGAGTTGGTAGGGGCAGAGGCCCTGATTATATACCCAAATGTGACTTTGAAGTGGGGGAGACTTCAAAAAGTGGCTTAGAAGTTCACCAGGTCCCTTTTCAGTTCAATCCTGTCTGTCAGGGTCCCAGTAGGGGGTGTGGCAGTACTTTGTGTGATGCAGGCCCTCCACCCTTCCAGCCCAGGAAGACCCATTCAAAATGCAGATGTATGTAAGTGAGGCTGAGTATTCTGTGTTTGGAGTATGTCTGAGTGAATGCACAAGGAGCTGTTAACTAAACCCAGCCAGACGTGGATTGTAAGGCACAGAAAGATTTAAGTGCAGAGAAATGCTCACTTTCTAAAAGTGGCATTTCTAAAATAGTAATATTAAATCCAACTTTACCAGTCCGCAGGATTTTATATCACCATTCTGGCCATACTAAATATGACCTTCCTACTCCTTTCAGATCAGCAGCTAGCACTCAAACAATGTATGAGGGCAGCCCCAATCTTAGCCTATGAAGGGAACAGGCCTCACAGCAGTGTGAATATGAATTTAGGAGTTTTACACTACCAGGACAGGTAAACTACATAGGTACGTGTCCTGCCTTTTGCCTACACAGCACTCTGCCTTATGGGTTACCTAGGGCATACCTTAGGGGTGTCTTATATGTAGAAAAAGGGGAATTTTAGGCTTGGCAAGAACTTTTAAATGCCAGTTCGAATTGGCAGTGAAACTGCACACACAAGCCTTGCACTGGCAGGCCTGAGACAAGGTTATGGGGCTACTTAAGTGTGTGGCACAATCAGAGCTGCAAGCCCAATATTAGCATTTAATCTACAGGCCCTGGGAACATATAGTGCACTCTACTAGGGACTTATAAGTAAATTAAATAGTCCAATTGGGTATGATCCAATGTTACCATGTTTAAACGGAGAGAGCATATGCACTTTAGCACTGGTTAGCAGTAGTAAAGTGCGCAGAGTCTTAAAAGCAGCAAAAACAATATCTAAAAAGTTGAGGGAGGCAGGCAATAAGTTAGGGGTGACCACCCTAAAGCTGTCAGGTCTAACAACTGATATTTCAGAAGTCTCTAATTTCACCTTCACCATTGCCAATTACTAATTCTTCTAAACTTTCAAATATATTTTTACCATCAACTCGCAGATTGTGTAACAGCACTCCTTGTTTCCTAACAGGAGAGAATTTCTCTCCTTTAACTGCTATTGAATAGGAGTGAAATAGCTGATTCCATCTTTTCCATGACAGAAGAGATTGTTCTGCTTCAGGACAAGCTAGGTCATGCCATGGCAAGTTGTTATAATTACCTAGTAAGACTGTTGAAAAAGAGCCAAGAGACTTTAACGGACAACTGTTTTGACCGCTGAAGTCATATTGAGGGCCTTAGTCCTTCTCAAAACACCTCCAGGGAGAACACTAACACAGCATTTACTTTGGATGCATCCACCACCAAACCTTGTCTTACATGTAATTCCTCTCCCCCAGTTTCTGTGAAACCAAAGCAAGGTTCCTGTGGCAGACACAAAGTTTTAATAAATAAGGTAGCTCAGGTAACCCAGACAGCCCAAACCTTTGCCACAAGGATAGTTTATTCTGCCACTCTGGCAGCCCTTCTCACCACATCTCTGGTAGGGACGTTAGGGACCATATCACTCAACCACACATCGAACTCTGCTGCAGCAAAATCAAGGAACTTTTTTGTGCTGAAGTTTCCCTTCTCATGGAGTGGCTCAGTTGTATAGAATGGCAAACTGAGACCTTAATCAGGCAACATTGCCAACTTGAGCTGGTAAGGTCTGGTATAAACTTGGACAAATCTTTCACCCTTCCTTTGCTACGCTATGCTACAACTTCAGGTACTGCAAGACTGCTGGAAGAGTCTTATCCAGGCCAGGCTAAAGATTGTTTCCTTTTGCCCTCACTAATTGCACTGTGATGACACAGAGGGTTAGGTGGATTGGACCTGGTCTCCGTTGTTCCAGCGGGGATTGCATTACCATAAATTTTAAATCTGCCTTTCTAGTTCAAAGTCTTCTGTCCGGACCTCTAAGTAATAGGTCAGTGGGGAGTAGTATCACCTTGGTGTCACAAGGCTTCTTTTATAGACGCTATACTCTGCCCCAACAACTGTCTCATCACCAGCCAGTCAACACGCTTACAATTAAAAATGTGGGTGTCCAAGGTGGACCATTGAGTGCCTCAAATGTAGTTTTATCGATAGTGCGGGTGCCAAACCCCTTGTTTTGCTTGCATAGTTCGGCCCCTAATCCTCTTTTGAATCATTTTGACATTCTCTCAAATGTGGATTGACTCTCAGAAGGTACCCATGCTGGTAATCACATCCTGTTGCCTACAATCCACAGTACAATTAATCCTTTGGGTGTAAGGTTAACTTTAAAGGGGTCCATGAGTGCCAGTTTGAGGGGTTCCTGCACATTGCTAGCCAAAACATTGCTGGATTAAACAACAAGGTTAACAATTCATCTTGGTTAAACCTAATCACGAGACATGACTTTCTTGTATTACAGGTAACTTGGGAAACCACTGATCCATCCTGACCTGGCTTTGCATGTTATTCTTGCCTAGCTACCCCTTCTTGATGCGCCAGATCCAAGGGTGGTCTTTCCATCTGGATTAATATTAACTTGAAAGTGAAAGCCTCAGTCTTGTAGACTGGAAATTCGGTTTTCATGGCCCTGCTTAGCAGGGATGAACTTTGTAGTTTCTATTTTATCTAACTAATTAATATAATAATGATTTCTTAAACTCTGTGTGCAGTCAATTTAAACATCTATTTGTTTTTTAAGTGGATCTAAAGCTAATAGGACCTTGTAAACTGACACAACTCCATTATCTCCTCTGAGAGTATTTTAATGTGAAACTGTAGTTTAAGTACAAGATGCAAGGCTTGGAAAATTAGTCAACCGATTGGGGGAGAGGTATCTTGCTGAATTCATTCTCATTAATTTAGTAGAGCCATTCTATGTCGATGGTACCCTAGTCCCCTCCTTTAGGGAGCTCAGCCGTTCTTCAGTGATAAACTGCAATTTTGCAATATGTAGTGTTTCTACATGTTTCTCACATGGTGTAATTCCTGCAATGGAATGTGGTGATCATAATGCCTTGTATTTACAAGGGCATTTCCAGCACATACAACAATGTCTCCTGAGATATCAATCCCTATAAATGAACATATCCGAGATGGTCTTAGGCACGTGTGACATCTGAAAGATGTGGGGGCAACACTGGCCACACTGCTGAAGTCCCACCTTTCAACCTTTCTGTATTGTGTGCATGACATACAGGTGGCTGAAAGGACCAACTATTTTATAACTCTAAACCTGAGTATCATTAAATATTGTTACAGCGGGTTAGGAATGGGCAGGTGATTCCTTGTGGGTCGACAGCCATTGCTTATGAGCCAACCGTATGCTAAGGAAGGCCTTCTCTGCTAATCCTAAAGATCCCATTGCAGAGTGGGAATCCCACAAAGCACATGAACAGACCCTGAGGTTAGGGAAGAAGGCCATGAACAACAGGGATTGGGAGCAATTGGAAAGTGTGTCGTCCTCCAAGAACAGTAAGACATTCTGGGAAACTGTAAATAGTATCACCAAACTCCCTCTAAAGCTGTAATGTCCTAGACCCTGAATGGGTTTCAGACTTTAAAAGTATTTAGTATTTGGCAGAAAATGCGAGTGCCACCCATGATTATTACTTTGAAGTCACTCACGCCCGTCTACAGAGTCCAAAAAGCAAAGACCTGGTTGTGAGCGGGATCCCTATGGCCTTAATTACGCGTAACACCGATTTCTGGGGGGGCCAAATAACAAATGTTTTTAAGAACTCACTATGTAGCAAGATCCCAGGATCTTGGTCACTTTCCAACATAGTCCCGATCTTCAAAAAAGGGGAGCACAATTCACCTGAATTTCTCTCATAGATGACATGGTCAAGATCCTCGGGAGGGTGGTATTCAATCATCTAAAATCTTGTCAAACTCTAATAACATCATGTGTCCCTATCAATTCGGATTTTGCTATGGACTGGGTACAGTGGAACAGTGCTGGAATTCGAATTTGACTATTGGCAAATACTCCATCAGCAAGTGCTGTCCGCTGTTCCTTGCCTTTACGGATCTGTCAACCATGTTTGATTGTATCAATAGAACAAAGCACTGGTTGATGCTGCTGGACTTAGGGGTGGAGGTGGCACTAGTGAATTTCCTGTATAGTTTGCATGATAATTTGGCAGATAGTGTCCAGTATGGCATGAATGGTGAACTGTCTGATACATTTCTTCCAGATCGAGGGGTGTGCCAAGGCTGTATCCTGACCCCACTTCTTTTTGTTGTTTATATTAATCATTTGTGCCCAACCTTGATTAAAGTCACCCCCGAGATATCCAGATGATCACACAAGCTTCTGTGCCAGCACTGCTTTATGCAGACAACAAGGTACTTATGGCAGGGACACCAGGGATCCTATGATTGTTGGTGAAATTGTTCATATCTTTTATGAGTGAACTGGATTTGGTCACAAACTATGGAAAATCATATGTCATGGCATGCGGCCAGGCAAGAAACATGTGGCCAAATTAAGGATTAGGGGGTATTCATTGGGGAGTGACAACAATTTTAATTACTTGGAGGATGATTTTAATAGTGCACGGTCCTGGCAACCTCAGATTAGCAACTCTCACCTGAAGCTCGGCAGATCGGTCGGTGCTCAATTTAACTTGTCTCAGGCTGCTGGCAGGGGTACAGTATCTCCTCTACTGAATATCTACAATGTCCAGCACATGTCTGTGGCTCTCCACAGTGCAGGGGTTTGGGGATAGCATGGTGTTCATACCCTGCAGATTGAAGAAAACTGTATTTACTGTACAGTGCACCATGGCAAATGTTAACACAAAAGCATCATAATGTATGTCTCTATTGTGGCACTTTGCTGGATTATTGTCATAAATTATGGCAGTAGTCCAGCAAAGCACAGGGTGGCCCATACGTTATATTGGGAGCATCAGTTTAACACCTGCCCTGGGCAGACGTTGAAAATGACAGGAAAAATTGCAGAGTGAAATCTTGTAAATTTCACTATGCCATTTTTTTGGCCTCCTTGCATGGGAACGCTCCCCTTGCATACTATATACCTGGCACAGGTATAATGTGGCACAAGGGGTTACAAAGTGGTGCAATGCATGCATTTCACCAATTTGTAAGTATGGCGCACGGTTGGGGCCACATTAACCCCTCCTAGCGAAAACAAAATGCACAAGGAGGCACAAGGGCTTGTAAATATGACCCTATATTTGTAGGCAGATCCTGCTCTAGCCCCCACGAACTCGGGGCTCAGTCTCAAGTATATCTCAGATACATCCAAGCTCGCAGCCCTTCTAACACGGGTTAGTGTGTGGGTCAGCACCAAGGCTAATTTGAATAGGGATATTATTTTGAATTGTATGAGATAAGATAATGCTCTTTCAATTCCTTGGCTGGCATATGTACGAAAAACCTGTAAAGCGTTGAAATTATCACATATGTTTGGCGCACTGCTTGCCATAAGAAAATCTGGTAAGAAGATGGTGAAGTTACGGTTTTTGGAATTTTATTTCCAGAAACAGGTATACACAACAAATAAAAGAACTGTAAAAGAGCATCTTGTGTTTCCTTTACCGGAGGTTTCTGTGTTGTATCTTGCAATACCCCTCATGCTCTTTCGCTTTAGGGTTAGCACTGCGGTTTGGCTTTTGAATATGTGAGGTATGTGTGCTCACCTGGGGATGCCTGTGGTGGCCTGCCCTTGCGATGGGCATTCAGAGCAGTCTGTGATGCACTTCATGTTTTTTGCATCTTTTTGAAAACCTATTTTAAAATATTTGTTAAATAGATTTGAAAACCATTGAGAATTAGAAAAGGCAGGACCGCATTATTTTACCTTGAAGGTTTAAGCACCCACGAAGGTTACCACGGTTTCTTTGCCTTTTAAAAAGCAGCAGTGAGATCTACGAGAACGATGGCGAGTTAAGTACAGTGCCTGATGTTATTCTTGTGGGCATAGGCAAATGGTCGATGATTTTGGCCATGGAAGGTGCTATGAGCAGGTGGTCGGTCACTTGTGATAAACCTGGGGGTTGATATATTCCGCACTAGTTACTTCCTATGTATTTTTTGTATGTTTCAATAATTACAGTATCTCTTATGGCTACCTTTGTGCCGAATAAAGTATTGATGATGATGAATTTAAGTAGTAATAGCTTTTACCAGCTTTCTTGAAGTGAATTGAAAATGTCCTAGTCTGATTTCTCATACGATTCTTTATAGCAACAAGGCCACACTGCGGTAATTCAGACAGCTTGAAAGCCTCTCACTAGTTGTTAAATCTGGCTTTAAATACAAGGGAGGGGTGGCATCATGATCAGCCCTTACTATTTGCCACATGAAGTAGTGTGTTACATTTGACAAAAGCACCACACTAGATATAGCTCAAGAATGAGTTAATGTGCTCTCAGCGATTCAAACAACATGTAGGCAAATCTGATCATGTAGCATTAAAATGAAATTGAGAAGTGGCATTAAGTGCACCAAGTCAAGTATAACTACAATTTGGAACACTCAGATGTAATCTGATTTGGATGGAATTACTGATCAGTCTACCGTAGGAACCCAAAGCCCAACCAAATTGAGGGCCAGATGTATAACCCTCAGTGTTTGAGACTGCAATTTCCATTTTGTTTGCGAGTTGCAAATTGCGAGTCACAAGCATTGATTAACAGTGGGCCATATGTACGAAGGCTTTTGCATGCCACAAACAGCAAATCAGGCTGTTTGTGATGTGCAAAATACACTTCCCAATGTACAAATCCAGTTTTGCGATTCAGTAAACTTTTTACCGAATCGCAAAAAGGGATTGCGACTCGCAATTAGGAAGGGGTTTTCCCTTCCTAATTGCGACTCACAGTCCCATGTATGATTGTTTTGTGACCGCGAATGCGGTCGCAAAACAATCACAGTTAGCACCAGTGTCCCACTGGTGTTAAGCCATTCGCAAACGGGAAGGGGTCCCCAGGGGACCCCTTCCCCTTTGTGAATGTAACTGAAAACATTTTATCAGAGCAGGCAGTGGTCCAATGGACCACTGCCTGCTCTGAAAAAATTAAACAAAAACTTTTCATTTTTTGATTTTGAAATGCATGTCATTTTCCTTTAAGGAAAACGGGCTGCATTTAAAAAAAAAAGAAACTGCTTTATTTAAAAGCAGTCACAGACATGGTGGTCTGCTGTCTCCATCAGGCCACCATCCCTGTGACGGCCGCCATTCCCAAGGGGGTCGCAAATTGAAACCTACCCCATGAATAATCATGAGGTGGGCATTTGCGACCCCCTTGCGAATCGCTAATAGTGTTATTGACACTATACTACATTTGGTTTTGCGACTCACAATTTGCGAGTCACAAAACCGAACTTTAAGCCCAGTGTCTCAGAAACTGTTTGCAATTCCCAAATGGGTCGCAAGAGAACTGCTTCATTAACGTTCATGAGACAGATCCCAATTTGTGACCCATTAGGAATGGCGGCACTCACAGGGATGGTAGCCTGCTCGGCTCAGCAGACCTCCATGTCTGTGACTGCTTTTTAAATAAAGCAATTAAAAAAAAAAATGCAGTCCATTTTTCTTAAAGGATAACAAGATGCATTTAAAAAATAAAAATGAAATGTTTCAGTTTCATTTTTTGAGAGTAGGCAGTGGTCTATGGGACCACCGTTTGTTCTTAAAAACAGTTTTGCTGCCAATCACAAAGGGAGAGGGGTCCCGTGAGGACCCCTTCCCACTTGCAACTAGCTTACCACCTACTGGCAGTAGGCAGTAAACTGTGATTGCCTTGCAACTGAATTCCGTTTGTAAAACAATCATACATCCCCCTGCAACTCGCTATTATAAAGAGATGCCTTTGGTACGGCCCTTCCTAATAGTGACTCCCAATCCCAAAGGGTTGTAGCATGAATCAAAATAGGATTGATACATGCTACATCTTTTATAGAAGCCACACAATGGCCGAATCTCTGTTTGTGACTGCTAAAAAATGGTTGTACATCTGGCCATTAGTGCTTTGTTTAAAGGTTTGAGCAGTGACTGTTAAAAACCATCACCCATGCAACTGCAACTATCTCAGCATGATCTTTCAGTGTGGCAGTCACCATTCAACCCTTTGGCTTAGAGTATTTGCTTATCCCTATTACAATGGGTAGTATTGATAACATGTTACCATTAACACAGGAAACTACTGCTTTTACTACATCTAACTGGTTACATTTGCCACACAAAGAACAAAATACATCATAATTAGTATAGGTGAAATGACAGAATCCTCACAAAATGTGACAGGAAGTGCCAAGTTAGTAACTGGAAATTGCAAAGCAAAGAAGCTTATTTGAGAGGACACTTTGATACTTAGGAAGGTAAACATCTTTCACTTTCTAAGGAAACTCCAAGGACACAGTGTACTGTATAACTTAAACCTCCCCCTGGTACAACTATAAGGGGAAAGTACATAAGTGACTTCAACCTTAGTAGAAACAGCAGAATTCGTTTTCAGAACCAGAGATCACCTTACTGAGTGGGGCATATGAGTGACTAAACCTCAAGACATTTTATCCTTCTGCTTTACTCTCCTATTTTTGCTGAATTTGTTTTGTTGACTTCACTACTAGTGAGGCAGTGCTAAAGTGCTTGTGTTCTCTACCTAAAACATGGTAAAATTGGCATACACCTGATTAGCCTGTTTAATTTACTTGTACATCCCCAACATATGATACTGCATGTATCCTGGGCCTGTAAATTAATTTGACTAGTGGGCCTACAAAACTCATTGCACCAGCTTCTCCAGTAGCCCTTTAAACATGTCTCAGACCTGTTACTGCAGGCTGTACTTTAGTTTTATAATCTGCCATTTTGAACTGGCAAAATAAACCATCTGTGAGGCCCAAAGCATCCTTTTTAATACATATAAGTCACTCCTAAGATAGGCCCTTACAACTCGTAGGGAAGGGTGCATAGTATCTAAAAAGTAGGACATGTGTGCTTATGTTTTGCAAGTCCTGGCAGTGAAAAACATCTAAGACATTTTTAATTGTGGTAAGGCCTATGTCTCCCATTGACTACCCAATTGACTATCACTGAGTTACCTTACTACATTTAATAATTGCAAACTTTAGATTGGGGGCATATAGGGATATGCTGTTTTGACTTAATGGGATTGTAATTTTAAATCCTCATGTTAGACTTGGCATCCTTGGTGGGGTCTCCCCTAACTTGTTGCCTCTGTTTTAAAATGCAAGTTCTCCTATGTAAAGTGTATGTGTAATTGGCTTTCCATGATTGGCGTATTTGATTTACTTGTAAGTCCCTAGTACAGTGCCCTAGAGGTTCCCAGGGCCTGTAAATCAAATGCTACTAGAGGGCCTGCAGCACTGGTTGTGCCACCCACATTAGTAGCCCTGTTGACTCAGACCTGCCACTGCAGTGTCTGTGTGGGCAGTTTTAAACTGCCAATTCGACCTAACAAGTGTACCCACCTGCCAGGCTTAAACTTTCCTTTTCATACATATAAGGTACCCCTAAGGTAGGCCCTAGGTAGCCCCATGGGCAGGGTGCAAATTTGTTTTTCACTGTCGCAAGGCCTATCTCTTTAATAAGATAACATAGGGGCTACCTTTAGATGTTATTAAAGCTCAGATTCCCTTTGGGAACATGTAGAAATATAGCGTTTAGGGCAGAGGTCTCCAAACTTTTTAATGCCGCGGCCCCCCCAGTTGAAAAATAAAAATCATTGGGACCCCCTCAGAATTTTTCACAATTATTTTATAAACATGGCAATGTTCAAATATGTGTAAACCTATTTAAACATTGCAGTTAAGTACTGTTACGTTTTTAAAACTACAATAACATGCTTCTGCTTAAAACAAAGGCCTGGTATCTGTATAATATTTATTTTGGCCAGAGTCTGGGGGCCCCCCTGGGATCACTTGAGGCCCCCCTAGGGGGGCCCGCCACCCAGTTTGAAGATCTCTGGTTTAGGGTGTCTGAGCTCACAATTTCAAAATACATCTTTTAGTAAAGTTGGTTTTTAGACTGTGTGTTTGAAAATGCCACTTTTAGAAAGTAGGCATTTTCTTGCTGAAACCATTCTGTGACTCTGCCTGTTTGTGGATTCTCTGTTTGAGTCAGTTTGACAGTTGGGCTGTTTGCACCTCTCTCTAAACAGTGACACAAGTGACACGTAGTGGCTAGGGTGTAGACCGCATATCCTGATGAGGCATCTGTGCTGGGAGGGAGGGGAGGAGTAGTCACTCACACCTGAATGGGCTGTGCCTGTCCTCACACAATGCCGTCTCCAACCCTCTGGTGCATGGCTGGGGCCTGGCCTGGACAAGAAAGGATCTTACAAACACTTGAGACTTTACTTTGAAGTTTGCCAACTTCAAAGGCATAAAGGGATATAAGTATTGGACCCAAAACCCCAGACTTTAGATTACTTCAAGGATTCAAGAGGAACCTCTGCCTGGCAAAGAGCTGAAGAGTTGAGGAGAAGTGCTGCCCTGGCCTGTGACTGTGCTTTGTTTGGCTATCCTGCAGTTGCTGCTTCTGCCTATGCAACGGGGCAGAGACTGGACTTTGTTGCATTCCTGCTTGAGTGGTAACTCCAAGAGCTTGGAGTAGAGCTTGCCTCCTGTTTTGAAGCCTCAGGGACAGCAAAGGCTTCACCAACCAGACCTGAGTCTACTTGCTGTGGACTCTAGCTTGACAGAGGGTGCCATTCCAGTTTCTGGACCCCTGGAAGTGAATTCCTGTAGAAAAAACAGTCTAACAACACCGGATGATACCATGCAATTTCGCAAAGGATGCTGCTGCCCAGAACTGCGAGGCCACCTGCCCAGAGGCCCGAGCTGATGCCGCTACCCCGGGGCTGTGGATCTCGTAGAAGTACGACGACCTTGTAGGCCTTGTGTCGCTGCAGGCGCTGATTCTGTCTGACTTTGCTGAAACCAAGAGTGTCGTAAGTCCAATGCCTGTGACAATCAGATGCATTTGCAGCACCTTTGGTCCTGTGACGTCATCGTGACCCTGGGACGTTGACCCGCAGCATCTTGACTCCGCCGGACGTTGGATCTGCCGGAACAAAGGGACTGACTTCGCAAATGACACCACTTCACATCCACCGCCCTCCAGTAGGGACCCGATGGAGCTGCGCAACCCCTCTATGCCTCTGCACTGTGGCACCGGAACGGACATTGCATCAGACCCAGCGACGCCGCTCTCCCTGACTCTGTGCACCAGCCTGTTTCCTACTTGTTTATTAAGGTACTGTACCTGGGGGTCAAACGACTCAGTAAACTGCACCATTGGCGTCACATTGTAGGAAATGACTCCATTACGACACAGCATAATACAAAATTTTGGGATTTGTGCCTCAAGGCACTGTTTTCATGCATTTAAGTGCTAAATTCATATTTTAACTGTATATTGTGGATTTTTATCGTATTTGGTCTTGTTTATTTAGATAAAATAATTACCATTTTTCTAAACCTGTGTTGTGTCACTTTGTCGTGGATCACTGTATTACTATGTGTGTCTGTACAAATACTTAACACATTGTCTCTGAGCAAAGCCTGCCTGCTAGTGCCAAGCAACCAAGGGGGTGAGCGGGGGTTAACTGAGTGTGATTCTCCTTAACCCTGACTAGAGTGAGGGTCCTTGCCTAGGCGGGGGTAACCTGACTGCCAACCAAAGACCCCATGTCTAGCACCTCTTTATTGGCAAAATCGGATTTTAATTTACAATTCTGAAAATGCTACTTTTAGAAAATTTACATTTTCTTGTCCTAACCAGTTTGTGCTTTCTGTCAGTATCCTTGGTCACATGACTGTGAATAGCTCTTTTGTTGAGGTTTGAGTATTCTTCCCAGATAATGACACAAAGTGGACTATTTGTGAGAAGGATGGGCCTTCCTGCCATGATGTCTGGGAGTAAAGCCATACCCTGCCCCACTTACACTTCAAAGGGCTTGCCTCCAGCACACAAAAGAACCTGACATGAGCTTTTGGTGACCCAAAACAGTATGGGGCTTGACAGGGGAAGGGAAGAACTATCCAGAACCAGAGGTGGAGGTAGGGCAGTATGTCCCAAAACTCACAAAGGCCAGAACCAGGTATAAATATTGGAGCCCCAGAACCACTGTAGTACACTCCTAGACCTGGGGAAGAATCAGAAGACGGTGTACCCTGCTGCCTCACTGCTGAAAGGACTGGCTTGCTTCCCTGCTGTTTGAAGAAGGAGGACTTGACTTGCTCCTCAAAATCAGGACCACCGGAGTGACTTCAAGGGCTAATTGGCTGGCCTCCTATGTAGTCACATTGACATAACAAGCTCCAGAGGCCTTGTACCCTCCTGCTGGCCTCTGCTACGGTAAGTCCTAACCTCCCCAAGTGGTACACCTAGGTCTGTGGCCTGTGGTGTAGTGTTGGCATGGCTTCCTCCTATCAGAATCCAAAATCCGAGGCTTAGGACACTTTCCACCAAAATTGGCCAGAGAACCAATAGAAGACAGTGACCACCCTGCCAGCCACCCTGCTTGAGGTATATCACCTATCAGCCTGACTTTGTGGTAACTCCTCCTATGTTCTTCTCCACAGCAGCAAATCCTCTTCAGCAGGACCTCCTAGTTGGGCTTCCCATCCTTTTCAAGCCCTCTTCAGCTACGGGCTGCAGCCTCATTCCTCTGTGTTAATTTTGAGCTCCAGAAAATCTTTGGAGTCTAAAGGTAGAACTTTTCACTGGGCTAGACAACGACCAGCACTCTATCAGTTATGCCAGGCTCATTGGCCTGGAAATCCAGCATTTGCTGCTTTGAGCTTTTTCCTGCATTGATACTCCACCTTCTCCAGAACTTTTTCTGAAATTTCTTCAAAGTCTGAAAGTAAGCAAAGGCTGGTCCCAATCCGCTGCTTGTAGTCAACCTACAGTCCATCGGGGTCACCCTCAACATCTGACTTAGTCCTGGTCTCATGCAACCAGATACCCATGGTTGGTGGTTTGATCGTTTAGGCTATATTTTTCACTAGAAACTTGAAAAGTTCATATTTTCACTAAAACCTTTACAAATTCATAACTGCAGTTCTATTGATTGGATTTAATTAATTGTGGTGTCATTTAATAAAATGTACCCTGATTGCCTAAATTGGTGTGGAATTTTTCTTGTGTTGTATTTTCACTTTATTATTGTTTGTGTGCTGTGTAAATACCTTATATATCACATCTAAGTTGAGCTTGACTGCTTTTGCGCCATTCTACAAGAAGGTTAAGCACAGGTTAATTTATTGACTTTTTGTGGTTCACACAGAAAATTATTATCTTTATTATTTAAGTGGGGCTTCCACACTTCACTTCTCAACTAATAACCCAATTTCTCACCATAATTATATACAATCTTTGTATGTCATGGAATTAAAAAATATATCCTCTTAGAGACTGATGAGACTGATTTACACAGGGTGACAGTCTCTTAATCCACAGTTCTAAAAAACTCTCAGGATGCATAGCTTTCCATTTAGGATTAGGATTGGAGGGCACTGGGACCCATGCTCCAAGTTAATTTCAAGATTGGGAGGACTGGGTGTGGTTGTAGAGTGCTGGCACCATTTGACGAAGAATTTGCATCTGTGGAAAATGCACTGTGCAACAGAGCCTGGCAATTAACCTACCCTTCCCAGGATTCCTTGACCTCTCACATGGTTTGGAAATGAGAGTGGCTATATTAAGTATGAATTTTCTTGTGCTTCATCATGTCCTTGTTAGGCAGTTGTGCTACAATGTCACTGCAGCCAAACTACCCTTTACATGCCTGAACTTGCCGGTGAGGTAGCATGAGCCTACGCCAGTGCCCAGCCTAGCTGAGCCTTGAGTGAGGTGTCAAATTCCTCCAAAGAGCTTCAAAAACAAGCTGGTATGACCATGTTAGGCTATGCAGATTGTTCAGTGTGGGGATCTTGGCATCTCTGACACCAGAGTATTAAATCTTACGTGACAGGTCTGTCTGAGCCACATGTTACACTTTGACACACTTGAAAGGGAGAGAACTAGATGTCAACATATCATGAGTGATGTGATATGCAAGCTGTTTGGCTTCTTGGAAGGTTTTGCAATGCCCTATGTCCTTTCTCTTGTCAGCAATTGTGCTAGGACCCTAAAATCTGCAAATTAGCAACAAGGAATTGTCAATGAGAAATTAGGCAAGGCATTCCATTTGGAGCACATGGAGTGTGATTTTGTATCCCCTATTTCCAAATTTAGGCATCAACGAATCCATTACATGCAAACAACTACACAAAATTGCATAATGTGAAATCTTGGGAATTTTGGGGAAATTCACATAATGCAACATTTGGAAATTGCACAGATTTCGCAACCATATTTAATATTTCTCCTAGGCCAAGAAATGAGTAGGCAGAGGTGCTATTTGTGCAGAAAAGACTGATTGTGCTGTGCATTTTATTCCAGTGGTTTATAGCAGAGCAGCAAAGCCATGCTTTGTAGGGATTGATTCAGGATAAATCAAAGGCATCCCCAGTAGGAGTGAAAAAATAGAGTAGGCCATGGTTGAAGAAAGAGGTGGAATGAGAAAAGAATGGCAACTCCTCTCCTTAGCCTCTTTTCTTAGTCTACATGCAGCAAGATATAAAGGGGAGTGGCGAGGTCAGCCCAGGTGTTTATCAGCACTGTTATAGAACCATCTTTCTGTGAAACAAAATAGATCCATTTCATATTTTCTAGGAAGTGATATGAATTTGGGTACGGTCTGTATGTATAATACTTTGTTCACATAAGCCTCCTGAGGCAGTTGAATTAATTTGTTTGTAAAGACTTAAAAAGATGCTGTTTTTAGTATCAAACTTAGGATCCTACATGATGGATATAAACTAATGCAATCAAATTTTTAAACAAAGGACAGAATCCTTATCCAGTGCCAGCAGCAAAGCACAGCTAACAGATTTAGCCATTTAGTTGCTGCCCTTTCCTGAATGGCCAGCGCTGCCTTCCTTTCCTTGACTTAAATAGGATAGGGCAAGAAAGTTGAATGAGGTGTCACCCTGAACTCTGTAAGGCTGGAAACTTGTTACAACATATATGCATGTCATGCAATCCCAAGTGTTTGTCATTTGGAAAGAAGGAAACGCTACACAAGTTATTTTAAATCACTGTACTGTTTTTGTATCATTAACTAATGTTTCTATGCAATAAATTATTGTGATTGAGAGAGGGTTATCTCTCATGATTCTCTTCCGCTAACTGCCAGTGTACCTCCTTCATTCAGGGTCTGCAAGGAGCTTGTTCACCAATATCTCTCTGTGTCACACCAAATCACTGCATGCATAGTCCTTCTCTCCCACTCTTCGTCCTCCCACATCACACTGTAGTAAGTGTATAGTAATATTTCTTCCCTCACTGTCTGTCTAGTGCTTCTCCCTCCAAGGTGATGTTGCTTTCCCTAGAGACATGTTCTGTCAACTAAGATCACTACATTGTCTATGAAGCAGGCAATCTTTGGAACTTTATACTGTTCAACTTCTTGACTAAGTGTAGAATGATAAATGGTGACATCTTCAGTGGAAAGGCCCCTTCTGATTCCTATTTGCTTGGGGTATTTTTTTAATCAGCATTATTTAGTACTCTATTGCTGCAGTGTTTCTATCTGAATAGGAGAATGTCAGTAGCAACATTTGACATCAGGTTTTGGCCTGTGCTCTGTTAAGTCTTTTAAGGATAGGGCCGGTTTGTCTTCTCTTTTAAGAGATTATGGCCCTCATTACAACCCTGGCGGTCGGTGTTAAAGCGGAGGTAAGACCGCCAACAGGCCAGCGGAAAAAAAATGGAATCATGACTGTGGCGGAAACCGCCAACTTAGACAGCCACTTTAACACTCCGACCGCCACGGCGGTACAAACAAACAGCATGGCGGTCACCACCAACCGACAGGCAGAAGACAATGTATCGCCCACACCATTATGACACACCAATCCACCACCTTTTCAGGGGCGTTTTTAATAAGAAGAAAAACACAGCAGAAACAGGACTTGGAAGGGAAAACGCTCACCTCTACACACCCCACAAGGAACCAGGACGCCATGGAGCCGGAACTCCAGATACTCCCGGCAATTGTCTTCCTGCTCCTCTATCAGGAGCACAACCGACGACGGTGACGACCACAGTGAGTACTGCACCTACGACACACGGGAGGGAGGAGGGAAAAGAGAGTGACACACACATGCAACATGCAACACCCCACCCTCACCCACAACACACACACACCCATACATGCTGAAACATTACATTTACATCCCCCAACAACACCTGGAAGAACGCAAGGACAAAAGGAAATGAGTTGAATGAATGTAATCATTACAAATCCATTAGTCAAGAATATATATACACTATTAACAAATATGTACACCAACATTTCAAGTCCATGTACTGCACCATATACTGTAGTCCGTGGACCACTGGGCCCAAAAAGCATGGTCGAGGTCCACATAAGATACCCGATCCAAACGGAGGAACACTGAAGGGGCATCAGATCGAAATAAAACAGGCACCTCAGCCGGATGAGTGCACGATGCCACTGCTCCACGAGGGGGCTCCATGTCCATTGATGTATCCTAGGGCGTGCAAAGCCACAGTCTCTCAAGTCTCTCCAGTGGGTGGTTTGCCCACTGCTCTATCCTGGGGAGTGCAAAGCCACAGTCTCTCAAGTCTCTCCAGTGGGTGGTTTGCCCACTGCTTCATCCTGGGAAGTGCAAAGCCACAGTCTCTCAAGTCTCTCCAGTGGGTGGTTTGCCCACTGCTCTATCCTGGGGAGTGCAAAGCCACAGTCTCTCAAGTCTCTCTAGTGGGTGGTTTGCCCACAGCTCTATTATGGGGAGTGCAAAGCCACAATCTCACAAGTCTTTACAGTGGGTGGTTTGCCTACTGCTTCATCTTGGGGAGTGCAAAGCCACAATCTCACAAGTCTTTACAGTGGGTGGTTTGCCCACTGCTTCATCCTGGAGAGTGCCAATGCTCAGTCTCTCAAGTCTCTCCAGTGGGTGTTTGCCCACTGCTTCAGCCTGGGGAGTGCAAAGCCACAGTCTCACAAGTCTTTACAGTGGATGGTTTGCCCACTGCTACATCCTGGGGAGTGCAAAGCCACAGTCTCTCAAGTCTCTCCAGTGGGTGGTTTGCCCACTGCTCTATCCTGGGGAGTGCACAGCCACAGTCTCTCAAGTCTCTCCAGTGGGTGGTTTGTCCACTGCTCTATCCTGGGGAGTGCAAAGCCACAGTCTCACAAGTCTTTACAGTGGGTGGTTTGCCCACTGCTCTATCCTGGGGAGTGAAAAGCCACAGTCTCACAAGTCTTTACAGTGGGTGCTTTGCCCACTGCTCTATCCGGGGGAGTGCAAAGCCACAGTCTCACAAGTCTTTACAGTGGGTGCTTTGCCCACTGCTTCATCCTGGGGAGTGCAAAGCCACAGTCTCACAAGTCTTTACAGTTGGTGGTTTGCCCACTGCTTCATCCTGGGGAGTGGAAACCCACAGTCTCTCAAGTCTCTCCAGTGGGTGGTTTGCCCACTGCTTCATCCTAGGGAGTGCAAAGCCACAGTCTCACAAGTGTTTACAGTGGATGGTTTGCCCATTGCTTCATCCTGGGGAGTGCAAACCACAGTCTCTCAAGTCTCTCCAGTGGGTGGTTTGCCCACTGCTCTATCCTGGGGAGTGCGAAGCCACAGTCTCTCAAGTCTCTCCAGTGGGTGGTTTGCCCACTGCGCTATCCCGGGGAGTGCAAAGCCACAGTCTCACAAGTCTTTACAGTGGGTGGTTTGCCCACTGCTTCATCCTGGGGAGTGCAAAGCCACAGTCTCACAAGTCTTTACAGTGTGTGGTTTGCCCACCGCTTCATCCTGAGGAGTGCAAAGCCACAGTCTCTCAAGTCTCTGCAGTGGGTGGTTTGCCCACTGCTTCATCGTGGGGAGTGCAAAGCCACAGTCTCACAAGTCTTTACAGTGGATGGTTTGCCCACTGCTTCATCCTGGGGAGTGCAAAGCCACAGTCTCTCAATCTCTCCAGTGGGTGGTTGGCCCACTGCTCTATTGTGGGGAGTGCAAAGCCACAGTCTCTCAAGTCTCTCCAGTGGGTGGTATGCCCACTGCTCTATCCTGGGGAGTGCAAAGCCACAGTCTCACAAGTCTTTACAGTGGGTGGTTTGTCCACTGCTTCATCCTGGGGAGTGCAAAGCCACAGTCTCACATGTCTTTACAGTGGGTGGTTTGGCCACTGCTTCATCCTGGGGAGTGCAAAGCCACAGTCTCTCAAGTCTCTCCAGTGGGTGGGTTGCCCACTGCTTTATCCTGGGAGTGCAATGCCACAGTCTCTCAAGTGGATGCCTTTCTACTCTGGTTCTGGAGGGGGCTTTGTGGCCAGAGTGCTTCATCCTGCCAAGGACAGAGGCAGTGGATGTGATTCTCCACTGGTTCTGGAGGGGGCTTAGTGCCCACAGTGCTTCATCCTGCCAAGGACAGAGGCAGTGGATGTGATTCTCCACTGGTTCTGGAGGGGGCTTAGTGCCCAGAGTGCTTCATCCTGCCAAGGACTGAGGTAGTGGGTGTGATTCTCCACTGGTTCTGGAGGGGGCTTAGTGCCCAGAGTGCTTCATCCTGCCAAAGACTGAGGTAGTGGATGTGACACTCCACTGATACTGGTGCTACATGTAAGCTGGCCAGGCCCCTGGCACTGACCACCAGCCTCGTACGAATGACCACTGGGGATGGCAGCCATGTCTGCGGTGGTCCCACTGGTTCAGGAAGTGACATGGCCGCTGGCGGTGCTGGCGGCAGGCCAGTAGCGGTGATGCTTATGGCGTTCATTGGGCAGCGGTGCCGGTGGTGGGCTCACTGACCTCAGTGCTGGCGGCGGTGTCCTGAGCGGCGGTGCTGGTGCAGCCTGACTGACCTCGGTGCTGGCGGCAGTGTCCTGAGCGGCGGTGCTGATGGCAGCCTAACTGAGGTTGCTGCTGGCGGCGGTGTCCTGAGCGGCGGGGCTGATGGCGGCCTGACTGACCTCGGTGCTGGCGGCGGTGTCCTGAGCAGCGGTGCTGGTGGGTGGCTCTCTGACCTCGGTGCTGGCGGTGGTGTCCTGAGCGGCGGTGCTGGTGGCGGCCTGACTGACCTCGGTGCTGGCGGCGGTGTCCTGAGCGGCGGTGCTGGTGGGAGGCTCACTGACCTCGGTGCTGGCGGTGGTGTCCTGAGCGGCGGTGCTGGTAGGGGCCTGACTGACATTGGTGCTGGTAGAGGTGTCCTGAGCTGCGGTGCTGGTGGCGGCCTGACTGAGGTTGCTGCTGGCGGCGGTGTCCTGAGCGGCGGTGCTGGTGGCGGCCTGACTGAGGTTGCTGCTGACGGCGGTGTTCTGAGCGGCGGTGCTGGTGGCGGTGCCGGTGGCAGTCTTGTCCGCTGTGCAGATTGGCAGAGACTTGCCTTTCCTCCTCAGGCCCCAACTGTTGGCTTTGTAGAGCCCTTGGTGGCAGGTGTTTTGGCCTTCTCCCTCCAGGATGTGGGAAACGTCTTCTGCTTGGGATGTGGGGGAATGTCCTTGGCCTCCACCCTTGGGACACTGGCAGCCCTGCTGCTTGGCGCACTCCAGAAGCCAGTTACTGCTGGCACCACTGTGGCCGGTGATGTGGTGGCTGAGGTGCTGGGTTGGGACCTGGAAAGGCGGGCCCTAGGGGACGGAAGGGGTGGGGGAGGTGAAGGGAAGAGGTCAAGGTTTGACAGGAAAAGGTTTTTCAACACACTGGGATGGGTAGATGGAGGGGGTTTGGGAGTGGAGGAAGAGGTAGTGCTTGTAGGAGTTGTCCGTTTACTGACTTTGGGTGAAGGTGCATGGGCTGGAGGCTGTCATGAGGTGGATGGCTATTGGGTCGGTGTGTAGCTGCATTTGTGTAGTTTGGGAGGAAGGCTCACAGACACACTGGGAGAGGACACAGGGGATGTGTGAATGGCAGTGGGGGTGATGAGTGCATGTGAGCGGTGTGTGGTGATGGGCGTGATGGTGATGGAGGTAGTGGCTGAGGATGTAGTGCATGCAGGTGTGAGTGGAGATGTGACAGGGAGGGAGGAGGGAGACGTGGAGGAGGGGGACACAGTGGAGGCAGTGGATGTTGGTATGTTTGCATGGGTATGATGCTTGTGTGAGTGCCTGTGAGATGTGTGGTGCTTATGTTTGCCAGACCTACCCTTGTGTGTTGAGGTGTGTGCATGCTGGTCTGATGGTGTGCTTGGGATAGGCTGAGGTACAGGGGATTGGGTCTGGTTGGAGGAAGTTGGAGGGGGGATGTTGGACACAGGGACAATGGCTGCCATCAGTGCTGAGGCCAGAGACTGAAAAGCTCACTGTTGGGCTGCCTGGCCAGAATGAATGCCCTCCAGGTATGCACTTGTCTGTTGCAACTGCCTCTCTACACCCTGGATGGCATTCAGAATGGTAGACTGCCCAACAGTGAGGGATCTGAGGAGGTCAATGGCCTCCTCACTGAGGACAGCAGGGCTGACTTGGGCAGGGGCTAAGGTGCCTGGGGTGAGGGAGATGCCCACCCTCCTGGGTGAGCAGCCACGGGGCACACACTGATGGGCTGCTGGGTGGGCGGTGCTGATGGGGGGGTGGCGCTTGTACCTGTTGATACGGGGGGCATAGAGGGGCCCGCCACCGCAAGGGAGCTCCCCTCCGTCCCACTGGTGAATTCAGAGTCTGTGGTCTCGCCCTCCAGGGCCATGTGGGATGCAGCTCCCTCCTGCTCCGGTGGCACAGCTCCTCCGCCTGATGATGCTAATGCACACAAGAACAGGGAGACCACAAAAAGGGGGGAAAGAAAGAAGAAAGACATGTTCAGTGCATGCAATACCGCTACCATTGGCGGACACTACAGACACAACAGCCCTCTGCACTATGCCATGCACTTAGAGTTCCCTAATTGATCACAGGGACATGGGGTACATGGACTATGGCCATGCACACATGTAAGTCACAGGAGCCTGACTGGGTGTAGATGGCTCTTACTGCTGGTGAGGTTGGGCTGCCACTTGGCCTGCCTCACAAAGGGTCCTTGTCTACAGGGTTCGCCCTAGAGGAACCCACAGCCCACCTCCCCCACCCAGACACCTCCAATGCGTGCAGAGTCAGATGGATGTGACTGTACTCACCCCCATGTGGCTGTTGTGATGCCCTCAAGCGCCCATCAACTCTGGATACGCCATTGCCAGGATCCGGAACATCAGGGGGGTCATGGTGCGACGGGCACCCCACCCACGTTGGGAAGCCATCCAAAGCTGGGCCTCCGCCGTCTTCTTGCTCCAGCGGCGAATGTCCTCCCATCTTTTTCGGCAGTGGGTGCTCTGTCTGTGGTGGACCCATAGGGTCCGGACGTCCTTGGCGATGGCATGCCAAATATCATTCCTCTGGTAGGCGCTGACCTAGAGGAATAGTACAGGGGAAAAGGGAAAACATTAACCGTCCGGCCCATCACAGTCATTGGCCCACGTCCCCACCCTTGCCCTGACACACATACACTCACCGTCGTATCATGCACGCCTTATCCCCCCCTCTCCCATCCACACCACTCCAAACAGGCATTGCCCATACAGCATGCTCACAGTGTACTCACCTGTTTGTCTGGAGGACCGTGTAGTGGCGTGTACTGGGGGAGGACCCCATCCACAAGTTTTTCAAACTCCTCCGAAGTGAAGACAGGGGCCCTTTCCCCAGACACTTGAGCCATCGTCCCTTCTAGACTGAGGTCACAGCAGCACTTGCAGTGTGGGTCCTCTCCTGTCGAAGATCAGGTTTCAAGTGAGTGAACAGACAGAAAATGGCAGTCACGTCCGCGGCAGTGCGTACCGTCCCCACCGGCGTACATGGTCATTGGCTCCTGGGACCTATAGGTTCCAATGTTAACCAATGCAGGATTGCGCCATAGTCTGCGACCGCCTACCGGGACGGTGTACAACGCCAGCGCAGTTACCTCATATCCCCTTGTCCCACTTTACAGGTCAGACAGCCGCTATTTCAGGGGGCCACATGGCAGTAATTTCAACTGTGTCACAGATATCTAGGCCTTGCATACACACTGAGACAGGCACATAGCGGATTGACTAATGTGCGCAAGAAAGTTGTTATTTTTGTACCTCTGTGTTGGCTGACCGTCTGATCGCTGTTCTCATCCATAGAGCACGTCCGCTGGGGCAGGTGAGGAGATGTCGGCATCCTCTGGTGTACAGACCACTGGTGGACCTGTCGACAATGGAAGAGTGACATGTAATAGTCACCTACAGACTTGATTGTGCCACAATCCAGGAACTGTGTGCCCATTTGGAGCCAGACCTGATGTCAGCTCTCTGCCATCCCACAGGAATACCCCCTCTAGTGCAGGTGCTGTCAGGACTCCATTTCCTGGCAAGTGGGTCTTTTCAAACTACAGTGGCCATAGTATCAGGGATGTCCCAGCCTATGTTCTCAAACGTGTTGTCTAGAGTGTTGTCTGCCCTGCTGAAACACATGCGCACCTACATCATTTTCCCTGAGGTGGAGGATTTGCCCACAGTGAAAGGTGACTTCTATGCCCTGGGACATATCCCCAACATCATAGGTGCCATTGATGGGACACATGTGGCCTTGGTGCCCCCCACAGGAGTGAACAGGTGTACAGAAACCGGAAGAGCTACCATTCTATGAACGTGCAGATGGTGTGTTTGGCAGACCAGTACATCTCCCATGTGAACGCCAAGTTTCCTGGCTCAGTGCATGACGCTTACATTCTGAGGAATAGCAGCATCCCTTTTGTGATGGGGCAACTCCAGAGGCACAGTGTGTGGCTATTAGTTGAGGACATGGACCCTATGCAGTGTGAATAGTTGTCTGGGTCTGGGGTTGGGCCTAAGGGTTAGTGTGTGTCTAACAGTTGTCCCTCGACATTTGCAGGTGACTCTGGCTACCCCAACCTGTCATGGCTACTGACCTCAGTGAGGAATCCCAGGACAAGGGCAGAGGAACGCTACAATGACGCACATGGGCGAACTAGGAGGGTTATAGAGAGAACCTTCGGCCTCCTGAAGGCCAGGTTCCGGTCCCTCCATATGACAGGTGGTTCCCTATACTACTCAACAAAGAAGGTGTGCCAGATCATCGTGGCCTTCTGTATGCTGCACAACTTGGCTTTGCGATGACAGGTGCCTTTTCTGCAGGGGGATGGTCCAGAAGGAGGTCTTGCGGCAGCCCTGGAGCCTGTGGCCAGTGAAGAAGAGGAGGCAGAAGAAGAGGACATAGACAGCAGAAACACAGTGATTCAGCAATACTTCCAGTGAGACACAGGTAAGAAGGCATCAATGCCTCCTACATCTCATATAATTGTTCTACCTCTCCTCTGTCTGTCACTTTCACCCAGTGTATGGACCCTGATTTGTCACTTTGCCTTTCAATTTCGCAGATGTGGGTCCCACTGTGTGACATCTGCTATGTTACCTCATGGACTAGAGCTGTGTGACATATGTGCGTTTGCAATACTATGGACATTGCTATTTCCCTCAGTTATTGCAAATACACAGACTGACTCCAGATAGTTTTGTGATTCTAGGGTGTTTATTTAAGTGCAAAATAGTGGAGGGGTTTGTAAAATGGTCAGGGGTGATGGTGGATGAATGTCCATGACAGAGTCCAGTCTATTTGCCTCACAGGTGCATTGTCCAAAGGGGCATAGGAAGTGGGGCTTGGGCAGTTTAAGGATGGACAGGGTGACAAAGTGGGACAGTAGGATGACATTCAGGGTGGTCTCATTTCTTGGCGGGGGTCTTGGCATTGTTCTCTGTCGTTGTCCAGGATTTCAGGGACCGTTTGCAGGGTGGTTCTCCATCTGCAGGGGGTAGGGTGCTGGTGTTGTGGTCCTGTGTCAGTGCCTCCTGTCCAATAGCACTGGCAGAGGTGGTGGGCAGTTCATCGTCCAGGCTAGTGTCAGGGGCCACTTGTTGTGCCACAGTGTCCCTCCTGGTGTTCACAAGGTCCTTCAGCACTCCTACAGTGTTGCCCAGGGTGGTGTTGATGGATTTGAGTTCCTCCCTGAACCCCAAATACTGTTCCTCCTGCAGCCGCTGGGTCTCCTGAAACTTGCCCAGTACCGTTGCCATAGTCTCCTGGGAATGATGGTACGCTCCTATGATGTTGGAGAGGGCCTCGTGGAGAGTGGGTTCCCTGGGCCTGTCCTCCCGCTGTCGCACAGCAGACCTCCCTGTTCCCCTGTTTTCCTGGGCCTCTGTCCCCTGAACCGTGTGCCCACTGCCACTGCCCCCAGGTCCCTGCTGTTCTTGGGGTGGTGGGTTAGCCTGGGTTCCCTGTAGTGGTGGACACACTTCTGCTTGACGTGTCCTGGGGACAGAGGTATGGCCCCGCTGGGAGGGTGCTGTGCTGGTGTTTCCTGAGGGGGGAGGCTCTGTGGTGGCCTGTGACTGTGTCAGGGGAACCGACTGTCCCGAGGTCCCAGGTGGGCCGGGCTCGTCATCTAGATCCAGTTGGACAGAGCTGCTGTCATCACTGTGGGCCTCTTCTGTTGGGGGAGTTGACATGTCTGGCACCTCCTGTCCGGTGACATTGGGTAGGGGTCCTGCAGGGGTGTAAAGGCATGATTATTGCATCTGTGTGTGCCATGGTGTGCAATGTGTGGGTGACCCTGTACCCCAGTGCTAACATTCTTGTGTAGGACCTTGTGTGATAATTGTTTAGGGGTCTGTGTGGGTATGTGTAGTGGACATGCATTGGTGATGGGTGCCATGCTTTGTTGTTGCATGCAGGTTTTGCTTGGTGTTGGGATGTGTGGTTTGTGATAGTGGGACATATGTGAGGAGTTGGAGTGATGGGGGTAAGGGTGAGGGTGGGGGTATGTGATAGCATGCAGGTAGGGTGAGGGATGTAGTATTTAAAACTTTGACTTACCAGAATCCATTCCTCCAGCTTCTCCTGCGAGGCCCTCAGGATGCAGTATAGCCAAGACCTGCTCCTCCCATGTTGTTAGTTGTGGGGGAGGAGATGGGGGTCCGCCGCCAGTCCTCTGAACCACAATGTGGTGTCTTGAGACCACGAAACGCACCTTCCCCGTAGGTTGTTCCACCTCTTCCTGATGTCATCCCATGTTCTTGGGTGCTGTCCCACTGCGTTGACCCTGTCCACGATTCTGCACTATAGCTCCATCTTCTTAGCTATGGAGGTGTGCTGCACCTGTGATATGAATAGCTGTGGCTCTACCCAGATGATTTCCTCCACCATGACCCTGAGCTCCTCCTCAGAAAACCTGGGGTGTCTTCGCGGTGCCATGGGGTGGTGTGGGTGATGTGTGAGGTGGTGTGTGTTGCGATGTGTGGGGTGATGTTTAGGGGTGTGAGGTGTTTTGTGCGTGGAAGGTGTATGAGTGATGGTGTTGTGTGCCTCTCTATGCTGGTGTGGTCTTTGCTTTTCTGTCTCTCAGCTTAAAAAAAAAATTGAGTTGTAAGGGTTTGTGGGTAATGTGGGTGTGTGCTTTATATTGTATTGAGTGTGTGGGAGTGGTGTGTGTATGCGTATCAGGTGTGTGTATTTCGAATTGTCCAATGTGGTTGTGTTTTATAAATGTGTGTATTTTGAGCGCAGCGGTGTGAACCGCCAATGGAATACCGTGGTTGAAAGACCGCCCCGTGGATTCGTGGGTCGTGATAGTGTGGGCGTATTCCTGTTGGCGTGACGGTGGAGGTTTTGTTATCGCCAGTTTATCACTGACCTTCGGTGTGGCGGACTTGTGTGGGTGTCTAGATTTTGGCGGATTCCGAGCTGTGGGTCATAATAGCTGCGGCGGAATTTTGCGGCCGCTGTGGTGTGTTGGCGGTCTTCTGCACGGCAGTAAGCGGGATTTACAGCCGATGTTGTAATGAGGGCCTATATCTATCTGCCTGGGTGGCAGGCAAAATATGGCCTGCTTCCAAGCAGCACTGTGCAAAAGGAGCCGGTGCAGCTATTTCATTAGGTTTAAAGCTTTATGCGGATTGATTATTTTGTTGGTGTGAGTACTAAGTTTTCACTTGGGACTGGATACTGCATTGTTTGTCTCTCACGTGAAGCGATTACCCAAACATATATTGTACATTTCTATCATTTGCAGTTAGTGTTCTGTTGATGCTGGTTAAGAAGCAGCCCATGGGTGCCACCATAACCTTGGATCAGTAGGAGTCCATTGTTTTTTATTTAATGCTTCAGGTATTTAAGCCAGGGCACCTCACTGTTATGTGTTCAGCCTAATTTATTGATTCGCCGTTTTCCCCTTGTGAGCTTGTTAAGGTCTTTTTTTCTGGTGAATGCAAGCTGCCCAAATTCAGCACGCAAGATGGTGTAAATCATTGTTTTCCTGTTTCTGTAGTTACCCTTCATCCCAGCTGAAATAGGGGTTGAGTGCCCACCGCCTGTGTGATCTGTCATTAGTTTCCAGTAAGGATTTGTAACCATTCTGTTGTCTGTGCTAGATACTGCCTTTTTGGTTTTAGATTACGTAGATGTGTGATTGGAAGAAAATGTTTGATTGTATCAACTTTATTATGAAGCCTGTTTAGCTTGCTAGCTAATCTAAAATAATGGGATGGAGGACACGTGATTGTATTATAGAATTCAAAGAGCTAGGGGCAGAGAATGATTGCCCTGGAACGAGTTTCGAATCCTCTCCATCTAGTAAATTGGGAATGCAGCTTATCTTTAACTGCTTGGTGTGGTGATTTGTGGTGCCATTTAGAAATCTCATGGGTAGGTATCTGGGTATCTACTGTCATCCGGATCATTCTGTAGAGTGAGATGTGAGTCAACTAAAGAATATTCTACATGATTCTTGAGTAAAGTTTACTTTGCCTTTGCTAGACCTGCAGTAATTAGATGATGCTGTGGAATTTAAAGGAAGTATAGGAAACCCGTTTGGATTCTACAGTCATCCAGGATCTCTGGCTCTGTGCACAATGATGATTACAAGAGTGTCAGAAGAGCCCCAATGCACAGCTAAGTTCATGTCTTGCCATAACAAAATTTAGCCAGAGGATTAGCTTTCAATGGCAGACAACTAGGAAAAGAGTGCACACTGCTAATTGGAGAGAGAATTTCAAAAGTGAAATCAAGCCACTGATCATAAAGCACCATTGGCCATATAACAAAATGTGCTCCGGGCCACAGCAAATGTGTGCGTCCTTGGGTCACTTTGGTATTACAGAAGGGGCCACAGACACTTGTGCGCAGCATTTAGCAATGCTAATAATGCTGGTGCATATGTGGCACCAGTGCTATTGTGAGAGGGTGTTGCTTCATTTGCTTGGGAACCTCCTGAAAATGAGGGAATCACTTTGCCACTGGGCACTCACCATATTATAGACGTTGGTGCAGAGGCATGCCCTTAGGAGGGCACTGATAGTGTCATACAGGAAATCAGCACATTGGCAGTGCGCTCACTGAGGACAGGCCCCTGGAGGGTAAAGGAGGCCTATGCAGTCCCTAGACACCCCCCTGCAGGTAGGTAGAGTGAGTGACTCTAACACCTCTTGAAAGTCCAGGTGGGTTGTTGCCTGTACTGTGAAACACTGAGCAGCTTTGAAACAGACTCTCTGTATTTCACTTGAATTCAGTGACTTGAGGGGAGCACTAGTTTGCAGCTGTACTGTGGGCAGCACATTTATTATAATATGGGGCAATTTTCCTGTTTGTGCCTACCCATTAGTTCCTTTTTGTACTGGAGAATTTTATTTCTACATGTGTGTTTTCATTAAATGTACATTTTAGACACATTTTCTGCACATCTAATGGAATAAAAAGATTGTTTCAAAAAAGTAAAAATTAAATATCTTAAAGTTTGGAAATTGCTAAAATAAACTGACCATTTAAATCAGAAATCAAAACATTGTGATTAATTCAACTCAATTTGCTCAAAAGGTCACACTATACCTATATTTCCAAAGTAAATTGATATACCCAATATTTTCTGTCTTTAGTTCAGCTCGTTATGCCAAGTCAGAATAGCACATCCTGCATTTCATTTTCATTAAACTCATCAATGCTCTACTATAATGGCAACTGTGTCTCTTTTTCCTTGGGTCTTAGAATGGAGGCAATAGGACAAGCAGCGCTCAATGAACGGATTACAACCATTAGTGGTAAATAAGGCATGGTTTTGTGCTAATAGCTTTTACTGTAAAATGAAAGAAGATTCCTAAAGATGGTAGTGTGTGACAGAAAGAGAAGAGAAGAGAGAAGAGACTGCAGCTATAGTATAGTAAAGCATAAACACAACAAAAGGTGACACCGTCTTACAAATACACATCCCAATAACAGCAAATCAGCACAAAAACAAAGCGATGCAGTGCAAAAATATTCAATTAAAATTAAACAACACAATACCACAATACAACACAACAAAAATGCAACACAACAGCACAATTACAACACAAACGCAGAACTCAACAATTTGGCACAGCATACCAACACAACAGAAAAAAATAGCAAACCAACCAAAAAATATAAATACCACATATTTAAAATTGAGTTTTATTGTTCTGGTGTTGTGGTTAGGCGTTGTGTGCTTTTTGTGCTCAATTCAACCAGCAATGTGCCTTGGGCGGATGGGCTAGCGGGTTGGTTCCAGTTTCCTCCTGGTCATCAAAGCAGGTTAAGCTTTTTTTCTGTTTTGCTGTATTGCTTTGATGCACATTGCTTTTTTAAAAGAGTGCTCTTGTGTTACTGCAGTGTACAGTACTGGCATGCTTTTTGTGCTAATGTGTTCTTATGTGTTCGTATTCTGAATATAAGTGTGTACTGTGTTATTTCATGTTGTGCAGTGGTGTTGTATTCTTCTGCATTATTGTAATGTGTTTTTCAGTTGTGTTGCTGTGGTAGTGTTGCTATTTTGTGTTGCATTTTATTATGGTAGTGATGCCTTATTGTCTCTACTGTAGAGAATTGTTATTGCATTGTGTTGTATTGCAATATGGGTGTTGTGTTGCTTTCTGTTTTGATTTGATTGTATTTTGTGAATTTGTTTTTTTACTTTTTATTATATTACTGTGTTGTTTAATGCTCTCTATTTACTTTAACAATCAACACATGCTGCTAATTTTGATTCTATGGCAGCATAATATGCTCCAAGCAATAAACAGCCATTTACCACTGCTGCAATTCTTGAGCTATTTAATATACCAATCAGCCAACAGCTGTTGGAGCTGTGCCATAAATTAGCACTTTGAGAGTTCATGTTAAGTGATCTGGCCCCTATCTATCAACTCATCTCCCTTATCTTTAATATTTCCTGGGAGAAATTGGTTTGGTGCTTGACTGGGATGTGAGCCCAGATGAAGCAACAGTCACAATCCCTTGCTGGTTGAACTATGAAAAGTCACTAAATTGACATGTGCTTAACTCATGGTAGCTTGCCACACAAACAGTCAGGCTTAATTTAGATGCAATATGGAAAGTATTTATGCATCACACAAACAGTAATAAAGTGAAAGCACAACACAAGAAAAAATCTCAAATCAATGTAGAAAAAATGAGTACATCTTTTTATCGAATCAAAGTAAAAAAATATGGCAGTCCACAATAGAGTGCGGTTACAAGAAGTAGATTGGCCTCAGTCAGCGGTTACCTTCGTACTTAGAAGAAATTCAGTGAAAAAGTGTCTGAAAAGGTAAAGTTCAGCAGGGCAATGCTGCAGGAGGTGTCAAAGGAGGGAGCATCATGGTTGGATGGCCTCTGGTTAAAGCTTTCTACGTTAGGACTTAGTCACTGAAATGGAAGTTGAAAATCTCCAGCGGATGAGGCACAGGGCTATAGCCGAAGACAGTTTCACAAAGTCAGATATCCCTTTGACGAAGGAATGCTGAAAATAATTTGCTGCTGTGGAGAAGAACGTAGCACGAGAAGCCACAAAATCAATCCAACCAGTGATGCACCTTAGGCAGGAAGACAAGCGGATTGGTCCCAGTTTCCTCATGGTTCTCAGAGCAGTTGTGACCAGTCGCCAGTTTTGAGAATTGACCGTTTTGGCACTTTAAGCACCACAACCAAGGGTTTAGGACTCCTTGGACACTCTTGAGAGGTTCAGGACTCTCTCAGCTGGGTCCATGTTCGGGTTCAAGATGATGGGAGGTTTTTATGTCCCTATGGCTCTGAACAGGAGGCCAACAAACTACACCATGGAGTTACTTCTTGTAGTTCAAGGTGCAGATGAAGCTGCAGGGCGGCCCTCTGAGGGATCAGGGCAGGCTCCGGGCAGCAAAGATGCCTATCTGGGTACAGTAGCAGTCTGGCAGAGTACACAGAGGACACAACAGCAGTCGGTCCTCTGAAAGTCCATCCCCAGTTTCAGTATTGAATTTAAGATGTGGGGTGAAGGTCATACTTTTATACCCTGGTGCCTTCCTCCTGGAAGTTCGGAGAAGCTCCTGGAAAGGTTATTTGAAGTGCATGGAATTTCCTGACTCCCCTACTCTGGCTCCGAGCTGGTTTCAGTGACAACAAAACATTGTTCAGCCCTTTGTGTGAATGTAGAGCACAGGGTATTTAGTTGTATATGGGTCTGTGCCCCGCACCCATACTGCCAGCAGATGGCCCATTGAGGCACACCCAATCCCTCTATTGTGTGAATGTCTGTGGGGAATTCACAAAGTGCAACAGTCAGAAAAACCTAGACATGAGATCCAAGACAGGCTGCAGGCACAAAGGCAGGAAAAAGGCAATTTTCTAAAAGTGGTGCTTTAAAACTGTAATGAAAATCTGACTTCACCATTATAGAGGGTTTATCATTACGATTTCATAGGTACTCAACATGACATAGCTACCTTCTTCCAGTTAGGAATTATAGCTTATTAAATGTAATAAGGGATCCCCAAAATTATCCTATGGGAGGGGTATGTTTCCTTCACAGTAGTGAAAAACACATTCAGGACATTTTTTTACTACAAGGACATGTAAAACTTAAAAGTACATGTCCAACCTTTTAATTACACAGCACCCTGCCTCATGGGCTACCCGGGTCTGCCCTTTGGGGTAACATATATGTAATAAAAGGAGAGTTTAAGGCTTTGCAAGGGGTTTTAAATGCCAAGTTGACACAGCAGTTTAAAACTGCATTCAGGCTGCAATGGTAGGCCTGGAACCTGGGTGGCACAATAAATGCTGCAGGCCCACTGGTAACATTCACTTTACAGGTCCTGGGTATATGATGTGCCTCTCTACAGTGGATTTATAAGTAAATTATGTATGCCAAATATGTATATGCCAATCAAACCATGTTTAGGTGAGCGAACACAAACACTTTAGCACTGGTTAGCAATTGTGAAGTGAACAGAGTACTAAGGCCAACAAAAATGAATTTCAGCACAAATTGGAGGTAAGTGGGCAAAAAGTTTGGGGAAAGACCACCCTAAGTTTAACAGGTCCAACATTTCTCTTGATTCCCGACAATCTGGTCCTATGTGAGTCCAATTGCTTTTCAGATTGCCTTACAGTCTCACCAATCTAACATTTCTCATTTCTCTTAAAGTTAGCTAAATGAAAACGTCCTGTCACTGTATGCATTAAAGTACCTGAAACTGTAAACTTGCTATATTCAAGGCAGAAATCTTGTAATGCATTTCTAGATAACATGAGTTGAAACAGTGCACAATGCTGGGATCACTTCAGAAAGGCAGAGTGTAAAACACATTTCCAGGTACTGTTGACTATTTTATATAACTAATTTCAAATTGTTTTCTAAAAAAATTGTCCCCCACAGGTGCAATATGGAAGTGATACTTATGTCTGTGTTGTGATTAGATTTCTTCTGAACAAGTAAAGGAAAATTATGTGTTTTAAGAAACCATTAAAAGAAACATAGATGAATTTAGTTGATCTTAGACACCGGGAATATATGATCAGTGCTACTTTTTGAGGTTGATAATTCCCAGTTTGCTGACCAGACATGCTATGTCTACCTGAGAAAGTTCATGCCATGGAAATCCAATGAAAAATGTGCTTTGTTGTTTTCTTGAATCATAATTAGCTTGCTAAGCACAATATCAGTTTAGAGCTTGAAAAATGTGGCACATGACATAAAAGCCGATTGGGTGGTTACATAGGAGATTGTGTTTGTTCAACAAATGCTCAGATTTACAGAGATATATACAAACATGAAGGTAAAATATATATGGTGCATATTCTTAATTAAGACCAATACGTACTATATCTATATATGATACATGTGATTCATTCATTCATTTTGTGCATGTAGGTTTAATGAAGTAAGTACAAGGCAAAGGCAAAACTGGGAAGGTTTTTTATGGATTTTTGTTTTCACTACTGCAGTCCCTACCTCTACCAAAGGATAACTATGCAGTTAACTTATTACATTTAATAAGCTGCAACGTCCAGTTTGGAGTTGGTGGATGGGTCCAGTTTGGTGTCTAAAGAATTGTAATTGAATGCCCTCTTGTAGTCCAGTCCTTTGTTCTCTCCCAGTTGGACTACAGGAACTATTTGTATATAGTCTCCCACAAGTGTGTAATTAAAAGGCTCCAGGTGGTCGAAATTGCTGCTGCAAACTTGGCTCTAACTTCACTGCACATGCTCCCTATTGATGCAAGGATAACATTTAAAACACTCTGTATGGCAGACATAGAGTGCTTAACGTCCAAGGACTAGCTATGATAAAGGCACTTTTAACTCCCTACTCCCTCAGTAGGAAACTAAGGGGCATATTTATACTCCGTTTGCGCCGGAATTGCGTCGTTTTTTTTTTTACGCAATTGCGACGCAAAACTAACTCCATATTTCTACTTTGGCGTTAGACGCGTCTAGCGCCACAGTCCATGGAGTTAGCGTCATTTTTTAGCGTGGACACCTACTTTGCGTTAATTATATGCAAGGTAGGCGTTCCCGTCTAAAAAATCGACTCCGAGGCATGTGCGTCGGATTTATACTCCCGGGCAAAAATCACGCCCGGGAGTGGGCGGGTCAAAAAAAATGACGTACGGCCGCTTTCGCGCCGTTTTTTAGCGCCTGCAAAAGGCAGGCGTTAAGGGACCTGTGGGCTCTGAAGGAGCCCAGAGGTGCCCTCCCATGCCCCCAGGGACCCCCCCTGTCACCCTTGCCCACCCCAGGAGGACACCCAAGGCTGGAGGGACCCATCCCAGGGACATTAAGGTAAGTTCAGGTAAGTTTAAAAAAAAAAAAAATTTGTGGCATAGGGGGGCCTGATTTGTCCCCCCCTACATGCCACTATGCCCAATGACCATGCCCAGGGGACAGAAGTCCCCTGGGCATGGCCATTGGGCAAGGGGGCATGACTCCTGTCTTTGCTAAGACAGGAGTAATTTCTATGGGGGTTGGGAGTGAAAGAAAAATGGCGCAAATCGGGTCGAGGCGAAAAAATTGCCTCAACCTGACTTGCCCCATTTCTTCAGGCCCAAGCCCCATATCCCCCTACGCCGGCGCTGCCTGGTGTACGTCGTTTTTTTTAACGCACACCAGACGGCGCCGGCGGCTAACGCCGGCTAACGTCATTCAATAAATACGGCGCCCGCATGGCGCTTCAGAATGGCGTTAGCCGGCGCTAATTTTTTTGACCCAAAACTGCGTTAGCGCAGTTTTGCGTCAAAAAGTATAAATATGGGCCTAAGATCCTCTACGGGTCGAATCTTGAAAGTACCCATAATCCACAAGGCTAGATGGGGAGATATGTCCTTTTCCCTCTCTCATTCCTAAACTTTGCACCACTTTTCCCCCTAGAATTAAGATGTCTAAACAATGAAGCACAGTTCAGGAAAATGCTAAAAACATGGCCATATCCACATTAATAGCCCTGTGTTTTCTGCCACATGTCCCAATGCAATGATATGTCTTAGCCAGCATGGAGAGGCCTACAGGTAGCCACGCGATTTAGAAATCTGCATAGTATAGTAGTGTAGTCTTTAATGGTAACATCAAAGTTTTAGTCACACTTCCGAAAATTCCACTTTTAGAAAATGTACAAAATCTATTCTGATTGAGGCAGGGCGAGACTGATTTGGAAATAGCTGAGTCCAAACTAAGGTGCCATGTGCAAAATAAGAACATATTGGCATGCAACCCAAGTAATTGCCATTGGCTGAGATCAATTCATGCATTCCATCCATTTTTTCTTTTTATACTTTAGTGTGTCACCCTAAGTGGGATTGATATGCCCCGACATGAGTCCCATGCACATTGTATCACTGGAACGTAGCTGTACCCAGCTGATGAGCCCATAACTACGGTATAGCTGGTGCTGGTTGCTTGTGTTCTGGGTCAGGGAGGACCTGGCTTGGCAGTTTGGGCTGGATTGTTCACATTGGAGCAAATTCAATACTGATTTACATATAACTGGGTCCAAACTGACATGACAATGTACAAAATACTGATGGACTGGGATGCAACCTCAATTAATTAACAGTGGCTGAGATTAATTCAAGAATCCCATCCATTTTTCATATACTTTAGTGTGTCACCCTAAGTGGGACGGGTATACCCAGCCATGGGTCCCGTGAACAGTGTGCCACTGGAATCAAGCTATACTCGGCTGATGAGCTCATAACCAGGATGGAAAAAACCCTGGGTTCCTTATGTTCTAGTACAAGGAGGACCTGGCTTGGCAGTTTAAGCTGGACTGTTCCAGTTGTATGGAAATGTTATCAATAGGAATTTCATGTTGTGTCACGTGCAATATAATTGTCACTGTGTTATTTTGTCATGACTTGTTTAAAAGGTTTGAACTTTGTCAAAGTTTTCCTCACTTGCCACTCCTTTGCAAAAAAGAAAATTAGTGTTCAAAAATCTATCCTAGATTTTGGAAACTATTTATTTCTTCTTTTGATTCTGATGAGATTTCAGAGAAAGCCTTAGATATACCCTGGTATTCTCTATTTTGGCCTGCCATATTGTCTAAGGTATTGGCGTTTTCTTTGAGATATGGATATGTATTCTTGCTGTTGTAATGTTTAATGTCCTTCACTAATTTTAAGATTTTTTCGTTGGTGGTTAAGGGCTCTGAATTCCTTGTCTGTTTGTTTGTCTCCTTTATCAAAGTTTTTGGTTTGGTGGTCAAGTTCCCTAAAATCTTTTTTTTCCAATTCCTCTATTTCTTTTAATTGTTTTTATGTTTTGCTTCTACACAAAGCTGTCTCAATAGATCATTCAATCCAATCTCTCACGCATTTTGTACCAACTCCACTGAAACTAGTAAGGTATTGTTTACTGTCCGTGAATATCACTGGAAAATAGTTAACCTCTTAACCCCACAGTATTTTATTATTATTATTATTATTATTATTATTATTATTATTATTATTATTATTATTATTACTAAATGTTCTAATGATACCCTGGCACTTAGGCAGCTTTGTATTTGTTTATTTTTTAATCTCTTTCATTGTAGATATGATGTGCTTATCTAAAGTATAAAAAAGTGATTAATGGAATGCTAGAATTAGTCTCAGCTGCTGATAATTACTCATGGCCACACTCCCAGTATTCTGTTACTTTGCACACCATGCCCCCTCAGTTTAGACTTAGCCATATTCAAATCAATCTTCCTCCTGCCCCAATGGGGACATTTCAACCCGTACAACCAGGCTAGGTTCCCTCTGAACTGGAATACAAGCAACCCAGGGCCTGTTTTGCCCTATTTAGGGCTCATCAGACAGGTATATCTTGATTCCAATGACACAGTCTGCACTGGACTAACATCTGGCTCAGGTCTCCATACCTACTAAATACTTATGTTTTCCTGGAACTAAACTCAAACCCTCACTTTTTGGCCCATTTTCAGATAAAAGCTGTTGTAAACTCTGCGGTGGTTCATCTGAATAACATCATCAGTCGCATGTACTGTAGATCGTCATGTTCATGTTTCCTTACTCCAATCATCTCCCTCTGTACTTTCATGTTTTCTACGGATTCCTCCCAAATAGTTGAGAATGAAAGCCTAGAATATGCAGTTAAATGAATATTGGATTTACATTTTTCCAGAAGGTAGCTTCAAATTCTCATGAATTAGATGGCTGAGCTTATGTGTCACTGACTTTTAACACACTCATGCCCAATAAAGGATGGCATCTATCACTACAGGTAATGAAATTACATCCTCTTCAAGTTCAGTCCATGCGGAGACACCTCAGAAAGCAGCAAGATGTAAACACTCCCTGTATGTGAAACATGCCTTGTTGGGTTTCTGACTCTTGCATTAGTTTGTACCCGGCTGTTAGAAATTGGTTCTTTACTTGGCAGACGTATGCACCGTGTCCAAGTAGGGACCACAGTCCTAGTCAATGTAAGTCAGCTACACAACCTAAATTAACCTGTGCTCACCCTCTGATAACTTGGCACAGAGCACTAGGCTAAACGTAAGAGGCAATGTGTAAAGTATTTGTGCAACACGTACACAGTAACTACACAGTAACGCAAAAATACTCCACACAGGTTTAGACAAATAGAGAATATTTATCTGAGTAAAACAAGACCAAAATGACAAAAGCCAATAAGTAGAAGCTGGGATATGAACTTTTAAAGATAATATAGTGCTTTGAAGTCACTAGTGGTCAATAAGTTACTTGAGGTCATGAGGGACCAGTGCAAATCCCAAGTTCAGGCCCACTGAGATGGAGGATAGGCCAGCTACAGAACCTATGCAGAGTCTGTTGAAACAGTACCTTTGATGGAGCAAAGAGTCACTGTTGAGAGCACAATGATTTGGTTCTAATCCTCACAGTGAGGTCGGCGTCAAACTTTGTTGAAGTGAATGTGATGAATCATCATTGAGCCGCACAGAGCATCGTCATTGGGCCACGCATGCTGTGAATCCGCTGTTGTCGAGCAGCCTCTGCATCGGTGTCAAAGGAGCGATGTGGCAGAATTTCTCTTGCACACAAGATGATGCATCGGTTTTTGCAGAAATCAGCTGTAAAACCCACTTCTGAGGCCCAGGACTGGAAGGGGCACTTCAGGCAGACAACATATCACAGATTCCATCAACGCCAGTAACGTTGCAGGCAGACTTTGCAGTCTGAGACTGAAGAAGAACAATTGGCAAGCCAGCACGCCCTTGGAGTCACTCTTGGTTCAGCAGGATGGGTCCAGTCCTTGTGCTCAGCAGGGCAGAGGTCAGCAGGCAGCAGAGCAGCTCAGGAAAGCAGAGAAGCAGTTCCTTGGATCAGTCAGTCCAGGAAAAGTGGCAATCCTTACCACACATAAGTCTTTACTCTAGCGGAGGTCTTTCCAAGTACAGTAGTGATGTGATTTCCGGGGGGAGCCCCAGTACTTAAACTAAAAAGTGACTTTGAAGTGTGGATAACGTCTAAGCAGTTCCTTGAACTGCACAGGTCTGCCTTTCATCTCTGGATCCAGACTATCAGTTGGGGGTAATTTGTGTGGGGTCAGGCCACTACCCTTTGAAATGTAAATCTGAACCTCTCTCATCCTTCCTGCCCAGGTAGAGCCATCAGTATGTAGATGTAGTTGAGTGTCCTGTGTTGTGGTTTACTGAAGGCAATGCACACATGTAGCTGTCACTCAGTCCAGTCCAGGCAGGTATTAGAGACAGGCTACCAGTCACACACAGCAGTGAGAGAAGAGAAATGCCTACTTTATAAAAGTGTCATTTCTAAAGGGGTCATAATAAACCCTACTTCACCAGTAAAGATGATTTTTCATTATCATTCCAGCTGATCAAATGATATGAAACATTATGTAAGTACTCCTTTCCGATCAGGAATTGCAGTTTAAGAGTAATTAAGGAATTCCCAATGCTGGCCTGTGAGATGAGTAGGCCTCACAGTAATGAAAAATCACTTTGGGAGTTTCATTACCAGGACATGTAAAACTTAAAAGTATGTGCTCTGCCTTTTACTTACATAGCAACCTGTCCTGCAGGCTATCCAGGGCCTACCTTAGGGTGACTTGTATGTAATCAAAGGGACGTTTAAGTCTCAGCAAGAGGTTTTAAATGCCAACTTGATGTGGCAATGAAGCTGCACACACAGGATCTGCAATGGCAGGCCAGAGGCATGTTTAAGGGTTACTGAAGTGAATGGCACAATCAGTGCTGCAGCTCCACTAGTAGCATTTAATCTACACTCCCTGGGTATATGGTATACCACATTAAAGGGACTTACAAGTAAATTAAATATGTCAAACAGGTTTAAACCAATGTTACAATGTTTACAGACAAGAGTACGTGCACTTTAGCACTGCTTAGTAGAGGTAACATGCTCAGAGTTTTAAAGCCAACTAAAACAAATTCAGCAAAAAGGGGAGGAGGAAGGCAAAAACGTCGGGGTAACCCTGCAAAAAGTGCAATTTCCAACACTCTCCTTGTCACTCTTTGAACTTTTACTGTTTTTTCTGGTCCCTTGCTGGTTCTCCTCTTTTGTACTTGTGCTGTGCTGGATGTGTCGAAATAAGAACCCCTGCAGGATTCTGGAAACTTTCCCTGAACCAGGCTCCTTGCCTCCACAATGACCAGAAACCCCCTGCTTTTATGGGGGTATGTTTGCAGTCTTTTAATTTGAACGCTTAATTTATACTATTGCATGTACATTGATTATAATCAATTCACCCTTTTTCGAATTGGTGTGTTCAACTCTGGGTGGCTCCCCATTTTTCCACTTATCCTTCTTTTGCTCCTCAATGGCCACATACTAATTTGCTAGAGCATTTTATATCTGCTGGTGATTTTAAGGTTTCAAGCACAGAGAAGCTGGGGATTTGCAGCTCATAGTGGTGCAATCAGTTGAACATGAATCTTTGGAAAGACTCTTTGAAAAGTATGGTCTCAATGTAAAAGAGAATCTTTATTGGGGAAAGGCATTTTTATGTGATCCTACTTGGAATTTACAAAGAACAGTTCTGGAACTTTGGTGTGATTCTTTCAGTGCTGGGTATGAGGGAAGATAAAAATCTTAGATCGGGTCATTTGCTCTTTTTAGTGTTCTGTTATTACTCAAGATGAAGATTTGATGTGTAGCTGTTTTGCACTGTTTGTGCTCAATATAGAGGCTCTCAAATAAAACTGAGTGGATTAATTAAGCCGTTACTATTACTCCAAGGTCCATGGCACACAGTCTCTACATATTTTGTTATAGAACCTCTGTTTATGCCTGTTCTATTATGGGTCACTTCATTACATTCAAGAAATTACCATATGCCAAGGAATCAGGCCAATACTTCATCAAATAATTGTTTCTTCTTCATAGTCTACCTCACATCGTAATTTCTGATAGCGCTCCCAGTATGTATCTGACTTTTGGAAAGCTATTTTGTCAGTCCATCAAAATTCCAATGTTCCGTCTTCTTCATGTCATCCAAAATAAATGGACTATAAGACTGTATCAATAAGACATTGTAAGACATTGTAATAAGTGTTACAGTGTTCCTGCAGTGCAACTTCTGATACTTGGGAACCACTTTTTTCCTCTGTGAGGTTTGCATAAAATAAAATCACACATAGTGCCACCAAGATGATCCTTTTCTTTTGCTTACAAAAGGGTTTTCCCCTGGAATGGCTGAATAATGTCTACAGCACTATAAGGAGGTCAGCTAAAAAGTCAAAAGAAGCTTACAAGCAGCTCAAGATCAATTGTAATAGATGTCCTGAGCATAGGCATTCAGTTTTTGGATACAGTCTGGCTATCCTCTTGTTTTCCTTTCATTTGAGGGTCCCCTAAGCTTGGCCATGGCATTTGTGGACCATTTCAGATTAGTAAGATCTTTTTTTACATGGTTTGCAGGTTTTTCTTTCCCAGAGGCCTGGAACTCTGGAACGCAGATATCTGCCTTATCGCCTGTTTCGGACTACCACTAGGATCATGGAGACTTGAGTATGACTAATGGAGCAACTGACAATGCTGGTTTGATCACTGCTGCCATTGGAACTCTACCGAAATTATGTCACATCTTGCGGGTGGATAGCAGATGGGGAACAACAACACCACCATACCAAGGGGCATATTTATGAACCCCTTGCGCCACCTTGCCTCACATTAGCATCTTTTTTTTATGCTAATGTGGTGTTAGGTTGGCAAAAATGTACACCATATTTACAAAATGGTGCAATGCATGCATTGTGCCACTCTGTAAACCCTTGCGCCACATTATGCCTGCGCCAGGCATAATGTATGTAGGGGGAGGCATTCTGGCACCAGGAGGCCTGAAAAAAATTGCACAGTGAAATTTAACAGATTTCATTGCCCCATTGTTTCTGTTATTTTTAATGCGTTTTTTTTTAAGGTGTTAAAATGGCACACCCATTTAAATCAATGGGCCTCCTTACCCTTTGCTACACTAGCATCAACATTTTTGATGCTAGTGTAGCAAAGTGCCACAATAGCATAAAAAATGTGGACGCTATTGATCTAACTACTACCATGGTGCATCGTATTATAAATACTGCACAACCATGGTGTCATTAGGTGCTGGTAGGGGTGTGCTGAAAAAGTGGTGCATCAAAGTTGATGCACCACTTTTTCATAAATCTGGGCCCAAGAGTTTTGTTTGGAGCAGGGAGAATGCAATGTGGGAGGGGCAGGGCTCCAGGTGTTTTTTTTATAGTACTTCACAGCCATCTCCTTATAATTTGATGAGGGCTTTTTCAATCCATTATGGCTCTTTTTCCCTTCCAGTTGATTCTGTCCCTTTAGAATATAAAGTACTGTGACCACCATTGCGATACGTCACAAAGGTTTTGGTCAGTTTTTGTCCAGCATGGTTTTTTCTCTTTCTACTCTTTTATTTCGATCTTATCTTTCCCCTTTTTATGTTTTCCCATGTTCCAGGTTGTTTCTATGGACCTTCATTATTCTTCCTCACTTACCTAGATTCAATTGTGGTGCTTGGTTTAAGCCATTGACAGAATGCCTTTATCTTCACCCTGATGCTACTGCCGTCTGCAACTCCTGTCTCAAGGTTTTTTGCATCACAAAATTCATAAATAATAGCTTCAAGTTTAAGGAACGACTGTTCTATCCTGCACCGGGGCAGCTCCTCAGCTACGGTGGAGGAGCGTCGCCCCATTGGATTTTAGAAAACGGAAAAATAAAATGATAATAACGCTTTGTTATTATAATTTTCATTTTTCCTGGGAGAAGGGTCCTGGTGGGGCTGGGCTGGAGGGAGGGGGCTAGAGGAGGGGAATGTGAACCACAAAGTGTTTGGCCGGCCAAGCAGACAAGCACACTTTGCATGTTCTCTACCCGGCTGTATTGCACAACAGAGTGGAGAACATGCACAGGCTCCCACTTCCAATTTGGGCGGTGAAGCAGGCCGCTCAGACCAATCAGGACGCTGCTGTCATTCTTGTGACAGCAGCGTCGTGACTGGCTCTGAGCCTGTGTGCAGTGCAGCCGGCAAGAGGACGAGGACATAGGGGAGACAAACACGTCTCCTCAAGAAGTTTTTTTTTTCTTTATTTAATTTTTTTCCACCCCCTGCCCCTCCCTGTAACCCCTGTTCAGTAGCAGCTGCCACTGGTCCTTTATTCGAGATGGCACAAAGGTAAACATATCAGGTGGCATTTCTAATATTATGCCCCCCAAAGAAAATAACTGAATCTTCTACTGCAAAAAAATGAATCAACGATTTTGCAAATAAGATAAATGATTCATCCTTTGTAAGCCAATTTTGAGAGCTCATCCTTGAAGAAACTTCAGACAAAATTAAACAACAATAATAAATAAAAAGATTACAGGCGTATTCACTCTGCAATTTGTATCTGCTTTGAAACAAGTCACAAAGGTTTCAATGAAGAAAAGTAAGTAAAAAGTATACTTTTACAATTTATGTGACAGCAAAAAGATAGAAACAGTTGTGAAATTGATTTTAACATGGAGCACGATTCATTTTACCTTAACAGATTTATCTTACAAACTTGCAATGCATTACTTAGGGGATGCTAAGGAGCAATTTCTATTTCATGACATAAAAGCGCTGTTTGCCTTGTTTTAGCTTCTTCGGTGTTTTCTTATCTTGAAAATTAGATATGATTTTTATTATTTTCAGCTTCTGTTTATTTGTGCGTGGATGTGTGGGTGTTGTGCTTCCCACATTGATCAGATTACCTGTTCCTTGAAGAGCTGTTTTTTATTGTGACTTGTAGACAGATTGGAATATAATGACATGAAGTTGTCTATCATGAGCAGAAATGTTTTCAGGTGACAGATGATATCCTATTTTGTCGTAGTATTTAGAGAGTACAATATGAGAAATTCATCTCTCAGAAAACAATAGATTCAGGCTGTTGCTATTCATGAGGATTATTAGGCCTTCCTTACTAAAATATTTCATGTGATTCTACAACGACAAAAAATCGGTTTTCTTTAGAGGCTCGGTCACAGAGAATTTAGGGTCAGTTGAATATGGAAGACTTTCACATTGTATCGAGCCTCCAGAGAATGGATGGAAGGCACCGAATATATTCTGTCAGTACAGTTGACACTTGCAGTGGAAATGGCTCACAGATCATTGCTAGAAAAACAAGCATTCACGATGCAACGGGTCTTGCATTTTCTCGAGTTACAGCTATTAGCGTTGTAAACTCCTAACCGGACTTTTCTTGCCACACAAATTACAAGAAAAACAAGCATTTGCAATGCAATAGGTCTTGCATTTGCTTCTGTTAGAGCTATTGGTGTTGCAAATGCATAAGTGGACTTTGCCACATAAATTGGTCAGCCATGCAGCATAATGTGGTCCTCTCTGCCACATAATTCTAGTGGCCCTGCATATAACTAAAGCACTTCCATTTACCTTCTCCCTCTATCTGCAGCAAGAAATGAAAATATTGCCATTATTTATTATATTTTCATATTATTATTTTGTGTTTTTTCATAATACCCCTCCGATTAGGTTTGTAGACTAAATATTAATGTAGGAACATAGTATATTAACATACATACTGCTGAAAATGAACAGAAATGGTGCACAATAAAAACAAAAACATGACCAAATAGAAACCATAATACTTCAGCCCATCTACCATGTAAATAGCATACATTGTCTCCCTATTTCTATAAAATGATACCTTGTTAAAGCAAGAGAAACATCTCTATTTCCTATGAATAACGCCATCGTGAATGGTGACAAATCAACTGTGACTCATACTTAAACACGAAGATTTACAAAAAAGTAGTGGCAACTATACAAGATCTGTAGGAATCACATTTTACACACTGATCTGCTTCGAGGAAAATATTGAGTTGCAATTCTTTGCGTACAAAGTGAAATGTACGTTTTAAAGTAACAGATTAAAACAAAGTTTTTTCTCGCTTGTTCCTACGTTCAGGATGCCCTGTGGAAAACCAATGTAAATAAATATTGATTACAAAGTTAAAGTAAAAAAGAAAATGAGTAGCGTGTTCGGATTTTTGGTTTATGTTTCCACCGTTCCGAAAGCAGACAGGTAAGCACTGAAGAAAAACAAGCATTATAAATGTTAATTGTGAAGAACACTGCTCTTTACACTCAGTGCCATCCAGCTATGAAAGTGGAACAAACAAGTAAATGGTGAAAGCTGAAGAGCGGCTGTGAGCAGTGATATATGTGGCCGGCAGCAGCAGTTAATTTAGCAGATTTTATCAGATGTCTGCTGGTTCGTGTTACAGCACAGGAGCAGAGTGACTTGTGTTTAAGAAGAGCACTGCTTTTTACGCTCTGTGCCAGCGCGCCATGAAAGTCGAACAAACAAGTACATGTTGAAAGCTGCAGTGTGCATTTTATCCTCTCCTCCAAGAGGACTCTTGCTAGAATGTTCCTTGTGCACCGCAGTTACTCTTCCAGGCTCCTGGTCGGGTAAAAGTGAGCAGCTGTGAGTATTGGGATATGGGGCCGGCAACAGAAGAGTTAATTTAGCTGCTTTAATCAGAGGTCATCTCGCTCGTGTTTTTACACGAAAACAATAATACAAACAAGCATATGAACTGTAAAAGGTCTCGTGTTCGCTCGAGTTTGAGCTTTTAGCGTTTTCTTGCCACACAAACTGAGAATAAAAAGTAAAACAGTTGACATAAGCAGCTGGTTCAAATCACTGCAGTGAGCTCACAGAGACAGACAAAAGGAACAAGCATTTGCAATGCAAGAACAGAAAATGTGCGAGAGTAAGGAATGAAATAAACAAAGTCACATATGACTGCAGATGAAAATAAGTAATAGACTAGAGCAGAAACAGACTGGAGCCACTGAAACATCCAGCACTCTGGTCAAATGCTATTAGCCTTTGAAAAAAGTAATCCCTAAGCACATGCTACATAGGCACAAGTGGAAGGGTACACGTACTAGGGCCATGCTCCAGGGGAGTGTACAACTGTGAAAAAGGTGGGACGAAGAGCAAGGATTAACCACTCTCAAGCAAGGATTTTTTAAGGACACTGAAACAAACCAGTGAAAAAACAGAGAACCCACAAAGAAGTATAGCAGTATATACTAAAGTATATACAAGAGGTCTCGAATGCTCAACCTAAAAACGAGTTCTCTTAAGCTCTGACACAGTGGATCCAACAGAGGTCATCTGAGATGGAAGCAAGACAGATGGAAGAAAGACAGATGGAAGGAAGACACAAATGACTGTCATTACACATTCCATGTTTCAGAACAAGTAGGCAATTCAACTGGAGTTTTCAGGTCAGTAGGGCATATTTTTAGATTACAATTATAAGGGGCATTTTTGAAAAAACATCTGCTTCCTCTTCTCTATTACCGTCCCATTCTCTTACCTCCTTTACATTGTTAAGTGTTATTTACCAAGTCAGCCTTTCCATTCTCAATGGTTACATTTCCAATGTAAGGTAAAAAGTAAGGGCCCCTTTGCGTCACTTTTGCACCAAGCAACATGATGGAAGAGCGACGCATCTGACAAATGAGATTTATGAAGCCACATGAGGCCACCGTGCGTGGTCCTGAGTGGCTTTATAAATCCCAAGAAATGTATTGCAGTGCAAATCCCTGTGTTGCTTCACTTTGCACCGGGGAGGCATTTCAATGGGTGTTGCATGGTTGTTCCCATGTAACATCCATGGATTTTGATGCACACACAGATTTACCAGACGGGGTAGGCCTATGAACGTGCCAAATACCTATGGCTTCCACGGTGAGTTGCAACGAGGAGAAATATCCTTATTCCGCCTCATTTTTTCTGCATTCTGCAGAAGACATAGAGAGAGGAAAATATTTCAGGGGACTGTGTTTGTACAGGAAGGTGCCCCTTTCTGCACAAATATGATCATACGTGCAACAGAGGCACCCTTGCACTATGGTGTAAGGGTGTCTCCATTGACGCTAGGCAGACCACGTGCACCAGCGCTGGGGAAAGGACAGGAAGGATCTGAATTGGGATGAATAAATAAAATTAGACCCTCTAGTGCAAAATGTAAATACCTAAAAAACAGGTGAGACATTTGTTGCAAAAAGACATTGCAGTTCAATACAAGTAAGTTGTTTAAAAAAAAAAAAAAGCTGCAGCAGTTGAGAATGTTTAGACCCATGCAGCAGATTCAGACTTTTATATATTTATCCAAGGAATGCAAAACATTATGGCCCTCATTACGATCTTGCCGCCCACCAAGATCGGACCGCCGGGCGGGCGCCAATGCAGCCGCACTCCCGCCACGGTCATTTTGAGATCCCCGCTGGGCCGGCGGGCAGAAACCTGGTTTCCGCCCGCCGGTCCAGCGGGGATTATGGCCCCAACACAGGAGCCAGCTCCTAATGGAGCCGACGGTGTTGCAGCTGTGCGACGGGTGCAGTTGCACCCGTTGCGCTTTTCACTGTCTGCATAGCAGACAGTGAAAAGCTGCACGGGGCTGTGTCAGAGGGCCCCACTACTCCCCGTACCGCCAGCCTTTTCCTGGTGGGTCCAACAGCCAGGAAAAGGCTGGCGGTAGGGGGACTCGTAATCCCCTGGGCAGCGCTGCAAAACCGCCGGGACTGAAGTGGCGGTAAACCGCCGGTCCCGGCGGTGCGACCACGGCACTTTTGCTGCGGTCGTAATACTGTGGATTTCACCGCCAGCTTGCTGGTGGTGAAATCCGCCACAACAACCCTGGCGGTCCAAGGCCGCCAGGGTTGTAATGAGGGCCTATGTTCTCTCAGCTAGAAAAATAGACCAGAAGAAAGAAATGCAACATCTGATTTCTTTTGCTTTAAACAGCTGCTCCGTTTCCTGACCAGCCCTGCAACTTGGCTGCTGGCTCTGGCAACAGTTATTGTGACATCAGATCTCAGCTGCAATAACTTATTACAGTCTAGTTCTGATGTCTTTTCTTATAATGGGTGGCTGGGTGCTTCGAAAGTCACCAACTAAAAAGATATTAGAGACAAACATTTATATAGGGAATGCAGAATCCTATGTATTATGATCTAACTAATGCTATATCATCAACAGTTTCCCTAACCAGAGGAGAGCTCAGAGTCTGCCAGTCCTTTCATTCTGTTGGGTGTTTCTCCAGTGGGCTAAAGCCTTGTAGGCCATTTTGAAAGCCCAGGCCCTCCCTTTGTGTCTTTGTCACTTTCCCCAGCTCCCTGAGATTTATAGCAGCAATCACATGGAGCTTCGAAGCAAGAGAGAAAGAGAGAAGGATTGAGGGATATGTAAAAAGAAAGTGACCAGAGAGAGAGAGAATAGGGAGAAAATAGAAGGGGAGAGATAGAATGGATAAAATGGATGGATGGAAAGAGGAAGATCACAAGGAGCCAAAGGAAGCGAGGCTGGTTTGAGCATTTTTGCTAGGCCTGCTTTTCGTTCCCCAGTCAAGCTGTCGGAGAACTGAAAGCAGTTTTTTTTTCCATTTACACTTTAGTGCCATACAAATAACTCAGAATTTCTGAGAGTTAATACATGATATGTAGACAGCACAAGAGAAAAACACTTAGAATTGGTTACTTCTCTCTCTCTCTGAGCTTCACAGTCAGCAGTGCAAGCATTAAGAGAGAGAAATTGTAATTTACACCTGTGAGCTGTCGAAAGTACAAGCCCTCAGCTCAGATTTGAGCTAGTGCAGCTGTTCATGACAGAGGCAACTGCTGGAGCACGCCTGGTGCCCAAGAAAGGAATTTCTTCTCTCCGTTTCTGGGTTCAACAACCACCAGCTCACGGGTGAAACACCATCACTATCCTTACTTATGGAGTTCGACTGAATCTTTGGACTTGGTGAAGAGTGTAATAGTCAGAATCATTCAAACACAAATCAATGACATTATACTATAAACAATTCTAAACACCGTTAACAATTGTATCACTCAATCAGATTCTAAACCAAATAAAGTTTCAAAGCTTTATTACAATCCCAAAATCAATGTCACATATATGGTGGCCAAAACTAAGTTATAAAGATACATGGAAACCATGGGCTGACCAAAACGTCTAAAAAGATTTAACCTACTAAACATCAATAACATTAGGCACTCCAAAAGAATAATGTAGATTAGCAACAATACAATATGCACATTATTGTTAGAATTCAAAGCAGATGACAGTGACATCAGTAAATCTGTTTCAACAGCTGGGCCATTCCCAACACTAACACAAATTTGGACTTGCATGTGTGGGAGCGGGCTAGCACATGCAGACAAAAGCAAAAATAAACAAAAGACAAAAATAATTTAGAAAAAAACATCTAACTAGCACAACCCACTATAATAATATGTTGGTGGAAGTACCTAACTGAAAAGGAAACAAGAAACCACATTTAGTTGTACCTCTCCTCATGGGACAGCAGACAATAGTAGTTCATCAGGCAGGACTGTCACATTCTTCCGGTGTGAGTTGACAGCAGCATCAGGACACTGCAGAACAAGGGCTGCACATAGGGCAAATCAGCAGTTCAGAATTAGTTGGCCTTATTAGTTATGAACCACATAACAGAATAGAGCAATTAAGACTATGATGAGGAAACTCGGCATGGAATTAAAAAAAAATGAATGTGACAGCAGTCTCAAACAGGGTTCTGTACACCTTCAGGGCAGGAGAAGAACTAACTCTCAATTCTAAAGTTTCTCACTAATTATAAGTATGTACAATCCATACATTGGTCCCTCATGTGGGCTCACCTCGGACATCAGTTTCAGCACCCAAACACTGCAGATGGCACCATCGAATTCCGTTACTTTTAAAAATCTTCTCAGGAAAAGTGCATTGTCATTGATTGATTTCACACATTTCTAACAAAATATTACATTCTCTAGTTGTTTGTTACTTGAGATCCTTTCTCACAGCACACAATAAACTAAACCAATATTTTTCCATGAGAACTACATATTTCCTATCCTGTTAACAGCTAGAACAAATAGTGTAACATTGCTGCTTCTAAAATATGTCTCTTGCCTACAGTACAATAGGACATTCAGCATTCACATTAACAGCCTAGGGAAATAATTCAGGTCAGAGGGGACAGAATGAACAAATGATTTTCCATTACTGCTGCAAAATGAATCATTTCAGGCCTAGTCAAGCTAAGAAAGCCTTAACACACATTAATACATTTAATTAATTAATAAACCTATTGCGCACCTTACAATTCGTATATGCAAAGCAAAATATTTAATTGCCAACATTATTCATACAATGTTAGAACTAATTTTAAATGTGCATTTATTTTTCTGCACACATGTTACTTGCAATAATAACATTCATTTAATTCAATATAAGTATGATTTATTCATCTTCGTACAATACTTTTAATGACACTTTTCATATAAATTCACAGTAGTACATCCTTTAATATGAATGGAAAACACTCATGTTAAAACGCAATGTTCAATATGAATGGTGGCCACATGGGTCATCATAACTCAAACGTGAACATTTTACAAACTCTTATTATTTTCTATGTTGGGCTTTTAACTGTAGGTTAATTAATAACCATATGCTAACTTCTATGCCATTAAAATGTTTGGACAAGTGTGTTTGGATCTTCTTAATTTGAAAAATATTCCAGGGACAATGGTTAGCTGTCATTTTGTAAAGCAGATATCTAACAATGTCAAAATGGTAACTCCATCTAGCACAAAATAAAATATCAAATTTAGACCCAGAACATTTTGGAATAATGTGCTAGTGGTGACACTGCAGAAATAAATTATGATGTACTAAACAATAGTCTTGAATTTGGAAGATGGGACCAAAAACTTTGAATGGCCTGCACTGAATGCATCTGGCGAGGTATGATAGAGTATGTCTGCTTCCTGTATACACTAAGGGCCACATGTAGCAAGCTTTTTGCACGTCGCAAACAGCGAATTTCGCTGTTTGCGACATGCAAAAAGCACATCGCAATGCACAAACCCCGTTTTGTGATTCGGTAACCTGGTTACCAAATCGCAAAACGGGTTCACGACTCGCAATTAGGAAGGGGTGTTCCCTTCCTAATTTTGAGTCACAGTGCAACGCAGGATTAGTTTGTGACCGCGAACGCAGTCGCAAACCAATCGCATTTTGCACCCATGTCAAATGGGTGGTAACCCATTCGCAAAAGGGAAGGGGTCCCCACGGGACCCCTTCCCTGTTGTGAATGGCACTGCAAAAAAAATTTCAGAGCAGGCAGTGGTCCAACGGAACACTGCTTCCTCTGAACAAATGAAACGAAAACATTTCATTTTTCATTTTTGTAATGCATCTCGTTTTCCTTTAAGGAAAACGGGCTGCATTAAAAAAAAAAAAATGCTTTATTAAAAAGCAGTCACAGACATGGTGGTCTGCTGTCCGCAGCAGGCCACCATCCCTCTGAGGGCCGCCATTCTCAAGGGGGTCGCAAATTGAGACCCACCTCATGATTATTCATGAGGTGGGCATTTGCGACGCTCTTCCGAATTGCAGATGGTGTCAGGGACACCAACCAACATTCAGAATTGCGACTCGCAAATTGCGAGTCGCTCTGACTCACAATTTGCGGGTCGCAATTCTGAATGTTGCTAGATCTGGCCCTAAATGTCTTATGCACCATTAGCAAAACAGGATGTGCAATTGTCACACTGAATGGTTTGCAAATTGGTATGCAATTTGCAAAGCCAACTATGTACCTTAGAAATCTAGTGAAAATCATCTTTCAATATCACATCACAACATGTGCCTTTTGACAATCATTGCTACACGAACCTGGTATAATGTTAAACATTCAAATAATGTTGTGAGCATCAAATATGCTTCATAACACTCACATGTAATTATTCCTCCAGGATGAAGCATCAATACACAGAGCCACACATCCAAATAGGCCGGAGAAGGAGTAGCCAAGACCAACAAAAACACTATAACCACCATGCCTTTTCCTTATTTCTTATCTGCAGAAATAAAGACTATAGGCCTGATTAATAGTTATTGGCTATTTCTGATCCTTTGCGTAAATCTCTGTTTATGCACAGATCAGAATTACGAGTTGTAAGGTATAATTTTCAGATGCATTAAATATCTCAACCTTCATTACATTTCGTCAGGTCAAACCTGCTAAACTTTAACAGGGGAAAGCATACAGTGTTTACATTTCCATGGGGATTTTGGTAATTAAACAGCAAAATCTGCATGTTATTCCCCACAAACTCATAATATGTGTTATTTATTGCACCCCTAAACAACGTAGCATGTAATATTGTTATTTATCAGGTGCAATAAATAGCACCCATACTCGTAATCAGGGCCTTAATTTGTCAGATGCACAGTATCACCAAATGTTGTATATGGACTTTTTTTGCTGATGTTGCAGTTGCCGTCTTCCAGGCTAGACTTCTTATAAGCATTCTATATGTGTTACTCTTTGCTGCCTTAGTACACCAAAACCTCAGAACAGTTAAAGACTTCATTGCTCTACCTCTTCTTGTACTAAGTCTAGGTGCACTCTCTAATTTGTGTGTCCTGCATACTTCTGCACTAAGCAGAAGTTGTGCTGCCTTAGAAATAAAACCTCTGCATTGTTGGAAATTTCTGAGTCTAATTGCACTCTCTAATCTGTTCGTCCTTCTGCCCTCATTACTCCACTTTGCTATTAGTGCTTGTATTAATGTAGACCCTTACCTTAATTTCTGGTGCTGATCCACATTGGTGATTTAGCCCATGTGACTATGGGTGTTTTGTAAAGGGAGCACCTAGTTCAGTATCTGCTGCAGCAAGGCTTACTCAGTTTGCTTAGGTGGGATTTGCATTTCCTGCGGCCACTTGAAGCAGCATTCTTTGCTTTTCTGATGCTCCAGTTTTGGTTCTCAGGATAGATAAGTGCAGATTGGCTGTTCCCTATTTAAGTATAAGCACTACAGGGCACCATCATTGCCCTCTCATTCGTTGCACTTTTCGATGGAGAGCATTGAGCTCTGTTTTCGTGTTGTAGGACTGTTTTCTTTTTTACACAATTTTGGGTAGAACTCTCATTTCCTAGACCTACTTGAAGTGGATTTGATAGTTGTAATGGTACTCTAGTTCTTGCTTTAACTATTTAGGTACAGGCACTTCTCAGTTGTGAATCAAATGCATGTAGAAGGTGTGGTTGATACATTATTCTGGATAGCTGCCATACACCAGGGAGGAGTTTCTAAATGTATGTAACAGGCAGCAGAACATCAGCTCAAGGTACATTGTCAGGGGGACGGACAGGCCACACAGGCACACACATATTCACACCTACACATCTAAATGCACATTCACTCACACCCATACATTCAATAGCGCACACATCTACACCCATTGTTCGCAAACACATACACACACACACACCCATTACTGCATGCAAATACAAATACACATACATTCATACATGCACACATGCATGCATGCCCCAAACATCAAGCCTCAGTGGTTCCTAGAGGATTGGGAGTGCTTCCTCTTCTCATTGGTTGACCTTGCTATAGGTCACCCAATGAAAGGAGGCAGTAGTACCTCATTGATCACAGAATGGGATCGGGTCAGTAAAACTGCTGATCCCACCTCACTCTGTTACAAGTGTCACGATGGCCACTCTTCCCTGAGCACTTCAGAGCTTACAGCTGAAGCACATTATATTTAACTAGAGCTCCTGGATGTGGTGGTCCCCAGGGATTGCGAGGGGGCCCGCAGCCCCCACATTCAAGTAAAAACAAGCCCTGGGGAGTTGGTGTCACACAATCTCCTTCATAAGATTTAACTAGAGCCCTGAGGAGGTGGTGGTCCTCGGGGCTGCAGGGGGGCAGTGCAGCCCCCGCATTAAATGAAAAATAAGCCCCGGGGAGGTGTCGGTCCCCTCCTTTTTTTACTTTGCCCCAGGACTTGGCCCATCCGGGGCCATAAAAAAACAACAAGCCCACACTTGTTTTTTAAAAATATTTTGCCATAAATTTACGAATTTCACAAATTTGTGGCAAAAGTTAAAAAAAAAATGTATTTTCGCTGGTGGGGTCCCTCTGGGACCCAAGCATCAGAGCTAAGGGGTCAGGGTGTCTCTGCCTAGGCCCCTTTTCTTTTTTTCACATTTCTTTGGAGGGACTCTGCTTCAGCCAACATTTCTTGCTTGAAGTGTTGCAGCCAATCAGAGCTGTGCATTTCTCTGCATGAGCTCCCATTATTTGCAGTCATTGCAGCAAGAGATATACACATTTAGATTTCCGACATTTTGTAAACAAACTACTCAATAGATTTACACCAAATAAGCGTAAACGCAATCTGCATACAGAAAGTTAGCTTCCTTCCAAATTTGGTGTAATTCTGTTCAGTGGTTCAGGCTGTAAGCGTGTTCAAAGGACCTATGGGAATTAACATGGGAAACACAGCTTTTTTGACCCCTCCCTTTTTCTTGGCCCCCGATTGACAGATCACCCTGAAACTTTCAATGCACAACAAGAATCTCCCGGGCACTTGTTTTGGGAACATTTCAGGTAGATTCGTCAAACTGTGCCAAAGATATAGGCAAGTCAAAAAAAGCTTTTTCTAAGGAAACATGGTCCTAACTATAACTATATAGTGGCTGTTGCGACCTAGTTTCTATAGAAAAAGTGTTTTTTTTAACCTGCCTATATCTTTGTTGCTGGTTGACAAACCTCCACGAAAGCTTCCAAAACAAATTGATGCTTGTAAAGTTTTGGGGTGTTCCATCAAGCGGGGGGCAAGAAAAAGGGGGGTCCCAAAATGTGTTTTTTCCATGTTAATTTCTATAGAGATTTCTACAGGAATAGCGGCCGAACCACTGGACCAACTAACACCAAATGTGGCAGAAAGCAAGCTCTTGGTCCAGGAAGCTACGTTTTTGTGATTTGGTGTAAATTTGTTCAGTAATTTTCTAGTTATTATAGATATTTAGGGATGTGGATCCTCTTTGGATCCTCCTCAGATCATCTCCAGGTTCAGAGAAAAAGCAAAGCCCGCAATGGCTGGCTGCAACCTGACAGAAAAGTTGTGGCCGCCATTTTGTTTCTTGCATTGCCTAGGGAGTGGGAACAAACAGTTTAAAACAGATAAGGGTTCAGGAGACATGTATCCAGACGCCATAGGATAAATGGAGGGGTGCCTTAGGAACCCCTCATGGGTGAAAAATTGCTCCTTTTTTTGGCCGATCCACAGATTTGAGGATCCTCCTCGGATCCTGGAGAAAAGCAAGGCCCTGATTGGCTTGCTGCAACCTGACACAAATATTAACATGTGTGTTAAAAAACCATAGAAATTTACTGAAAAAAAACAAAGGTTACAGGGATGTTATAGTTAAGTTGACGTTTTACTCATACAAAACTATAGAGATTCAGCAGTTATAGTTACTCTCATAGTTATACTAAGCTGAAGAAACTATAATTCATGCCAGAAAGTAACTTTAGGCAATGAGTTATAGTTATAGTTTCTTCACATAAGTGTAAGTCGTAGTATAACTACAACTGCTGAATTTCTATGGTTTTGTATGGGTAAAAGGTCAACCGAACTATAATGTTATGTAGTGAATATGACATGGAGAGAGAGTTGGAAATAATGTCAGTGCTGCTCCTTGCCATTTACTTCCAGGACCGTGACCGCCGACGAAGTTCACAATGGTAAGTACAGCAGCCTAGTACACATGGGAAGAAAGGGCACAGTTACACACCCACCTCACACAGCCCAAGCCAAACATACCATAACAAAATGTACTTACCAGAAACAAGCCAACAAAGACCTGCACCAAAGTACACCCCTTCATAGTGAAATGCTGTACAATGTCACCATATTGTGCCAAGAGCACAACTGGGCACTGAAACTTTATTTACAAAGACATTACATCATGTCCAAATAAGACTATTGGCCAGTCCATTATAAATAGCCTGAAGGGCCAAAACAGGCTGAACTTGGCTTCCACATGTGCAAAGGGTACTCCACCTGAAAGGGGTATCAATGGGGCAGCCAGGCACCTCAGGGAACAGGGGCAGGGGTGGTGGGGGTGGGTACTTATGTCAGGAAGGGGGTACTTTGGCTTAGGTTTTGGAGGTGGAGGGGGTTTGGGCTTGTCCTTGGAAGGAGGGGGAGTGGGCTTGGACTGGGGGTGGCAGAGGCACCTGGGGCAACATAGGGCTTCTTCCTCCCTGGGAAGGGTCACGGGAATGGAAAGGGCAGACTGGGGAGGACTTGGACGTGGAAGGAGTGAACTGAGCAAGAAGATGGGCACATTTAGGGACAAGACGGGGTGGGCCAGTGGGTTTTGAACAGGTCAATACAGGAGAGGAAAAGCTTCTTAGGGGCAGTTGGAGGGGATTTGGAGGCAGGTCTGGGAGTGGAGGTTGAGGGAGTGCTTTTACCAGGGGTAGATGTGCCGGATGTGGATGCAGGTGCCCGTAAAGTATGCTGATGTGTGGTGGATGTGTGTGGTGTGGATGTCTGCAAATGTTTGAGTGTTTTGGGAGAAGGGAGGGTGGACACAGTGGGAAGAGGAAGGGTGACAGTGTACATGGATGTTGTCTCGGTGTCTGCAGGTCTGGTGAGTGTGCTGCAAGTGTCTGTCAATGTAGTTGCGGTGAGTGCAGGTGGTGTCTGGGGTGAATGTCTGGATGCCAGATGTTGTGGTGACTGCATGAATGGGGGCAGCAGCAGTGACTGAGGGTGCAGTGAGTGTGGGTATGCATGGTGAGGTGACAGACAGGGTGGCGGGGGAGGTTGACACACTGGGGGAAGTGGGTGTTGTTGTGTGTGCTTTGATATGTTGGGTGTGTGGATGCCTGTGGTGGGAAGTGCAGTGCTCTTGTTTGTCTGTGTGCTTCTTGTGTGTTGATCTGTGTGCATGGCTGTCTGTACATGTGCTTGGGATAGGTGAAGGGAGTGGGGTGCTGGAAGGGGTGGAGGTGGTGGGAGGGGGGACAGAAAGACCAGGGACACTGGCTTCCGTCAAAGAGGAGGCAAGAGCCTGAAAAGATCTCCGTAGGCCAGACATGGCACTGTGAATGCCTTCCAGGTATGCATTGCATTGCTGCATCTGGGATGCTAGTCCCTGGATGGCATTCACAGTAATGGTCCTCAGGAGGTCAATAGCCTCCTCCGTGAGGGCAGTTAGGCTGATTGGAGCAAGGGATGAGGTGCCTGTGGCGAAGAAGACGCCCACCCCCCTGGGTGAGCAGCATGGGAAACTGGGTATGGAGAAACTGGGAGGGTGGTGATGGCATGGGGGGTGGCAGAAGATGGCATAGAATGGGTGTGCCCATTAGGGTCTGCCACCACCTGGGAGATCCCATCGCAGGAGGTATCAGAGTCACTACCTCAAGTGGTATTTGCCTCCCCTGTGGTACACCCCTCATCCTCCAACCCACCGGTCCCCTTGGCGTCCGTCGACTCTGCCTCCTTGGAACCGAGGGCTGCTGCATCCCCATTCGCCGGTGCCACTGCTCCCTCACCAGATGATGCTGATGTACACAAAGGACACTCTACAGGGGTAGAGGGACAAAACAAGAGAGAACTTTGTCAAAACCTGAATATATGTACATCACTGGCACACACACACTCCCATCCAGGTCACACACTTACACACAGCACATACAACATACGTCATGACTGTGCCCCTTACGAGTGCCCATTACCCCAGATTACACCACATAACCCACATGAAACACAGACCTGATACACTGTGTGAAGTACACCCATGAGAGACCATGCCCAGCCAAAGCACTTACAAGTCCAAGAGGCCACAAAGCGTACCAGAAGGCAGAAAAGGGGCCCCCCATGGGCCTATAGAGACTGCCCAAACTAGCCTTCACACCATCCCAGGGACTTTGAGGAGGCAGGACTGCAGGAACACACTTGTCCAAGTGCCTGGCACTAGAATGCATACATACCACAGCACGAACATACATTCATCAAAGCAATATCACAACAGTGTTGGTGCTCAACCCCTTGTGGCTGCTGTGCTGCCTTCAAGCGGCATCCAAATCCGGATAGGCCACTGCCAGAATGCAGGCCATTAGAGGGGTCAGGGTCCGACTGGCACCCCTTCCTCATTGGGAGGCCTTCCCCAGCAGGGCCCCTCCGGTCTGCCTGGCCCAGCACCTCAGGTCCTCCCACCGCTTCCTCCAGTGGCTGCTCTGCCAGTTGTAGAGCCCCAAGGTCCACACCTCCTTGATGATGGCTTGCCACAGGTCTTTCTTTTGATGAGTGCTGACCTGCATGGGACAAACAGAGTAAAAAAACAGACGTCAGTATGTGTGCACCGAATACAGATGACATGTTGTTTCCTATGGAACGGCCATTGTTGAAAGGCATGTTATAAACTCACATATGGTACATGCCAGACAGTTTACTGCTGGGCAGTTACACATTGAACCCACATGCAGACAGGCATCCGCCACAATCACACACATCTAAGGTGACAGATGCCAACTCGCCTGCTCCTCTGGTCGCCCATACAACTTGGCATACAGGGGTAGGACCCCGTCCACCTGTTTCTCCAGCCCCTCCTCAGTTAAGGCCGGGGCCCGTTCCCCTGTAACACACGCCGGCTCAGGGACCAGAGACAGGATACAGCAGCACACGCAGTTGAGTACTACCCTGCACGGCAATCAGGAGTCAAGTGTCAAGGGTCTGACAAAATGGCATAGCTATCGCGGAGGCGATTATGATTGTCCCAGGTTCCCCATTGACAACCATGTAATCCAATGATCGGGTGCACGGCGGTGAACACTGTATTCCGCCATGACAACTAACGCCAGCAGAATGAAGTCATTTCCACTCTAGCATACCTGGATAGAAGGAGGATGCCATTTTGCTACCACCACGTCGCCACAGCCTGGCCAGGGGCCTCATGCAGGGCCTCAAAATCTCTGCCCTTAGTCACTTGCTGACATGAGCCTAGGATCCTCATATGTACCCATCTTTGGAAGTGTGTCTACACTTGGATCCCATTATGACAGAGTTAATTCAGCACACATTTGCCTGATGGTGTACTTCATACTTTACGTTTGTGTGTGTCACCTACGTGTCACACTTACAAAAATACAGTGACATCATGGGATGCAAGTGTAAGTTAACACTCAGATTGTGTTATTTCCTCCCCATAGGTACAGACCCATGAGGCGAGGTAGGGCCCCATCTGTATACAGACCCCTGGTTGATCTGGCAACTATGGAGGAAAGTCACATCATTATCACCTACAAACTCAATAGAGCTACTATCCATGACCTCTGTGCATTAAAGGATCCTGTACTGAAACCGGTAAATCGAAATCAGCATACCATCCCTACGACTGTGCAAGTGCTCTCTGTACTCCATTTTCTGGCTACGGGCTCATTTCAGGTGACAGTGGGCATGGGTGCAGGGGTCTCAAAGCCAATGCTCAGGCTCATCCAGTCAAAATTCCTGGATGCATTTGTTCAACACTTGCAAACATATGTCCAGTTTCCCCAAAGGGCTGCACTTCCCATCATCAAATCTGGATTTAATGCCTTTGCTAATATCCCCCATGTGATAGGTGCCATTGATGGAACCCACATAGCTCTCATACTCCTGAGAGTGAATGAACAGGTGTACAGGAATCGGAAGAACTATCACTCCATGAATGTACAATTGGTGTGTACTGCTGACCAGTACATATCACATGTCAATGCCAGGCTCCCAGGCTCAGTCCATGATTCCTTTGTCCTGAGAAGTAGCAGTGTACCACACAGGATGGAACAACTACAAGGGGACATAAGATGGCTCATAGATGAGTGTGTATGACACTGGATGTGTACATAGCTGACAGTCAGGCTATATGCATGTAAAGTCAGTTTGTTAAAGTTCTGTTTTACCCACTTTTGCAGGGGATTGTGGCTACCCCAACTTGCAATTGCTCCTGACACCTGTTAGGAATCCCAGGACAGATGCAGAGAGGAATTATAATGAGGCCCATGGACGTACTAGGAGGGTGATTGAACGCACTATAGGACTCCTGAAGGCTAGATTTTGTTGCCTCCATCTCTCTGGGGGATCCCTGTGCTATGTTCCTGACAAGGTGTGTAAGATAATGGTGGCCTGCTGCATGCTGCACAACATGGCTTTAAGGAAAGCTGTCCCCCTTCTGGAAGAGGAGGGTGCTGTCCAACCAGCCCAGCAACCTCAGAGAGATGATGAGAGTGATAGTGAGGAAGAAGAGGGGGAAGATCTCAACTCCAGGACCCAGATTATCCACATATACTTCCAGTGACTCTAGGGTACTGTTCAATGATGCTGATTTATTCACTGCATAGTTTCAGTCCGACTCATGTAATTGGTAATGTGGTGTCTATAGTCAGTGACAATGTTAACTGATGACTGAAATGCCATGTGCCAGGAAACCCAATATTATATACTTGTTGGTGTTTTCTTAGACACAAGCCTTTGTTTCTATAAGATCAATGCATGGTGTTTTTCGACATGCTATGTTTCTGCCTGGAGAACAATTATTTCCTTTTCAGGGCTCAGTGTCGTAGGCAACTCATAGGGACTGCCACAGGAAGTTGTTTCACATCGAGATATGCTGGGGTTTTCCTTGGCAGAATCTATTTGGACTGAGAGGAATAAAAAGTGGACAAAACATTTAGGGCCTTATTAGGACCTTGACAGAGGGATTTCCTCCATCACAAATGTGGCAGCTATTCCATCCACCATATTATGATCTCCATTGACTATAATGGAGTCATAATACGACGGACAGGATAGCTGCCTCATTTGTAATGGCGGAAACCCCTCCGTCAAGGTCGTAATAAGGCCCTTAATATTTTGGGCCAGGTACATAGATGATTTGTTTGTAATTTAGGATGGATCAAAGAAAAATGTACAAGATATTTTAAAAATCATTTCAGATAACAATTTGACTTTGAAATTCACACATAAGATACACAAATCAGAAATTGAATTTTTAGATGTATTTGTCAAATAAAAGAGGACAAAATCAACACAAGTCTTTTCAGAAAAGAAACTGCAGTAAACAGCATTTTACGTGCACATAGTCATCACCCTGACTGTTTGAAGTGGAGCATCCCCTGTGGGGAAGTGTTAACGCCTATGCATAACTGCAATACCCTACATCTTTCTGAGACAGAACAAAAGAGAATGATGAGTCATTTCTAGAGGGTATCCAAGTAAGGAACTAAGGACAGCCTGTGAGACAGCCAAAGAAAAACCAAGAGATAGCCTATTTCAGAAAAAAGCCCAAAACACACTACCACATTTAATAGGGAGTCAGCCCACATTAAACATGCCAGAGAAACATTGGCATCTGATAAAATCTGATCCAGTGATAGGCCATTTTGTGAGTCCTTATCCCTTGGTAACATATAGAAGAAACAAATTCCTAAGAGATATGTTGGGTCACAGCTATGAAACGCAAAAGAATAATACTGATTCTTGGCTGCGGGAACAGCAGGAGCTTTATGAATGTAGCAAATGTAAAGTATGCCCTCACAGTGTAAATAAAAAGACTTATATACTACCGACAGGGAAACCAAGAAAAATACGGAAATTTATAACGTGATTTTGTGATACATGTCCTACAAAGTCCCTCTAGCCTATGTTATGTTGGGAGCACCATTTTTTCTCAGTGAAAAAGATAATTCTAGAACATTTAGTAGCCATTAAAAATGGAGATCCAAACTACCCTGGCGTGAAACATTGGTATCAGATTTACAATGGGAGTAATGATGAGTTCAACAGTATGTCTCATGGTGGCCTGAATTCAGATGTTATGTTACGTTACGTTATGTTATGTTATGTTATGTTATGTTATGTTATGTTATAAAGTGCAACAGTTACCCAATACTGGGCTTCCCAGCGCTCAAGAAAAGCACAGAACCTCTGTATTATCGTACAGGCCCCATCTGTGTAAACTGATGCGTTTTTAGTTGCTTTCTAAAATTCAGTAAATTGCTGTTAGATCGCAGCTTGAGAGGGAGGGCATTCCAAAGTAAAGCTGCTCTGTATGCAAAGGATCGGCCTCTTCCTCTTTCTCTCCTAATTCTTGGTACTTCAAGGAGGGAGAGATTGTGAGACCTTAATTCTTTCTTGGTCATATGAGGGCTGATCAGATGGTGCAATGGATAAGTATTTTCTGAGTATTTTAATTTATGAACAATACAAAGAACCTTGAATTCTTTTCTCCTTTTGATCGGTAGCCGGTGCAATGGGCTTATGCTGGCCCAGCCGATTATCTCTTTGGAATTCCTAAAAGGAAACAGGCTGTGGCATTATGAGTAATCTGCAGCTTTTTAATGACAAAGGCAAGACCGACCACAAAGAGAAAATTGCCATAACCGAGCTGAGATACAATCAAGCCCTGGATCAGTCTCCCATAGTCTTGCAGTAGCCATTGCAGTCATTTTCTTAAAGATCTTAAAAGCCCAAATCAAACCGCTGATACCTTCTCAGCTTGAGCCATCATAGATAGATTCTTATCTAGTACAACACCCAGGCTTTTTACTTCAGATTTGGGCTTAGGTGGAGAACCCAGACTGGGGTGGGGGGGTGGAGAGTCAAAGAAATTGGTCCCAGATTACGGGGTTGTTACCCACCACCAATTTTAGATGGCTTACTGCCATCCAGCTGGCCACCTTTTCCATACATGTAGACAGTTTTCCTGTTATCAAAGGAGTTTCTGGAGATAGTGAGACAATGAACTGTGTGTCGTCCGCATCATTGTGAAACCGAAGGAGCAGATGATATTTGCAAGGAATTGCATATTCATGTTGGACAATACTTGATTAAAGTTTCATATTGTCCAATCATATTGGACACTAGTTGATTACATTTGGAGTACTGGATCTACCAATAATGTGCTTTTGAGGAAGTTTTACCACTATTTTTTGTTCCCATGGATTGACTTGCTCTTTTTCTTTCTTTCATCTGTATATCATGTCTGAGTTTATGCTTCTGTCTGTAAGCATAATATTGCTGTTGAATATGCACTTGAGCAGGTTATTGTATTCTTTTAGGTATACTATGCTCTCATTATGTCAATGATTAGCTAGGGCTGAACATGGGGTGTTAACATGAGATTTGTCTAAATTATTGTGGATACAGTAGATACATTCATATATTAGGAACTGGCCACTTGGCAGAATTTTATTATCTGAATGAATTCATGAAATCTTTAAAACAGTTTTTTTAACATGACTAAAAACAATGTTGGTGAAAGGAAAAGCAAAAATATATTTCCTAACATGAGCAGTGATGTATTAGCCACTTGGCACTGTATGTAACATTATGCAATAATAAGCAGTTTAATTTTTCATCCAATTGTGTGCAACTACTTTTATTTTCAATTACATATTTATATTTCTCCTTATGGACATTATGGTAAGAAATTAAAAGACCGTGTATACCTAAACATAAAAAAGAAATATACGACCAAAAATCTGAAGTATTTCTGCAATGTTTATAATATACATTTTACTTTTAAAGGTGGTAGGGCACTGGTTTTGTTTACTCTGGCTGTGACGAAGACCTTGTGGTTGAAACACATTCCTGAATAAAGCTTTTCTGAAGATGCATCCAGTAGTGCGAGTTTCCTTTGGTACTGAAGTGTGGTTACCATTGTCTTTTTGAATAAATACATTTTCCCTCTACTCGCACCAGCAGCCCCAACAGGTGAAAGTGACCAGATTGTTGTGGAATTTTCTTCAGTTATATATATATTCACTGAAAAAAACAAAGGTAACAGGGACTTTATAGTTAGGGTCTGAATTTACTCACACAAAACCATTGAAATTCAGCAGCTATAGTTATGGTATAACTCACACCCTAAGGTATCTATAACTCTTGCCCCCCCATGCACAATTTTCTCATCAATAAAGTTATTGCAAGTGTTGCAGTCATAATTACAAGATGCCACAGAAGTTGTCATCAATAATGTACTATGTGGAGTAATAAATTGTGCATGGCACCAGTCATCTGAGAGGTCTCCGCAGATAGGAAAGTCTTTACCCACACCATACTGCACACATCTGTCATTCAAGAGTGAGGTGTCAGTGGACAGGTCAGTCCCTTCCCATATTCTACTAGGTACAAATGACACCATAGGGATAGCTGTCAGCAGAGAGGTCAGTCCCTGCCCATGCCCTATTATGCACACCTGTCATTCAAAACAGAGGTCTTAGTGGTAAGGCCAGTCCCTGTACACACTCTACTACGCACACCCATTATCCAAGACAGTCATCTCAGAGGAGTGGACAGTCCTTGTACACACTCTACCATGCACACCCATCACCCAAGAGAGAGACCTCAGAAGAGACCAGTCCATCCACACACCCTGCTACACACATATGTGACCCAAAACAGAGGTATCAATGGAGAGGTCAGTACCCCTCCATACCTCACTACTCACACCTGCCATCCAAGAGAAAGGTCTGAGCAGAGAGGACAGTTCTTCCCACAACTTATTAATATATCTCAATCATTTAAGAGAGAGGTCTCACCATAAATGAAAGTCCTTCCCCATACCCTACTACTCACATCTGTCATCCAAGGGAGAGGTTGCAGTGTAGAGGCCAGTCTCTCCTCACATCCTACTATGCACACTTGACGCAATGAAGATAGGTGTCAGAGAAGAGATCTGTCCCTCGGCACACTCTCCCACGCACACCTGATGCCTTGTGGATGGCTATCAGTGGAGAGACCAGTCTTCATTCACACCTTACTACATACTTCCTTGTTTCAAAAGAGAGATCTCAGCGGTGAGTCCCTCCCTACTCTGTAGTATGCATATATGTCAACCTGGGGAAAGACCTCAGTAGAGAAGTCATTCCCTTTTCACACTATATTACATAAGCCCATCACCTTGGGCAAAGATCTGAGTGGAGAGGTCAGTCTCTCCCTACAGTCTAGTGTTCGTGCACTATAGACTGTTCAATTCATAATTTTTCAAATATATTAGCTGTATGAGTTTGCAGGAGAATGACAAATATATGGATGAAGGTAGCTGTTTTGGTACGCCGACTCTTGTGAGAGTCTTGCTGGTGTCCTATTTTTCTAAGAAATTGAGTTATACCATAAAACAATTATATAATGTAGTAGTAGGATGGTTCCTAAAAGAGCCTTTGTCTTTATGTGTACTGTTCAGTAACACATAGAAATGGGTGCATTCCTTAATGTTATTAAGGAACATCCTGTTTGTTTCTCCTATGACGTGCACTCCATATCATCTGCAGGGACCTGGCATATCAAAACGGGTATTATTATGCTAAATGGGACCAATGTCATTGTCAAAGAGAAAAGTTGAAATTGTTTTCTTAACATGTCTCTGGGATTTCTCAATCTTAGAACAAAATTCTTTTGACCATTACCATTTTTGCCTTTGACAATTGTTGGAAAGTATGAAGCTTGAGTGAGGAAACAGGGGCATCAAATGAGAAAATGTCTCCTTCATTTGAATTTCAAGTCCAACCCCTGTCATTGTGCCTAGGTCATTGCCACCAGAGTGCACTATCTTGAGGTCTGGGTGCTCACAATCCAAGATCCTTTCAACTATTGGCAACAGTTGGTGCCACTTCATACCTCTCAGGCCAATTCAAGTGGTGATCCAAGATCTCTGTCACTAGCACAAACATTGGCATATTCTCGAGCCCAATGAAAGAAGCTGTGTCCCAAACTCCAGAGGCAAACCATGATGCAGTAAAATGCCAGTCAAAACACCATTGTACAACAGAATGAATAATCTTCAGAAGTAACACAGAGTTAAATAAGAAGAGAACAATGGGGGGTTGGAAAAAGTAGACATGCTATTGGTAGATTTGTGTCAGTTAAAAAAGTAGGTTGGCCTGCGAGCAACTGTTGTTTGTATGGTGTACAGTTATTGGTTAAAGAGTATTAGTTTACTAAAGGAGTATTCTTTTGCATGGTTTTGAAATTTTGCTATGATCCCTCAGACTTTCAAAGACTAGCCTGCAAGCTTCTATGAGAGAAGCTTGCTGTGTGAGGTTTTAAAAACCTGTGAGACTCTTGCAAGAGTCTCATGGAAGTTTACCAAGTGGCCCTGCCTGAGCTCATTTTATGACCCTGTGAGAGTCCTGTGGGATTGTTTCCAGAGAACTAAAAAAGAGAGTAAAATGGGATAGTAGAAGTATAGAAAAAAAACACAAAACAAAAATAGAATGTTTTTATATTAAACGCTCTCAATGGCCATCAAAGGGGATTGCGGTGCATTTAGTACATGTACTGTGAAGGAGATACATTTGCTGTGTTTAGAATGAAAGAATACGGTAATCATAGGGTCAACCAATAGGTAACATTCCCATTACAACATTTAAAAAAGCTATTATGTGATTGGCTGTAAGGTCTGAAAGGTAACATACTTATTTCTGTAGCATACCCACATCCACCTGAGATTGTCCTGCACATTGTGGAGGTGAAGCAAGTGTAATATCTCTGATTTGTGCTAAAGAGAGATCATTTTATTTAGAAGTAAAGGATTTGGTGTACTTAAGTAACGTGGGCAGGTACTTCAAAAATAGTACAAGTAAAGTATGAAGTCAGTCACTAAAGATTTAAATAACGTAATTTTTTTTTTGTTTGAAATTGTATGTTTGTTAAGCTAGTGCTGATAATTTGACACAGTTAAAATGTAATTGCCAAGATCTTTAATAATGAAAAATATAATAATAATGGCAAAAAATAATACTACAAAGAATGGGTGTTGGTGTACTGTTAGTATTTAACCTTTTCATTTTGTTACTTGTGTTTATTTTATTATTTCTTTATGTTAAAATTTCAAACTTCTTAGAAAAATGGTTGTCATACATACATGAACAGTGTTTACTGTTCAACCTTAACTGATTGTATGTGTGTATGTTGTTGATTTTATAGACAGCTACTGAGAGATTTCAGCATTGAGGTATAAGCGTCTTTAAGGAGTGGCTGGTGTATTTTGGATACATTCCAGTTACTATATGCAGTTTTGTAGAGTGCATGTAGGAGACCAATTCATAAATCATTTATACCCACATTAAAAAGTGTTTACAGGGGAGGGAGTTCCTCAGGGAAGACTACAGCTCTAAGGCTCCATGTACTGGATAGGTGTCAGTAGAGAGAATATATTATCATAAAAAATAAGTATTTAGGGGGTCATTCCTACCCTGGCGGTCATGGACCGCCAGGGCAGGGGACGGAGGAAGCACCGCCAACAGGCTGGCGGTGCTTCAGGGGCCATTCTGACCGTGGCGGTAAAGCTGCGGTCAGAAATTTTCCCGCCGGTTTTCCCCTGCCCCAGGGAATCCTCCATGGCGGCGCTGCAAGCAGCGCCGCCATGGGGATTCCGACCCCCTTCCCGCCATCCTGTTTCTGGCGGTTTTCACCGCCAGAAACAGGATGGCGGGAACGGGTGTTGTGGGGCCCCTGGGGGCCCCTGCAGTGCCCATGCCAGTGGCATGGGCACTGCAGGGGCCCCCTAACAGGGCCCCATTGAGATTTTCAGTGTCTGCAAAGCAGACACTGAAAATCGCGACGGGTGCAACTGCACCCGTCGCACACCAGCAACTCCGCCAGCTCCATTCGGAGCCGGCTTCATCGTTGCTGGGGCTTTCCCGCTGGGCTGGCGGGCGGCCTTTTGGCGGTCACCCGCCAGCCCAGCGGGAAAGTCAAAATGACCGCCGCAGTCTTTTGACCGCGGGACGGCCTTCTGGCGGTTCCCGCCAGGCGGACGGCTTCCGCCGCCCGCGGGGGTCAGAATGACCCCCTTAGTCTGTATACAGTGGAAACAAAAGGAGATAATCTTGTTCGGAAATGTACCATAGAGAGAATTCACCATGGTAAAATGAAGTCTGTTCTTCTAAATCCTTGTACTCAAAACCATTGCTATCCAGAGAGGTGCCACTACAGAGGCTGTTGCTAGGAAACAATTATAACCATATCAACTCAGACACAAGGATATTTGTAGAGGTGCTAGTTTGTTAGTTAAGACTATGAAACCTAGGGCTCACACTGTTGAGAGGTGTCAGCAGAAAGGCCATGTTGTAATGATATTCAAACATCCATCCTGTATAAAGTTGAGTGATAAGGTATTACCTTTTCACTACACTATACCATACACAAACTGTGTCCTGTTGAAATGTGATAGCACATGATTTTGTGTTTCTCTGAAACCTTCTACACAGCACCTTTACCCTTTTCAGAGATGTCACTAAAGATGGTGCTCTTAGTAGTTTGAATCTTAGATCCTGTTCATTCAGTGAAACGTTATTTGCAGAAGAGCAGTTCTCCATTAAGACCTTTCACATACACCTTTTATCCTGTAGAGAGACCTCAGCAGAGAGATTATGTTGTCATAAATATCAGTTGGTGTAACTGGCATAATTCTCTCTAGTATAATTTCTCCTAATTGCTGCACAAATGCTCATAATTATGCGTAATTAATTGAGAAGTATAATCCAGCATTGATCACTATTTCCTTAGCATGAAATGCTACAGGACATGAAAAGCAGAAGCCAGCAGCCACTCACCCTCTCTTAGTTTACTGTTCCTGTGTTCCTGTTCCAAATTTCTCTTAATTACTTAGGCTTATGTAGTTGCATGATTTCAGTAATTTTGCATTGCAAGAGTAATGCTTATTTTCTGAAATTTCTCTGATTAATTCCACATAATTCAAATTTCTGCCCAGGAATAGACATAAAACCCATGCATTTACTATCTGTAGAGTAGTGAAACAGGGAGCTAGTGCTTTATCAAACTTTAGCATGCACAATATGTACCCTGTGAAATTGTAGTATTATAAGGACTGGTGTTTCTCTTGATCCTTCTACACAGTCCCTTTACTCTCTTTAGAATTGTCACTAGAAAGGCTGCTCTTAGTAAACTGATCCATACACCCTCTTCCCTCAGAGAAAAGGTCTTTATAAGAGGGTGAATTGCTCAGCAAAGCCTTTGACACCCAGCTTTCACCCTGGAACGAGGTCTCTCCAAGATGGGCCACGTTGTCATAAAACCCATGCAATCAACCAGTTTACAGCAGTAGATAAGGAGACAGTCTTTTGTTAAACTCTACAATACACAATCTGTACCCTGTTGAAATGTGATAACACAGGGCCTTTTGGTTCTTTCAAACCTTCTACACAGGCCCTAGTCTCTGTTTAGAGGTGATACTAGAGAGGCTGCACTTAGTAAACACAATCATTCATCCTATTCACACAGAGAAAAAGTGGTTGCAGAGAGATGAGGTCTTCACTAAGGGCCAGATGTAGCAAACGTTTGCGACTCGCAAACGGGCCGATTCGCAATTTGCGACAGTGCAAAATCGGAAATGGGATGCAAAAAGACCATTTCCGGCTCGCAAAAAGCGATGGGACCCGTTTGCGAGTCGCATCCGTTGCGACCCCATTTTGCGACCCGCAAATTGCAAGCCGCAATTTGCGAGTCGCAAACCTTATGCAATTGCAACTCGCAAATTGCGACTAGTCGCAAAAAGCCCAGTTTGCATGTCCCATTTACCACTAACTCAGAGCAGGTGGTAACCATTACCAAAGTATAAAAGGGGACCCAGAAGGCATCTGGGTTACTCAAGATGGCGGAGATATACCTGATAGGAGTGAGGAGGAGAGTCTACGCAGCCCAGCAGAGGAGGAGGAGGGGCCACAGACAGGAGAAGATATATAGAACCAGGCAGACTCTTTTTCAGCAAACTGAAGAGGAGATCTATGACAAATACCGCCTTAGCAGCGCAGCCATTCTAGAATTAATAGATTTACTGAAACCACAGCTAGAACACAAGACTCTGCGTGGCTGCGCCATCCCTACGCATGTGCAAGTGCTATGCGCACTGCACCTCTTGGCCTCAGGGAGTTATCAGGGGGTCATTGCCGTGGCAGGTGGGGTATCCCAACGTGCAGTGTCAAGGTTCCTCAGGGCATTCCTAGATGCCTTAGTCACGCACATGTCTCACTTCATATACTTACCAAGGAATGAGGCAGAAATTAACAGCACCAAGCTGGACTTTTACTGCATTGTCCACTTTCCTCATGTCATAGGGTGTGTAGATGGGACACACATTCAAATATGCCCCCTTGCTAATCTGGAACACATTTTCCGCAACAGGAAGTGTACCCACTCACTCAACATACAGGTTGTTTGTGATGCCCATTATGTCATCACGGACATCGTAACTAAGTTTCCTGGCAGTACCCATGACTCATACATTTTTAGGCATAGTGGGATACATCAACGCCTGGAACGTGGGGAATTTGGAGACGGTTACCTCCTAGGTAGAGCCACAGACACTTGCAGACATACACACAGGTCACTGTGCACGACAATCTGGACTTCCTAACCGTGTACTTTTGTGCCCAACAGGTGACAGTGCATATGCTCTCAGGCCTTGGATCATGACTCCGTTTTTAACACCCAGAACTGAATCAGAGAGGCAATACAACAGTGCGCATAAGAGGACCAGGAACCTGATCGAGCGCACCTTCGGACTGCTGAAGGCAAGATTCAGATGCCTCCACCGCAGTGGAGGCGCCCTCCAATACACCCCCATTACCGCTTTCAAAATTGTGGTCGCATGCGCCATCCTCCACAACATAGCCACCCGACGTGGGCTACCTCTCACCCCTGCAGACCCAGATCCTGATGATGAAGAGCAAGAACAACCACATCGCCATCATGGGGATAGGAGTCTAGCTAATCAAGGCAGACTGAGACGGGACCACATTGCAACGCAATATTTTGGACGGTACGTGTCAACTCCCACCATACTCACCTATTAACCATTTGTTAAGTGGAACAAAAATAACAGTTTTATTAATGTCATGAAGAAACTATATACAAGTTGAAATTGTCCATGGGCAGGAAAATGCCAACCAGTCATGTGGCACATTAACGCCATGTGCCACATTAATCTGTCCTGGCTGTTATCTATGATCTCCTGCCCCTCCTGCCAGCCTGGCTGGTCCCTGCTGCGTCCATGGTGCTGTGCCTAGCACTCCTCAGCACCCTACTGTGAGTGGCAGAGACACTGCTCACTGTTGAGCCCTCCTCCCAGGTGTATTTGTTAACTTCCTGGCTGTGATGTCATCATCATGTGCCAGGAAGTGTTTCCAGGGTGTTCTGGTATGCTTTCTGGAGTGTTCTGCTGCATCTGCAAGCAATTTTGAAGGTATTCGCAATTTGCGACACCCACTCGCTAATTGCGAGTTCGTTTTTTGCACACTCGCAAACAGCGACCTCGCAAACTGCAGACTTGCACACAGCGTTGCGAGTCCGGCTGCGAGTCGCAAAATCGGATCGCTTTTTTTTCTGGCATTCCAATTTGCGACTCGCATTTTGCGAGTTGCATCAACTCGCAAAATGCGAGTCGCAATTTTTATTTTTGCTACATCTGGCCCTAAATTCTTTCAAACCCAACCTTCACCCCTGTGACAGCAGAGAAGCCATGCTGTCATAAAACCCAAGCAGTCACTCTTTATAGAGGTATAAGAAAACGGGACAGTCTTTCATGAAACTCTCAAAGAGAATCAGAACCTTGTTGTAATGTCAGTGTATGAGGCTTAGTGTTGCTGTAAAGCCTTCTTCACAAAGCCTTTACTCTGTATAGAGGTGTCCCTAGAGATATTAGCTCTGTGCAATATCAAACATACATCCTGTTTACACAGAAAAAAGGTCTTTGTAGAAGGGTGAGTTTCTTACTACAGACTTTGGCACCCACTGTTCACCCTGTAGAGAGACCACTTTGCTATAGAAGCCAAGTATTCACCTTGTATAGAGTTGTAAGAAAATAATTCTCTCTTGTATCAAACTCTACAATAGATGATCTGCACCCTGTTAAAATGTGATTGCACAGGGCCTAGTGTTTTTGTAAATCATTGTACAGGAAACCTTTACTTTGTACAGAAGTGTCACTAAAGAGGCTGCTATTATGAAACACAAACATCCACCCTATATAGAGTTGTGTGACAAGGTGTTACATTTTCATAAAATTATACCATACACAAACTGTGTCCTGTTGAAATGGGATAGCACACGGTGTAGTGTTTCTTTGCAACCTTCTACAGTGACCCCACACTCTTTTCAGAGGTGTCACTAAAGATGCTGAACTTATTGAATTGAATCATAGATCCTGATCACACAGTAAAATCTTTTTTTGCAAAAGAGCAGTTCCTCACTAAGACCTTCCACACCCTCCCTTTACCCTGTAGAGTGGTCTCTGCAGAAAGGTTATGTTGTCATAAAACGTAAGCATCCATGCTCAGTAATTAGTGAGACAATCTAATGATGGTAGTGTTTCATCAAACATTACCATACACAATCTGCACTCTGTTAAAATGTTAAAATGTGGACGCATAGGGCCTAGTGTTTCTCCCAGTCTTTCTACACAGACACTTTACTCTGTTTTCAAATGTTATTACCGAGGCTCCTCTCAGTATACAAAAGCATATACCCTGTCCACTCAGATAAAAGGTCTTTACATAGGAATGAGTTGCTCAGAAAACACTTTGATACCCAACTTTCACGCTGTTGGGTGGTCGCCCCAAAAAACAGGCACTGTTGTCATAAAATCCATGCATTTAGCCTATGTAAGAGAAGGACCCATTATTTTATTACACTCTGTCATATAGAGTGTGTGCCGTGTTAAAATGTGATAACACAAGGCCTACTGATTCTCTCAAACCTTCTACACAGGACCTTTCCTCTTTTCAGAGGAGTTACTAGAGAAGCTGCATCTAGTAAACCTAATCATTCATCTTTTTCTTACTATTTATTAACATTTGACTTACATCATATTTGCATCATATACAGGTGAAACAGGGTTTTAAATACATACAAGAAGGTTTGAGCTGTATCAAGCAGATGAGGAAAAAGGAGGTTCCTTGATACATCAACATGTTGTTAATAAAAAGACAGTAAAGGACTACAAGGAAGACTTCGTACTGTGCTCTGGTATCTACGTTTAATTGGAAAGTGGGAGAATTAAACTAGGGAATATTAAACAGGGCAAAAGTGATAACTGGGAAAAGTCTCAGGGTCTCCAGTCAGTGTCTGCCTCAGCTGAGGTTATAGGGGAAGGCTAGCATTCAAGATAGTATGGTTCAATAAGTACTGGTGGGCACTACAGAAAGGGGGGCTAGTTGCCCTTAATCTAATGAATCACAAAGATGGAGGGCTCAGAGCCTTATGAGTGAAAGCATTAGTATTTTAGATCGGATATGTAATCAATAAAAGAAGCCAACAGGCTCAGGAACTTTTTGTCAGTAAATGACAAGTTGTGTGTCATCTCTTCCATGCCTATGGTGTGCCAAAGCTGAGTGAACCAGGATGGTATCGGAGGGGGATTTGGAGACTTCTAAGTTCGGGCTACGAGCTGTTTGGCAGCTCTGGCCATGTGACTTATGAGGTACCAGTCTGCATGTGTCATTTCAACCAGTAAGGCAGGGTGCAACCCCAGTATGATTGTGATAGTCTGCCAGTAGGTGTTAGCCCAAAGTGCCCTTGATGTGGCTTAGGAAATCCTTCCAGAAAAGGGTGAAAGAGGGGCATACACACCAGATATGATGACAGTCACCCTCTTGTGATCCACAGTGCCAGCACAAGGCGGAGGCCGTAGGGTAGATAGTGTGTAAGCAGGTGAGAGTGTAGTACCATTGGAGCATGATTTTGTATGCTGTGTCATGCTGGGGGCAATTTCTTTAAATGTGCAGGGTGTCCCTCCATAACTGTTCCCACTGCTGCTGTGTGATATCTGGAGAATCATTCTGAGTCCACTTCCAAAGATATGGGAGATAAGGTATAAGGCATGACCGTTGGAGGACATCATATGTCTTTGACACGAGGCCACGGGTGCCGTCAAATCTTCTGACAAATGTCTCAAAAGGGGTAATGGAGCAGGTAGTGGCCAGTACATTGGTGAGTTGGAGAGCCCAATGCTGCAGCTGAATGTACTGGTGTCAGGCAGAGTCAGGGAGTGTTTGGGGATGGAAATGTGGTCAGGCCTCGTGCTGTGGCTAGTTTGCCCCATATCTCCAGCACTGTGCACAGTGGGGTGGCTATACTAGCGCTATAGGGCGGAGCTGTTTCGGGAGCCACGCAAAATACCAGGGTGGACGGCAGGCAACAGCCCTATCCTTGTGTACCTAGTGTTTTTCCCTCTCGCATACCACCCATTCAGAGACATAGCGCAGGTGGGCAGCCCAGTAGTACCCCTGTATATTGGGACAGACAAGACCACCCTGTGCTGTGGATACACGGGGAATCTTTACCTTCCAGGTGAATGAGCCCAGATCACTCTGCAGCTGTTTGATATCACTGGAGGGGATGGGGTTGGTAATGATTGAAAAAGGTAGATTAATTGTGGAGGAATATTCATCTTTATGGCGTTAATGCATCATAGCCATCAGATTTGGAATGGCTGCCAGTGCACATGTGAATAGAAGAAATAATGCTTCATGCCTGGGTATAAATAGCGCCAAGCGTTGACTAGGCCTGCATCAGAAAATTCCTTCTTAAGCAGTTGGACATGACTCCCATGCTCTGTGTGTGGGCAGTGTTCCTCTCCAGTACTGGGATCGAGACTAAGTTGAGGTCACCTCCCACAATAATGTCACACGTGACCGAGCACAGGGGCTATCGTATGAATGTATCCTGTGCTACGTTTGGGGCATAGAGGTTGAGAAGTGTCAGTGTATCCAGCCCCTTTTTACCATCAGTGAAGGAAGCGCCCAACATGGTCTTTAGTTGTGTTAATAGCCTTCGTTGAAAAACTCCTTTTACAGAGGATAGTGACTCCAAAAGTCTTAGAGTCTGTATAGGCCCAGTGCTGGTGTGGGTATTTGGGGTGTGCCATGTGGTGGCAATCAGATTTGAGCAGGTGTGTTCCCTGCAAGAAGATTACCTCTGGGTCATGCTGTAGAAGGTGGCACCAAATGTACCCACATTTGCTGGGGAAATTGAGCCGTCGAACATTAAGAGATAATAACTCCAGATTGTGCATGCTGCTCATGAGGGGAGTGGCAGGTACTGTCCGTGAAGAAAGAAGGCTGCTAGCCCATCAGAAGTGGATGTTTGAGAAAGGGGTCCAAGTTAATGCCATTCGGCACCCGTGGGGGATGTAAAAGTGGTCTGGAGAACTAGCAGGGCACAGCTTGGTGTAGAACAGGTGGAGGGGGAGTAAATAAATCCATCAATCAATCAGTATTTGTTAAGCGCGCTACTCACCGGGAAGGGTCTCAAGGTGCTGGGGGGGCGGGTGCTAGGTCTTGAGGTGCTTCCTGAAGGTCAGGAGGTCCTGGGTCAGGAGTAGGTTGACGGGGAGAGAGTTCCAGGTTTTTGAGGCAAGGTGGGAGAAGGATCTGCCGCCGATTGTGGTCCGGTGGATGCGGGGGACGGTTGCGAGGGCGAGGTGGATGGAGCTGAGCTGGCGTGTTGGGATGTGGAAGTTGAGACGCTCGTTGAGGTAGGCAGGTCCGGCGTCGTGGAGTGGTTTGTGAGCGTGGATCAGGAGTTTGAAGATGATCCTTTTGTTGATGGGTAGCCAGTGGAGGTCTCTGAGGTGAGCTGAGATGTGTTTGTGGCGAGGGAGGTTGAGGATGAGTTGTGCTGAATCCTTCTGGATGCGCTGGAGTTTTCTCTGGAGCTTGGCTTTTGTTCCCGCGTAGAGGGCGTTCCCGTAGTCCAGTCTGTTGCTGACGAGGGCGTGGGTGACCATTCTGATTTCATGGGGATACATCTGAAGGTCTTACAAAGCATGCGAAGGGTGTTAAAACTAGAGGATGAGATGGCGTTGGGGCAGACCCCAGAGTGGCAGGCCACCAGGAGTTTTCCCATGCTGATCTGTTGGAGCCGAAGATGATGATCTCGGTCTTCTCCGAGTTCAGTTTGAGGCTGCTTGCTTCCATCCAGTTGGCGATGGCATGAAGTCAGGTGTGGAGGTTGGTCTTAGCGGTTGCGGTGTACTTCGTGAGGGAGAGGATGAGCTGAGTGTCATCTGTGTAGGAGACGATGTTGAGGCCGTGGGATCGAATGATGTTGGCGAGCGGTGCCATGTAGACAGTGAAGAGGGTGGGGCTGAGTGAGGATCCCTGGAGGACTCCACAGATGGTCTTGGTGGCTTTAGACAGGAACAGGGGGAGGTGGACTCTTTGGGTTCTTCCAGAGAGGAAGGATGTGAGCCAATCCAGGGCTCTGTGGCGGATTCCGGCATCGTAGAGGCATGTGCGAAGGGTGTAGTGACAGACGGTGTCGAAGGCTGTGGAAAGGTCAAGGAAGATGAGGGCAACAGTTTCACCTTTGTCGAGCCTGCCCCTGATGTCGTCGTGCAAGCGATAAGGGTGGTCTCGATGCTGTGGTTCTTGCTGAATCCAGACTGGGAGATATCGAGTAGGCTGTTGTCCTTCAAGAAGCGAGATAGTTGGTTGTTGACTATCTTCTCGATGAGCTTCACAGGGAAGGGGAGTAGGGAGATGGGCTGATAGTTTTTGAGGTCTTCGGGGTCGGCTTTGGGCTTTTTGAGCAGGGCATTGACTTCGGCGTGTTTCCAGCTCTCCGGGAAGATGGTGGTCTCGGAGGAGATTTTGACGGTGGTCCAGAGCTGGGGAGCGATGATTTGGCTGGCTTTATTGAAGACGTGGTGAGGGCAGGGATCGGCGGGTGATCTGGAGTGGATGGTGCTCATGGTCTTAGTGGTTTCCTCATCGTTGGTGGGGGTCCAGGCACTCAGGATGTTGGTGTGGATGGGTGCGTTGCGTCGACCTTGGCAGTGGTGGTGATCGGGGACGGTGGTGCGAAGCTGCCATGGATGTCTGTGATCTTGCGGTGAAATAAGGTGCCAAGGGAGTTGCAGAGGTCTTGCGAGTGGGGGGGTCGGCAGAGCAGGATTTGGGGTTGGTGAGTTCCTTGATGATGCTGAAGAGCTCCTTGCTGTTTTGTGCATTGTTGTCAATTCGTTCTTTGTAGAAAGATCTTTTGGTGGTCCGGATGAGCTGGTGATGTTGGCAGATGGCAGATTTGAGGGCGGCGTGGTTGCTTTCTGTTTGTTCTAGGCGCCAGATCTCCTCTGCTTTTCGGCATTCCCGTTTGGAGGCCCAAAGGTCTGCGGTGAACCATGGAGCTTTTTTGTTGGCGCGGGTGTTGGTGGTTTTCCTGAGTATAGCGAGGGTGTTGGTGCAGTCGTCGAGCCATTGCTTAAGGTTGAGGGCAGTGGTGTTGGGGTCGTTGGTGTTGGGTGGTAGGGCGTGGGCGAAGTTGGAGATCAATTAGTCCTTGGAGATCTTGTTCCACTTGTGGTGAGGGATCCGATGCTGTAGGAGGTGGGTAGTGGGTTTCCGGAAGGAAATATTTACACAGCGGTGGTCGGTGCAGTGGAGTTCGGTGGTGTGGGTGAAGGTGATGTGGCTGCTGGGGGAGAAGATGGCGTTGAGTGTGTGGCCGGCTGAGTCGGTGGGCATGGTGACAAGTTGCTTGAGGCCGAGGTTGGCGAGGTTGTCCAGTAGGGTTGAGGAGTTGCTGTCGCCAGTGTTCTCCAGGTGAAAATTCAGGTCGCCGAGGAGCTTGTAGTCCGTAGAGGGGAGGGCGTGGGAGCTGTTTGTGTCGGCGATGGCATCGCAGAATTGTGGGCGGGGCCCGGGAGTCTGTAGACGAGGGTTCCTCTCAGGGTAGTGTTGGCATTGACGTATATCTGGAAGTGCATGTGTTTTCAGCGGCATCTAGGGCATCGTGGGTGTCGGTTGAGATCCTGATGGAGCATCTGTGGATTATTGCGATTCCTCCTCCTGGTTTATTGGTGCGGTCTCTTCAGGTGATTTGTTAGCCCTCAGGGATGGGGATGGCGATGTCGGTTCCGATGAGAGGTTCATCCCGGTTTCGTTGAGGAAGGCGATGTCTGGAGAGGTTGATGTGAGCAGGTCCCAGAGTTCGACGGCATGCTTGTGGACGGAGCGGGTGTTGAGGAGGATGCAGCTGAGGTGGTTGAGGTGGGTGGTGTTGTTGTGGTGCTTGGTGGCTTGGGCGCAGGTAAATGTGGCACGTTCTGCATGAGAAGGGTCTGTGGGTGTGCCTAGGGGATGTCTGGACACAGGCGGTGGGGCGGCTGGGGTTGAGCGCGAGGGGTTACATTGCTGTATAGCGGCCTCTGGCGGCGTTGGAGGTGCGGTGGGCAGGGGGACTGCCGCTGGGCGTGGTCCAGGCTCAGACGGGGAAGACGGGCTTGCCTCTGCTGCGGCCGCCATTAAGAAGGGGAGGTGGGAGGGAGGAGCAGCGGGAGGCGGTGACAAATGGGGGCGCAAGGGGGGCGGGGCCGCAGGGGACGCAGCGGCGGGACCGGGGAGAAGGAAGAAAACCGACAAAGAGGTTGGAAACAGAAAAAGGCAGTAAACAGAGTAAAAACAGGGAAGGCACAAGACAAAGTCTAACAAAAACAGAAAAAAGGCACAGAAAATGGCACAAAAAAACACTAAGACAAATTACAGGACACACACACAATACTTATGGGCACCACTAGACACCAAGGATGAGGCGCAGGCGGATGCCTGCAGGTGGTGGAAGGCCTCGAACTTTTGGCAGCAGCGAGAGAGGGATCGGGGACATGGGGGCAGGCTGGTGGAGCTGCTCGGCATGTATAGTGATGCCTGGCCTTAAGGCAGGTCAGAGATCACATGGGGTAAAAAGGGCTTACAGGTCCCAACCAATTGAACAAGTCCATGAACAGTTGGGGGAAATAGCCCAACCTAGTAGAGGTGTTGCCCTCAATGGAGATAAAGCTCAGTGAAAAAGAAGCGGGGATTGAAGGCCACTGGCAGCGCCATTTCGCTCATTATGAAATGGACACTCCCTGATGTAATAGTTGGTGAAATTACAAATAATATCATACTGATCATGAGAGTCCGAACCCCGGGCCGGGTGCCATGCAAAGGATATGAGTGGTATGTAAGTCAGCAAGAGCCAGACACAGTGCCCAGCAAGGGGCAAAGCACAGGCCTCGCCAATCAGTTCTTTTCGGCTGAGGAGTGTGAAGTTTCCGTCTTCAGCTTCTGGAGGTGTGCAATAATGTCTGCTTTCACCATGTGGGAGGGCTGGGCGGCCATGCTGGAGGATCTCCTGGTAGTTGAAAGATTGTCTTAGCTTCTGCTGGGTAGTGTGTGATGGACTGCTTTCCATTCCATGAGAATAGTAGTCCGAAGGGGTGGATCTATTGAAATTTAGTATTCTGGGCTCGCAAGTGCTCAGTCATAGGTTTGAAGTCTCTCCCTTTTTTCTGAACCAGTAGGGAGAGGTCTTGATAAATATGAACTGTGTGCCCTCGTAATACCAGGTCAGCTTTCCCCCTCGCAGCCCTAAATATTGCCTCCTTGTCCTGGAAATAGTGGACCCTGGTATTTATGTCAAGGGGCGCAGTAGGCCTTCCAGGTGCCAATGTTACCATTTGTGCCCTGTCCAGAACAAGGGGTTCCCCCTCCGTAGTACCTCTAATGGGCCCCAAGAGGTCCCTAGTCAAAGAAACAAAATCTTCTCTCATTGCACTACGTGGGATGCCTCTGATGTTCAGATTGATGTGGCAGCCCCTGTTTTTCAGGTCCTCTTGTTTGGACTGGAGTTCGATATGTTGTTCTTCCAATGCGTTGAGTCTCCGCCAGAACTCCTCCTGATTATCTGCTTGGCAGTCCACAGTGAGTTCCAAAGCATCTATTCTTTTACTTACTGCTGTCATGCCTATGCGTAGCTCATTAAGGCAGCTTTTGAAGTCGGTTTCTGAAGGACCTAATCTACTGATTTATAGCTGCCAGGAACTTTTCCATGTAGTCTTTTGTGATGGCAAGAGCAGGAGGGGTCACTGTCATCCGTCTGGTAGAGTCTCCTCTACTACTCATGTTTGCCAGGGGAACTTTGGCCCAGAGGGAGACCACCAAGCTGTCTCTAGCAGTTTTGCCCTTGGGCATAGTAAGTGTAGTAGTAGTTGGGTGAGATCCAGAGGCCCTAGTCCCATGGAGGCTGGCTGCAGGGGTGGGGGGATCTTCTGCACATCTGGAGTAAGCGGTGGGAGCTATTAGCCTGTTTTGCGTAGATTGTCAAAAGTGCTCATGTCTCCCACACGGAGGCCCCAGTAATCATCAGTATATGCAACACTGCCTGGTCAGTTGTCTGAGTTCAAAGGAGTGTGGTGGTTATCTCCTGTTGATGGGGGGTCCATTTCCATATTAAGAAACCCCTGGTGCCTGGCTCAACCTTGTCGGAGTGGGAGGGGTAGGCCCCTTACCTGCTACACCTCAGCTGTTGGTCCCAGAGGAGGTCTGGCGGGTGCATCAGGAGTCCTAGTTTGTTGATAAGGAGGTCTAGGGCACAGGCAGGGAGGCACTGATTCTTCCGGTCCCCAAGAGGTGGGATGACCGGGTCCCAGTGGATGTCTCCTATTGTGCATCCCAGGACCAGTGTTCATGGGTGGGGGGCAACCAAAATGTGAGTCGCAACTGCCGGGGCTGAAGTTACAGGCACCTTAAGCCCCAGGTGTGTCACCGGCCTCATACAGTTGCCAAGTTGCAGCTGACTCCCACTGGGCTGGCCACGGTAAATCGGCAGGATGAGTGGGGATGCGATGGTTTGGCAGTGGCCAAACTGCCATGGTCATAATATGGCAGTCTGTACCACAGGTCCATGGAGGGCCTAAGATTTAAAACATTTTTATCAAAAAATAAAAACCTAATCAATTTAATGAGAAAAATCAGTGGTTAAAACTAAGTCATGGTTAGGAAAAATACATTTATTATTTCTATACAAACCTAGCTCAAACTATGGGAACTTGAGAAATTTTTTAATTAGGGTTCTAACTTAAATTTAGAATTTACGTGCCACTAATTAAAACTTTAATTCATAATTTAGGCACCACCTTCAAATTACTATAAGTCTCACGCCTGCATACACAGTCCTGTCACCTCACTCACCACACATTAACTATAGCAAGTGATTTATCAAGGGGGAGCAAAGATAAAAGGAGGGCCACAAAATACGATTTTTCCCAATGCATTTTCAACTGACTTTTTAGGAAGACAAAGCACCAAAGCACCAAAACGGCTGGATGGACATTTGGCAGGAATATAAATTATGGTGTGGAAAGGATGCTTTTTTCATTTCAAATAGATTGTTGCAGTAGTTATTCCAGTAATAAGGCAAACACGTTAGCAGTATCAGTGGCTGTTGTACACTGGGGTGGCAATGACAAAACACATTATGATTGGTTACTAAAAGGCTTTCTAAAATCTAAAGGCAGACATCTTGTTTACTCCATACTTTCACTGTGTTCTGCATTTAGATGTGAAAGCCACCTAAAAATGGTAAAATAACGTACAGGACAGATTTTATGACTTTGCTATACTAGTATAGCTAGGGAAAAAGTATTTTTATTCATAAATATTGTTTTTAAAATGGTTATGGCGTACCATGGTACCATTACAGTAGAATCTAGGAGGTACCCAGACACCTAAAAACACAGCAAAATAAATGTTGTAAATGGAAACAAGGGCATTGCACCAAGAACAAAGCTGTTTGTTTTAGCAAGTACACATGTTAAAATATAGCTTTGAAACCACATGTTTACGTTTGTTAGGAGCAGATGGTTTCCTTGTATACTAAAATAAACACCATCAGGATACCAACTTGCTGCATTTAAATATTAAATATCCACATGGAAAATTGAAGACATTCAATGATCTCCAAGAAATGCTGAAACTGTGTTGTTTGCATATCTTCGAGTCTTTTCTTATTGTGCAGCACTGACACTCGACCTCTTCCATTTTTGTGTCTGGGAAATGTTTAAGAAGACAAAACGTGTGCTTGGAACAAGAGACAGTAAGAAAAATGTCTCCTTCAATTCTGTTTCTAGTTTCACTCCAGTTAAGTGACTAATATCATAGCCACCACAGTGGATAACTATTAAGAGGGAATGGTCACATGCAATGTGGTCACATGCACTATGAGTCGAAACTAGAGGGAGTAACTGGGACCATCTCAAACCTCTTTCTTTTTTGTTATATCTACTTCTTTAAGTCCTAAATCACATTCAAAGTGTGCTTTTGTGGAATGCTTTCTGACCCAAAAAATGAAACTGTGACCAACAAGCCAAAGAAGAACCATCTAGCACCTGCACCTTTAATACAAGAATGAGATGCAAAGAGCCAGGCAAATATACACAGATACATGATTGCCCAATAGTAAACTACATTACATGCACAGCTTCTTTTTGTAAGATGGTCAGTTATTGGCTTCAATACAATTTGAGCTAATAATGTGGCACAATACTATCAAAAGGAGCAACATGCAGGGAAAGCAGAACTAGCAGGTAACAATGCTCTGCCTGAAGCATTACAATTGTATCTCAAACACCCAATTATGATAATGTGAACCAATAGGTAACAACGTCACTAAATAGATTAAAGACGTTAGGCTTCCTTCATTAGCCTTTAAGCATGGTCCAATATTACTGGCAACAATATTATTATCACATGACTATGAAACAAGTAGAACATTGGATAGCATGCACAATTTAAAAGTAAAACATGATCTGAATGGTTTATACGTTGAATTGGGCTTTAAAGACAGACCAGTTCTAATAGAGATCACCAACAATCATAGACACTCGACTGACTGTTGGAAAGTAAGACAGATTTAATCACGTATTATAGAAATAAGAATTATCTCATCACATCCATCTATACAATTCTCTACAAACTATAGGTATAGTTATTTGTAGGTAAATGCTTATGAAGTAATGTAGAGAAATGAAGAAAAACTAACATTTCGGATTAAGACAATCTCTGTTCCATTCCTTTCATTTCTCATTTCTCCAACCGATTTTCCCACATTCAATATAATGCCTACAAAACAATACCCACAAAAGTAAAACATAATATTACAGAAAGAGGAGAAGTAAAAACATTGACTCATCGACTCAACCTGTGGAGGAGAGACACAGAAAACTAACACTACTGGTAAGACTATTTACAATGTTTCTAGTGTTTGTACACACTGTAACTATACTACTGAAAAGGTTCCTAGAAAAAATGGCTACAAGAGTAACATTAACAGAATATACTTTTATAAGACGAGACAAGGTCAGAAATATTACAGCAAAACATTATAAATATGTGTCCTACAAAATCTCCTAAAACACTTCCTTTCATAAAAAAAAAACAGAAAAACTTTTACAGAAACAATATGTTGAACATGTTGTCATAAAAGCACTTGATAAGAAAACTCTTCATTTTCATAATAAATTACCTCAAAAGCCTGGAACATATAATTTTAAACTGTAAAAAAATTAATTGTGTAGGAAACAACTGATACAATTTCTGAAGCATTTGTGTAAGGAAAGTTCAGATATGTCTGTTGTAGGGAAGCATATTTGCATGAAGAAATTTACCATCAGCATAACATTTCTGTGCTTTTAGTCACAAATGAAGGCCATTGTTATCACGTCTTACTCAGGAATGTAGTGGGAAAGAAAACTAAAGTTGAATGAAAGCACAATATCTACACAATATTTGCAGGAAAAAAAGTTTGTATATCAATGGAATTTTACTTCTATTTTTAATATTTTTAATATTAGAAACACATCCATTGTGAAGCTACAGTCATTTCTAATGGGATATAACAGGTCATTCATCCTCAAAAAAATCTGACTAATACAAATCTTGGATGTCTTCCCATTTTGCTCTCTAACAAACCTACAAGGACATTGTGGGGCATATTTATACTCCGTTTGCGCCGGAATTGCGTCGTTTTTTTTTTACGCAATTCCGACGCAAAACTAATTCCATATTTATACTTTGGCGTTCGACGCGTCTAGCGCCAAAGTCCATGGAGTTTGCGTCATTTTTTAGCGTGGACACCTACTTTGCGTTAATGAGATGCAAGGTAGGCGTTCCCGTCTAAAAAATTGACTCCGAGGCATGTGCGCCGTATTTACACTCCCGGGCAAAATTCACGCCCGGGAGTGGGCGGGTCAAAAAAAATGACGTACGGCCGCTTTTGCGCCGTTTTTTAGTGCCTGGAAAAGGCAGGCGTTAAGGGACCTGTGGGCTCGGAAGGAGCCCAGAGGTGCCCTCTCATGCCCCCAGGGACACCCCCTGTCACCCTTGCCCACCCCAGGAGGACACCCAAGGCTGGAGGGACCCATCCCAGGGACATTAAGGTAAGTGCCGGTAAGTATATATATATTTTTTTGTGGCATAGGGGGGCCTGATTTGTGCCCCCCTACATGCCACTATGCCCAATGACCATGCCCAGGGGACGTAAGTCCCCTGGGCATGGCCATTGGGCAAGGGGGCATGACTCCTGTCTTTGCTAAGACAGGAGTCATTTCTATGGGGGTTGGGAGTCGAAAAAAATGGCGCTAATCTGGTTGAAGCGAAAAATTTGCCTCAGCCTGACTTGCCCCATTTTTTGACGCCCAAGCCCCATATCCCCCTAAGCCGGCGCTGCCTGGTGTACGTCGTTTCTTTCCACGCACACCAGGCAGCGTCGGCGGCTAACGCCGGTTAATGTCATTGATTAAATACGGCGCCCGCATGGCGCTTCAGAATGGCGTTAGCCGGCGCTAATTTTTTTGACGCAAAACTGCGTTAGTGCAGTTTTGCGTCAAAAAGTATAAATATGGCCCTGTGTCTCTTGCCTCGCTAATTACATGTGCACGACCACATTACATGGTATTAAAATGCCATCCATACATCATTCAACAATAGGAAAGATTGTGCAAATGATAAATTATGGTCTACTTCACTCTAATATAGCAAAAGTAAAAAAATAAAATACAGGTTATATTCAGTCTGATCACTACCACTCCCTAACAGCAATTGACTTTACTCACAATGAATCACACAGGGGGTCATTCCGACCCGATGCGGGAGCACCGGCAACAGGCTGGCGGTGCTCCTCAGGACATTCTGACCGCGGTGGTTCAGCCGCGGTCAGAACAGGAAAACCGGTTTTCCGCTGTCCTCCAGAATCCTCCATGGCGGCGCAGCTTGCTGCGCCGCCATGGGGATTCTGACACCCCATACCGCCATCCTGTTCCTGGCGGGTCGCCCGCCAGGAACAGGATGGCGGTATGGGGTGTTGTGGGGCCCCTGGGGGCCCCTGCAGTGCCCATGCCAATGGCATGGGCACTGCAGGGGCCCCCGTAAGAGGGCCCCACTTTGTATTTCAGTGTCTGCTTTGCAGACACTGAAATACGCGACGAGTGCCACTGCACCTGTCTCACATACCCACTCTGCCGGCTCCATTCGGAGCCGGCTTCCTCGTGGGGAGGGGTTTCCCGCTGGGCTGGCGTGCGGCCTTCTGGCGGTCGCCCGCCAGCCCAGCGGGAAAGCCAGAATGGCCTCCGCGGTCTTTCGACGGCGGAGCAGCCATATGGCGGCTCCCTCCAGGCGGGCGGCGACCGCCGCCCGAGGGGGTCAGAATGACCCCCACAGTCTTTTAGTGGGCTTATCAAATTACAAAATAAATATTGTTTATTTTGAAGATGACAGATATGATCTTTTGGAATACCATGCAATTACTGTCTTGAAAAACTCAACCAAACATTATGCCTTCACATGGAACTCATTACAATTTGGAAATGTATTCAATTCCATCAGACCTAAAGCAATTGAATGTATGCAAAAGCATTCTAAATCAAATTTAGCATCCTTTTTGGACCATTATTTGAATGTATCCAAAACCTAGAAAATTTTAGCCTCATGGATTAGTATGTGCAATAAAAGGAAAAATTGTTTCCTACCACTAGAGTTCAAAAAAATTAACCACTCTTGGAATTGAACCCAAAATCGTGGAACCTTTAGTGGGTTTATTTAATGGAGTACATACAAGAGACATGACATTTTGGCAACAATTAATTGGGATTGACAGCTTTCAGAAAGCAAAACATTACCTTCAGGAAAACAACACCTACTATAAAATGTGGATATTGCTACTGTCATTTGAAAAAGAGTATCCAACTGGACAATTTCAGCACATTACTGAGAAAGCAGCTGAACAAATATATAAACATTACAGTGTACACACACTACACTCCAGAGACATGATGGGAGATTATATAGAACTCTTCCAATGAAGGAAGTAAGAGGGGAACCACTTAGTGGGAGGTGAAAACACTAGAAAGAAAACAAAATCACAGGACATCAGTTTCAAACTATAAATGGCATGAAATGCTATAGGCTAGTGATAGTTTTTCTACTTTTATATTTACCGTCAGTCAAAGACCTTGTACAACAACATGTACAGCAACCTTTGCCACTTTATAAAGGTAGGTGTAAAGGTGCTGTTCAGTTTTCTATGAATGAACAGCTAGATGCTGAGGAGCTGTTTTATGAATAATAGCTAACACAACTTACCCAAATGTGGACCTCTTGGTGTCATATACACTTGGGAATATAAATGCCAGCATTGTCTACATTCCAGCACCACTGTTATTAAATTTGACAGAATTCTATATATACCAATTCTTCACTGCAAATGTATGCAATTTAAAAAATAAAACAAATAATGTATAAAGCAGTGCAACAAACATTTTTCCAAACTGTAAATTAGACTATTTCTCAACCCTTATTTTAATAATGGTAATTAAGTATGTAATTTTTGTTATTCAAAGAAGTACTCCAAATAGCAGAAAAATCAATATGTGCATTTCTAACTTTGCAAACACATCCATTGTTCTCTAGTTTCCATTTCAGGTCAGACTTTTATTTGTAGTGCTATAATTTTTCATAATAGAAACACATCAGCATCAGGACTTTATAAAATCTACTTAAAGAACAACACAGGTGGAACTGAATGTGATAATAACAGACTTACCTTTAAGAAAAAATTGCCAAAACAATTATCAGATAATTACCTCTTATTTTTCACATCCTAAATCCCAAGTTATAATGTTTTTATAGAAACTAGTAGATCTGTCATTATATGGCCTCTCATGGTTGATGACATTTTTAAACATCTACTGTAAATATAGGTGTGTTCTATAGTTTCACATCTATTATGTTCCATTGAGAGATATTAGAACAGTTGGGCCTGCACAGTGTTTCTTAACAATCTACAAGATTTGTTTTTCCCATGTGTTTCATGATGACTATTACCATATGATCTATTTAAACTTTCAGTGTTGTAAATGTGATGGCCCACTAGTATAACAGAAACAATTTTTCTATCTGAGAAACACAAGAAGAAGAAAATAATAATGTATGATTTTCTTTATACATTTACCATACATGTTACTTAATGTGTATCTATACTGCATGGTGTTCAACGTCAATTTGTGTGACGCTACAACATCAACTATATTGTACTGTACAATACATCTCAAAATTATATCACACCTTAGTCAATTCAACATATGGAAAGTAGAACATGATACTTCTGTATATCCAAAATAGTGTGTACCTCACTCAACTGCATATGTATTCACTATAACAGAGTAAGACTCCAGTATGTGATAAAACATTCCAGTGCACGTCCCTTTACTCTTCTAGAAATATTTTGCTGTTTTGGACTGTATGCTTGGGTACGCTTAACAAATTTTTTAAATTAGGAAAAGTATTCAGACATGACATTGCTGTACACTTTAAGTAGTAATTAAACTTGTTACAAAGCTGATTGTGATACTTTTGTGAACAATTTCTTTCTGTTTCTATGAATTGTTAAGCATAAGGTGTATAACCAGGTTGCTAAAAAAGTAAAATATATATGTCACTGAAAAGAAGAAAAGTTAAAATTTTATTTTTATAGTTAGGTGAAATATTCAGGAACAACGTAACATTTTAAACTAAGAAAATCACAAAAATTAACCATTGATATTTATAGTGATCTCAAGTAACTATAAATCCTGCCCTAAGGTAACTGTAACTCATGCACAGTTTTCTCATTAATAATTTAACTCCATATGTTGCAGAGATATTATCATTAATGTCATGGAGAAGTAATGAGTGATGTAATACGCATGATTATCTAGCAGTGCATGGCAAGGACATGAGCTTTAGTCACCTAGGGCATTAGCTATTTGATAGCACTGTGCTGATCCTATGCTTAAAAGCTTTGCTAGATAAACAGAGCATTTGAGGTGAGCAAATCTAGAATGTCGCTGGTGTTGCAGGGTGCTCCTTACTGGAGCTGTTCTCCACCTAAACTTGGGAACTACCCAGAGTTCTCTCTTCTTCTCTTCTTTTTTGCATATATATATATATATTTATAATGCTTAAAGTTTCGTGTAGGTTAGCATCCAGCACGGCAGAAGACAAATGTCGCAGCCACTTACTTACTACAGTCCCAGTGTTCTTTATTCAGGCAGATAAGCACCATGAGAGACAAAACTAAATACTCCAACGCGTTTCGGGAGACTCTGCTCCCTTGATCACAGAGGTATTCTGAAACCCTTTTCCCTTTCCATTATAACAACACAATAAACATAAAAAATGGACTACAGTTACTATCTGAAACCAATGGCAGCCATCTTAACACTATGTCTTTCAGTGATCAAACATTGAAATTCAAACTAAAAATAAAATAGAATTAAATTAAATTAAATTAATGTACCTTACTTAAACCCACAGTTATTCACTCTTCCTTATACTTCAAAATAATGCACTCTACCTAAATATATATATACACACACATATTTAAATTACACCTTATTCATTTCCCAATATTGTAAACTAATTATTACTTATGCTCATACTCATAGTTCAATAAAGATACTCATCTTATTTTTAACCATGATATTTGTGGGTAATTCAATGATGCCCCGAAGATATAATAGCTCTTTTGCTTCTTTTTAATTTACATCACCTGGAAAAAAGGGGATAAAATTAATTAATTCAAAAAAAGTGCTGAACTTCAACATATAATTAAAACCTACTAAATTCTAAATACATTTGTATTCCATAATCAGTCAATGTAAATGCACCGATAATTCTTCATCCTTATTCATACCCATGGGTTCCATTGTATTACAACTAATAATCAGCCTTGATTCCAATTTTCTTAAATCTAACGTTCTGTTACCACCTCTTGTTTTCAATGCAACCCTATCCAGGACCACAAATTGTAACTTCTTTTCATTTTTATTGTGGAATTCTTTAAAATGTCTCGCCACAGGATAGGATTTATCCTCATTTTTAATTGCTCTTAAATGTTCCAAAGTGCGTTTCTTTGCTATATGTATGGTGCTCCCAATATAGAATTTGTTGCAACGACACTTCAGAGCATAAACACAATAATCTGATGTGCATGAGACATGTTTTCTTATTTTAAACAATTTGTTGGTCCCAGGAAATAATACCTCCTTACAATTGGAACTGAATTTACACGCCTTACATTTACCACAAATATAGAAACCCTGAATGGGTTGTGTTATCTCATTCTTAGATATTAAACTGTGGCTTAGTGTATCTTTTAAAGATCTACTTCTTCTAAATGTAAAAGCCGGATAATCATCTAATAATTCACCTATATGTTCATCAGTTTTAAGGGCTGGCCAAAATTTGACAAATGCTTTCTTAATTTCATTTACTTTATCATGGTATGTAGTTATAAATCTTATTTTCATATTATCCTTCTTTGTATTAACTACATTTTCTACCAATAGGTCCTCCCTTTTGGTCTGTCTGACCCTCTTCACAGCTTCATTAATTACAGCTTGTGAGTAACCTCTTTCGGTGAATCTTTTGGTCATCACTTTAACCTCATTTTCAAATGCAGATTCCAAACTGCAGTTTCTTCTAGCCCTTAATAGTTCCCCATAGGGGATACTATGAATCAAATTCTTTGGGTGACTACTCATAGCATGTAATAGACTATTACCCGCCGTATTTTTCCTGTATAATTCACATTCCAATTTGTCATTTACTACCATAATTCTCACGTCCAAAAATTCCAATTCAACTGAATCCATTGTACAACTAAACCTAAGGTTCAGACTGTTACTATTCAATTTCTCCACAAAGCTCAAAGCTGATTCTTGGCTTCCTTTCCAAATACTGAAAATGTCGTCAATATACCTCACCCACAGGACTGCTTGGTTTTCTAAACCAGAGATTTTCCAGACAACCTGCTCCTCCCACCAGCCAAGGTAAAAACCTGCAGAGCTGGGGGCGAAACAGGTTCCCATTGCAGTCCCCTGGACCTGACGGTATAAAATATTGTTAAAAGTAAAGAAATTGTAAGTCAAACATAACTGGACCATATCTAATAACATTTCTGTATGCAGAAGGTAGGACTATGACCTCACCCTTAAAAAATATCTAACTGCCTCAATACCCTTTTCATGAGGAATACACGTATATAAACTATTCACATCTAAACTTAGTAAAAGGTAATCCTTTTCCCATCCAATTCCATTAATTATACGTAGAAAATCTCTCGTGTCCTTGATATAAGAGGGTAAAGCCTCCACAAAGGGACGCAAAAAGTAGTCTACATACTTAGAGACGTTTTCCAACTAACTGCCCATAGAGGACACAATAGGCCTCCCAGGAGGGATTTTTGCATTCTTATGTAGTTTGGGTAAAAAGTAAATAGCTGCTGTTATGGGGAATTCAACCTTTAAGAATAGATATTCTTCCCAATCAATCAATCCTGATTCCTTCCATTCATCTAGTTTCTCAAAAACTTTCCTCTTAGCCATTACCATTTCATTTCTATCCACCACTGAATAGTTTTCTTTGTCTTGCAGTTGTCTTAAACCTTCCTTTATATAGTCATCCCTGGATAAAATTACAATATTTCCACCTTTATCGGATTTTTTAATTACAATACTCTCATCTTTTCGTAAGGACTCTCTCGCTTCACGTTGTTTTCTAGATAAGTTATCATACTTAGATCTCCTTGAATACCTTAGAGTTTTTAAACAGCCAATTACTCCCTTCTCAAAAACATTGATCGCATCACAATTAACTTGTAATTATGTTTATTGTGTTGTTATAATGGAAAGGGAAAAGGGTTTCAGAATATCTCTGTGATCAAGGGAGCAGAGTCTCCCGAAACGCATTGGAGTATTTAGTTTTGTCTCTCATGGTTCTTATCTGCCTGAATAAAGAACACTGGGACTGTAGTAAGTAAGTGGCTGCGACATTTGTCTTCTTTTTAAGAAGTATTTTGGATGATATATATATATATATATATATATATATATATATATATATATATATATTCTCCACAAGTTGACAAAGGTCAAACACAGCACTCACAGGAATCCTTTAGTTTCTTCTTTATTCATTAAATAACGATCAATGATCAAGACTTTGTTGGTTGAAAAGCGTTGGTGTTGGGTATTTTGATTGTTATTTAATGAATAAAGAAACCAAAATACACAAAGAGTGAGTTTGGGGAAAAAAGGAGGAAGGAGAGAACAAAAAGAGAAGAAACTAAAATTGACTGACAACCCAACCTAAGTAATAATTTTATTAGTCCACGATGGGTAATGGCCAAGGTTAAAAAATTAATAAAGAGAGTGAAGTAGAGATAATGCTCAGCCACTCTCTACCACATTTGTAGGGAATAAGGAGGTCAGGAACTTCCAGACCCTCCTTGGAACGGGGTCAACATGTTTCGCGTCTCTGTGGTCCAAAAGGATCCATGATGCTTCTTCAGGACCAAGTGAATCTTAGCTTCTCCTTTGCTAAACTAACATGACTCCTATAATCTGAAACTTTCAGTTGTAATGTCTCCAGTCACTTACACTAGTCCGGTATGCCTTGAACTTGCTATTCCTAAACGTCACCCTGTAAGTAAATAAACACAGGTAACATAGTGAAACTGCTTTCTGAATACACTGTTACTGGGATAGGTTCACAAATCATGACACGGGAAGAAAAGTGACAAACTGTGCAGCACACGGTGATAGTGTTGATAGTGGCAAACCCATGCACAACAGATAAATATGGACTTACCCTCCCTGGTCAGGAACGGGCTTCATGGGACAACGCAAGCCTAAAGCCGGGCGAAAATCTCTGGTAGCCAGGTAGACAAAAAACACATATGCCTGTTACAATAAAGGTTGCACAGTCCAAAAAAGGGTTAACATGTGTCATATAGTGAGGTGTGATACACTGATTCATTGGTTGGAAATAAACTGAGTAACACCAATAATGAAATCCAACCCACTGAAGTTTCCATAGTACATTGGTCAATACACATAAAAAGCAGTAGCCCAGACAGGTTCAGGAATTAAGCTGTCAAGTCACTCTCAAAGTACAATCTAGTGTGATAAAATCGCCCCTAGTCGAGAGTGGAAAGAAAACACATAGGGGGTTATTCTAACTTTGGAGGAGGTGTTAATCCGTCCCAAAAGTGACGGAAAAGTGACGGATTTACCACCAGCCGTATTACGAGTCCATTATGTCCTATGGAACTCGTAATACGGCTGGTGGTATATCCGTCACTTTACCGTCACTTTTGGGACGGATTAACACTCCTCCAAAGTTAGAATAACCCCCATAATATTTAAACGTTCAAAAGTAGTTGCTCCATAAGTAGCCCTCATGTTAAAAAAATTATAAGTAAAAAGATAACTGCCTTGACGGTCCAAGGTTACCAAATGTGCCCCTGCACAAATACAGCAGTCGATCTCTAACTGGGGATGGAGAATCCCTCGATAACTACCCCCGATTAAAAGTCACCAAATTTGAGCGTTGCTGGCCTTACTGAACAATTAGGTAACATAAAACCAATAAGGAAAAGAAAAAATGGCGTTCCGTAAAACTACAGGACAGCGATGTTGAAATACAATATGTGGCATCAAATGTCACTTACTTTTAACGCTCCTGGTAACGGGTGAACAACTTACCCCTGGCCGCGCTCCCGAATCACTGAGGGAGCCGCAGGCCCAGCGGTAGAAGAAGTCCGAAACCCGGAAGTACGAGCGTCACACTGACGCTCATGTTGCCAAGCAACGGAGTCAAGTGGCGGCCAAACTAGGCTACAGTCGCGCTAGTTAATCATAGTAAAAGAAAGAGGACAATTATTCCTTGCCTAGCTGGCCATGCAAAAAAACGGTAATGTTGATACAAAACCCCAGCCAAATCTGTAACATTGAGCATGGACAGACTGAAATTGCCATAAAAATGGGGGAGGCGGGCAGAATAGAGCAACAACAGGGGCAGAAAACAACAAGGAGCAAAATAAGCCCCAGGGGAATAACAATGAAAAAACAACAGATAATAATACCATAATCAAGTGTGCCAAAGGGGAGGAATCAAGGAGGGGGATTGTGGTTCTTTTATGGGATTCCATATGCTTATTGCAGCCCAAAATGCATGCAGGTTTGTGCACTTCCGCAACCTGACCCTAAACAGCCACAGGTGAAGTACGCTCATCATGGATGGTAGTTAGCATGTACATATCCCTCCTGTCTGCAGATTTCAGAGCTAGAAGCTCATTCCTATGCAAGGCACTACACTGTCCCCTCTCAGGTTTTTTTACAGACAAGATCCCTTTGTTAGCCTTTCTGGTTAAAATGGATTGTGCCACAATCAACAGTGTCCACTCTGAACAATTCCTTGAAAAACTGCACTCCAGTGTAGAAGTTATCTATGTTAAACAGCCGTCTTCCAAGTTCCTACACAATTTTCTCACTAACTCTAAAATTGGGAAGACAACCAGGGGGGGTCAATTCTGGACTCCCTACCAGTGTAGACCCAGAAATTATACACATATCCTGTACTATTGTCAGACAGCATGTACTTCTTGATTCCATGCTGTGTCCTCTTGCTAGGAATGTACTATTTGAAAACCAAACACCCCTTGAACAGGACCAAAGACTTGTCCACACCTATTTCTTTGCCTGGAACATACACCTCTGAAAACCGATCTACAAAATGATCGACAACAGGCCTAATCTAAAAAAGACTATCACAATCAGGGTGATCTCGTGGCAAGGCTAAAGCATTGTCAACAAAATGCAGCATCCAAAGAAGAAGTAAATACCGATTACGAGTCATGGGTGCAGGAAATACAGTCGTTTCCATGAAAGGACTAGTAGACCAATGAAAAGCCAGTGACGGTTTCCTTACTAACCCCATCAAAAAAGTCAAACCCAGGAACTTTTTAAACTCTTCCAGATTTGTGGGAATCCACTGTGTAGCTCTAGGCTGAGGCCTAAGTCTGGCACTGTTGTCCCTCAAATACTGCTCTGCATACAAATTAGTCTGCTCAACAATCTCTTCCAAAAATACATCGTCCATAAACAACTCAAACAAATTGACAGGCAAAAAGGTTTCCATATTCACTCTACACCCTGGGAGACCAGTGAAGGCAGACAACTGTGGCTGCTCCATGTTTGGGGCAACCCAAGTGTCAGGTCTTCCAATGGGAAACCTTTCAGCCCCAGGCTGCTGCACTATTGGAACATCAGTGTCCTCCTCTAAAATAGGCCCTTCATCTGCACTGAGACTGGCTCCCTCATCAGAAGATTCCTCTCTGACAGAAAGCTCACTGCCAGAATCTCTCACTTCCTCTTCAGAGTCAGTCTCATAATCGTGGTCAGAAGACGACTCAAAAAGCATGCCAACAACCTGCTGAGCGGTCACTCAGTGGCTAGACATGATCCTTTCTAAGAAGTGTAACTTGACAAATGCATCAAAAACAACCAACACTGTCTAAAATAAGCATTAAACAGTAAGTGTGGCTTTATCACAAAGAGTTATGTACTCCAAAACTATACCACTCACTTGCCTGGAAAAGCTAGACTCACCAGCAACTACTCTGCACAGACACAGCAATCACTAATGATATCCCACTAAAAAGAAAAGCAAATTAGACATGACAACACAAATATCATTTTGCACAAATCTAAGGACAATCTCACACACAATCCTGCATTTAGTACGCCACCTACAAACATGTCAATAATGCATGGCAACAAACTCCTTTGGAGTAGATTGTTTTTACTTACCTAAAACATGCAACTACGCATACCGCAGGTCAACTACTGCCAAAACCGCAAGGAGCCACAGCAAGGGGAGCAAAATCTTTGAACTAGAACAAAAAGGAGAAATAAACTGTTAAAATCACAAATGCAAATACTTCGCCAGTTGAAAAACACCTGCCACCAAGCTTTTAGAAATTTTCCCTGGTGCCTATGTGGATTCTGGCCCCATTGGGGGCAGATGGGCCTAAACAAATTAGGCCGATCTGCCCCTAAGTTGGGCAGAAATGGCCATCAGTAATGTGCCCCTTCTGGGGGGCGACCCTTGCCAACGAGGCCACCCCCCACACAAAACACAAAACACAGACACGCATGATCCCTGGTGTCTAAGTGGATAATGCCCCCTTGGGGGCAGATGGGCCTAAAATAAAAGGCGGATCTGCCTCCACGGGGGCAGAAATGGCCAGTAGTTCTGTGCCCCCTTTGGGGGGGGTGACCCTTGCCAAAGGTAGTTCTCCCCAACACAAAAAAAGTAAATAAAAAAATCCCTGCCGTCTTGGTGGCTTCTGACCCACTTGGGTCCCGAAGGGGTCGCAGCCCTAAAATATAAAAAATGAAATAATCCCTGATGTGTAGTAGGTTTCCACCCTCCCGGGGGCGCGGTGCAGATTGGCCGAAACACAGATAGATTATTGTCCCCAGGGGAGCGACCCTTGCCTAAGGGGTCACTACCCAAAACACAACATAAACAATCCTGTGTGTCTAGTGGTAGATTCCTGCTCCACGATCGGGGGCCTTGCCCGTGATCGTGGAGCAGGAATCCACTCAATACAGACACATGGGGAAAGGAAAAACTCTTTCCTTTCCCCAATGTCTGGGGGTTGTGGGTGGGAGGCCCAGGGTGCAGGACGAGCTCCCCCCATGGGCCGGGTGCAGGACGGGCTGGTCTCATCCTTGGCCCAGCTCGGACCGGGCACCCGATCGGTTAAATGAAGTAAAGTGGAGTGGCATACCGGTGAGTGGCAATGAGTGAAGTGTCATACAGTGGAGCAGAGTGTCGTGGAGAGGAGTCACGTGTCTTAGAGTGCAGTGTTGTGTTGTTCAGTGGAGTGTCGTGTCAGAATGGCATACAGGTAAGGGGCATACAGTGGAGTAGAGTGGCATACAGTAAAGTTGCATAGAGTTTAGTAAAGTTGTGTGGAGTGGCATACAGTGGAATGGCATATTATACAGTGTGGTAGAGTGGAGTGGCATATGGTGTCATACAGTGGAGTGGCATACAGTAGTTTGGAGTGGTGTGGTGTACAGTAGAATAGTTTAATAAAGTGGAGTATAGTGCAGTAGGGTTTCATAGAATGCAGCAGAGTACAGTGGTGTACAGGGAGTTGTGTAAAGTGTTTTACAGTGGAGTACAGTGTCATAGAGTGGTTTTGAGTGGAGTAGAGTCTTGCAAAGTGGAAGGGCATACAGTGAAATAGAGTGGCACAGAGTAGAGTGGAGTGGAGTGGTGAGAGTGTAGTGGCATGTCACAGTAGAGTGCAGGGGCATATAGTAGATAAAAGTATTGTGGAGTGGCATAGAGTGTAGTGGCATGTCATGAAGTAGAGTGGAAAGTCATGTCAGAGAGTAGCATGCCATACAGTGTCTTATAGCGGAGGTGCATAGAGTTAAGTTGCACAGAGTAAAGTGGGATGTAGCAGAGTGGAGTGGTGTAAAGTTGAATGGAATATCGTAGAGTTGATTGGGATGTGGTAGACTGGAGTGGCATGTTGTACAGTGAAGTGGCATAGACTGGGGAAGAGTTTTGAACAGTAGAGCGGAGTGGTGTGTCATAAAGCACCATGTGGCACATTGTCTTAGAGTAGCGAGGCATAGAGTCGAGCAGTGTAGAGTGAACTGGGATGTTGCAGAGTGAAGTGGATTTCTGTGGAGTGACATGTCATAGAGTTGAGTGGTGTGTGTTAGAGTGGAGTGGCATGCCATACAGTGTAGTGTCATGGCATGGTGTGGAGTGTCATAGAATGGAGTATCATGTCATAGAGTGGAGTTGGTGTGGTAGATTCAAGTGGCATGTCATAGAGCGAAGTGGCGTGCTGTAGAGTTGAGTGTTGTGAAGTATCATAGAGGTGAATGGACTGTCCTAGATTGGAGTGGGCTCTCTTAGACTTGAGAGGCATGTCAAAGGGTAGAGTGGCTTGGTGTGTTGTGTAGTAGAATATTTTTAAAGAGAAGTAGTGTGACAATGTCTGAATGTATTTAGATGAAATCTGTTTGATTGTGGTGTAAAAGGGTCATTTATGGTAGTAGATATAAATTCATTGAGGCATGATTCAGAAATGGAAACTTACACTTTAGTGGTGTTGATAGACTAAATCAGACTCAACCTTACAATGCTCTTCATGAGTCTTATGTATACTACAAGAAGTGGGCCATCCATTTGTTTCATTTAGTAACCTTTAATGCTTTTATTGTGTTTAAGGATGGTTCCCATGAGTCAAGAATGAAATTTGTTAAATTTCAGGAGTCAGTGATAGAGAGCCTTATTGCGGTGGAACAGGCAAGAGTCCTTAGAGTAGCAATGGTGGAGGATGTGGCTAGATTGAAAGGTCACCACTTTCCTGACCACGTTCCTCCAATCCCAAAAAAGACTTGCCCACTAAGGAATGCAGGGCCAGATTTATACTTTGTGACGCAAAACTGCGCAAACGCAGTTTGGCACACAATTTTTTACGCTGGCTAGCACCATTTCCTAATGCCACCCGTGCGTCATATTTATACTTTGACGTAAGGCGACATGACGTTAACGCAGGAAAAATGACTTTAATCCGGTTTGTGACATGGAAAAATGTTGCAAAACGGAAATGGTCATTTTTCACTACAATAGCATCAAAAAGCAAAGCAAATGCAGCAAACAGTGCTCAGGAGCCCCAAAATGGATTGCAGAAGCCAGGAGAGACCCCAGGGAGACCCCACACAACCAGGAAAGAGCCAGGAGGACACAGACAAGACCCAGGGGAGAGACAAGAAGAAGAGGAAGTGTTACTTCAGTGCAGAGGAGCGTGAAATCACGGTCAGAGAGGTGATGGAGCACCAGCATCAACTATTCATCACCTCTAAATTGCCAATTGGGAGGAGAGAGGCAGTTTGGCAACAGATTGTGCACAAGAGTAACAGTGTGGCAGAGGTCAGGAGAACTGTCACTGATTGCAAGAAATGCTGGCAGGACTGCAAGTGCAGGACAAAGGAGAAAATGGCAAGGAACAGGAAGGCAGCACTGCAGACCGGAAGTGGGAGTCCAGCACCGCAAAAGGACCTTGACGAGGTGGAGGAGATGAATTAATCATTTATTCTACAGATAATAAAATCCAATACAAATAAACAAAAAAGCAATCGAAAATACTACACAATCAAAACTGAATTCATGCTAAAAACATGCCTTGATTTAAACACGCATGACATATTAAAAGAAGACATTCCTGCCTGGAAATGTAAAACAATCCTGAGATATAAGGATAAAATGAACCACCAAGCCCAGAACCCCACATAATACATAAAAAGACAAAATACATGAGGCACAAGCCCTAAAGTGCATGGTGCATTAAATAGTGATTGCACTAAATACCAACAAATACCGTTGGAACTCCACAACCTGACCAATAACGGGCAGTATAGAAAGAAAGTGGAAATAAAATTCAGACTATGCTTATCCATTGCTCGCAGTGCCATTTTATTTTGATTGTGCAATTTTAATAAATTTAATCAATAACACATTTAGCATTGAGTTGGCTGGGTCCAAAGACTGGTTGATAGCCTGTCGACAGGAGAGAATTCCCAGTTCATTCCATTTGCTCCGAAGCAGAAATCTACGCTCCTTTAGTAAAGCTGGGCACAGACAAACCACATTATCAATAGTTTTGTCTGCATTACTACAGCCTTTACATGTCACACCTTCCCCGGGAGATAGCTGCCATTGGGGTAGATGTTTTTTTTAAAAACAGTCGCCCATCCCATAAGGACCTTTTTCAACCAAAACCCATAGGAGCAGGAAAGAAAGCTAGAAGATGTACCTGGCTTAAAGGATTCAATTACTGCCCAAGCATGCTTCCGTTGAACGAGGAGGGAACAATCTGAGTGATACGAATACAGTTGAATAGACCTTTTTACATCTAGTTTAAACAGAGAATAGGGGGGATTACTTGCCCAAAGATCGGCAGCACCTAGTCGCTGTTTGCATTCAACCAAAAAATGAGAATAAGTACCCTTCGATTTCGACTCATTCATTTCTTGCCACAAGACTGCCTCCAGGTGACGATCCGTGGCCTGACGCAGCTTATAACAAAGCTTCAAAAAAGGTTTATATGTTGAAACCACGAGTGCTTCAAGCACTCATGGTTCAACAACGAGTTCGGAACAACAAACTCATTGGTATCAGTAATGCCTTTACCACGAATGCCTTTACAACGATTTTTCGTTGTAAAGGCATTCCTGGTAAAGGCATCAGTGATCAGCATGCACGGTTCCAGCATGCATCCCCCTTAGCCCAACACCCCTAAAAATTAATGTGACCCCCCACCCCCAAAACCACCCCCACCCCCAAAATTATCACAACCCTAACCCCCCTCCCCTAAAACATAAAGCACCCCAACCCACCCCTTAAACCTCAGCCCTGACCCCCTCCCCGCCCCTAAACCCTAATCACCCCGAGCCCCAAAAACTAAAAATACCCCGAGCCCCCACCCCGCCCCTACAACTTAAAACACCCCAACCCCCCCAACCCACCCCTAAAACTAAACCCCGACCCCCTCTCCCAAACCCTAATCACCCCACCCCCAAAAACAAAAAATACCCTGAGTCCCCACCCCTGCCCCTAAAACCTAAAGCACCCCAACCCACCAACCCACCCCTAAAACCTAAACCCCGACCCCCCTCCCCAAACCCTAATCACCCCGAGCCCCTACCCCACCCAACCCCCAAAAAACAGCCCCTGTCCCAGCCCAACTTACCTCCTCCTTCACCGTGTCGACTCCCTTCTTCTGTGCCTTAACCACACATGTACGTGATTCAGACATGCGTGGTTAAGGCCTGAAAACCAGAAAGTCGTGGAAAACGAAACCGTTATTTCACTTTCGTTTTCCACAACTTCGTGGTTAAGGAGTTGTTGTTCCGGGTGTTTCCCTCAAAAAAGCACCAGCATCAACTGCAACCAAATCCGGAAGCCCAAATTCCAACCGTACCTGCGCGGGTGAAGCAAGGCGCAGGACATGAAAGACTCTCTTGTATATTTTATTGACCAGCCTATTAAATAGACAAGAACCTTTGCCCAACAAAATTTCTTGACCCTTAGGCCAGTGAGGGGATAATCTTTGCTCTCATAACTTTCATTAGGGGAAGAAGGGTTGGCCCCTTTAAAACTTTAGATAATTTAGAGAAGGCTACCTTCAGTGCCACAGCTTTGAGTTCAATTTCCTTCTTATGTTTAACAAAACTGCCCCTGGAATCGAAGTGTACCCCTAAGTATTTGTAAGACTGGTCGGAAACAAGTTTACAGCTTTTATAATACCAACTAGAGCCCACATTTTTTTTCCTTCCAAAGGAGACCACATTTGTTTAAAGCAAATTAATTTCCAATTGATTCACGGAAATATAAGATGCAAGTTCGTTAAGCAGCCGTTGAAGGCCAATCTTGGTGTAACTAAATGATGCAAGATCATCACCATAAAGCAGATGATGGAGCCTAAAGCCACCAATCTTGGGGGGATGAGAATTAACAGCGTCAAGAGACGTTGACATATCTGCGATGAACAGATTAAAAAGAAGGGGAGCAAGCACGCAGCCCTGTTTCACACCACAGGTGGTGAGAATTTTTCTAGAAAGGGAGCCCCCATCACCAAGCTTAATACGGATCCAGGTATTTGTATGGAGTTCTATAATAGGACCCAGGAGTACTGGAGGGTTGCCCCAGTTTTGTAGTTTAGCCCACAGGGTACTCTGAGGGGACTGAACGAATGCTGCCTTAAAATCCACAAAACAAAAATTCAACATCAAACCTAACAGAATCGCCTTGTCGATCAGAATAGAAAGTGCTAATAAATTAGTGGAAGTGCCTGAGCTAGCAGAAAACCCTGTTTCGACAATGGGAATTAAAGCCTTTGATTCAGCCCAGGCACAAAGATCTTGCAACAATAGGCTAGCATAGAACTTAGCCTCATTGTCCAGCAGGGCTATCATACTAAAATTGGTGGGGTCTGACCTTGAACCATTTTTATATAGAGGATGAAGGATGGCACCACGCCAGGACTAAGGAATTGTTGAAGTCAAGAGGCAGTGCTCAAACAGATGGGCAAAATGATTGGTCCAGAAAGGAGGATCCTGTTTGAACAGTGCCTGTGGGAGGCCGTTGGGACTGGGGGCTCCAAATTGCTTAGCCCTCAAGATGATATGAGGGAGATGTAGTTGAAAAGACTTCTTCACTCCCTGTGAGGGAATTGAAGACCCTGTAAACAAGGGACATGTTTTAAACAAAGCAGAAGTAGAGCTTTAAGCCCCCTCATCCAACAGTTTCCCATCCTGCTCTCTAGAGAAGAAATGGGTAGTCAAGTAAGTCGTCCAGACTTCTTCTGAAATATTGATAGCCCTTTGGTTGCTATTTAGATTGTTGATAAGGGACCAAAATGTAGTGGAATTTTGATCTTTACTTGCACTTAAAAGTTTAACCCAAAACTGATTAAGATAGGTCTGGTGGTCATCGTAAACAGCCTTCCCATAATCTTACCTCAGTTGTTTGTATTTAGTAAATAAACACTCAGAATCAGGGCTTTTTCTAATTGCCCTTGCTAGACTGTTGCACGCTTTCTTTAGATTCCAGGTACCACTGGAGATGACAAAAGACTGGGATGGAGCACAGTTACGCGCAGGAGATGAAACCTTGACCATAAAAGGCAAGAAAGTTTAACCCATAACTTGATTGGGGACACACAACCCAATCCTTCAGAATCAAAAAAGTTAATACATTCAGTCAATACTATGCCGCCAATAGAAGCATTCTATTTTATACGTTTTAGTGACTCGGAGCAGACACCATCACCCACTGCCTGCATGACATAGTGAACAGGAAATTTACATTAGATGGATACAATTTGTGGACAATGAACACTCTCGCTCCGGGAAGAAATCAGAAACCTTTCAATGAAAGGAAACAGTTCAAAATTACAAATGGTATAGTCTAAATAGGAGTAGGATCGACCATCTGATCTTGTCCATCGGGGGGCATCGTCACATAAGCGGCCATTCAAAACGTTAAAGCCCCTGCTGTTAAGGTGCATTACTAAGTACTCTCCCAACGGGCAATACAGACAACCCTGAGGCCTTAATTGTTCGGGAATTAACTGGCGATTACAGAGATTGGGATCCTCAAGAGCCTCCAATGTATCCTGAAACAGGTTCGTATGAAAATCGCCAGTTAAAAGGTAATTAGCACATGGGTATTCCCCAACTAAGTCGCCCACAATCTGCATCAGTCGAGACAGCCTGCACTTTTTTCCTCTGTTCCGGGAGCAATGTAGACGTTAATTACTGTGAGGGTTTGCTGTGCGGTCCCGTTCCTGATGACAATCCCCTGGATCCAGTTATCATCCCAAACCAATGGCAAACTACTCCCATTTAATTTGACAGTTACATATGTGGCCAATCCACACTTGGCACGGCCATTCTTGCTCGTTCTATGGGCAGGTTTCCATATTTCTAAATACCCTGGCAGCAGACTGCTATGCTCAGCCCAGGTTTCCTGAAGGGTGATTACATCGTAACTGTTCAAATGTTAAAAGGGCAGCCGAGGCAAACTTGTGCACAACCCTGTTAATGTTCCATGAGCATAAGGACAGACATCCAAGTGTTTGTACAGAACCACCCACCCGTAGGGGTCAATCTGGGCACCCATGCGAAAGGGTAGAGGGCAGCCAATCCCAATTGGAAGACCCCTGGGAACCAGAACCAGTACGAGGAGCGCCATTGGAAGTAAAAGTGCCACCTAGGGCACTTTTCAAAATTGAAAAGGGCTTCAATACTGTGGGAGCCGTTAAACATTGGGATTCTGATAATAACACAGGATAACCAGACTCCTTATAGGGAAAAATTGTAATGCCCCACGAGAGAAAAAGATCTCTCTTAGAAAAAATAGAATGAGCTATTGGGGCAGAAAATAGCGAAACCAGGGTGGAGTCCCTTGGGTAGGACCCCCTAGAGTCCAGAAATTCAATAAATGCAATGTCCTTAGAACCAATGTTGTTAAGATCCGGGGTGGCATTAAAGAGTCTTAAAATGTTCCCTGTATTCAGTATGTCATGAGGGCCCCTGGAGCAACATTCTGGGATGAACACAAGATTAAAAATTGAGTGATCCGGTGGAGTCGTTGAGGGACTCAGGGGGAATAAAGGCTGTAACTCTTCCTCTACATTGAAGGGCCCACAGGGCCCTCCAAGGCCAAAGTATCGGCAGAGACGGACCGGAAACTTGATGGCAAAACTATAGGAAGGCTGCTTTTGTTGTCAGATGGCAGCTTGATCAAATTGGAAGAACCAAAATCCAGAACATCTCCATCGGTATTCCCATAGACAGTTTTAGATTCAAACAGTGTGGTGGCGGGCGAACAGGCACTCCACTACCCCAATGTAGGGCTACCGAGTCCAACACACTGTATTAGTTGCCTTTCTCAGCCGAAATCAAAGGCTCCTTGAAGAAGAGTTCGGGTTCCTGCACAATAGTACCAGCCGGAGGATCCTTAGCAGGCTCAATCAGGAGGGGAGGGGCAGCGAGTGAGGTCAACAAGGGATTCGGCGGTGAAGTCCCCCTGGGGGCCACCTGCAAGTGCAAGAACTGCTGTGCATCAGGACGAACCGACGGTTGAGTATTAGTTGGAAATCCTTCTGGGGGTTGGCTCTGCCTATTGTTCCATTGTTTGCGGAGCCTTTTTTTTTCCCTCTTGCTCAACGGATATTGAGCCACAGGATCAGCTCCTGAAGGTGTTGGATGAACTAAAACAGATTGTACAGGAATGCAGGGAGAAGGGGCTTAAGTTCAGGTAGATGAGAGATCTTGGGAGCACAATTGGCCGAAATGACATGCTGCAAGACTCCACTGGCCACTGGCCGAGGAAGATTGATAGAGGTTGCACTCTTGACTGGAAATAAATAATCGTCCAATGTTTTTGGTTGAGTGGGCTCCCGAGCCAAATCAGAGAGGGAGCTTGGATTCAGCAAGGGCACCGGGGGCGCAGGAGCTGAAGATAGCCTCTTGATTTCACATACAACCGAACTCAAAAAAGTGGGCAGGGATAAAAGGCTTTCAATGATTGGAGAGCAGCAGCATGTTGGTTGCACAAAGTTGTAGCTTGTCTGTGCTCTATTAATTAGCTGGTTGACGTTTTAGATTTTTTGATCAATACCAGCTACATAAGAGGCCAGTGTATTCAGCAGATCAACTTGAACGTCCAGTTTGTCAGAGTGATAGTTCACAGCCAGCACAGTGGATTGGAGAGTTTGCAAAAGCTGAGGCAAGGCAGAGCCAGTTACTGTGATCATAGGGGAGGGCACAGGGTTGGATTCCCTGTCAGCACCTCCCATGGAATCAGATTGAAGACAGGGAAGGTCAAGGAGTGATTGGTCATTGAGCTCACCTTTAGTGAACTCAGTTTGAGGGCTGGAGACAGCCCCGCTAGAAGACCTTTTTGGTAACATTGGATGAATGCAGCCGGTAGAACTCCGGGTCCATTGAGCTGCCGGAGGGCTGGATGGCAGGGGAATGCTGTGATTCTGTGGGAAATCGTGGCGGCTTGCAGCCAGCCCATCCTGCCTGTCCTTCTGATGGAAAACTGCCGGAGAGGCCACTAAAGAAGACCCCACTCTCCTACATTGAAGGAATGGTCACTGGAAATAATAATTGGTGAAAGTTTGTGTTTTGACAAAAGTGCAGCCTGCTGGCCCTCATGGGATGGAGAATGGCTCACTTCATTCTGAGATGCTAGCTGGAAAAAACGGGTGAAACTGGGCGGTGAACTTGTGCCGCTGTTGTCAAATAACTACAAGCAATGGGTAAAACATCAGTGAATGCAGGCTCCATGGGGCACACCAGCCTGATGCCGGCTCAATCTCCCCACCATTTGCCAAAAGTTCCAGCTTATGTTTTTTCTTAAAATAAGTCAGAAGAGAAGTTTCGAGGAGCATGGATACAGCCTATGAACAACAGAAAGTTGAGACTTCAAAGTTGCTGAACTGAGCGGATCAGCAGCCGGTGAGGGGGAGGTCACGTTAATTACAGTGGGTGGAAGGGAATGACTCCACTTTTCGGGGGCTGATGGTGAATGCGAGGTGGCATTGCCCACATCGTCGCAGCAGCGGCATTTCTTGCGCTTTTAAGGATTGGGGTGTTCCTTCCTTACTTTACCAGACCTCATAGTAAGACAAGCTCCAACGGTCCTTCCTTTAAGTCTGGGGAAGCTCTGGGGAGGAAATAATGTTGTTCAGCGTGAGTAAGTCCTTAAGGAGGTGCTTGCAGCACTTGTTGTGGGATATCTGTGCTCCACTTGAAAGCTTGCAGGCTTGAAATGAAGAAAGGAGTAAAGGAAACCCGTTAAGTTGAATTGAGCTAAAAGGGCAGGAAGAGGCAGGAAGAGCAAGGCAACACGGTCCAGGCAAGCCGCACTGGCCTAACGCCAGCTGCCTCCATCAGAAACCATTTGCCTACAGCCTAAGCTACAGTTTGTGCGCTCCCCGACACCTTCACTTAGCCTTGCTTGCAAGATGTTAAGCACTTGCCTTGAAACACCATCTCCTATGTAGCGCCATCAGGCAGTCATGCAGTCCAGGCAGTCTTGAAGAGATTGATATTGGTACAGGCCCAGGCAAAATTCTCTCGTGCGGCCCCCACCAAGGGGCTGTCTGTCGTGGAGTGGCTGACCCAGCAAAGAAGTCCTCGCACGGCCCCACCAGGACCTGGAGTCGGGGCCAGCAACAGCTGTGACCAAGAAGAGCCTGAGGCAAGCCAGGTGGTGGAGCAGGGGGAGCAGGCAAGGAATTCAGCCCACCCAGCCACTGCCAAGTACTACTGGCTGGCCACAGCAGCTCAACTCATCCAGACAACACCGCTGCACAGACGCTACACGGCCATAGCGTCCGTCCCCGTATGCGGTTGCTCCTATGCGGATGATACTGGGGCCGACGGCCAGAAACCAAGGGGGCTGGCGCGGGCGTAGAAAGCCCCCTCGTGCGGGAGTCCTCGTGCGGGGGTCCGCTCTCTGCTCTCAGCAGTTCACTGCTCCTGCTGAGCACCGGCAGCTCCGGCAGCGAGCTCCGAAACTCCACCTCCCGGCACGGAAGAATGACGTGCAAACGCGACGCCTCTTCTCTGCATCCTCCAAGGTCCATCAGTGATCAATCATGGAGGAGGAGATGGTTGCAGCCGTCATCCCGGAGGAAATCATCACTGGTATCACAGGACAGGACAGGGCAGACTACCAGGAAACAACACATATGCAGGGTAACGTGCATGGGGGACAAAAATGCCTACATCTCAAGCACAAGAAGGGGAAGGCACATACTTTCTACACAATGCATGTCAGCCCTGAAAATCAGGCACTGGAAAGGGCAAAGGAGCACAGCACGTGTGCATGGGCTATGCAGGGGCATCTAGGGGCACAGCACAACAGTACACCAACAGCCTTAGCATGGGGGTATACTGCTATGTCAAGGCTGCTGGAAATACTGAAGCATACCAGGAGGGTAGGCTAGAACGTAAAACATGTCTGGTGTCACAGAACAGCTGGTATTGTCAGAATGTAACCTAGAGGACAATGCTCAGTTTTAGGCCATTGGCTCAAGCGGCATTCACCATTTACAACACTTGCCACTACTACCTGTGCTGTGTGTGCTGGTCAATTAGGAAATGGCAGTTAGGTGCCCATGGCACAAACACACTCAAAATGAGGGATCAGTATGACTATGTGATCAATCCCCATCAAGCCCTAACCAAATGCAACTCCTGTCAACTGCTCATGTCCATAGACTCAATAAATATCAGGTACTGTCACATACATTATGAAGTACACAGCAGTAATCTCATAGCCATGCTGCCCATTTCAGGGTCTACCCCTGTGTCACAATAGCTGCAATGCCACCATGCAATATCTCAGGTGTCATAGTGCCAAGAAAACAGCATTGAGGGAGAGGACATATGTGTGTAGCTAGGCAAACACACCTGCATACTCATGAGAGGAAATGGAACAGTGCGAGGCTCATCAGTGTAATTTAATGTAGCACACATATGCAGACATCAACATGAGAGACTACCAATGGTGACACCTCTATTGTTTCATGGAAATGCAATACATAGTATGGTGCTAGGTCTCAGCACTGTATAGGTCTATGTGAAAAATGATAGACTGGGAGAGGGCCATATTGTTATGTGTAGTGCATGTGGCATTAGCACACCAACAATTGTTGCCTAGCCTCACCATGGTAATGTAAGCAGAGGGAGGGTTGATTAGGACAAGAAGGGTGTGCAAGCTACAATTTGGACAGAACCCACACCTAGAAGATATGACGCAGACAATTGCCCAAACTGCACAAACTATATGTGACATGCAGGTGGGGAATAGGCCTGAGAGACTGCAAACATTAATGACAGGAACAATGCATGTGAACCAAGATGATAAAGTACCACCAATAGGAAGTCAGTGATGTCACATTATAACTGCCACAACACAGACACACTAATTGTACAATATATCATTGCAGAGGATGATGGCTCTCCTGTGGATCTGTCTGTCCTGGACTACCCTGATGACCTGGATGAACAGCTGACAACCATCAGCCAGGAAACCCACCAAGATGTCCTGGGAACCCTCCACACACCTCCTCCAGTCACAAGGAGGAGCACACTTGTAGCAGACATCCCAGAGGACACAATAGTACGACCTGCCTGCTCAAGCACAGCTGAGAACTGTGATGACACTGGGACCTCCTTTGAGAGGACAGTAGTGGGAGTACAGCGGGAGCTGGCCAAGGAGGTGCGGTGGGGATGCAAACTATGGCAGCCAGCCTTGAGGGGATGCACATGTGCATAATGATGTCCCCAGAACAGTCAGCAGCCGTAGAAGTCAAACAATCCCTACTGCAAGGAGTCCAACAGTGTGTGAGTCACTTCACCACTGCTGTGAGGGAGTTGCCACAACATCTGTCCTCCCAATCTTGCAGCTGCATGCATGACAACAAGCTGGACTCCCTCAGGGCCGACATGGCTGCCTACCAAAGGGATGTTGCTGCCATACTCAATAATCAGCAGCTCATCCTTGCTGCAGTGATGCCATTTCTAGTTCCACAGATGGTAGCTGCTGGGAATTCGGAGTCCACTTCTCCAACCACTGAAGTGTGTGTTTCCCCCTCAAACCCACCAGCACCATCAAGGGCCGAGGAAATGACACACACATCAGAGGATGAAGATGTGGAACAGATCATATTCACCTGTAGGTGTACCCGGTAGCACCAGCTCATGCCACATGGGAACTGATTTTCCTTTGTCCCGTGCTGGACAGCATGCCAGTGTTGCTACAGTTGGTGGCATGCACTCTTCACCGACACACTGTTAACCTTACCACTACGGACTGCAATTGTTTCTTACTTCTCAATTGGCGATTCATGTTCCTCTGCACTGAATGGCACTTCACCTCAGCATGTCCAATGACATGTCCCTCAACTTTGCACTTGTGTTGAGTCACAATAGAATGCTTTACACTAATGGGCTCACAAACCTGGACTATGTAAATATTGCACTACAGCACTTTAAAATAAGCAGCACCCACACAACCACTTTGTCTCTGTGTAATGTGACACATATACTTTGCTGGAGATTTGTGATGCATGTAACATGTCAATGGTCAGTGAGTGTCAATACCAGAGTGCAGAAATAATGTAGGCAGATATTTACGCACACGAACCATGACTTCTAATTCTTATGTGCTGCCTTTGCCTAATTTTGAAATAAAAGCAGCACAAACTTACAAAATATCATTGTTATTTGTTAGTTTGCTCTACTGTTGCGTTAAAAAATGAGGCAAATGCAGTGTAATAATAGTATATTTCTGGCTGTGCAACTCAATGCTGGATACATCCTCTACAAGAAAGTCATTGTGTATGTGGCATTTGCTTCAAAACATACATGCCTCAACCACAACATACAGCAGGATTGGCTATGTAAGAGTGTTTGGCCAAAAATGTCAGCTGGGAGTACAATTAAAACACATAGGCATCAGTTTTATATACTTGACCTCATCAGAAATTGACCCTACTCAGTTTAGCAGTGTCCACATGAACATCAGGCTGCAGGCAGATGTCCCACAGTGCCCAACATTCCAACACAGGACCCAAACGATGACAGCTTCAAAACCACACCTACCTGTCCAATACATGGGAACCATAGTCACGTTGAATGGTGGGTAAAATGGATGACAGAAACATTGAGATTTAGATTTGTTGTAGCTGCCAATGTGACAGCTCAGTTGGAAGTGGGAATTAACATGTCAAGAGTGGGATATGGATGCAGGATGGAATACACAGGCCAACAGAAAATTGGCACTGTACACTCATTCAAAGTCCCAAATCTCCAACATATGACACATGCAGTAACGGAGTACCTAAAACTTTAATTATGTACAAAACAGAACTTAAAAGTAGTCACACACCTATACTAACCTAATCTATCCTAACTATTCATTACCCACAGCTGGCCCTCACTACCCTATGCTAATCTTACTTACCACATTTAACAACACACTATAAACATTAGCCCCTGCCCCCCTTATATGACGAGACACATGTAGGACAACATATACTAACCTAAACAGATACTAACTAAATGGATAATAAAAGAGGAGGGAGGGGATGGAATTAGGGGGTGAGGGAAGGCAGGATTTCAGAGGTTTGCCCTCTTCAGAGTTTTCTTCATAGATTTCATCCTTCAGCTATTTCTGTCCTCGTCCCGCTGGAAAGTGTCAAGCTCTGGAGCTGCGATATGGCAGCCATGTCCAAAGCAGCATATGTGGTGGTCTGTGTTCCAGATGTAGTTTCTCCTGCAGGTGTGGTGGTCGGTGGTGCTGAAATGGAAGGTGGAGCAGGTGTGGTGGGTGTTGGTCCCGAGGTTGAGGGTACCGCAGGTGGGGCTGATGTTCTGGTGGCCGCTGTGCTACTGGCTGCAGTTGTGATGGTGGCTCTACCTGTTGTGGCCAGTGCGGTCCCCCTTAGCTGAAAGCCCGCCATTCTCCTGTGGCTCTCTCTCTCCGATAGCATCTTGCACTCCTCCGGAACACAGACTGTACATCCAAGATATGCCTGTACCTCACTGCCCAACTCTGGAAATCCCTGATCTCCACTGCATTAATGTTGGCAGCTGTAAAAATTAGACAGGCAACCATCAGTCTCATCATTGTGTGATGCATCTAGATGATAATCGAACAATCTCCCTCAAATTGCACATGCGGTCCAAATCAGAGTACAGATGATATATTGTCCCTGAGGAATGAAATGTCAACGCTGCCTAACCATCAAGTATTTAAAAGCACGGCAAATCACAACAAGAGGTGTACCAAATAAAGTGATCTATGCATCGATATGGTGCAATGTGTCACAATTCAAATGCAGCAAGTACTTCACATGGGCCAGGCCGACTAATCCTTATCATCTGAGTCAGCTTCAAGGCACCCAAGACCAGTGATTTGTATATGTAATTGGCAGGATGGTATAGCGTTGCTAATCATAAGGGGTCAGTGTTGTTTGGGACACATGCATGCTTGAATGAGATGACTGTCATCTACACTGTGACTATCACATCTACCTATAAACATGTTCTTCCCCTACCCCTGTGCCTCAGGGGGGATGGGCATGCAATACATCAACGTAACTGTCGAGGACAACCACAAAGGATTGTCCACCTGTACATGGATTTAGTGAGCTGAACACACGTGAGGAGGGCTGCCACCTAGGAATGTGGTATCCATTGGTCAATCATATCTACTTTCATGTTTCCATTTGTGGACAACCATCAACACCATATCTGCCAACACATTTCCAAAATCACGCACATTGATGACAGCACATGTCTGGCTTTGATCTGCATGCACGCCTAATACATACCACATAAGTGTCACGAAAATTGAGTACTACATATGGGGCCAGATGCTGGGTGACAGTTCCCCATACAGTCCTGCATGTACATTACAATACAGGGATGCGCAGTTTTGTGTGGAAAAATGATGCATCACTGTCTTGTGAAAATTAGGGGATGACTTGCTGACAGTAGTCTGACACTGGAGCACTTCCAAGTCAAATGTGGGCCTACATGTGTCTACTAATCACCTTGTTCACATGTTGCTGCCTATTGTCCAGCACAAAACTCCCAAGATATGACTCTCTGCCTGTGAATGTCTAACCCTTGCATGGCACACTATGTCAACCTACAGTCAAGTTATATACCAGATCACGTGCCAGCTCATCATATCTTTCAATGAGTGCAACACACAAGAGTCACTCACACAATAGCTGAAATCACTACACAGGACAGACATTTTCACACTTACGCCTGGGTCCTCAAATCGAGCTACTTTCCCGATGGTATAAGGGGCCGGTCCACCTATAAGACATCGAAAAGAAATATAAGCTCAATGTCTGATCACTGTAGAAACATGTGGACAACATATCACAGTGTGTAACATTTTATATGAGTGAGCTGCTGCTCCTGAATGTAGACACTCCAACAGACAGACCACTACAAACTCGCATTGACACTGACTCTCCAGTGAGTGATAGACACACATATGCACACACGCACTGGGCCTAACAATCATGTAGTGCTAAACCTGGCTACAAAGATTTGTGGCTAATCCATTTTCAGATGGTACTCCATGTCATGATTTGTAACTGGGTGACAATTTCAATGGCACTTCCCTGGTGCACTGCAATACAAGTGACTCAGGTATTGTGGCTCGTGCATCAAGGGACAATGATTAACTGTGTGATGGACATGTGGGTCGATTTTCTGTCTGCAGTTATTGTGCATTCAGTGGTCCCATGGCAGTGTCCTCTAAGCCGTATATGCCCCCTTTGCCAACATGATGGCATGGATCATGTTTGTGCAATGATGACAATGTAGCGCTAAACATGGATAGCCCACTTTGCTGTCCCAAAACGGTGAAATGTGGTATGCTGACAGCGTCTTAACTGATCATCATTGACAGAATGCATGGGCACAGGTGTTGTCATTGCACCTGAAATGTGTTACTCAGGGCCACATGAACTAAGATCAGGTTTTGTGAGTCACACATTGCGAGACTTAGCAACTAGCAATTAGCAAGTAGGATGATCTGAGGTACAACACTGTCAATGACACTGTTTGCAATTCACAAATGGGATAGCAAATGACATACCTCATGAATTTTGATGAGGTAGGTCTCATTTAGCAAGCCCCTTGGGAATGGCAGCACTCACAGGGATACTGGCCTGCTGGGCTCAGCAGACCACCATGTCTGTGACTGTTTTCAAATAGGGATGTACATTTTCGTTTAATTGCAGCCTTATTTCAGCAGCGGTAAACAGTAAGTATTTCAAAAACAAATATTATGACAGAAATAATTTTTGGAAGCAGTCAGTGGTCTGTGGGACAACCTCCTGATCAGAAACTATTTTTGGGCATGTATTCACAAAGGGGAAGGGATCCCATGAGGACCCCTCTCCTTTTGCAAATGGTTTAGCATCAACTTGAAACTGATGGTAACTGCAATTGTTTAGTGCCAGCACTTGTGCTCAAGATAGAATCAATCAGCCGACTGCTACTCGATGATAGGATAGGAACACCCCTTCCTAAATGCCACTAGCAAACCCTGTTTTGTCATTGGGCAGTGTGATAGCAAAATTGGGGGTGTACATTTGAATGAATATTTTTCCTGACGTAAACCCAAAATATCTGAAAACTAGGCTGTTTGTGAGCATTATGATTAGCTTGGTACATGTGGCCCAAGTAATAGTCGGACATGACTCAGCAAAGCTCAGGACTGCATTGTTACATCTCAGTACTGCTACACTAACAGTTTGTTCTTCTTGCATTCAACCTGGCCACAAACTTTGCATGCAGCACGTCAAGACATCTGCTACTGTCACCCAGGAGCATTCTACTGAGCACATTTGTCAATGTGATACTCATTAACAGGGCCACGATCACCACACCCAGGTGGTCCAGCAGGTCCTATTCTCAGCCACCAGGTCAGCCCAGCGATGCTTCATCTGGTGCTCGTTCCTTGATATGTTGAAAACATGTTTGAGGTGGGAGAGCACCTTGCCCCAACGCAGCCGCCTTGCCTCTGTATGATAGCTCTGTATCACAAGCCCACCCAATTCCAGCCTCATTGGCAGAGAGTGGCACACCAGCCACACAAAGGCCCCAAGCTCCTCCTCAACCATGCCGGTCAGCCTTGCCCTTCCCGACAAGGTGATGCACAACAATTTAAACAAAAAAAGGGAAAAAGGAAGGAAAATACATCTGGAAAAAGGAAACTTACAACCCAAAATACAAACCCTAACTAACCCAACTAATCTAACCCCCAAACAAACACCCGACTGCGCAAATACAATCCAAAAAACACTAAACTATACAAAAACACTTAAACTGGTACAATATACAAATATAATACACAAAAAGACACAAGAGAGACACCACAAGATAAAATATACACAATACAAACACGAGCAACACCAAGACACATCAAGAAAAAGAATAGACTGTAAAGTGAAAGTGAAAGTACACCCACAGTACCATGTCTGTAAACAGGATTTCCTATTACATCACTTCCTGTCCTCTTTGCGGCCCGTTTTCAGTCTTGCGTGTATTTTTTTTTTACGCATACTTAGTTTATGTGAATATATTCAACACATAAGCTACATGTGCCGCAAAATACCACCAATTACCGGGAAACTTCTATTTCGATGGATATCCGCATGCGTGGGGTGCGTTGGTGGAATTAATTCTAAGTGCCCATGTATATTTAGTTAGTGTTGTTTTTCGACACATTTGCGTCAACATTTTTGACTCAAACTGTGTTTGCGTGATTTTTAATTATTTAACATGTATGCAGCCTGTATTAAGATGAAGATAGGATGGTATGGCCTGCAGTGTGTGGTATAGTGGTTGGCCACATGTGGTAGAGCATGAACTGCAGCCCACATTTATACTATCTTTGCGCTGCATTTCCTTCATTTTCTGACGCAAAAGCGGCACAAAGTTACAAAATACAATTGTATTTTGCAAGTTTGCGCTGCATTCGTGTCAATAAATGATGGCAATGCAGCGCTACAAAAGTATAAATAATGGCCTATTTGTTTTGTGTGTGAATGAACTGTAATAACAATATGTGTGCTTCTGATGGAAGCATGCGATACATTTGACGTAATGCTCATGTATGAATGTGTTCCAAATGGGTATCTACATCAGATGGTAATCAGTGATGTACAACAGTTATGATAAATGTGTGTAATATGTGTTGACTCATTTGATGTGTGTATTTGTTCGACTTTGGGGACATTACATTTCGCACGCCAAACAAAACACAGGGATGATTGAGGATGGCTGATGAGGGCTATGTCGGATATGTTACCCCTCATATGTCATTAATTGTTGGCGACGACTTCATGGTGACTTGTTTGTGAACTACCCATATGTCGGACATTTGTACATGTTTGGTAGGTACAGTGTTTGCGACACTGTGTCTTAAATCCACTCATAAAATTGTTATGTACACGTCAGTTTGACTAATGAAAATTACCTATGTTACTCATGTTGCTGTGGTGGACCTGCTCCCCTGGCTGCATGTGTTCACATATTTTCAGATGTACATTCCACAAAAGTGTAAATTTCTAAAGCGCGCTACGTACCCGTTAGGGTTTCAAGGCGCTGGGGGGGGTGCTGCTATTGGTCGAAGAGCCAGGTCTTGAGGAGTCTCCTGAAGGTGAGGAGGTCCTGGGTCTGGCGCAGGGGGGTCAGGAGGGACTTCCAGGTCTTGGCGGCGAGGTAGGAGAAGGATCTGCCGCCGGAGGTCTTGCGTTGGAATCGGGGAACGATTGCGAGGGAGAGGTTGGCAGAGCGGAGTTGGCGGGAGGGGACGTAGAAGTTGGGTCTGTGGTTCAGGTAGGCGGGTCCGGAGTTGTGGAGTGCTTTGCGCGCGTGGGTGAGGAGTTTAAGAGTGATCCTTTTGTCCACGGGGAGCCAGTGGAGGTCTTTCGGGTGGTGGGAGATGTGGCATCGGCGGGGTATGTCGAGGATCAGGCGGGCGGAGGCGTTCTGGATGCGTTGGAGTCGTTGGATGTCTTTTGCTGGGATGCCTGTGTAGAGTGCGTTGCCGTAGTCAAGTCTGCTACTGACTAGGGCCTGGGTTACCGTTTTTCTGGTTTCCGTCGGGATCCACTTGTAGATTCTACGGAGCATGCAGAGGGTGTTGAAGCAGGAGGAGGAGACTGCGTTGACCTGTTTGGACATGGTGAGAGCGGAGTCGAGGATAAAGCCGAGGTTGCGTGCGTGGGTGGCTGGTGTAGGGGGGGCTCCAAGTGCGGTGGGCCACCAGGAGTCGTCCCAGGCCGAGGGGGTGCGTCCGAGGATGAGGACCTCCGTCTTGTCTGAGTTTAGTTTCAGGCGGCTGTTTCTCATCCACTCGGCGATGGATTTCAATCCCTCATGGAGGTTGGCTTTGGCGGTGTGAGGATCTTTGGTGAGGGAGAGGATGAGCTGGGTGTCGTCGGCGTAGGAGAGAATGCTGAGGTTGTGTTGATGGGCCAGTGGTGCGAGGGGTGCCATGTAGACGTTGAACAGCGTCGGGCTTAGTGAGGAGCCTTGGGGGACGCCGCAGATGAGGTTGGTGGCTGAGGAGCGTAAGGGTGAGAGACGGACTCTCTGGGTTCTGCCAGAGAGGAAGGAGGAGATCCAGTTGATGGCTTTGTCTTGTATTCCGGCTTCGTGGAGGCGTGTTAGTAGGGTGCGGTGGCAGACCGTATCGAAGGCGGCGGAGAGGTACAAGAGGATGAGGGCCGAAGTTTCGCCGTTGTCCATTTGCTGTCTGATATCGTCTGTGGCGGCGAGGAGCGCAGTCTCGGTGCTGTGATTGCGTCTGAAGCCGGATTGGGAGGGGTCCAGGATGGAGTTGTCCTCGAGGTAGTGGGTGAGCTGGGCGTTGACGATCTTCTCGATAACCTTCGCTGGGAAGGGGAGGAGGGAGATCGGGCGGAAGTTTTTGAGGTCGTTTGGGTCAGCCTTGGGTTTCTTGAGGAGGGCTTGGATGTCGGCGTGCTTCCAGCTGTCCGGGAAAGTCGCGGTATCGAAGGATAGGTTGATGATTTTTCGAAGTTGGGGGGCGATGGTGGAGTCGGCTTTGTTGTAGATGTGATGCAGGCAGGGGTCTGAGGGGGATCCTGAGTGGATGGAGTTCATGAATCTTCGAGTTTCTGCGTCGTCTACGTGGGTCCAGGTGGTAAGGTGGTTGGCGTCGGAGGAGTTGTCGGGGTGGGGTCTGGCAGGGGTGTGGTGTTAAGGCTGTCGTGGATGGCAGCGATCTTCTGGTATAAGAAGGTGGAGAGTGCGTCGCAGAGTTTCTGGGATGGTGGGACGTCGTTGATGTTGGCGCTGGGGTTGGAGAGCTCTTTCACGATGCAGAAGAGCTCCTTGCCGTCGTGTGCGTTGTTGTTTAGGCGTTCTGTGAAGTGGGAGCGTTTGGCGAGTCGGATTAGTTGGTGGTGCTTGCGGGTGGCTTCCATGTGGTTTGACAGGCTGTCAGGTGTGCGTTCGAGCAGCCATTTCTTCTTAAGTTTCTGGCAGGTGCGTTTGGAGGTGATGAGTTCGTCAGTGAACCAGGCTGCTTTTTTCTTTTCTTGGTTGACGGTGGGCCTCTTGAGTGGTGCGAGGGTGTTGGCGCAGTTGAGGATCCACTGATGGAGGTTGATGGCAGCGGAGTCCGGGTCGGACGGGTCGGTAGGCGGGTTCTTGGTGAGGGTGCTGGTTAGTTGGTCTTCGGTGACTTTGCCCCAGCGGCGGTGCGGCGGTAGTGGGGTGCGGTGGTGCTCGGTGTGTTTGTTGAAAGTGAAGTGGACGCAGTGGTGGTCGGTCCAGTGGAGTTCGGTGGTGTGGCTATAGGAGATGTGGTTGCTTGCAGTGAAGACAGGGTCTAGCGTGTGGCCGGCGATGTGGGTGGGTGTGTTGACCAGTTGTATGAGGTTGGAGAGGTTGGTGACCAGTGAGGCGGTGTTGGCGTTGTTGTTGTTCTCCAGGTGGAAGTTGAGGTCTTCAAGGAGGATGTAGTCCGTAGAGGCGAGGGCGTGGGTGCTTGCGAGGTCGGCAATGGTGTCACTAAAGGGGGCTCTTGTTCCTGGAGGTAGGTATATGAGAGTTCCTCTGAGGGTAGTGTTGGGGCCCGTGTGGATCCGGAAGTGGAGGTGTTCAGCTGTCTTGAGGGTGTCCTCTGTGTGGGTGTGGATCTTGAGGGTGCATTTGTGGACGATGGCTATTCCTCCACCGATTCCGTTGGTGCGATCTTTTCTGGTGATCTTGTAGCCGTCAGGGATGGCGATGGCGATGTCTGGGGCCGAGGAGTCGTTCCACCAGGTTTCGGTCAGGAAGGCTACGTCTGGGGCGGTGGTGTCGAGCAGGTCCCAGAGCTCGATGGGGTGCTTTCGTGCGGAGCGTGTGTTGAGGAGGATGCAGTGGAGGTGGTTGGTGTTGGTTGTTGCAGGCTTTCTAGTTCTGTTGCAGGTGAAGTTGCAGGTGCGGCAGGAGAAGGGTCCTTTGGTGTGCTTCAGAGTGGCCTGTAAGCAGGCTATGGAGGAGCCAGGGTTGAGGGCGAGGAGTTTGCTGGCAGAGTAGCAGAGACTGGTGGTGCGGGGGGCGTGCGGACCAGGGGGGGAGGCGCTGGGTGCGGATGCGCAGCGCCAGCCATTAAGAAGGGAGGGGGGAGGGAGGAGCAGCTGAGAGGCGGGAGGGAGCGGCGAATAGGGGCGCGAGGGGGGCGGGGCCACAGGGAGGCAGCGGCAGGGGAAGCGGCAATGGGGAGCGCCTAAGGGGCAAAAACCAGGTTAAAAAAGGCACAGAAAATAAAGCACAAGTCAAAAACAGTCACAAAATACGGTAAATGGCACAAAATACAAGCGGAATACAGCAATCAGAAGGGGCGCAAATGGGGGCAAGAGCGCAAGGAGGCAAGGCGCTGAAAAGTAAAAAACACTTACAGATACGGCGAAAGCGGCAGAGTGCACACGGGTCTAGCGAAGCTTACCAGAGCCCACTAGACACCAGGGATGAGGCACAGGAGGATGCCTGCGGGTGGAGGAGGGCCTTGAACATGCTAGCAGCAGCGTGGGTGGGGGTCAGGGCCACGAGACAGCAAGGTGGTGCTGAGGACGTGGGGGGCGAGCTCTAGACCAAATCAGGTCAGAGGTCGCTCATCCTCGACGCGCAGCGCCAGCCATTAAGAAGGGAGGGGGGAGGGGAGGAGCAGTTGGGAGGAGCAGTTGGGAGGCGGGAGGCGGGAGGGAGCAGCGAATGGGGGTGCGAGGGGGCGGGCCGCAGGGAGGCAGCGGCAGGGGAAACGGCAAGGGGGAGCACCTAAGGGGTGAAAACCAGGTTAAAAAAGGCACAGAAAATAAAGCACAAGTCAAAAACAGTCATAAAATACGGTAAATGGCACAAAATACAAGCGGAATACAGAAATCCGAAGGGGCACAAATGGGGGCAAGAGCGCAAGGAGGCAAGGCGCTGAAAAGTAAAAAAACACTTACAGATACGGCGAAAGTGGCAGAGTGCACACGGGTCTAGCGAAGCTTACCAGAGCCCACTAGACACCAGGGATGAGGCGCAGGAGGATGCCTGCGGGTGGAGGAGGGCCTCGAACACGCTAGCAGCAGTGTGGGCGGGGGTCAGGGGCACGGGACAGCAAGGTGGTGCTGCGGACGTGGGGGGCTAGCTCTAGACCAAAACATGTCAGAGGTCGCTTACCCTCGACACGCAGCGCCAGCCATTAAGAAGGGAGGGGGGAGGGAGGAGCAGCTGGGAGGTGGGTGGTGGGAGGGAGTGGCGAATGGGGGCGCAAGGGGGGCAGAGCCGCAGGGAGGCAGCGGCAGGGGAAGCGGCAAGTGGAAGCGCCTAAGGGGCGAAAACCAGGTTAAAAAAGGCACAGAAAATAAAGCACAAGTCAAAAACTGTCAATAAATACGGTAAATGGCACAAAATACAAGCGGAATACAGCAATCAGAAGGGGCACAAATGGGGGCAAGAGCGCAAGGAGGCAAGGCGCTGAAAAGTAAAAAACACTTACAGATACGGCGAAAGCGGCAGAGTGCACACGGGCCTAGCGAAGCTTACCAGAGCCCACTAGACACCAGGGATGAGGCGCAGGAGGATGCCTGCAGGTGGAGGAGGGCCTCGAACATGCTAGCAGCAGCGTGGGTGGGGGTCAGGGGCACGAGACAGCAAGGTGGTGCTGCGGACGTGGAGGGCGAGCTCTAGACCAAATCAGGTCAGAGGTCGCTCACCCTTGACGCGCAGCGCCAGCCATTAAGAAGGGAGGGGGGAGGGAGGAGCAGCTGGGAGGCGGGAGGCGGGAGGGAGAGGTGAATGGGGGCGCGAGGGGGCGGGGCCGCAGAGAGGCAGCGGCAGGGGAAGCGGCAAGGGGGAGCGCCTAAGGGGCGAAAACCAGGTTAAAAAAGGCACAGAAAATAAAGCACAAGTCAAAAACAGTCACAAAATACGGTAAATGGCACAAAATACAAGCGGAATACAGCAATCAGAAGGGGCACAAATGGGGGCAAGAGCGCAAGGAGGCAAGGCACTGAAAAGTAAAAAACACTTACAGATACAGCGAAAGCGGCAGAGTGCACACGGGTCTAGCGAAGCTTACCAGAGCCCACTAGACACAAGGAATGAGGCGCAGGAGGATGCCTGCGGGTGGAGGAGGGCCTCGAACACGCTAGCAGCAGCGTGAGCGGGGGTCAGGTGCACGGGACAGCAAGGTGGTGCTGCAGACGTGGGGGGCGAGCTCTAGACCAAAACAGGTCAGAGGTCGCTCACCCTCGACGCGCAGCACCAGCCATTAAGAAGGGAGGGGGGAGGAAGGAGCAGCTGGGAGGCGGGAGGGAGCGGCGAATGGGGGCGTGAGGGGGCGGGGCCGCAGGGAGGCAGCGGCAGGGGAAGCGGCAAGGGGGAGCGCCTAAGGGGCGAAAACCAGGTTAAAAAAGGCACAGAAAATAAAGCACAAGTCAAAAACAGTCACAAAATACGGTAAATGGCACAAAATACAAGCGGAATACAGCAATCAGAAGGGGCACAAATGGGGGCAAGGAGGCAAGGTGCTGAAAAGTAAAAAACACTTACAGATACGGCAAAAGCGGCAGAGTGCACACGGGTCTAGCGAAGCTTACCAGAGCCCACTAGACACCAGGGATGAGGTGCAGGTGGATGCCTGCGGGTAGACGAGGGCCTCGAACACGCTAGCAGCAGCGTGGGCGGGGGTCAGGGGCATGAGACAGCAAGGTGGTGCTGCGGACGTGGGGGGCGAGCTCTAGACCAAATCAGAAGAGTGAATACAGAGGAACCTTTGTGTGGACAAATATGGAACGGGTCAGTAATGAACAAACGGGCTTATCACTAAGATTGTACACAGGGTAGGGCTCAGAACTTCCCACATCAACAGGGAACATCAGTGCCTCTGTGCAGATTAATCTCACAGCTAGTCACCACGCAAGCCCCATAGAAAGGTGGCAGCAGAAGTGAATCTGTGTCTGGACCTTTAGGGCACAAACAAGGATTGTCCTTACATACATGAGACTAGCCCTTGTTTGTCGGGCTGGAGACACATTAACAAATCCTCGAATACATGCCATAGCACACTGTCACTGTTAGGCAATAATGACTACATGCAACAGTAGGCAAAGGATGGGGGGTGGATTAGCCTCCTGGAAACCATGTGCCAGAACAAATACAAAGTTAAACACTTTTAGACAGGTGAGGAGTGATAGTACTTACCAGACGTGATACCCCAAGAGGAAACAGAAGGCAAGGGAACCAACTAGGAGGCAAAGCCAGGCACAGGGAACAGACTGGTTGACACAAAGGCTGGGACAGGTAACAGAAAGCAGGCTCTGGCAGAAATAAACATGAACAAGGCTGAGAAACAGGGATCAGAGTCTGTCTGGAACAAGCAGAAATAACACTGTGTAAACAGAGAGCAGGTTCAGGCGTGATCAGGACTGTAACACAATCCAACAAGGGCTCTGGTACACAAAAGAAATGTACTCCAATGCACAATGAGGAGCTTCAGGGAATGGCAGCTTCTAAGCAGTTCCAGGCAGCAGCAAGGCCATGGCAGAGTCACATGGCTGGGCTGCATCAGAGAGGTCACAGGTGTGTGGAGCTTCAGTCTCTCACAAGTCCTGGAGGAGAGAATCCAGCATGAAGGGACAACCAGAATGTTCCCATAGGAAGCAATGGACAGAAAATTACAGGTCTTACTGACTACCAGGCAGTCCATGCAGGGTAATGTAGTTCTTCCATAGCGTGCCGTATGGAAAAGGGAAGCAAACAGGAATTAGAATGGGAGTCTGGGTGAGTGTTAATGATGATTCCCAGGGTACAGATAGTCCATTTACTGCACCCCCTAGAGATGAGAGGGCAGAGACTTAACACATGGCAGTGGAAGGCCTTATTACCAGGGATGGACTGCACAGGGCATGTGGTGTGACCATTGCTTGTCATACCTGGGACACTCATGCTATCCAGAAATGATGCACCTCTTGTCACACAAGCTCCTTGCAGAGAAAGCAAATGTCACACCTACTAATGTCAGGGGTCTGTTCATACATTCCCGTGACCACTGATATTTCACATCCATTGCATCATGCATGAGGCGCATATTTACCTTATGATTGGAGATGTCATAGTTGTGTGTCATGTGCTACAGTAGACGATCTTGGCAACTTGAATGTGTGTCATATGCTGTGGTCCTACGATTTTGTCCTTCATATGTGAAATTCAAGAGATTAGTATTTTGTATATGTGTGTGATGTTTGCTGTACAATCATACACATCACATGTGATGTTTCATCATCAGAAGTAGTTAGATTTGTCTTTGTGACATGATCCCTGAGGTAATACTCACATTCCTAAAGAATATGTGATGGAGAAATAAGTAACCAGAGCAGGATTTTGTGATAAAGTGAGGTGTTCTTTTATGCATCCTAATAATGTCTTTAGAGTGACTATTGGTGAAAAAAGTTTTGAACATTCTGCTGTCTGCGGCACATTCCTTCAGCTGTGTTTGGATGTTTCCCCTCAGTTTCCCTGGAGCCTTCCTCCTCTTCCTCCTCTGGCAGTTCTTGCTCGGATTCATATAGGAGGATGTTCCTCCTCACACAAATGTTGTGCAAGATGGCACAAGTCAATATGATCTTGCAGACCATTTCTGGGGCATATAGGAGGCTGCCTCCTGTGATGTCCAGGCACCTGAATCTGGACATCAGAATGCCAAAGGTCCTTTCAACAATGGTGCGTGTCTTCCGTTGTGCCTCATTGTAGGCACGCTCTGCTGCTGTGCTTGGGTTGGAGAAAAAGAAAATAGAAGTGAGTATTTTGGTAGTGCTTGCAACAGGAATGTCATGTAGCATGGCAGTTGATATCTTGTGTCTTCTAAGACTCATACATGTTTGTGGTATTGTGTGAGATCTTGGGCTTTTGTGAGGTTTTTTCTACAGTGGGTTATTTGACTTGACAACTTGTGTTTGGCTCTTTGACCTGGTGTCTATGATTTTGTTTTGGAACTGCTGGTCAGTATGTATGTGCCATGAGTTGTGTAGTGAGCAACATATTTTAGTGAGCTTCCACTGGAGGGGACATGATACTTCCATACCACAATAGATTCCAATGTGGTGGTAAAATGGTTGCACTACATGGCCTGGACATCCCATCCAATTAGACATATGTCATTGCAGATAAAATGCAACAGTGAGGCCCTTTGATTTGGCTTGGTGACAATTCACAACACATCTCCATATGTTTGCAGCACTGAGGTGTTCAGTATTGACAATGCACAATTATCCCATATGTGACTTGGTTCTAGGCAAACCTTTGTAGTTCCCTCTGCCAGTGGCTCATGTGCAACTGTGCACCTACACTACCAAACCTGCTCCAGGTAACATGGCCAACTGCCTTATGGAGGTGGATGTATCTGTGCAGGAAGGGTCATCTCCCTGTACATCTGTTATTTTGATGGACAATTGGCTCTTTCAGTGTGTGCAGCAGTGTGCAGTTTGCATTAGTGGCACATCAATATGTGTTCATAGCACAGTCCACTTCTTCATTGCTGCCTGGCATTGGCACCCCGGGAGTGATGTATGATGTTGGGACTGCCTCAGTATTTCCGTGTCACCTACATGTGAGTCAGCATCATCATGCTATGTGTCTCATGGTGTTTGACCTGCAGCAACACTCATTGCACACCCCTTCCACAGTACTTATTGTTAGGGAGGGTGTGGGAATGACTATGTGGCCAAATGTAATAGTAAATGGTTCACCTTCCAAGCTGTGCTTCCAGTGCAGGCCATGTCATTGTCACTGTGTGCTTTGACATTGGTCCCATGTAGCTCTAGAGTGGCATCTATTATTATTGGCAGCCGTCATTTGTCCATTGGTGGGTATCCCATTGTGACATGGGGTACAACATAACTACCTGTGTCACTATTCAGGGTCTTCTTCCCTACGTATTAATGTAGTGGTGTATGTATTGTGTGTACTACAGGGTTGCTGTGCTGTGTGTATATTGCTAGGTTTATGGACTTACCAACAAGAAGGTGTAGTGCTTTCCTCTTATCTAGTTTCTAAGCACTAACATAACACAACAGAAATGCACTTCTGAGGTCAAAGAAGACTTTTATTGTTGTTTATTCTTCCCCAACCACAATTTTTATGAATGACGAATTAGTAGCTTTCAAGTCCGCGTTAATCAAACAAAATATATCAGTTTGCAATATACACAGCAGGTTATATTTATAAGATATTGAATGCAAAGCAAAACAAATACTTCACCGTGTAGGAACTATTTACAGCTACATCTTTCTAAGGTCTGCAAGCTGATGACCCCTGTCAGCCGCGAGAAAGAGTTTCATCTACCCACACGGGATGCTGGCAGCTGGCGCCAAGCTCCAGCACGAGGTCCGGCAGATTCGAATCTGACTCTCTGCAGCCTGTTACATTCGTTACAAAGGTGTGCCCCCTCCTCTCAGACCTGGGAAACTGAGCAAGCCTTTTGGAGACTGGCCAGGTCTCCAAGACTACTCCTGTTCCCAAGCTCAAGCGAAGAAAAAACAACACCCATGTACTCTCTCTTATCATGTCTAGTCTACTGTGAGAAAAACATCTTGGTTCTCTGGTGCAAAAACACAGCTTGGAAAAATACAGCTTGGATTCTCAACTGCAAGATCTAACTCCACGTTAAAGGCAATAGGCAGCTAACCTAAATATCAAATGCAATGTCATGTTAAAGCCAATAAGCATCTAAGCTGAATACAAAATGCAATGTCTTATATCATGTCAAAGCCCATAGGCAGCTAAGCTGAATATAAAATGCAATGTATAATATCATGTCAAAGCCAATAGGCAGCGGAGCTGAATACAAAGTGTAATGTATAATATCATGTCAAAGCCAATAGGTAGTTAAGCTGAATACAAAATGTAATATATGATATCATGTCAAAGCCAATAGGCAGAATATCTAATAGCATGTCAAAGTCAATAGGCAGCTAAACTGAATACATCATGTCAAAGTCAATAGGCATGCAATGTCAAAGCCAATAGGCGGCTAGACGATACAGCATGTCAAAGCCAATAGGCAGAATACAGAATGTAATGGCTAATGCAATGTCAAAGCCCATAGGCGGCTCAACTGAATACAGAAAGTAATGGCTAATGCCATGTCAAAGCCCATAGGCGGCTCAACTGAACAAAACATACCATGTGCTACTGGTGAACATTGAGCAACTAATATGCGCAGTGGTGAAACACAAAGTCATTGGTCAAAACAAAACTTTATCAAATGGCAGTACATTCCGCCCTTTGACCAATGAATTTTTGTTTCACATATCTCCTGTTTCAAACAAAAACAACAAAAAAAAAAACATCAGCACAAAAAAAACATTATCAGTAAGTCAGATTTGAATGATCAAAGCAATCCCTGTAAAGCAATAGAAGTGAATTAACACATTGATTTCATAACCTTTCACATCAGATACATCTACATAGAAAAGACTGGGCAATTTTTTTTATACTCTGAGTGAGTCTCTAATTCAACAGTGTTAGCAATTTGATGTGGCATGAGTTCTGCTCATGTAAAGGTGCACGGTCCACCTGAAAGGTTTTCTGGAAGATAAGCAAAAGTCAGAGTTCCATACGAGAAGGGAAAAAAAAAAAACACAGCTTAGTTCCGGTGGAAAAATGCAATCAAACAAGTTGAACTTGAACTGAAGGCGCAGTTTGCGCAAAATGGATCCATGGTGCTGGCACTTTACTCAGCCAGGTTCAGGTTGGGGATTCGGTCCCTTCCCCGACCCCACACGCACACACCGGAAGGGGGACCACACAGCACACTCAGGGACAGTGGCGAAACGTGGTAGGATCTGCAAAAGAAACAAGTATGACTTTTCTTGCAAATAACATTTTTCATTTAAACTGCACCCTTCCTCTTTCTTTCCCTGTTTTATAATCAGCAGGACGTTTTTGGGGCCCTTTGTTATATTCTCTGCAGGTTCTGGAGGGTCACTTGGGGCTTCAGCCCACACATCAGCACTGAGGTTTTTATCTGCTGCGCCACAGCTTCCCTTTTCTTGCACTGTCAGAAGGGCTGGGGCAGACTCCTTCTTTACCAAACCTCCATTCACTGCATTTTTGCCAATTTGGGCCATTCTGTCTCCAATTTGTATGAATGAATCAGATTCTTTTCTAGGTATCAGCATAATTTCGATTTTTCCTTGGTAATCTGCAGCAATCACTCTCCCTAAAACCTGATCAATTTGCCATTTCTGTTCTGGCAACTTTCCTCTCCCCAACTGCTCTGTGACTGCTTGCATGACAGATTGCTTTTGTGCGTGCTGCACAGTTTTTATCAAATCTAGGGGAATGTGCATCTCTCTCATCTCTGCCCACCTGTAAGTGGCTTTTTCTCTCAGCTGTTCACATTTCTGGGGCACCCACTTAGCCATCCCCACTAAGGCAGAATTCTGGGTGTACACTTCTCTCTCTGAATTTTTCTCATTAACATCTACAAGGTAATTGAACCAGTTAGGTACAAGCCATGTGGCTAAAACATTATCAAAGAACCAAAAATCAGCGTAAAAATGACACATCTCACGTAGCTCTTGCTTTAAAATCTGACACACATTATACAACGCTGTTCCTTCTACTGTGCCAGAAAGCAACATTTCAGTCAATGAATCATTAGTAAAACAAACATTCTTTTTATCTTCAGTAGACACGAATTCAAATGGTGCACACAATTTCATTGGTAATTCTTTTATCTGTGGTACTCTAGCCCTGTCTTGCAAGTACCAGATCCATTGTATGATTCTAGCTAGGGGCACTATTTTCTTTCCTTGTTCTTGAGTTACATGTACATAAGTATTTCCTTCTTGCACTGCGCAAAAACCTAAAGTCTGCATTATTTCATTTGCCAAATCACAAGCGTGCAGCTGCATATAATTTTTCACAGTGACCATATACAAAAGTGTTAGGATTTCTCTCAAATGAGGGCTATTCTTTTTCCAAAAATCAAACAAGCTAATGAAAGTCGGCTCTTTCTCTAAAATCTTTCGTTTTACTTGTGCATTTTGCAACGGTAACTCGTAAATCACATTCTGGTCTCTCTCGTCCGTGTTATCAGTTAAGGAATGCATTTTGTCTGCCAAAAACCCTGGCTCACACGAAAACTCAGTGCAGCTCGGAGCTGTCTTAACCCCCTCATTACTGGAATGGGACAAGAAAGATTCTTCAAAAACAGCCCTTTTATAACTTTCAGTCGGGCTAATTTGCTCACGTAAATTCCTATTTTCATGTTCCAACTTCCTACATTTCTCCTGCATTTCTCTGTAAGCAGATAAAGGTATCCAGACCTTTCTGTCATCATTACTTCCAAAACACACGTTTTCTACATCAGGTATTTTAGCTACACATGCATTTTCTTCTGTAATTCCCCAAACAGAAAACAATTCACAGTTTTTCTTAGCACCATCAGGCAGTTTAACAACACATGACATGGTCTGCCGTGCTACTGTGATTCTCCAAACAACAAAAAACAATTTCTGTAACTCTCCAAACAACAAAAAAACAATTACACTTTTAAAGTGTGCACTTAGAAATCTACTAACTCGTCAAACCCCTTCTTAATCACCTCTTAATGACCGACACCCCACGACCTCTGGTACCAATTGTAGTGCTTTCCTCTTATCTAGTTTCTAAGCACTAACATAACACAACAGAAATGCACTTCTGAGGTCAAAGAAGACTTTTATTGTTGTTTATTCTTCCCCAACCACAATTTTTATGAATGACAAATTAGTAGCTTTCAAGTCCGCGTTAATCAAACAAAATATATCAGTTTGCAATATACACAGCAGGTTATATTTATAAGATATTGAATGCAAAGCAAAACAAATACTTCACCGTGTAGGAACTATTTACAGCTACATCTTTCTAAGGTCTGCAAGCTGATGACCCCTGTCAGCCGCGAGAAAGAGTTTCATCTACCCACACGGGATGCTGGCAGCTGGCGCCAAGCTCCAGCACGAGGTCCGGCAGATTCGAATCTGACTCTCTGCAGCCTGTTACATTTGTTACAAAGGTGTGCCCCCTCCTCTCAGACCTGGGAAACTGAGCAAGCCTTTTGGAGACTGGCCAGGTCTCCAAGACTACTCCTGTTCCCAAGCTCAAGCGAAGAAAAATCAACACCCATGTACTCTCTCTTATCATGTCTAGTCTACTGTGAGAAAAACATCTTGGTTCTCTGGTGCAAAAACACAGCTTGGAAAAATACAGCTTGGATTCTCAACTGCAAGATCTAACTCCACGTTAAAGGCAATAGGCAGCTAACCTAAATATCAAATGCAATGTCATGTTAAAGCCAATAAGCATCTAAGCTGAATACAAAATGCAATGTCTTATATCATGTCAAAGCCCATAGGCAGCTAAGCTGAATATAAAATGCAATGTATAATATCATGTCAAAGCCAATAGGCAGCGGAGCTGAATACAAAGTGTAATGTATAATATCATGTCAAAGCCAATAGGTAGTTAAGCTGAATACAAAATGTAATATATGATATCATGTCAAAGCCAATAGGCAGAATATCTAATAGCATGTCAAAGTCAATAGGCAGCTAAACTGAATACATCATGTCAAAGTCAATAGGCATGCAATGTCAAAGCCAATAGGCGGCTAGACTGGATACAGCATGTCAAAGCCAATAGGCAGAATACAGAATGTAATGGCTAATGCAATGTCAAAGCCCATAGGCGGCTCAACTGAATACAGAAAGTAATGGCTAATGCCATGTCAAAGCCCATAGGCGGCTCAACTGAACAAAACATACCATGTGCTACTGGTGAACATTGAGCAACTAATATGCGCAGTGGTGAAACACAAAGTCATTGGTCAAAACAAAACTTTATCAAATGGCAGTACAGAAGGCCATTTCCATATCATCCATCCTGGAAGTGCTGATTGATGGTGCTGTGGCAAAAAATTAGGGAATCATGTATACTCCCAGGATACTTGGCCAAGATGTTGGTAAACAATCCCTGGTGGTCAACTATGGCCTGCACATTTATGGAGTGGGTGTGCTTTCTGTTCTGGTATAGATGCTCTGTTGCTGCAGGTGGTACAATCCAGACATGGGTGCAGTCAATTGCACCAATCACATGTGGGAAGCCATGTATTTGGAAAAAACCCTGTTTGATCTCCTGCTGCTCCTGCTGGGTGTTGGGGAAGCTAATGGGGTGGGGTGTGAGGGAGATGATGGCATCTAGGACCTTGGGAAGGATGGTGGAGAATGGGAACTGTGATACCCCAGCGACCAGGGCACCTGTTGCTTGGAAGGAGCCACTTGCCAACATGTGCAGGACAGCCAGCAGCTTGCTCACCAGTGGTATATTGTGTGGTGTCTGCAGGCTGGCTGTTATATGTGGCTCAATTTGGTGCAGCAGCTGCTGGATGTCTTGCCAGTTGCGTCTATACCTCCGGTTGATATCCTGTGCCCTGAGGCCCTGGAGGCCTTAAGACCTTCTCCTGCCTTTTGCATTGCCTTTGGGGGCCACGTTGGGGTGGTGGTGGCAGCTGCTGTTCGTCCTGTGCTCTGAGTCATCTGGCATGCTGCATCAGTAGCACCTTCATGTTCTCCATATTGAGCAATGATGTTGCTTGTGTGTGTTTTCCATAACTAGTGGTGTGTTTGCCTCATTTTAATGCCTGCCCTGACCCAGGCATTAAAATTTGACGCAAATCGGGATTAGCATAATTTTTCGGGTCGGCCTCCCACCCGTACGTCATTTTTGCCCTGTTGGATAAATATGGGGCTAAGGTGTTTGAGTAATTTTTTGACAGGAACGCATAATTTGCTTTTCATTGACGCAAGACGGTTTCACGCATTCCTTAAAATGATGCAAACTCCATATTTTTGACACTAGGCATGTCTAGCGTCAAAATATAACCATGGAGTTAAGTTTGCACTGGATTTGCATTAAAAAAGTGACGCTAATCCAGTGAAAACGGTGCATAAATATGCCCGTAGAGTCTGTGCCCGACGAGGTATCTGGAGAGAGAGCCGGATGTACTGCCCGGACTGTCCTTCAAAGCATGGGCTGTGTGTGGCTGTCTGTTTCAGGAGTTACCACACCCAGAAGAATTACTGGGAACTACTGTGAGTGTAAACTGGCTGTTTTATATTTTATATTTTCATATGTTCAATTTCACGGTTAGCATTAGTCATGTATTTAGTTAGTGCTATTGTGTTTGTAGTTTTGTACTTACTTCTAATTAGTTAGTGGTTTCTTTGTTGTTTAAAAAAAAGAGATGGCAGTTTGCATAGAGTGGCGCTTGACTGGCGGAGTGCATGGAGTGGTGCTTGACTGGAGGTGTGCGTTTAGTGGCACTTTGCTGGCGGTGTGCGTGCAGTGGCACTTGGCTGGCAGTGTAAATAGTGTCTTGATGTTGGCCACTGCAACACACTGCCAGCCAAACTCCAGTCCATACACTCCCATCACCTGGTGTGATTGCTGTATCAGGCATGTGGGCGTATGAAAGTAATGGGCCCTTGAATGGCACTGTGAGTTGATGCGAGTGTTGAAATGTGCTGTGCCTGCGGCTGGCGGCATGAATGGTCTTGTGCATGTCATGTATGAAAGGTGTGTGAATGGACTGTAAAGCAGTTGGTGCCTCGACACGGGTTTACAGCTCACAAGCTGTTAGTCATTGGTTGAGTTTTTTGGCCTTTCAGTTATTAACAGTGCATTTCATTTTTGTGAAATCTCATGTTAATAAAATATGATCTATTGAACCATCACTCACGCTCCTGCCAAATCCAACCAGTATGTGTGTTAAAAATGACAAAACCTAGTCCAATGTAAGCAGGCGTCGCAGCACACCCTTGACATGCTAGATGTCTCGGGTGGGATCCCGATGATGAAGCATACCATTAACCTAAGTGTGTTACTTTTCACAATTCTAGTGTTTGGAACATCACAGAAGGATGTGGATACATCAAAATGATCTATTACAAAACTTCCTCCTTTTCCAAGGAGGGGACCTGCGTTTTTGGTCCACGGTGCAGCGGTCATCTACAGAAACATACCAAACCCAGACATTTTTGAGAACTAGACACTTGAAGGAATCCAGGGAGGTGTGGCTTAAAAAAACATATTTTCCTCAATTTTCTTTGTTGTATCACCGCGCTGGCACAAATTTCCCCCACCAGCAGCCCCCTCAGTCTCCTAAGTAAAATGATACCTTGTGCGGGTCCCCAAAGCAGAGTCAGCCTAAAAATGTAGAAAAGAAAAAATTGTGCTTATCAATTTTGTATGCTATCCCCTCAATCTCTACACGTATTTGGCCTTTTTCTGCTACAGGCACCTGGGCAACCCACACAAGTGAGGTATCATTTTTATCGGCAGACCGGGGAGAACATTGGGTGGTAGGAAATTTGCACAGACACAGTGTTCCTCCAAAGAAAAGTGTGGGAAATGTGATTTTTTTTAGCTACATTTGAGGTTTGCTGAGAAGTCTGGGTGAGAAAATGTTGGGGGATCTACGCAAGCCACACCTCCCTGGACTCCACCGGGTGTCTAGCTTTAAAAAATGTCTGGGTTTGTTACGTTTCCCTAGATGACCGCCGCACCGGGGACCAAATACGCAGGTGTCCCCCCTGCAAAAACAGGTAGTTTTGTAAGTGATCATTTTGATGTATTCATGTTGTGTTTTGGGGCATTTCCTGTTGTGGACTCTAGGCATACCTATACAAGTGAAGTATCATTTTTATTGTGAGACTTGGGGAAATGCTGGGTGGATGGAAATATGGGGCTCCTCTCAGATTCCAGAACGTTCTATCACCAAAATGTGAGGAGTAGTGTTTTTTTTGCCAAATGTTGAGGTTTGCAAAGGATTCTGGGTAATAGAACCTTGTATGAGCCCCACCAGTCACCCCATTATGGATTTCCCTAGGTGTCTAGTTTTCAAAAATGTATAGGTTTGCTATGTTTCCCTAGATGCTGGCTGAGCTAGAGGCCAAAATCAACAGCTAGGCACTTTGCAAAAAACAGATTAGTTTTCTTTAGGAACATGTGATGTGTCCAAGTTGTGTTTTGGGGCATTTCCTGTCACGGGAACTAGGCCTACTCAGACAAGTGAGGTAGCATTTCTATCAGGAGACTAGGGAAAATGCTGGGTAGAAGGAAAGTTCTGGAATCTCAGAGGAGCCACAAACTTCCATCAACGAAATGTGAGGAAAAAGTGTTTTTTTTGCCAAATGTTTAGGTTTGCAAAGGATTCTGGGTACTAGAACCTGGTGAGAGCCCCACATGACACCCCATCCTGGATTTCCCTAGGTGTTTAGTTTTCAGTTTAGGTTTCCCTATGTTCTGGTGAGCTACAGGCCAAAATCCACAGCTAGGCACTTCAAAAAAAAAACAGGTCCATTTTCTTTGAGAAAATATGATGTGTCTATGTTGTGTTTTGGGGCATTTCCTGTCACAGCAACTAGGCCTACCCACATAAGTGAGGTACAATTTTTATCAGGAAACTTGGGGAAATGCTGACTGGAAGGAAATTTGTGGCTCCTACTAAATTCCAGAAGTTTCTATCACCAAAATGTGTGGGATTTTTTTGTCAATTCTTGAGGTTTACAAAGGATTCTAGGTAATAGAACCTGGTGAGAGCCCCACAAGTCACCCCAATATGGATTTCCCTAGATGTCTAATTTAAAAAAATGTATAGGTCTGCTTTCCCTGGGTTCTGGCTGAGCTAAAGGCCAAAATCGACAGCTAAGCACTTTGCAAAAAACAGGTCAGTTTTCTTTGGGAAAATGTGATGTGTCCATGTTTTGTTTTGGGGAGTTTTCTGTTGCAGGCACTAGGCCTACACACAAAAGTGAGATACCATTTTTATCAGGAGACTTGGGGAAATGCTGGGTGGAAGGAAATTTTCCGCTCCTCTTAGATTCCAGAACTTTCCATCACCAAAATGTGTTTTTTGTCAATTTGTGAGTTTTTCAAAGGATTCTGGGTAATAGAATCTGATGAGAGCCCCACAAGTCACCTATTCTTGATTTCGCTAGGTGTCTAGTTTAAAAAAATGTATAGGTTTGCTAGGTTTCCATAGGTTCTCGCTGAGCTAGAGGCCAAAATCAACAGCTAGGCACTTTGCAAAAAAACAGGTCAGTTTTCTTTACGAAGAAGTGATGTGTCCACGTTGTGTTTTGGGGCATTTCCTGCTGCAGGCACTAGGCTTACCCACATAAGTGAGGTACCATTTTTATTGAGAGACTTGGGGGAACGCTTGGTAGAAGAAAGTTTGTGGCTCCACTCAGATTCCAGAACTTTCCATCACCAAAATGTGAGGAATAAGTTTTTTTGGGACACATTTTGAGGTTTGCAAAGGATTCTGGGTAACAGAACCTGGCGAGAGCCCCACAAGTCACCCCATCCTGGATTTCTCTAGGTGTCTAGTTTTAAAAATGTACAGGTTTGGTAGGTTTCCTGAGGTGCCAGCTGAGCTGCAGCCCGAAATCCACAGCTACGCACTGTCCAAAAAACAGGTTATTTTTCTTTGAGTAAATGTGATGTGTCCATGTTGTGTTTTGGGGCATTTCCTGTCGTGGGCATTTGGCCTACCCACACACGTGAGGTACCATTTTTTTCGGGAGAGTTGAAGGAATGATGGGTGGAAGGAAATTTGTGGCTCTTCTTAGATTCCAGAACTTTCCATCAGTAAAAATGTGAAGAAAAAGTGTTTTTTTTGCAAACTCTTGAGGTTTTTGTCCAGGATTCTGGATAATAGAACCTGGTGAGAGCCCCATAAGTCACCCCATTCTGAATTTCCCTAGATGTCTAGTTTTCATAAATGTCCATGTTTTCTAGGTTTTCCTAGATGCCGGCTGAGCTAGAGTCCAAAATCCACAGCTGGCACTTTGCAAAAAACAGGTCCATTTTCTTTGAGTAAATCTGATGCCTCCATGTTGTGTTTTGGGGCATTTCCTGTTGTGGGCACTAGGCCTACCCACACAAGTGAGGTACCATTTTTATTGAGAGACTCGGGTAAATTCTGGATGGAAGGAAATTTGTGGCCCCTCTTAGATTCCTGAACTTTCCATCAGCAAAATGTGAAGAAAAAGTGTTTTTTATGTTACATATTTTGAGGTTCGCAAAAGATTCTGGGTAATAGAACCTGCTGAGAGCCCCACAAGTCACACTATTCTGCATTACCCTAGGTGTCTAGTTCAAAAAAATGTATAGGTTTGCCAGGTTTCCCTGGGTGCCGGCTGAGCTAAAGGCCAAAAGCTGCATCTAGGCAATAAAAAAAAAACAGGTCAGTTTTCTCTAGGAAAATGTGATGTGTCCATGTTGTGTTTTGGGGAATTTCCTGTCTTACAAGTGAGGTAAAGATTTTATAGGGAGACTTGGGGGAACGCTGGGTAGAAGGAAGTTTGTGGCTCCCCTCATATTCCAGAAGTTCCCATCACCGAAATGTGAGAAGAAAGTGTTTTTTTGCCAAATTTTGAGGTTTGCAAAGGATTCTGGGTAATATAACCTGGTGAGAGCCCAACATGTCACCCCATCCTGGATTTCCCTTGGTGTCTAGTTTTAAAAAATGCAAAGGTTTGGTAGGTTTCCCTAGGTACCGGCTGAGCTAGACGCCAAAATCCACAGCTAGGTACTTTCCAAATAACACGTCAGATTTTCAGTGTAAACATGTGATGTGTCCATGTTGCATTTCCTGTCACAGGCATCAGGCCTACCCACACAAGTGAGGTACCATTTTTATTGGAAGACTTGGGGAAACACAGAATGGAAGAACAAGTTTTATTGTCCCTTGTCCTTCTCTACATTTTTTCCTTCCAAATGTAAGAAAAAAGTGTGTAAAAAAAACTTCTATTTGAGAAATGCCCTGCAATTCACATGTTAGTATGGGGACCCCAGAATTCAGAGATGTGCAAATAACAAAACCTTATCTTGTGCCCATTTTGGAAATACAAAGGTTTCCTTGATAACTATTTTTCAATCTTTATATTTCATCAAAGCTATTGCTGTATACCCGATACACAATGAAAACCCATTGCAAGGTCCAGTTCATTTATTGGCTCTGGGTACCTAGGGTTCTTGATGAACCTACAGGCTCTATACATCCCTACAACCAGAAAAGTCCAGCAGATGTAACAGTATATTCCTTTTGAAAATCTGACATCGCAGGAAAAAGTTATAGAGTAAAAACGTGAGAAAAAGGGCTGTTTTCTTAACCTCAATTTCAATATTTTTTTTATTTCAGCTGTTATTTTTTGTAGGAAAAACCTTGTAGGATCACACAAATGTCTCCTTGCTGAATTCAGAATGTTGTCTACCTTTTAGAAATATTTAGCTGTCCAGGATCCAGCATTGGTTTCACACCCTTTTCTGTCACTAACTGTAAGGAGGCGAAAAGCAGAACAAAAATTAAAAATGGGAAATGTCCCAGTAAAATGCCAAACTTGTGATTTTCTGATTCACGTCTGCCTGTTCCTGAAAGCTGGAAAGATGGTGATTTTAGCACTGCAAACCTTTTGTTGATGCCATTTTCAGAGAAAAAAAACACAAGACTTCTTCTGCAGCCCTTTTTTCCCATTTAAAAAAAAGAAAAATCACTGCATTTTGGCTAATTTCTTGGTCTCCTCCAGAAGCACCCACAAACTATGGGTACCTCTAGAATCCCTAGAATATTGGAAAAAAGGACACAAATTTGGCGTGGGTAGCTTATATGGACAAAAAGTTATGAGGGCCTATATGGGAACTGTACCAAATAGCCAAAAAAAGGCCTGGCACCTGAGGGGCGAAAAGACCTGGCAGCGAAGGGGTTAACAACACCTTACTCCACCCTATAACATACCACTGCACTCTACAGTCTCCCACTACACTGTATGGCACTCCAATCCGCTCTACAACACTACATACCGGTGCACTCTCTGATACACCACTCCAATGTATAACATGCCACTCCACTCTATGATATGCCACTCCACTCTATGACACTCAAGTTTCCACCTTTCCTCTCTAAGGCACTCACCAACATACACCTCTATGACACACAACTCCACTCTATGCTATGACATGCCACTACCCACTATGCCACTCTACTCTATTCCACTCTACTCTGCGCCTTTTCCACTGTATCCTAGGACACTGTATTACACACCACAACACTCTACGTCATGACACTGTACACTACAACAATCTATGACACAACACTCAATGACACTGCACACTATGCCACTCCACTCTACTCAATGCCCCTCCACTGTACGACACTGTACTCCACTCTATGACACTGTACTCCTGTTTGTTACTCTATACACAACACCCTTTATGTCACTTCATGCCACTTCACTCCACTCTACTGTATGACACACTACTCCACTATGCCACTCCACTCTAATACACTGTAAAGCATGCCACTATATGTCACACCACTCTACTCCACTCCACAACACACCACTCCACTTTATGCTACTCTACTCTACGACACTCCACTCTCTACCACACTCCAGGCCACTTCACTCAATGACACATCCCTACACTGTACAACATGCCACTACATGGTATGCCACAACAGTCTGCACCCCTCCACTCTAAGATACTCTATGAGATGCAACTCTATGACACACCACTCCACTCTGCTCTGCTCTATGACATGCCACTCCATCTTACTCCACTCCACTCTACTGTATGAATTACTACTCCACTTAATGAGACTCCACTACTCTCTAAGACACTGCACTCCACTGTACAAAACACCACATCACTCCACTTTACGACATTTTACTAGACTGGGCACCATGCCACTCCACTCTACTCCACTGTACTCCACTCTATGACACTCCACTCTATGATACTACACTGTACAACACTCTCCTGCACTCTAGTATGTGACACTCCACTTGAAAACACTTCAATCGATGACACTCAGAGCTACAATTTGAGACACAATTTTATTTTAAAGTGAAATTCAATGAAAACACCAAAGGTTAAAGTGTAGTTATACATATATAGGAAAACTTTATTTATTATTTTTATATAAACCAAACTTAAACTACACAAACATTTGAAATTCTAAAGTTATAATTATAACTTTAAATTAGAATTTACTCTTTTTATGCAAACCCAACTTAAATGAGACAAACAGAAATTCCAAAGTTATAGTTATAATTTAAGCACTGCCTTCAAATTACTATAAGTAGCTCACCTCCTTACACAGTGTTGTCAACTCACAAGTCACACTACATTAGCTATAACACAGAACTTTACCATGCACAGTGTTCTCCCAAAAATATGTGATTTAAGATGTCATAGATGCTGTTAAGAATGCACATCAGCTTCATTGAAATGTTGCCCAGGGAACTCCGTAATTATAAAACTAATGTTTTGTTTTATACTTTGGGCATAACTTAAAATATCTGAAACAGATTGCACAGTCACCAATGTGTAATTTTAGTTGTGTTGGATTTTCTATTGGGAGAGCATTTGTTGTTTCACTAATAACCTTGGTGCTGTTTGAGAAATCGTCACAAAACTTTTTAAAAATAAGTTCATTCACACCAGAACCTTCTTGGAATGTTTCAGGGTGATTCCGTGAGAGGGGGGCCAAAAAAAGAGAGCCCCAAAACATCGATTTTCCATGTCAAATCAAATAGGAAATTTAGGGAATTGCTACAGAAATAAAACAGCTGAGTACCAGAAAGTTAGAACTTTACTATGAAATTAGTGTTTGAAGAGGGACTCAGGTTCAATATGAAATGTTTAAAGAGTTGTGGATATCATAAGTTATGGTGTCCAGATATGTTGTAATTGGCCACTTTGATCGTCTGGCTACAATCTGAACCATATGTTGTGACTGCCATTACAGGACTCTGGAGCATAGTCACTATACCCTGAAAAAGGCCTCCTGGGCCATTTGGGGGAACCCCCTACACTGGTTGGCCACAACATGGACAACATATTGTGACAGCCATTAGATGATTTAAATTGTGATAACAGATTTTACTCACAATATGTCATTTGTTGGTGCTGTTATTCTCATTTTAGAAATTCTGGTGGGGTCTCATGTGATTTTACAATGTGAAAAAATACTGACCCTAGGTTTTGATTTGATGAACTGTGCTTGAGAGAAAACGGTATCCCCTCATGATTTTCTCAGAGAGGTTTTATTATTGAAGGTGCTCCAGAAGCTAACATGAAAGCACATTTTATGGAAGTTCACACTTTCTTCCTTGGGCATGTGAGATGAAAGTCTGATATTCTGAGTAAACCATGTACTTCCAACAGCCACAGGAGCCTGAAACTTGATTCCTCAATGTTCTACCTCAGCTTACTCACAGTGTTCAAATGAACAACTGGAACACTAATTTTTTGTATTTGACAAATGTATAGCACACTCAAAGTCATCTTGATGTAATCAATACTAGGCCCTGGTGGAATTTCAATTACATTGGAGTAATTGAAGTAATGTTGGTAATTCTGTGTTACACTTTGACACAGAATTACTCATTCTACTGCCAATGCTTCTGTTTGCCTAATTAAGAGCAACTTCAGGGAAAAATCATACTGCAAGAGCCCAATTAGCAAGTGTGAGGGACGCTCATGCTTGATATTCTGGTTCTGCAGCATTTAGTGCTGTTTATTGGTGCAATATGCATCCTTGCATCCATTTAGGACGGAAGGGTGCATTTTCTGCTCAGAAAACAGTGTGTAATGACAGGAGTAAGTTGGGGCAAAATTCTACCCAATAAAACATTTAGGGGCACATTTAAGAACCCCTAGCACCACAGGAGTGTCACTTTCAGAGACACTCCGGTGGTGTTCTGCACTGCATCGTACTTTAACGCCACCTTGTAAATACGGACCCTTCACACGTAGCACTTTGTGTGGAAGCAGCGTGGAGTCGGTGTTGCTGTGGGCATGCCACAGCAACATCCATTGAATTTTGACGCTGCCCAGATTTACTAGTTTATGTAAACCCGAGGCAGTACCAAAATCTAACACCACAATTTCATTTCTCTGTGTTTTTTGCTCATTCTAAGTGTGCTGCTTTCTGCAGCACACATAGAAAGAGCAAATCACTATTTAAGATTGTTTTTGTGCAGGAAGGTGTTCCTTCCTGCACAAAAACAATCTCCCCCTAAACGCAGCCATCATTGCACTATGGTGCACTGGTTGCTACGTTGGTGCACAGCAGCAAATTCAGCGCCAACGCAGGAGGAATCACAGGGGTGCGCCATATTCTATTAAATACGGTGCATCCCTCCGTTGTGAAAATGACGGTGTGCAGGTAAGAGTAAAAAAAAAATGACTCTAACCTGCCTGGAGTCATTTTCTGATGCAAAACCATCCATACCACACGACTCCTGTCTTCGAAAAGACAGGAGTCATGCCTACCACCCCAATGGCCAGCACAGGGGACCAGGGTCCCCTGGGTATGGCCATTGCACCCAGTGCCAGGTAGGGGGGACCATTTCAGGGCCCCAATGGCACTTAAAAAAAAATACTTACCTGTACTTTCCTATTACCTGGGATGGGGTCCCCCATTCTCCGCTGTCCCTCTGGTGGGGGTGTCCCTGGGGCATGGGGAGGGCACCTGTGGGCTTATTCCATGGTGTTCCACCATGGAAATAGGCCCACAGGTCCCCTAATGCCTGCCCTGACCCAGGCGTTAAAAAATGGGGCAAAGCAAGCTTTGCACCATTTTTTGACTCCTTCTCCCTCCCTTGCACCAGTTTTGCACAGGAGTATAAATATGGTGTTAAGACCATAGAGTCATTTTTTGCACGGGAACGCTTACCTTGCATCTCATTAAGGCAAGGTAGGTTTCACGTCCAAAAAATGACTTTAACTCCATAAATTTGGCACTCGATATGGTCTAGCGCCAAAGTATAAATATGGAGTTAGTTTTGCACCGAATTAGAGTAAAAAAAAAAAATGACACTAATTCAGTGCAAACAGTTTATAAATATGCCCTTTGGTGCAGCGACACAAACCGTTATTTTCCCTTAAATCTGACCCTATGTGAGGGCCACGACTGCTCTCACTTGCTATTCATATTCTGTTGCACTTAGAGGCATTTTTGAGCTAAGAAATAGCACTAAATGCAGAAATAATCTTCTCGTATAAAAATGTATATTCTCCTGGTATTCCTAGGTAATTCTGCCTAAATAATCTATACTAAATTATGCAAGTTACGCCCACCCCAATCAACGCTGTAAACCTTAAAGCATTTCCTCTAGAAATTAGGATGTTCGTTTTGTAACAGAATTTATGGTTATGGTTCCAGAAAGCTAAAATGAGCACACATTTTCTTTGAGTTCTCAAATTGCTTTCTCATCCATGTCAATAAAACATACTGACATGCAGACTGAAACATGGACTTTAAACACAGCATCAGCCTGTCCGTTGGTTCGCCAGTGTTATATTGCAGCTTCACATAGTGTTGTAAGGAACAAGTAGAGCACTAAAATTGTGTATTTATCTAAAACGTATGGCACACCTGAAGCCATCTTGATAGATTTAAACCTGTAAAACCTAAGGTTTTTCCTTTAAAAGTGAACATAATTAGGGGATTCATTTTTACATAGAAACTATCGTTAGTGCTCTGTAAAATGAGGGCACATTTTTTTTATAATTTCTCGAATATCTTTCTCATCCATTTCAGTAAAACATTCTGCAATGCAGGCTGAAGCATGTATTTCAACGCCAGTAGTAGCCTATTATTTACCTCACGAGTGATAAACAACAGATTTACTGCAAATTACTAATGAGCAACTAGAGTGCTAAAATTCTGAATTTATGACAAAAGTATGGCACACCTGGATGCCTTCCAGATAGATTCAAAGTAATAAAACTGAAAATATGTCCTGCATAGGATACTGCAGTGATTTAAGTATTGAGGCATTTCTTCTTGTCGTGAAAACCATTGTTAGTGCTCCAGAAAGCTAAACCAAGGTCGCATTATCTATGTTTTCTCATATGTCTTCCTCATTCAATTCAGTAAAACATTCTGACATGCAGAGTCAAACATGTACTTCCAAAACAAGCAGCAGTCTGTTGGTTACCTAACTTGTAATCAACTGCAGGGACGTCACAGAGTTCTAATGAACAACTAGAGCGATAATATTTAGTATTCAAGAAAAAGATTAGATACTCCGGAATGCCATTTTGTTGGAATGGGGCCTTTCCTGAAGACCAGCTTGCAGTAAATGAGCACTGAGATCTAAATGCAGGAATGAAACTAGGTAGCTAAAAATGTGAGGAGTGGTGTACATTTTTAGCAATTCAAGCCATAGTGTATGCAGTGTAAAAAGAGTTAAAAAAGAGAGATGTCTTCATACCTATAGCATCCCTTTGTACATCTGTTTAATCATTCTACCCATCTTCTCAGTCATAATATGTAATATGTGAGGCCATAAACAATTCATGACGGGGTCTGTTCGCTTTTTCAATGTATTTTAACAACCCTTTCTTAAACATGTCTCCTACTTTTGAGAAGCGTACTTTTTGCCACACATTATACTCCTCTCTATCTAGTCCGTGGTAAAGGATGGATTGCCTAGTATGGGCAAGAACGGGATGACAGTGTCATGAGGTCCGCTTTCGCACCTACCTTATTCCATACTTTACTAGTACCTTTTGTTATTGGTGAAGGCATCATAATAACAGCACAGTCTTTTGAGCTCAGCAGTGGTACTTTCCATAGGGATCTCTCTGTCAAAGTGAGATCAATAAAACACAAATGTCTCCTGAATCAACCCTGACCATTAAATGAACGTTTTCTGTCCTGGTGACCCTTGCTTTCTTGCCTCCTTGACTAAAGTTGATTCAGATCTGTTGCATTTGTTTAAGAAGAGATTGATAATAATAAACCTTGAAAGAAAAACAGGAAGTGTGGGTAGAAAAGGCATGTTTGTATTTGCTACTCTGAACAGTTAAGTTAGTGGTAGATTTTACCTTTGAAGTTCCCACTACTGGGACCGGCAGCTTAATACTTGGATACTTAATTGAGCTATAGCTCATCCTAAACTGATGGTGTGTCCTTCACCATTTTTCTGTGTTCACTAATATATTAATGTTCAAAGTCTCAGATTTCTGAAAGTTGATGGTAAGGCCTATTCTTGGCCAAATTCTTGCAAAATCTTTAAGAAGGTTAGAAGAGATAATTTTGTCAGTCATCGAAATCAGGATGTTGTCGGCAGACATGGTACATCCACATCCACCAAATCTAAATTTTACTCCTTATAATACTAGACCAAAGGTCCTGCATTATGTCAGGGGAAAGCATCATCATGCCTTGGATGTACATGATGTGCCAAATGTTGGCACCCTTATACTAGTAGCAACATCATACATGTCACGGATGCCAATAATTTTATCATTATACCAGTTCTAGTATTGTTCCTGGGTTGATCACTAACAAGAAGGCCCTCAATGTATCAAAATGGCCATCATCATGCCAGTGCCTGCATTTTACCATTTGTAGGCATCATCGTGCCAAGGACGTCTATAATGCAGCACAAATTATAGGCATTATCATCCATAGGTATGCACTGCTGAAGGTGTGGCAACCTTACACCGGGACTGGCCAAACATGTCAGCAGCGTTTTTTTTATTTTTTTTATTAGGAGTTTTGTGGTGCACTACATGTAATCTTTTTTATTACAGAGCACAGAGTAGGATACAAATGCTATTGAGACTGATGTAAAGTGAGAGTGCACCCAAACAGGTAGGGTAGAGCACATAGCTGACATTCTGTAATTGCAGCGCTACGGAGGCATATCTGAATAATTCGAATTTCAAGATTTCTCTGCAATGAATGATGGTGGGTGCTGTTCTTTGGAAGAGGCTGGTTTTGCCTTCTGTGCTCACAATAGTCTACCTCTTCATTGAACACTTGAACAGACACTGCTGGATCACATTGGCTGCGGGTGCGCTAGTGTTTCTAGTCAGGGTGTAGTGTGAAGCCAGGTTTTGCAAATCTTTTAGGCCTTTTTCTTAGTAGGCTTTCTTGAATTGCAATACAATGAGAAGCTTTTAGGGCAGGTTTGATGTTTCCTGTAGCTTAGGCAGAATGACAGCATTTTTAGGAAACCATTGAAGATGATGTTACAGTTGTTCAGGCAGGACACAGAAAGGACTCTATTTATTTCCATCAAATGGTCAATTTGGAATAGTAGAAGTAGTTTGTATACTAGGGGTAGATGAAGATTGATCCAGTTAACTGATGCATTGACTTGTGGGATAAATGTCACTTCTGTGTCGAAGATTATCCTAAAGTTTGTAACTTGAGGTGTGGTATGGGGGGGTATAACCTCAATGCAAGTCAAAAGTCAGTGAGGCAGGTTTACTTTCTTTCATTACAATCATCTCAGTCTTCACTCGTTTGTCTGGAGGTGGCTTGCATGCATCCAATGGAACGTATGCGGTACAGGCACAAGACAATGCACCAGTGAGGTACCCAACCACACCATGGAAAGTCTGCTTCAATGAGGCCCACAGAAGGACAAGGCGTGTCGCTAAGTGGACTTTTGGGATCCTGAAGGCAAGATTTCACTGCATAGGCAAATCTGGAGGCATCCTCCTCTACTCACTATACAAGGTATGGCAAATAATTGTTCCCTGCTGCATGATCCAAATCCTTGCCTGAGACGTCAGATACCATTCATACCAGATGAGGGGGAGCCAGCAGATACTGTGGGTGGAAAAGCAGATATGCCAGGTGAGGATGAGCATGATAAGGATGAAGCTGGACACATCAGGCAAATGTCATCAATCAGAACTCCAACTGACTCAAGGTATGTGATGTTACAGTAGAGATTCCATGGGTATTGTTGAGGTTGTGCATGTCATGTAATGTTCTTTTTACATCCATCAGTGTGGTCTTAAGCGGCTCCAAAGCCCATGATTCAAATATGCATGCTGAATGTTCCTTCGAGTTGTGTACAGAACTATTATGCACATAGTCTATTGTTTAGAAAAAGTCACATTTGTAGTTATGAATAGAAAATGTGATGTTTGTGTTCCACTGTTGCCTATACCTTATCTTTGTCATAGCCAGATTTGCAGATTGGCTCATTTGGCATTGACAGACAGTATCACAGGCAGATTTGATTTGCAGACTGACATGAGCAGTGGACATGGATTAGACCAGGTACTGGTTTGCAAGAGATTTGTAGTGTGTGAATGCTATGCACAGACTGTCAGGACAGTGGTTTGGAAGTGTCATTTTCAACCAAATAGACCTGTTTGGTATTGGAGGTGGCTCAAATGTTGGCATGTGTGTGTCCATTTGTGTCAAACACATTTCATAATGTGGTATCCAGACACTCTGACATCATTATGGTTTGTGTTGTATGTGACCTAACTTGTGCATGGCTGTCAGTGTGTTTCCTCATTGCAGACCAATGTGCATGTGTCTGAAGATGGACGTAGGTGAGTGGCAAGCCATAGACACCTGACTATGGTATAAAGTCACACGCCTTAACCCAAGAAATGCAGAATATATCAATAAATACTCAAAGTCCTTAATTAAAAAATGCTCCATTATTTGACTCATGATCTTCTTTACTCTTCTTTAAATTCTTTCATCCAAAATTGCTCTTGTTCCAGTCCCAGTCGACACGTGTTTCGTCTGGGGATTACCCCTTGACTTCCTCAGGACTTTCTACAACAAACAGTATCCAACATACATGTTTTTAAATTACATCTACCATTTATAATTTCACATTTTCCATCACCTAATGCCATGCAAAGTGACTCAACAAACTGTTACAAAAACAAAAACAAAAAAGTGCAAACCGTGATTTGAGACAACCTATACAGATATCTCCCCTCCTATTATTACAAAGCACTCATTATCTGTTTCTTTATACACCTGTGTATCTATTGGAACCCCTGTGAGGCTCTCAGAATTACAGCAGTTCTTAATGATAGCACCCTTTCTTATCAAATCCCCAAAACTTAAAATCTTTGTGGGGCCCCTGAGCCTTACATGATCTCATGTGGAAGGCAATAGGGTAACGCTCATCATGAAATGAAATAAAGTTAACAGTGAAGGGTTCAGTCATGGTGGATGAAATCATCAGGATAGCCAATACACCATTTGGAAAAACAAGTCCAGTGTCCTTGCACCACAGGAAAATGGAGTTAGGCATCAGAAAAGTCAACAGGTGCTGTCAGTCACACACAAGGAGAACCAATCAGGAGAGGCTCCCTTCCTGGCAGTGGGTTTAGTCTTGGCATCTTTTCTTCTGGATGTCTGGGTGGTCGTCCACATTTGTAGGGGGTTCTATGCTACAGAGGGTGGGGTGTCTGAGGCATTCCCTTCCCCAGACAGGGCCTCAATTGCACTAGCAGACACAGATGAATGATGAATATCTATTTTTTCTAATTGTGGTTTTATTATGATGTAATATTGACTTGTCACAGTGGCTAGTTGGTGAGCTAGGACCTTCTCTAATTCTACACTCTTTACACAGAACTTGATTAGGGCCAGAAGACCCAAAAGGGCATCTAGTGGCATTCATCATTCATTCATTCCAACTTTATTTCACCATAGTGTGTGCAGTGCAGGAGTTTCGGTGGCTGTGTAAAATCTACTCGGATGCTGTTGTATGAAAATGCCACGATTAGCTGAAGTAATATTCTGCACCCAGTGCTCACTGACATCACATGATTGACACATTGTCCCACTGTTTATTTTATTTCTGTTGTTATCCAGACAGACATATACTTGCTATTGCTTATATATATTTTTCAAGAAGATCTGCCATTGGGTCTAAATAAATATTGAACAAGAGGGAGAAAGGGAGGGGCCCCCAGGGGTGTCACACACTCTAGGAATGTAGAAGATTCATATATTCCAATACTGAATTTTTTAATGTGTTTGGAAAAAAATGACTGGATCCAGGTTAAAGCGGCACCTTTTATTCCTGCCTATTTGAACTGCCTGTGTAATATAACCGAGTTACCAGCATTGCTGCACGCCATGGTCAGGTCAAAGAGCATGGGAGTTTTTTTCTATACTCATTGAGAGGAGAAGTTCCTCAATTTTGTCGTCTGTTGGCGTTTCAAAGGCCCTTGCTTGTATAATAGCAGATCGTTGGTTAGTAAAAGCATTTTTTAACTCTGCATGCCAATGGAAGTGTTATCCCCAGTTCCTTTCCAGGATGCTGCAGAGGAAAGGAAAGTGAGAGATGAACAGTGAGGCTTTTAATACATTTAGGCCCATATTTATACTTCTTGATGCAAAACTGCACCGACGCACTTTTGCGTCAAAAATATTATCGCCGGCTAACGCCATTTATTTGCGCCATGCGGGCGTCAAATTTATACTTTGACGCACGGCGGCACAAACCACTGGTGTGAGTCATTTTTTTTTACTCAAACCACTGCGTCACGTCGTAAAGGAAAACTACGTTAACACGGTGAAAATAACTGTGAGCCGGTTTACGACGCTGCAAACTGGATACGCGCCGTTTTTTGACGCGATTGCATCAAAAATCACCGCAAACACTGCAAAATGTGCATAGGAGAGCCAAAATGGATCCCAGATGCTTGCACAGCCAGCCAGGAGGACCCACACAAGACCCAGGACAGAGAGAAGAAGAAAAGAAAGTGTCACTTCAGTGCAGAGAAGCAGGACATTCTGGTTGACGGAACACGAGCACCAACTGTTTGTTACCTCAAAGTTGACAATCAGTAGGAGAGGCAATATGGCAACAAGTTGTTGACAAGATCAACAGTGTGGCAGAAGAACGGAGAACAGTCATTGAGTGCAAGAAACGCTGGCATGACTGCAAGCACAGGACCAAGGAAACCTGGGGCACACTACTACACGACACCAACGACCTTTGGTATGCTGCCATGCAAAGGATGTTGCAAAGGTAAAGCCAGGCCAGGAGGGCAGGGTACAACGTAAAACTGGCAGCACGTCACACGTCATCCAGTATTTTCCCTACATTAACTAGGGCCCAATTAACAACCTATGGCCATACCTGCAAGTGGAATGTAACATTGACAACAGTTGCATCTACCACCTCTGCTGTGTGTGCAGGTCAAGTAGCTAATGGCAGTAACGTCCCCATGGATCAAGCACAGCCAAATTAGAGGTTTCAGGATGACAACGTTATCAATCCACTGAAATCTAGACAAATGTTCCAATCCTGTCAAATGTGATTGCACAAAGTTGCTACAAAAATCAGCCATTGTAATTAACATTAGGAGGTACACAGCACTAATGTCACACCCATGCTGCATATGTCAGGGTCCACCCTGTGCCTGGGTCAAAATAGCTCCAATGACACCATGCAACATCCCAAATGTCATACTGCTCAGACAACAGCATTGAGGGTGGAGGGCACATGTAACTGGTTACAGAAATACACCTGCACAGTCAGAGGTGGAAATAGAACACTGCTAGGACTATCAGTGCAATCCAATGTACCACACATTCCCCAACATCAGCAGTACACTTTACCAGTGATGACATCTATATTGTGCCATAACAAAGCTAAACATAGTATATGCTACATCTCAACTACATATAGGTGGATGTGAATGATCAGAGACTGGGGCAGGTCCAGATGGTGAAGTGTGGTGCTTGTGCCATCAGAGCACCCACAGCCAGTGAAAGGCCTCACCATGAGAATGGAAGTAGACAGAGGGTTGAGTAGGACAAGAAGGTGGCAATTCACAATCTGGCCAGAACCAACACTTAGAGGATGTGATGCAGACAAGTCCACAAACTGACCACAATACATGTGACATGCAGGTGGGGCATAAGCTTGGGAGAATGCTAATATGAAAGACAGGAGCAATGAACAGGAACCAAGAACACAATTTTAAAATAATCAGAAGGCAGGCATGTCACATTACAATGCCCACAACACAGACACACTAATTGTACCGTATCTCATTGCAGAGGACGATGCTGATATGCTTGTCCTGGACTCCCCTGATGACATGGATGACGAGCTGACAAACATCAGCCAGCAGACCCTCCAAGATGTCCTTGAAACCCTCCAGAGCCCGCCTTCAGTCACAAGGAGGAGCACAGATACAGCAGCCATCACGGAGGTCGGTTCCACCACCCCAATTGTACGACCTGCCAGCTCCTACACAGCTGAGGACTCTGACGACCCTGGCACCAGCTTTGAGCGAACTGTAGTTGGAGTACAGCGGGGGCTGGCCAAGGAGGTGTGGGTGGGGATGCAAACTATGGCAGCCAGCCTAGAGGGGGTGTGTTCGTGCATGATGTCAACTGAAGAACAGGCAGCAGCTATGCAAGGGCGAACAACAATCATGCAGGAAGTTGAAAAAAGGTTGAAGGAAATCAGCAGAGCTGTAATAGAGTTGACCCAACACCTACAACAACAATCCTGTCAACGTGTGCATGAATGCAATATTGAACCCCCTCAGGGCCTACCTGGCTGCCTACCAATGTGATGTGGCTGCTATTCTTAAGAACCAGCAGCTCCTCCTTGCTGCAGTACTACCCTTGACACCCCCACAGTTAGCAGCTACCGAGATGTCTGACTCCACATCTCCAAACACTGAGGTGTGTGTTGCCCCTTCACAACTACCACCACCAAGGGCAGAGGAGACAACACACACATCAGAAGATGAAGACGTGGAGCAGATCACCTTCACCCATAAGAGTACCCGGTAGCACTAGTCCCTGCCACATGGCCACCTATTACCAAGGTCCTGTGCTTTGTAACATGCCAGTCTTGCAACAACTGTACTCAAGCACTGTTCTTCAACCCACTGTTTATCTTGTCAGCCTGCCCTGTGAATGTCTCTCACTAACTGATTGGCAAATCCTGTCCCTCTGCACTGTCTGACACTTCACCCCAGTATGTACAGTGACATGTCCTTTTGCATTTGTGTAGCATCACAATGGAAGATGTTACACTAATGGACTCACAATCATGGACAATGTACATATAGCACTACAACACTTTTAAATAAATAGCACTTACACAACAACTTTGTCTCTGTGTAATGTGACACATCAACCATGATGTCCATCCATGATGTAAACCTGAGGTCAATGAGCATTGATTGTCTAGACACCTGACCTGAACGATTTTTGGCTGATAACCATGCACAGTGGCCTGGATTGTACCATCATCTTCCCTCCCTGAGGCTTATTTCAGAGCAAAATATAAACTAGGCACCAAAACGCTGTGTTGTACAGAATAACGCCTCCTCAAGGGATGTCGAAGCCAGAAAAAAGTCCCTTCGATTGTTACTGAAAGTCAAAACTTACGTATGTGACATATTTGCCACATTTTACCTAACACACACCAAACAGCATGAAGGGATGTGTTTGAGTTTCCATACAAATAAGTAACCGTGCTGAACATTGTAACAAATGATAGGTGTGAGTTATGTATACCATACTACATGAGAGTATACCACCACTCACCTTATAAGGATTTGCTGGGACATCAGGCTGCAGGCAGACTTTACACAGTGTCCCCTACACCAAATGTGGTAGCAAAGTATGCAACATTGAAAACATACAGCACAAAATAACTACACTTTGGGATCCATATTAACCGTGAGTGGTGGGTGCAATGGATGGCCGAATCTTAGCTAAGTAGCTTTGGTGTAGCTGCCAGTGTACCAGCTCAATTGGGATATGTGAGAAAGTAGCCTCTTTCTAGCCTTGTTACCCCCACTTTTGGCCTGTTTGTGAGTGTATGTCATGGTGTTTTCACTGTCTCACTGGGATCCTGCTAGCCAGGGCCCAGTGCTCATAGTGAAAACCCTATGTTTTCAGTATGTTTGTTATGTGTCACTGGGACCCTGCTAGTCAGGACCCCAGTGCTCATAAGTTTGTGACCTATAGGTATGTGTTCCCTGTGTGATGCCTAACTGTCTCACTGAGGCTCTGCTAACCAGAACCTCAGTGGTTATGCTCTCTCTTTACAAATTGTCACTAACAGGCTAGTGACCAATTTCACCAATTTACATTGGCATACTGGAACACCCTTATAATTCCCTAGTATATGGTACTGAGGTACCCAGGGTATTGGGGTTCCAGGAGATCCCTATGGGCTGCAGCATTTCTTTTGCCACCCATAGGGAGCTCTGACAATTCTTACACAGGCCTGCCACTGCAGCCTGAGTGAAATAACGTCCACGTTATTTCACAGCCATTTACCACTGCACTTAAGTAACTTATAAGTCACCTATATGTCTAACCTTTACCTGGTAAAGGTTGGGTGCTAAATTACTTAGTGTGTGGGCACCCTGGCACTAGCCAAGGTGCCCCCACATTGTTCAGGGCCAATTCCCGGACTTTGTGAGTGCGGGGACACCATTACACGCGTGCACTACATTTAGGTCACTACCTATGTGTAGCTTCACAATGGTAACTCCGAATATGGCCATGTAACATGTCTAAGATCATGGAATTGCCCCCTCTATGCCATCCTGGCAATGTTGGCACAATCCCATGATCCCACGGGTCTCTAGCACAGACCCGGGTACTGCCAAACTGCCTTTTCAGGGGTTTCACTGCAGTTGCTGCTGCTGCCAACCCCTCAGACAGGTTTCTGCCCTCCTGGGGTCCAGCCAGGCTTGGCCCAGGATGGCAGAACAAAGGACTTCCTCAGAGAGAGGGTGTTACACCCTCTCCCTTTGGAAAATGGTGTTAAGGCAGGGGAGGAGTAGCCTCCCCCAGCCTCTGGAAATGCTTTCATGGGCACACATGGTGCCCATTTCTGCATAAGCCAGTCTACACCGGTTCAGGGACCCCTCAGCCCTGCTCTGGTGCGAAACTGGACAAAGGAAAGGGGAGTGACCACTCCCCTGACCTGCACCTCCCCTGGGAGGTGCCCAGAGCTCCTCCAGTGTGCTCCAGACCTCTGCCATCTTGGAAACAGAGGTGCTGCTGGCACACTGGACTGCTCTGAGTGGCCAGGGCCAGCAGGTGACGTCAGAGACTCCTTCTGATAGGCTCCTTCAGGTGTTGCTAGCCTATCTTCTCTCCTAAGTAGCCAAACCCTCTTTTCTGGCTATTTAGGGTCTCTGCTTTGGGGATTTCCTTAGATAACGAATGCAAGAGCTCATCAGAGTTCCTCTGAAACTCTCTCTTCACCTTCTGCCAAGGAATCGACTGCTGACCGCGCTGGAAGCCTGCAAAACTGCAACAAAGTAGCAAAGACGACTACTGCAACTCTGTAACGCTGATCCTGCCGCCTTCTCTACTGTTTTCCTGGTGGTGCATGCTGTGGGGGTAGTCTGCCTCCTCTCTGCACTAGAAGCTCCAAAGAAATCTCCCGTGGGTCAACAGAATCTTCCCCCTGCTACCGCAGGCACCAAAGAACTGCATCACCGGTCCCCTGGGTCTCCTCTCAGCACGACGAGCGAGGTCCCTTGAATCCAGCAACTCTGTCCAAGTGACTCCCACAGTTCAGTGACTCTTCAGTACAAGTTTGGTGGAGGTAAGTCCTTGCCTCCCCACGCCAGACTGCATTGCTGGGAACCACATCTTTTACAGCTACTCCGCCCTCTGTGCACTTCCGGCGGAAATCCTTTGTGCACAGCCAAGCCTGGGTCCACGGCACTCTAACCTGCATTGCACGACCTCCTGAGTTGTCCTCCGGCGGCATGGGACTCCTTTGTGCAACTTCAGGTGAGCACTGTTTCACTCCTCTTTGTAGTGCCTGTTCTTGCCCTTCTGTGGGTGCTTCTTTCTTTTGAGAGGACTCCTTGACTTGCTGGGTGCCCCCTCTGTCCCCTGATGCAATTGGCGACATCCTGGTCCTTCCTGGGCCACAGCAGCATCCAAAAACCCTAACTGCACGACTTGCAGCTAGCAAGGCTAGCAAGGCTTGTTTGCGGTATTTCTTCAGGAAAACACTTCTACATGGGACATCTATCCTCCAAAGGTTTCTAGCCCTTGTCATTCCTGCAGAATCCTCAGCTTCTGCTGTCCAGTAGCAGCTTCTTTGCACCCACAGCTGGCATTTCCTGGGCATCTGCCCACTCTTTACTTGGTCGTGACTTTTGGACTTGGTCCCCTTGTTCCACAGGTACCCTCGTCTGGAAATCCATCGTTGTTGCATTGCTGGTTTTGGTCTTTCCTGCAGAATTCCCCTATCACGACTTCTGTGCGCTTTGGGGAACTTTAGTGCACTTTGAACTCACTTTTCAGGGTCTTGGGGTGGGCTATTTTTCTAACCCTCACTGTTTTCTTACAGTCCCAGCGACCCTCTACAAGGTCACATAGGTTTGGGGTCCATTCGTGGTTCACATTCCACTTTTGGAGTATATGGTTTGTGTTGCCTCTATCCCTATGTGTCCCCATTGCATCCTATTGTAACTATACATTGTTTGCACTGTTTTCTAATACTATACTGCATATTTTTGGTATTGTGTACATATATCTTGTGTATATTTGCTATCCTCATACTGAGGGTACTCACTGAGATACGTTTGGCATATTGTCATAAAAATAAAGTACCTTTATTTTTAGTATATCTGTGTATTGTGTTTTCTTATGATATTGTGCAAGTGACACTAGTGGTACTGTAGGAGCTTCACTCGTCTCCTAGTTCAGCCTAAGCTGCTCTGCTAAGCTACCATTATCTATCAGCCTAAGCTGCTAGACACCCTATACACTAATAAAGGATACCTGGGCCTGGTGCAAGGTGTAAGTACCCCTTGGTACTCACTACAAGCCAGTCCAGCCTCCTACAGGATATGGTTGCAGCATGGGACACAAAAGCAAATACCAAAGAGACACTGTTCACTCATGGCAAGGCCCTGATCTACAAGCATGTGACACATACTGTAAAGGGTTAACTAGATATTCATTAAACAGTAAAAACAGAAGCTAAAACCAGGGGAAACACCTAACCTAACCTATTCTACTCTAACTACACATTGTCCACAACTGTCCCTAACTAACCTAAGCTAAACTTACTTATCACATTTAACTAAACGATCTAAACATCAACCCTCTAACCCCCTTATAAGACGGGACACATGGAGGACAACAGATACTAACCTAAACACATACTATCCTGTACTAAACAACAATATATTTTTTGTATTTTATTTTTAATTTATTTATTTAATTTTTTATTATTTTTTTCATTTTTCAAAACACCAAAACACCAACATTGCCCCTCACACACACATAATAAAAAACAGTTGAAAAAAGTATGAAACCCCCACCCTCCACCCTCTACTACTAACTGAACTAACAGCCTATACCAACCTAACACTAAGCCCCCCTAACCCACTAAGTTAAAGAACCAGGAAAGAGGAGGGAGGGGAGGAAATCATGTCGTAGTAGAAGCCTACAAGTTGGCCCTCCTTTGGGTCTTTTTAATGGCACGCACCCTCCGGTTAACTTGTGCCACCTCCTGCTGCAGTCTGGTCATTTTCCGTAGGACAAGGTCCAAGTTCCTTTGCATCTGGGCAAAAGCTGCAGGGTCTATGGCTGCAGCAGGGGTGGTCTGGGTGCCAGTCGATGAAGTATGGGCCCTTGTTGGTACCATGTCCGTAGGCTGAAGCAGGTGGTGCTGTGACTGGTCCTGGAGCTGTTGCTGTAGATGGTCCAGCAAAGGTCCCAGCTGCTGTTGGTACCACCTGGGTGGTAGTGGTGGTGCTGGTGGTGGTGGCTGTGGTGGACACGGAAGGTCCCCCTTGTGCAAATGCCTTCCACACTCCGGAGGCTCTCTCATGGCGACATCGTCATGCCATGTTGCGGTACCCAGACTCCACATCCAGAATGTGGCGGTAACGCATTGCCCGGTGTTGAAACTCTCGAAGCTGGATGGGAGTCACATTGGCTGCTGTTAAGACAAATTGAAAACCAAACATTAGGTACTGCATTGTGTGAAATGGCTCAAGAAGTAAATCAGACAATACATCTAATGTACCTGTAACAACCCATATCATCATACAGATCACTGATAGTACCTGAGTAAGTACATGGCAAGCAGCCTACAAATGTCCTATCATCAAATAGCACATCCAAACCGTACAAGATGGGTAACAACTGGAATGACTTTGGCATCATAGTTCTGCCAGTTGTCAGGTAAAAATCATGCTGCATATCCTCCACCACTGATAGGCCAACAAATTTCTATGTTCTGGATGGCAATCTAGGGCCACAAGATCTGCGAGTTTCAAATGGACTTGCCAGTATAGAATGCATGTTCTAATCAAGAGTGGGTATCCTAGGTTTGGACAAGTGATTTACTGATTTACATGTCTGTGTACCAAACTTGGATCATCAGTTTTAGGTACACTATTCACAACCCTACGCCTGTGTCTGGGGGGGAGGGGGGGGGTGGACAAGCAACTAATCATTTCTAACAACAAGAACACCCAGGAAGCTTTGGAAAGCTGTACATGGGTTTGGCCAACACACCACAGGTAAGGAGGAACTCCAAATAGGATACACCCAAACATCGGACAATCCCATCAACACTTATCCTTGGAAATGCAGACCATTGTCTACATCATTTCCTACCAGTAAGCCATGACTTACAACAAACAGATAGATGCAAGCCTGGCCATGAGCTGCATGCACACCTAGGCCATTGTACTCAAGTGCCTCGTACTCATAGCACAACATGTGGAGCTACATGCTGCTAGGAAGTTAAACATACAGTCAAGCATGTTCATTCGTGAATATGGAAGCTGAAGTCTGTGGGTAAGACTTTGGCATCTCTATTCTGTGGAAATCAGGGTCTTGATTGCTGACTAATTAACTAATATGGTCCACTGCTACATTTTCTGATTTCAAGTTTTATCAACATAACTCAAACCTATTCACATTGCCGTGCCTACAGGACTGACCTAGAATCCTAAAATATGCCAATAGGATAAGGATTGGCCAACTCAAAGATAGTGATAAAATGATACTCCACTCAAGGAACAAAACAGATTATTGACCAGCGCATCACACCTTGCTATGTGTCCAACACACAGGAGTCAATCTCACATCATCAGCAAACACAACACAACACAGAACAGAAATATCAACACTTACTGGAGATGTCTGGGTCCGCAAATCAAGCCACCTCTCCAATAGTGTAGGGTGCAGGTCCACCTGTAAGGCATTGAAGGGAGAAATGTGCTCAATGTCTGTGCACTGTACAATACTTCAAAATACAAATACTATGTGTAATATTAACTCAGAAAGTAAAGCCTCTCAGACATGATGATACTGCATCCTACATACCACTGCAAACATGTTCAGACCCAGGGACTCCAGTGAGTGATACACACATATCCGCACACATGCAGTGGCCCTAACTATCATGTGGTGGCAAACATGCTCCTTCATTAGTGAGCAGACAAAATCATGGAGTGTATTCCTCTCATCAAGTGTATCCATGAGAGACATCCAAAGCCACTTTCTGTGAGGAGTGCAATACCAGTTTCAGGTCCTGAGCTCGCCCCCCACGACCGCAGCACCAACCTGCTGCCTCCTGCCTCTGTCCCCCGACCACGCTGCTGTTTGCGTGTTCGAGGCCCTCCTCCACCCGCAGGCATCCTCCTGCGCCTCATCCCTGGTGTCTAGTGGGCTCTGCCTAGCTCCACTTGACCCGTGTGCCGCCTCCGCCATCCTGTAAGTAGTTTTTCTGATTGTTTTTCCGATTCTTCTGCGCCTCGCCCCCGGCGCTTCTGCCCCCGTTGTGCCCCCCTGATTGCTGTCTCCCCGATCGTGTACTGTGCCATTACTGTATCTCATACTGTGTGTTTTTCTATTGTGATTGCCTTTAATTTTGCTCGTTTTTTGTGCTTTTTGCCCCTTGTGCGCTCCCCCATGTGTTCTGATCCCTGCCGCTGCCTCCCTGCGGCCCCGCCCCCCTCGCGCCCCCATTCGCCGCTCCCTCCCGCCTCCCGCCTCCCAGCTGCTCCTCCCTCCCCCCTCCCTTCTTAATGGCTGGTGCTGCGCGTCCGCGCCGCTGGCGCGCCGGAGGCACGCCAGAGGCGCGCCCGTCTGCGCCCGTCCGCGCCTGGACCGCGCCCAGCGCCACCCCCCCTGGTCCTCGTGCCCCCCGCTTCCCCTGCGTCCGCTACTCAACCAACGAACTCCGCGCACTCAACCCCGGCCCCTCCGCAGAGTGCTTCCTTGCAACCCCGAAGCACACAAAAGGACCTTTCTCCTGCCGCACCTGCAACTTCTCCTGCGACAGAACGGCGAAGCCAACAACAAGAACCTCCAACACCAACCACCTGAACTGCATCCTCATCAACACACGCTCCGCACGAAAACACGCCATCGAACTCTGGGACTTACTCGACACCACCGCCCCTGACGTGGCCTTCCTGACCGAAACCTGGTGGAACGACTCCTCGGCCCCGGACATCGCAATCGCCATACCGGAGGGATACAAAATCACCAGAAGAGATCGAACCAACGGAATCGGCGGCGGAATAGCCATCGCCCACAAGTCTACCCTCAAAATCCACACCCACACGGACGACACCCTCAAGACAGCCGAACAACTCCACTTCCAGATCCACACGGACCCCAACACGACCCTCAGAGGAACCCTCATATACCGCCCTCCAGGACCTAGAGCTCCCTTCAGCGACACCGTCGCAGACCTCGCGAGCACCCACTCCCTCGCGTCCCCAGACTACATCCTCCTGTGAGATCTAAACTACCACCTGGAAAATAACAACGACGTCAACACCGCATCTCTGACCTCCAACCTCCTCAACCTCGGACTCCGTCAACTGGTCAACACTCCCACCCACATCGCCGGACACACTCTGGACCCCCTCTTCACCTCAAGCAACCACATCTCTTTCAGCCACACCTCCGAACTCCACTGGATCGACCATCACTGCGTCCACTTCTCTTATACGAAAATCACCGAACACCACCGCATCCCTCGACCTCCTCACCGCCGCTGGGGAAAAATCACCCAAGACCAACTAACCAGCACCCTCGTCAAAGACCCTCCACCCGGCTCAACCGACCCAAGCACTGCCGCCATCAACCTCCATCAATGGATCCTCGACTGCGCCAACACCTTAGCCCCACTCAAGAAACCCACCGCCAACCAAGGAAAGAAAAAACCAGCCTGGTTCACAGACGAACTGACCGCCTCCAAAAGCCTCTGCCAGAAGCTCAAGAAGAAGTGGATCTTAGAGCGCACACCCGACAACCTCGCCTCCCTCAAAAACGCCAACCGTGAACACCACCAACGGATCCGAGTCGCCAAGCGCGCCCACTTCACTGAACGCATCAACAACAACGCCCACGACTGCAAAGAACTCTTCGGCATCGTGAAGGAACTCTCAAACCCCAACGCCAACTCCAACGACATCCCGCCCTCCCAGAAACTCTGCGACGACCTCTCCACCTTCTTCCACCAGAAAATCACAACCATCCACGACAGCTTCAACGCCACTCCACCGCCAGACCCCACCCCTGACATCTCCAAAGACGCCTGCCGCCTCACCGCCTGGACCCACGTGGACGACACCGAAACAATAACAACCATGAACACCATCCACTCAGGCTCCCCCACGGACCCATGCCCTCATCACGTGTTCAACAAAGCCAACGCCATCATCGCCCCCAAACTCCGCGAGATCATCAACCTCTCCTTCGACTCCGCCACCTTCCCAGACAGCTGGAAACACGCAGAAATCCAACCCCTCCTCAAGAAACCCAAGGCTGACCCCAACGACCTCAAAAACTTCCGACCGATCTCTCTCCTCCCTTTTCCAGCAAAAGTCATCGAGAAGATCGTCAACACACAACTCGCCCACTTCCTCGAAGACAACTCCATCCTAGACCCCTCTCAATCCGGCTTCAGACGAAACCACAGCACCGAGACTGCTCTCCTCGCCGCCACAGATGACATCAGAACCCAAATGGACAACGGCGAAACCTCGGCCCTCATCCTCCTCGACCTATCAGCCGCTTTTGACACAGTCTGCCACCGCACCCTACTGACCCGCCTCCATGGAGCCGGCATCCAGGATAAAGCCCTCAACTGGATCTCATCCTTCCTCTCCGACAGAACCCAGAGAGTCCGACTCTCCCCTTTCCGCTCCAAAGCCACCAACCTCATCTGCGGCGTCCCCCAAGGATCCTCCCTCAGCCCTACGTTGTTCAACGTCTACATGGCCCCCCTCGCCAAACTGGCCCGCCACCATCACCTCAACATCATCTCCTACGCCGACGACACCCAGCTCGTCCTCTCCCTGACCAAAGACCCACTCACCGCCAAAACCAACCTCCACGAGGGACTAAAAGCCATCGCCGAGTGGATGAACGACAGCCGCCTGAAGCTCAACTCCGACAAGACGGAAGTCCTCATCCTCGGGCGCACCCCTTCGGCCTGGAACGACTCCTGGTGGCCCACCGATTTCAGACCCCCACCCACCCCAGCCAGCCACGCAAGAAACCTCGGCTTCATCCTGGACTCAGCCCTCACCATGTCCAAACAGGTCAGCGCCGTCTCCTCTTCCTGCTTCAACACCCTTCGAATGCTCTGCAGAATTTTCAAGTGGATCCCAACAGGAACCAGAAAGACGGTGACCCAAGCCCTCGTCAGTAGCAGACTTGACTACGGCAACGCACTCTACACAGGCATCCCAACAAAAGACATCAAATGACTCCAGCGTATCCAAAATGCATCCGCCCGACTGATCCTTGACATACCCCGCCAATGTCACATCTCCCCTCACCTGAAGGACCTCCACTGGCTCCCCGTGGACAAGAGGATCACCTTTAAACTCCTCACCCACGCTCACAAGGCTCTACACAACACCGGACCTACCTACCTCAACTCCAGACTCAACTTTTACGCCCCCACTCGTCAACTCCGCTCTGCCAATCTCGCCCTTGCCATCGTCCCCAGGATCCAGCGCAAGACCGCCGGCGGCAGATCCTTCTCCTTCCTCGCCGCCAAGACCTGGAACTCTCTCCCCACCTCACTGCGCCAGACCCAGGACCTCCTCGCCTTCAGGAGACTCCTCAAGACCTGGCTCTTCGACCGCTAACAGCTCACCCCCTCCCACCCCCCACCAGCGCCTCGAAACCCTGACGGGTACATAGTGCGCTTTACAAATGTTATGATTGATTGATTGATTGATTGAGTCACCCAGACATTGTGACTAAGACCAATTTTAGACACACAGGTACAATGTACAGAGGGCCAGGGACAGTTGTTAGCCCTCAATTTGTATCATCTTCTTCATTTGATGTGCCACAGCTATGGTGAGTTGCACCAACCATAGAGATATGAACCCCATGTGCATACCTTTAGCCAGTCATCCCTAATTGAAATGTGGCACTACAAACTCAAAATATTAGTCTAAGATGTTACCTGAGGTAAGCTATTACTTGTTACGTATGTGTCAGAATCCAGTACAGACATGTATCCGAAAACAATTGAGGGACACAATATTTCAGAAAAATTTCTGGATTTCCAATATATGTTTCCTGATACACTCAACGACCACACATGAAACATATGTCTGAGCCACATTGCCACCATCAATTGACGTGAAGCCAGCACTAATTTTCAGGCTCCTGTTGTGTTTAGAAAGTTAGTCTATCTGTTGCGTCAACAAATGACGGTAATGTGTAGGAAAGTTGTATACCTCACAAGCAACTGTGGCTCATATCTTTACATATTTTGCACTGCATTTGTGTTGCTGTTTGACACAAATGCGGCGCAAACTTCCAAAATGCAATTGTATTTTGTGAGTTTGCGCCCCTCTTGCTTCAAAACAGGTCGCAATTGCGGTGCTAACAAAGTAGAAATATGGCCCTGTATATTTCACTAGCATTCCACATGTTCAAAAACATTGCCGGCAGAATATGAAAAAAACAGCTACCGTCACTACAGAGCATATAAACGTGCACATTACTCTTATTTCTACTCACCAACAGGGCCACCAATTACAATCCACAGGTGGTCCAGCAGGTCTTGCTCTCTGGCAACAAGGTCAGCCCAGCGGTGCTTCAGCTGGTGGTCATTTCGCAGTGTGTTGTACATTCTCTGCAGATGGCACAACACCTTTGCCCACCAGAGCCTCCTTGCCTCTGTGTGATGGCCTTGGATCACACGACCACCTGCCTCTATCATCAGGGGTAGGAAGTGGCACATCAGCCAAATAAACCCACCCAGCGCCTCCTCTCCCATCCTGCCAAGACAAGGCCTACCAACATAATTGTACCAAAAATAAAGAGGGGCTACAGGGGAACAAAGGAGAATAGAGGGAAAGTCAGACAGGAAAATGCAAAAAAACTACAAACACAGCCCAACTATACCCAAACTACCACTACCCACAACAGACTCCCAACACAACAAAGACAAATGTTGACAACACAACTGACCACAAAAGCACTCAGACAGGATACCACAGACAGTTATTATACACAAAAAGACAATTTAAAGACCACCCTGGTGACAAAATCACAAAATGCACAAAGGGACAAGTCTATACACAGCCACACAGTCAGGAAATATCACAGACTGCAAAGTGAAAGTGAAAGTACACCCACTGTAACAATTCTGTAAACAGGACATCCTCTTACATCACTTCTGGCCTCTAATGCGGTGCATTTTTCTTGTTATGCGTCAAAATATAATAACGCTTACAGTTTGTGCATAATTTCTTTTTTACGCACATGATAAGAAATAACCCTGCATGCATATTGTTAAATATGTGTTATACTTAACCAATTTCCGGGGGACAGTGTGGGAATTACCGCTCAGGGCCAATGGATGTTTCAGGGCATTGTGTGTCATATTTAGACGCATATGCATCATTTTTAGATGGATGTGCGTTTTTTTTTACGCATATGTGTCAAAATTTCTGTCATTAACAGGGTTTGTGTCATTTCTCATTTTGAATGGGACATGACAGTTGTGAAAATACAGAGATAGGCTGATTGCTCCCACATTGGGCATTACGGTGTATGGACACACATGACAGATCATACTAATGCGGACCATGATCCTCTACTTGGTGTACCAGATTTTCACGCATCACTGACGCAATAGATGGCCAAACGTGTGGGATACAATTATGTATTACCCAGTTTGGGCATGTTTTGCGTCAAGAGAGGATAGCAAGGCGATGAAACTCACTACAATAACTCAGAGCCTATGGGTCAAAGTGTGTGATTTGGCTATCACTATTGTTGTTGACCCACTGTGTGAACATCACAAGATGCATTTTTGCTGATCTGCTGGTATGCATGTGGAGTCAATGTGTCCAACCCTCAGATGCAAGTCAGTGTGGAAATGAGAGAGGGCATGTGTTAGTCATACACATAGCAAAAACTGCTGTGTGCACTTCCTAGGTTTTTTGGAACATAAACACCACCAATGACAAAGCATGCACTGGATAGATAGCAGATGGTTGTTCATGTCAATGTTCCAAAACATAGCCATTACATGTCCTGGAATGTTGGATACTACTTCCTAGGCACTTGTTTGTTAACCCACCATGAGCCAGGCATGGGATCATACTATGTGGGTACTGTGTTTGTGACACGGAGTCCCAAATATAATACACAATTGTAATGTTACGCCACAGTTGGAGTCATGTAAATGAGCCATGTCTCTCCTGTGGCAGTGGAGCACCAGCAGACCAAGCAGCATGTGTTCACATATTTCCAGTGGTAAAATGCACAGAGGTGTCTGTTTCATGTGTGTGGGCCGATGTTTAGCCTGTATAATTATTGGGGTCTATGTTGTCACAGGTACGTGCAGGTCTAGTCATGGGTCTGTGGAGCGATTTCCTGTACCTACAAAGTATCCTTTGCAGATTGATAGAATGAAATCCAATGGGGATTTGAGAACACACATGGGGATGGTCCAACCCTGTCACTGCAGACGTGTTATGAGACCGTCAACAGGGCAACCTTGGTGTGCTGACAAAGTTAATGTCTCAGGAGTCTTATACCGACAGGTTTCCTGACAACATTTGTACACAGGTCGGCCTTTAAAATTCCCACGGCATCTGGGAACATCAGTGCCTCTGTGCTAATTACTCTCATACCTATTCACCACACAAGCCCCATCAATATGTTGGGAGCAATGTGATTCAGCATGTGGACTGTCAGGGTCCTAACATTTGTAGACATTTCATGCACAATGTCTGATGTTGTTTGTTGTGCTGGAGGCACCATACCCAATCCATGCATACAGCCATGGTACACTGTCACAATTTGTCACTCATGCACACATGAGACCCAGGCAACGGATAGGCCATGATTTGGCTATTTGGAGACAATTTCCCCCCCGTGGTGCAATAAATAAACTGATTATGCCATACAATGTATTTGAGTATGCATTGTAGACCCACCTGACACAATACCCCAGGAGGAATATGAGGGTTGGGAAAGCAACCATGATACAAATGGATGCCCAAGGAACCTTAAGGGTAATGCTAAGACAGGAGCCAGTCAGGCTCACAGGATGCAGGGTCAATCAGGTTTCAAACATTTCACAAGGTAAATACACAGTGGTCAGACTGAGAGTGGTCAAAGGAGGAACAAGACAGTGGAAACGGAAAAGTGTGGTTGTCGAGTGTGTTGGACAGTAACACATTAACCCAAGGGCTATGTTACACAGCTGATTTATACGGGAAGGCATAACAGTGTTATGGATGAAATGGCAGCTTCTATGCTGTTCCAAGCAGCTGCAAGGGCAGTGCATGTTCAAGTGGCTGGTGTCCATGGAGGTGCTCACAGGTGTGTGCAGCATCAGTCTCTCACAAGTCCTGTAGGTGAGATTCAAGTTCAAATGGCCAACAGTACCTTTCACATGAGAAGCAACATACAGGTGATAACTGGGCTTAGAGACTACAAGCCAGTGCATTACTTAACCTGATGTCCATGCAGACAGAAGTACAATGACCATGGCATACCATACTAAAGAGCGTAGCACACTGGATTTACATTGTGAGTCGGGGAGTGTGTAGAGGAGGGATTATCTGGGAACACATATTACCATTCCAGGAACCTCTGACAAAGGGAGGGGTGAGACCGGGAACATGTGTGTGTCTGGACTTAGGACATGGGCTGCCATGTGTAGGGGATGTCATATGAGCAATGCTAGTTATACCTGGGGCACTTGTGCTATGACTTTGCTGCTTATATCTAAATCTAGTCACACATAGTCCTTGCAAAGATAGGTGATGTAACACTTACTGCTGTCAAGGGTCTGGTCATACATTCCTGTTAGTAATGCAATAGCACATCCACTGCCTCATGTATGAGGCATTTTTTTCCATTACTGACTGATGGTGTCTTAGTTGTGTGTCATATGCTGCGATGAACCATGTTGCCAACATGCATGTGTGAAATAAGTGTGATCCTCTGCTATTGCCCTTCAAATGTGACATGTACAGGATATATGTCATTTACAGTGTGAGTGAATGTGGCTGTACATTCCTACGCATCTAACTAGTTTAGAAATGTTCTGTGTCCTAATCCGTATTTCAGCAATGCTCCATGAGGCTACACTCTGATTCTGATAGTTAGAGATAATGTTATGCAAAAATGATTATCCAGACCATGATATGGTGATTAGTATAGGTGTTTATTTACATATGGTAAGACAGTGGTGATGGATGAGTACAGTTAAAATACATTTTGAGCGATATGTTGTCTCTGATGCAATCCTGCAGCTGTGTTTGGATGGCCCCCCTCATGTTGATGGACAGCATCCTCCTCTTCCTCCTCTTTAGGCATTTGTGGGTCTGGTTCATATAGGGGAATGTTCCTTCTTACACATATTTTGTGGAGGATGGCACAGGTCAAAATTATTTTGCACACCATTTCAGGTGAGTATAGGCAGCCTGCTCCGGTGATGTCGAGGCACCTGAATCTTGACTTCCGGATGCCAAAGGTCCTCTCGACTATGGTGCATGTCCTTCTATGTGCCTAATTTTAGGCACACTCTGCTGCAGTGCTTGGGTTTGCAAATGGGGTCATAATCCATGGCTGGATCCCATACCCCTGATCAGCTGAAAGAGAAAATGAGTGAGAACATGTTGATGTAGCTTGCCCCATAAATATCACTTTGCATGGCAGTAGTTCTCTAGTGTTGTCTGTGACTCATTGGTGTTTGTGTTATTGTGTGGATTCCTAGGCTTCTAGGATGTACCATCAGGATTGGGTTGTTTCCCTATCTGAACGGGTGTTTGGCTGTTGACCGGTTGTCAGCAATATTTTTGTAGAGTTGCAGTACAGTGTGTACTCCCTTGCATTGTGACTTGTGAAACAGGTGTCCCTGTGTCTTAACTGGGGGTGAGATGATACTTCCATGCACAGAATCAATTCAACAGTGATGGTAACACAGTTGCATCTATGTACCCTGGACATCCCATAATATTTTACATATGCAATAGTCAAAGTTTAAATATGGTGCACGTTTTGCGCCGATTGTGCGTCTAAATTTTTGACGCACATTTGGCACAGAGTATAAATATGCCCCCTAGTGCATTAAGAGGAAAAACGATTGATTACTTGTTTACAGCATGCAGCTGAGGTTGTATGTGAGAAAGTTAAACTCTTTTATTTTGTCACATTGATCAACTTGTCAATTTCTAGAGGGGTGTGACAGCAGGACGGTATGACTGCAGTGATGGAAAAGTACACTGAGATGGTTTTCATATTTTGAAATCTTCTAAGTATTAGCAATATTATTGGGATGCACATAGGTTGCTCTTCATTTTGTTGAGATTGTCAAAAGAATAGTTTAATATGTTCCTTGGCAATTTTTTTTAAATTTTTTTTAATGTAGACCTTTTTTGGTTCTTTTAAGTGCTCCACAGTAGCCTTTCCTACATTTTTTTGTCGTGGGGTTAGTCCTCTTCAGACTTTGGACCGTTGGCATATAGTTCTTGGCCGAGGTTTGCATTGTAGTGTAAGACAGGTTGTGTTATTTAAGGCACTATTTGGATTTCCACGATTTGACAGGAGTAAGGATGTATAGGGCAGATAAAATGTTGTTCTCTTGTTCATCAGAGATTTGGGCTTCAGAATGTGAGGTTGAAGCCGTAGTGCACCCCAAACCAAATTCTTCCAAAGGAAAATAGTTTAGGTGCCTATGAATTTTGAGGGGGTAGTATTAGAATTTTGTGCACCTCGTACATAAGGTTGTCAATGTTAGTAAAAATCATAACAGTGGCCAAAGAATGTCTGTGAATGTACTGCTTTCAAATTACTAATACCAGGCAGAATCTCTGCATGGAATTATTACAATCAAATCCCATGGAACGGGCAATAACTATAGGGCAGATGTATGAAAAGTGTGCTGCTCCTATTGCAGAGTCACTTTTCTTGCTCCCACTAGCGCCCCCTAACGCCTCCATGTGTGTGCCACATTTAATACACCACACACCATGGCATTAGTTAGGGAACTGGCATCAGAATTTTTTACGCTAGTTTGGTGCTTTGCAGGATTAGCATCAGAAATTCTGACACTAATCCTGCAAAGCATCCAGAGGAACTGAACCCAATGGGAGCCTCCTTTTAATACCTGCTCTGAGTAGGCGTTAAAAGTGCCAAAAAAATGATGTAAAGAAATCTCTTAGATTTCTTTGCGCCATGTTTTCATTCCCCCACCCCCCAAACGGGGGAAAGCCACCTTGCAAACATTATGCCTGGGGAAGGCATAATGTATAATGTAGAGCTAAGTGAACCAAAGTGGCACAATGCATGCATTGTGCCACTTTGTAAATCTGGTGTGGTGATTTTTGCCTCATTGGGCCACATTAGGGTAAAAATAATTAAGCTAATGTGGCGCAAGGAGACTCTAGGGGCTCTTAAATCTGCCCCTATGTTTTTGTAACCAGTATTCCACATGAAATTCCTGATGCAGTGGGGATTATCACAGATATTCACACGAGCTACATAATACAGTCTGTTAGACCTGACAGCCTCAGGGTGGTCATCCCCAAGCTTTTTGCCTACCTCCCTTCATTTTTCTGACACTGTTTTTGCGGTTTTTAGGACTATGTGCACTTTACAACTGCTAACCAGTGCTAAAGTGCATATGATCTCTCCCTTAAACTTGGTAGCATTGGTTCATTCCCAATTGGCATATTTGATTTACTTATAAGTCACTAGTAAAGTGCACTACATGTTCCCAGGGCCTGTAAATCAAATGCTACTAGTGGGTCCTTCAGCACTGATTGTGCCACCCACATAAGTGGCCCCTTAACCATGTCTAAGGCCTGCCATTGCAAGGCATGTGTGTGCAGTTTCACTGCCACTTCGACTTGGCATTTAAAAATACTGCCAAGCCTCAACCTCCCCTTTTACTACATATAAGTCTCCCCTAAGGTAGGCCCTAGGTAGCCCATAGGGAAGGGTGCTATGTAGTTAAAAGGCAGGACATGTAGATATGTATTTTATATGTCCTGGGAGTGGAAAGCTCCTAAAGTCGATTTTCACTACTGTGAGGTCTGCTCCTTTAATAGACTAGCATTAGGACTGCCCTCCTATACTTTTTGAGTGGTAGATTCTGATCTGAAAGGGGTAACTAGGTCATATTTAGTATGGCCGGAATGGTAATAGAAAATCCTGTTTATTGGTGAGGTTGGATTTAATATTACTATTTTTGAAATGCCACTTCTAGAAAGTGAGCATTGCTCTGCACTTAAAACCATCTGTGCCTTACAGTCTGTCTCCAATCAACGTCTGGTCTGTGCTGGTTGACAGCTCCCTTGTGCATTTCACCCAGACAACCACAAACACAGGACACTCAGTCACACCTGCATTCATCTGCATACTGAATGGGTCTTCCTGGGATGGAAGGGTGGAGGGCCTGACACATATCAAAGGCCAGTGTCCTGCCCTCACACGATAGACTGGTAACCAACCACTGGGACCCTGGCAGACAGGACTGGATTGAAAGGAGAAATTGTGCACTTCAAAATCTCTCTTTGAAGTCTACCCCACTTCAGAGGCATTTTTGGGTATGTCAACTGGGTCTCTGACCCCACCAACTCAGACACTTCTGCCCTGCTGCTGCCCTGCTGGCATCTGACTTTGCTGGAAGAACTCTACCATCCCCAAAAGTGCTCTCCAAGGTCTTGGATTGAGCCTGCCTTGTGTCTCTGAAGTCTCAGGGCCAACAAAGACTTCACCTCACCAAGAAAATCATTGTGCATCGAAAATCGTTGCAGCACCTGCTGAAATCAACACAAAGCCTGCATTGCGAGTGAGAAATTGCCGCACAGCTGACCGGAATCACGCAGCACAACTTCCCAACTAAAAATTTTATGCAGTGCCTACCTTGCGATTAAAAACTTTGACCCCTTGCCTGCTGGATCAACACAGCACCTGTGCCTTCTTTCGCACGTCAAGGATTTTCTGGCATCATCCCTGGGTGTCAAAATATCCCCGCATCACAGTGAGGAACCAAGACTGCACACCGAAAAATGACCAAACCCTTTGCAGAGTGGAAAAAAATGATCCATTTTCTATGCCTCGTCGAAAATTCTGATGCAACACCTTATTTTTCCATGCATCTCCTCCTCTGCGGTCTCCGTGCGTCGTTATTTTTATGCATACCAGGTGCTGTGTGTAACAAAGAATCAACTGTATATTTCTAAGCATTGAGACTCTTTTAAATCTTTTAAAAGTGATATTTCAACTTGTGCTTATGGATCTTTTTTGTTTTGATCTTATTTTATTCAGATAAATATTCTTTATTTTTCTAAACCTGTGTGGTGTATTTTTGTGGTGTTTTCACTGTGTTACTGTATGATTTATTGCACAAATACTTTACACATTGCCTTCTAAGTTAAGCCTGACTGCTCAGTGCCAAGCTACCAGAGGGTGGGCACAGGATAATTTGGATTGTGTGTGACTTACCCTGACTCGGATTGTGGTCCCTACTTGGACAAGGGTGTATATCTCTGCCAACTAGAGACCCCATTTCTAACACAGTCCTTTTCTAATGAAATTTTACCAACTGTAATCTCATGCAGGTAAATTCGAGTCCAGGGTTCCCACCCCTTGAAATACAGACAAACATCTAATTTAACAGAGTGGAATCCCACAGGTGATGTCTCTTTTTACCCACACCTTGAGAGCTGGGGGACCATTGTCCTTGCTTGAATTAGGGCCCACGGGCCTCTTCTTTCTGTGCCACTTAGAAGGACCACTGATAGCAAGAAATACACTAGCGATCACCATGCCAATTAGTAGCTGTATTACTGAGTTATGTGCCACAATGCGCGAGCAATATACATGCGGTGTAATTAAATTCGATTAATGTATCAAGAATGCACCTTTACAATTAACCTCTTCAGGGCTTTTATTTGTTTATAATTAGCTGCTTTTATTACTATTCGACTAACACGGCCAGAGTAAACTACAAAGGTCTGTATTTTATCGTTTATTTCTTGGAGGTCCTAATCAATTGCCTAAGTGAATAATAGCTGGCACCATTTCTCAGACATTTATAACTGATAGATGTCAGGGCAACAGATAAAGAATTTGTTAGCTCGCAAATTGTAGGTTATCTATTTCTCTCTGTCGCTCCTTGTTATCTTCGCCACCCTATTTGTTATGATCAATTTCACTCATTGATCTGTGTTGCAAAGGCTATAAAACTCGCCACGGTTGTCAAGGAACAGCCAGTCTCGGGCATGAAAAGTGGACTCGGGGCCAGCCTGATAGCGATATGAGCTGTGCGCATCCTTCTGATTATACGCTGAAGACGGAAATAATACCTACGTTTAACAGAAGCCTTGTTAGGGATGCTACAAGGCAGCGAAAGATTAGCCCGGATGCTCTCCAAACTATCTGTAATTGTACGTTTTAGTTCATTAGTTCAGAATAACAGACACTTAACCCGAATCACTGTTGTGAGAATCAGAAAATTGCAAATGCTTTTATTGCCTTTAAAAGAGAACAGACAATACGAGAGGACTGCTAATTTTTATTTGCATAATTCCCCAGACTTGCAGCGATAGTAAGTATTGGATATTTACCCGAAGGCTCCACATTTCATGACTCATTACACCTTACAAGTAGGCAAATTAGGAAAAGTGTTTCCTGTACAGCAGCGTCACTTCCACTGTCTAGCTACTGGAAGAATATTATTACTATAAACCATTAATTCCAGAAAAAAAAACTGCAGTCTCTTTATTTCTGAGAAATATGGTTTACACACCAGCCGTCTTTATTCTGATACACATTTTCCTTGACATCTTATCCAAATAATGATTTCCTATGAGTACCCATGTTTCTCAAAAATTGCGTTCACGGTAATATGGAGAGATTGCAAAGTCGTCCTCTTTGTAGGAGAAAGCTTAATGCAGTGCAATTAAAGGAGCCCTCTCTTGTTTCTAATATTCTGATAAATGACGTACTATCCTGTTATCATATGCAACTCTCAAGTAGTCTGTCCTACGTAATTCTCTTTACCTCGTAATCCTGCCGCTTCCTTGGGCTTTTTCTCAGTAAGGGACAGTGGGCCTCTTTTACAAAAAAACACACTTTGGACCAAATGGGTCAGATTTCTTGCACTGCCCAACGACTCCATAACGATGGCATGGATGCGATGTATTTAGTATACAGAGCTCCTTGGCACACATTTTCACAGATGTGTCAGACATTCTTATGCATCTGCGGTGCTATACTCACGCATTGCTGGACTGGTGTAAAAAAACATGACGCTACTCCAGCACTGCAAGGAAGGCTCCCACAAAGAAAAGCCCTGCGCCAATTTAACGCCTGCTCTGAATAAGCGATAAAATGTTGATGCAGTGAAAGCACAGAATCACACAGTGAAATGTTGTAAATTTCACTGTTTCTTTTCTGCCTGGCTTGTTGCCTGAGAATGCCTACCCTGTTTACATTATACTTGGAACAGGTATAATGTGACGGAAGGGTTTACAAACTAACACTTTGGGCACAATGCGTCAGTTTGTAAACCTGGAGCAGTGTAAATCATTGCTCAGCGCAACCACTGCTTATAAAAAATTATGCAACAGGTGCGCAAACGAGGCCCACTGTGTTGTGCCTTATCACCAAGTGTGCACGTAGTTACTTTTAATGCCAGAAAGCTTCCTATTCTACCTTCATTTAGTTAAAGTAGGTTAATTTGCAATTGCACGTAGCTGGTGTGTTTTTGATGTGCATTTACCTCAGATCCCCCTTTGTGCTTGACATTTTGGACTGTCCCAGAAGATTTAGTAAGATTCTTATGATCATTTCTTGTGACCGTAGACTAACCCATTCGACATTGTGAGGATGGTCATGTGCTGGAAGGTGTTTGGTCCGGGGTTAGTCATTCAGCATGTGACTGTAAACAGATCTCTAGGTGGGTGAAATGAGATAGCGTTGGGTTTAATTAACTGACCTGTCACTATTGTGTTCTTCAGAAGGCTTGCTGGTGAGAAGATGGCATGTTGCACTCCTTTGTGCAAGCAAACATAAATATAGATGTTCATTGCAAGATCAAACTGGGCAGTGATCAATTAGTTACAATGCCTTTTTCACACAGATGTTCTCATATTAATTCAAGCTGCTCAAACTTTTCTGTTAATGAGTCGAACATTGTATATGAAATGTGCAGATGACTATGTTCATAGGCCCAGTAACCTCTGGAGTATCCCTAGCATCCTCTTCAATCTCTTCTTTGTCTTGCATCTTCTCATCATCAGTGTCTTCCAATTGTCTCCCATGTAACCACAGTCAGTGTCACTATACTGTCTGTTTGCACAGGGTTTTTGACTGTCCCAGCAGTATTACATCTCCTTAAAATCTTCATTTGTCTATCCCATTTAACATTACCCATTAAAATGCAAATCTCTTGTTCCTCTTAACCTATTTTATTGATTTTTGTATCTGTTTGTTCATTACATTTTTCTCGGTTTTCTTTTAAATTGGTTTGGGAATTTTATTGAGCTTTGTCTTTTTCTTTGAAGTTGTTGGTACAGTTCAAACCTAACACACACTTCCTTCGGCAATGTTTGCAGATATCAAGACATGAGCAGAGTTTCTCATAGAACGGTGTTTTCACCTATCCAAAAAGGAATTATTTAGTTGGTAGGATTACCACTATCGAAATTCATAGTTTTGTACCAGGCATGTTCCTTCAGCGTCTTTCTATGTTTGTGTCAGTTCACATCCCCGGCCACATCCCCAATGTCTGATTCTTCACAATGGCATACTTTTAAGTGTGCTTTGGTTTCCCATATCTCTGATATCACATTCTTGTGTCTTCATTTATCTATGTCTCCCCGTGACGCTGGATCCTCCGGTTTCCCAAATTAGGGGACACTCAGGGTTTTCTATAGATGTTTTTGAGGTTGTGTGTCATACCGCTTTATTCCTGTGATTGAGTTTTCTTTGGTCTTCAACTCTATGTGTGCGCCATCTCAGATATTAATTTGTCGATATTTGTTTCTTACCAAGTTTGCGTCTCCCTCCATCAGTGTCCCATTTAGTATGTAAACCAAAACCTCTCCCAAAACCAGAAGTCTATAGCCTAGGGGTTGTTTAATATAAAAATCTTAACCATGGCCTCTCATGCTAAGAAAGTGGCAGAGGCATGCTTGGGCCTTTCACGAGCTCTCAGAAAAATGCTTACGTGGCTCCATATGGAAAATTGAAGGACAGTTGTTCAAGGACTCATTCTTTCTCACTTGAACTATGGCAACTCCCTTTATTTAGGAAGTCTCTCGTGTTATATAAAAGCTGCAAGTCATCCAGAAAGCAATGGCCCGTGTTTTGTTAGGTTTCCCCAAAATGCAGTCAGAGCGCCTTGCCCTTGCCGAACATCATTGGCTGTCTACAGCCAAAGAATTAAAATTCAAAGCACTGTGCGTTGTCCACAAGATAAAATATGCATCCAATGCCAACATACATCAGAATCTCATCATCACGCACAAAGCCACCAGAGAGCTGAGGTCCAGTGACCTAACCATGCTTTCAATTCCCAGAGTTAGGAGAGCAAGCGGCGGAGGTCGAGCCTTTGCATATTTGGTCTCTAGACCATATAATTCTCTCTCATTTGGCATAAGGGTGAATGAAAATCTGTTATGTTTTAGGAAACAGTTGAAACGTATCTGTTCAATTAAAACAGTGTATTTCTTCAATGGGTTCTGTTAGCATCAGGAAGCCTGGTCTTGGGTAGCCGTGCAATCTATTAAAACCTAGATAAGATGTAATCCCTTACTGCATTCCAGTGTCTAAGTTATTTTGTGTTTTTGTATCTGTTTCTCCCCTCTGTCTTCCTACTTCCATGTCACTCAATGCCTTTCTATTTTTGTCAGTACTGTTGTATAGCTATTTTAGCCATATTCTAGACATATTATTTTAACTAACTAGGCCTGGGTCTGTGCACTTTACCCAGTTACATTTTATTCAGCATCACTTTATTTCACTACCAAAAGCCACGTTTTGTGGCGCTGTTTTATTTTCTCCATCTCATTGTCCTTTCACCTGGGAAGGAATAACATTGCTAGTAAGACACTCAGGCCCTCTTTATGACATTGGCGGTAAGTCCCGCTTACCGCCATGTCGATCGCCGCCTACATACCGGTGGCGCGGCGGATTACCGCTACCCATATTATGACACACACATACCAATCCGTCACTATACAGACACACACACAAGTCCGCTAACCCAAAGGTCAGTGATAAATTGGTGGTACCAAAACGCACACCGCTACTGTTGGAAAGTAGCTTCTTTCTAGCATGGATACCCCCATACACCCTCTCCCTTTGGAAATAGGTGTTACAGGCTGGGGAGGGGTAGCCTCCCCCAGCCTCTGGAAATGCTTTGAAGGGCACAGATGGTGCCCTCCTTGCATAAACCAGTCTACACCGGTTCAGGGACCCCTTCTCCCCTGCTCTGGTGGGAAACTAGAAAAAGGAAAGGGGAGTGACCACTCCCCTGTCCATCACCACCCCAGGGGTTGTGCCCAGAGCTCCTCCAGTGTGTCCCAAACTTCAGCCATCTTGCTTTGCAAGGTGTGGGGGCACTCTGGAGGGTTCTGAGTGGCCAGTGCTAGCAGATGACGTCAAAGACCCCTCCTGATAGGTCCATATCTGATAAGATAGCCAGTCCCCCTCTCAGGGATATTTAGGGCCTCTCCTGTGGGTTCTCTTCGGATTCTGCTTGCAAGTTTCCTTCAGGAATCCTCTGCAACACCTTCAGCATCCTCTGACCTCGGATCAACCATAGCCTGCTTCAAGAAACGCTGTAACTGCAACAAAGTGTCTACAAGAGACACTTTTCTTCAACAACCTCAGCTACAAGTCAGCAACTGCAACAGTTTCCATGGTGTGCATGTTCTTCGGACTCCCTATCTTCATCCTGCACCAGAAGAACCGAAGAAATCTCCTGTGGAGTGATGGATTCACTCCCCTGCTCCAAGCAGGCACCTTCCAACGTGACTTTTGATACCCTGGGACTTCTCTCACGACAATGAACATGCTCCTAAGGACACAGAGGGTAGACATTGTCAACATGGACTGTCCTGAGGTCCTGCTGATGCAATTTGGAGGAGGTAAGACCTTGCCTTCCCCGAGAACGACTGTACCCCTGTGTTTTGTGTCTTCTTCACCTCCTAAGGCCTCTGTGCACTCTTTGCTAAATTCCTTCATGCACATCCTGGCCCAGGTCCCCAGCACTCTACCCTGTGATGCTCAACTCACTGAGTTGTTCTCCGGCGGCATGGGACCTTCTTTTGTTGTGCTGCATCAACCGTGTTTTGCACCTCCTTTGAACCTGGATCCTTCAGCTTCTGGGGGTGCTGACTGGCATCCTGAGGGCTATCTAAAGTGCTGAATGCCCCCTCTTCCTCCCCACACAGAGTTGAGGCCCCTAGGTCCCTTCTGAGTCCATCCAGCACCATTTTGATGAAAAATGCACTTTTGCTGTAGCCAAGGCTTGTTGGTGCCTTCTAACCCAAAATCTACTCTGCAACAATCTTGACACCGTGGGACATCTTTAACATCGTTCAGAAAGCCACTGGCATCTTCCTAGGGTGCATTTCTGCAGTCTTCAACTAACCAGGGACTCTTCTTTTGCACCCTCTTCTGGGTTGGCAGGGGCTCCTGTCCTTCCTGGAACTTCTTTTGACTTCTGGAATTGGTCCCCTTCCTTTGCAGGTCTTCAGGTCCAATAATCCAGCAGTTGTTCTTTGCAGACTTGGTTGGCTGCTGCAAAATCCCAAAAACAAGGAGTTGCGGGTCCTAAGGAAACTTGCAGTACTTTACTCCTGGTTTTCTGGGCTCTGGGGTGGGGTAATTTACTTACCTTTACTGTATTCTTACTCTCTCGGCGATTCTGCACAGACTACACTTGTCTAGGGGAGAATTTGTGATTCACATTCCACTTTTTTAGTGTATGGTTTGTGTTGCCCCTAGACCTGTTTCCTCCCATTGCATTCTATAGGATTTCCTGCTGTTTGCATTGTTCTATGACTATTTACTTGTCTAATTTTGGTGTCTAGTGTATATATTGCGTATAATACTTACCTCCAGAAGGAGTATTGTCTCTAAGATATTTTTGGTACTGTGTCACCCAAATAAATACCTTTATTTTTGGTAACACTGATTATTGTCTTTACTTGTGTATAAGTACTGTGTAACTATAAGTGGTATTGCATGAGCTTTGCATGTCTCCTAGTTAAGCCTAAACTGCTCTGCTATAGATCAGCCTAAGCTGCTAGAACACTACTACATTCACTAACAAGGTATAACTGGACCTGGTGTAAGGAGAAAGTACCCAAGGTACCCACTACAAACCAGCCCAGCCTCCTACAGTTACTCCAACAGAACTACGCCCACAGCATTATGACCCACGAATCACTGCTGAGGACATTCAATGGCGCTAAACCATTGGCTGTACATACTGCTGCGCTCAAAATAGACACACAGATACAAAACCACACCACATTGGAAAATTCAAACTACACTCACCAGACACACACCTGACCCACACACCCACAACACTATAAAACACACACACACAATACCCACAACCCCTTATGAAGAAAAGATATGGGCAACTGAGAGAGACATACCAAGAGCACCCAAAGAACCAGAGCCACAAAACATCATCATCCATACAACATCCACTCACCTTACAGCACACACCCCAACACAACACCCACACACCCTCACACACCACACACACTACACCCATGGCACCACAAAGACACCGCAGGTTCTCTGAAGAGGAGCTAAGGGTCATGGTGGAGGAAATCATCCGGGTAGAGCCACAGCTATACGGATCACAGGTGCAGCAGACATCCATTGCAAGGAAGATGGAGCTATGGTGGAGGATCGTGGACAGGGTCAACGCCATGGGACAGTACCCAAGAACAAGGGATGACATCAGGAAGAGCTGGAATGACCTACAGGGGAAGGAGCGTTCCGTGGCAGCAAGACACCAGATAGCAGTACAGGGGATCCCCACCTCCTCACCACAACTAACAACATGGGAGGCGCAAGTCTTGGCAATCATGCATCCTGAGGGCCTGGCAGGAGTAGCAGGAGGACTGGACTCTGGTAAGTCAACTCTATACTACTAACCCCCTATGTGCATGCCATCACATACCCCCACACCTGCCCTCACCCCATCACCCCACCACCTCACATACAACCAACCATCACAACCCACTCATCCCAATGCCAAGCCCTGCACCTAACACCAAAGCACGGTCCCCCATCACAGACCTGCATGGACACACATCACTGAAGCATGGATACTAGAGACAATCACCTAGCCCACCAAATCACTATTCACACAAGGCTAAGCTGCCAGGGCAAAAACAACCATAGAGGGCAACACACCAATGCACAAGATGGCACACACAGAAACAATAACACTGCATTTACATCCCGACAGGTCCCCCATCCAACATCACCAGAGAGGAGGTGCCAACAACAACCAGTCCCCCCCCAGAAGAGGCCCACAGTGATTACAGCAGCTCTGGACACCTGGATCCGGATGTACAGCCTTCCCAATCAGGGACCTTCGAACAGTCGATAACCCAGGCACAGTCCCATACCACCACAGAGCCTCCCCCCTCAGGAAACACCACCACAGCACCCACCAAGTGGGCCCATACCACTGTACCCAGGACACGTCAATCAGCAGTGTGTCCACCACAACCAACAAACACAGGACGATCAGGGACCTTGGGTCAGTGGCAGTGGGCATACGGTTCAGGGGACAGAGGCACAGGACAACAGGGTAGCTGGGAGGATTGCTGTGCGACAGGGGGAGGACAGGCCCAGGGAACCGACTCTCCAGGAGGCACTCACCAACATCCTGTGAGCATACCACCATTCCCAGGAGACGACGGGCCAGATACTGGACAAATTTCAGGAGACCCAGCGGCTGCAGGAGGGACAGTACCTGGGGATCAGGGAGGACTTGAAGGACATCCACACCACCCTGGTCACCATTGCAGGGGTGCTGGCAGACATGGCCAGCACCATGAGGGAGGCAGTGGCACCCCAACGGGCCCCTGACACTAGCCAAAACAATGAACAGCCTTCCACCTCCGCTGCCGCTAGTGAACAGGAGGCCCTGCCACAGGAACAACAGGCCACCAGCACCCCTTCCCCTGCAGAAGGAGAACCACCCCGCAACCGGTCCCCGCGATCTAGGCAGAAGCCAGAGAACATTGCCAAAACCCCATCCAGGAAATAAGACTCTCCTGAATGTTACCCTTGTGTCCCACTCAGTGCCCTGTCACCTTGAACTGCCATTTCTCCACTTCCTATGCCCCCTTGGACAATGTACCTGTGATACTAATAGACTGGACTCTACCCTCGACTTTCCTCCATCAGCAACCCAGCCCACTGCAATACCCACTCCACTTATTAGCACCTAAATAAACACCCTTGAAACCAATACAAGTATGGAGTCTGTCAATTGATTGAAATACATATTCGTTTAACAAGCTGTAAACATTGCAATTTAACTGTGCAGTAATGTATACATAGGTATGACCTGTAGTTGGCAGCAGTCAACACACTAGGAGCCAGAGTAGTGCACAGATATCTGAAAATAGAGATGCCAAAGGCTACAGTGAGTGGTTATAGTAGTGGCAAAATCAGCATGCCGTGCACAATGTCCATCACAAAACTGTCAATGGAAGGTGAAGTTACAGTGTCTTACCTGTGTGTCACTGGAAGTACTGTCGTATGATTGATGTTCTGTTGTCCTCATCCTCCTCTTCGTCACTGTCCACAGGGTCCACTGCTGCCACACGCCCATCTCAAGCCTCATCCTCCTGCAGAAAAGGCACCTGCATCTCAAGGCAAGGTTATTCAACATACAGCATGCCACGATGATCTGGCGCACCTTCTTGGGTGAGTAGCACAGGGAGTCACCTGTTAGATAGAGGCAACAAAACCTGCCATTCAGAAGGCCAAATGTCCTCTTGATTATTCTTCTTGTTTGCCCATGTGCCTCATTGTAACATTCCTCTCCCCTTGTCCTGGGATTCCTTACTGCGGTCAGTAGCCGTGAGAAGTTGGGGTAACCAGAGTCACCTGCAACTATCGAGGGATACCTGTTAGCCAAACACTAACCCTTGGGGCCAACACCATACCCATACACCAACATATACTGGGTTGGAACCATGGGCTCACCTATTAGCCACACCAGTATATGTTGGTGTATGGCAGTGGTTCCCAACATTTTGACTTCAGTGGACCCCTACTTTATCATTACTGGAACCCGGGGACCCCCACTGATTTATTATTGGAATCCAGGGACCCCCCACTAAGTAATTACTGAAAGCTGGGGACCTAATCTGTTCATATTATTTAATTTTATAAGAAGTTGGGGACCCCCTGAGGAGGCTTCACGGACCCCCGGGGGTCCCCGGACCACAGGTTGGGAACCACTGGTGTATGGGTATGGAGTTGAGCCATCAGATATGGGATGCTGCTATTCCTCAGGATAAAGGCATAATGCACGGACCCAGGATACTTTGCATTGACATGGGAGATGTACTGGTCTGCCAGGCACACTATTTGCACATTTATGGAGTGAAAGCTCTTTCGATTTCTGAACACCTGTTCATTTCTCTGGGTGGGGGACAAATGTAATATGTGCACCATCAATAGCCCCAATAATGTTGGGGATATGTCCCATTGCATAGAAATCATCTTTCACTGTGGCCAAATCCTCCACCTGGGGGAAAACAATGTAGCTGCACATGTGTTTAATTAGGGTAGACAACACTCTGGTCAGCACTATTGAGAACATTGGCTGAGACATTCCTGCTGCCAAGCCCACTGTCACTTGGAAAGAACCAGTTGCCAAGAAATGGAGCACAGATAGGATCTGCACAAGGGGGGGGATCCCAGTGGGGTTACGGATAGCAGATATCAGGTCTGGCTCCAATTGGGTACACAGCTCTGTGATTGTGGCCCTGTCCAGCCTATAGGTGAGGATAATGTGCCCATCCTCCGTTGTTGCCAAGTCCACCAGGGGTCTGTACATGGGGGGATGTCTCCATCTCCTATTCATCTGCAGCGATTGTACTCTTGGGGGCAAAAGAGTGAGCAGCTGGTCAGTATTCCACATTTCCAAACTGTACACTGTATTGCATATTGTGACAGTAACAGTATGTTTTTTGATAGGCCCAAATGGTGCCTATGTGTACTGTGACGCAGTTAGGTGCCATGGCCTGACCTCCCTGAAATGGCGCTGGCCAGTCCTGTGTGGATGGACATGTGGAAATGAGGTAATGCCGCTGACGTTGTGTGCCATTGCTGGAGGCGGTCGAGTACCGCCAAGCAACTTCTTTGTCATTGGGCCCTATGGGATACAGTGGCCAATGGTGAAGTACACCAGCGGTGACAGTACGCACTGCCGCGGACGTAACTGCCATTTTCTATCTGTTCACTCACTTGCTTCCTGACATTCAACAGGAGAGGACCTATACTGCAAGTGCTGCTGTGACCTGTGTCTGAAACCGACCATGGCTCGAGTCACTAGGGAAAGGGCCCCTGCCTTCACCGCTGCATAGTTGGAGAGACTGGTGGATGGGGTCCTACCCTAGTACCGAATCCTGTACGGGCCTTCAGACCAACAGGTGAGTACACTGTGAGCACGATGCATGGGGCATGAATGAATGTAGTGCTGTGTGTCAGGGCCTCATGTAAGGGGAGGTTGGTGGAAGGGTCCTGGGCAGCGTGCTGCATGTATACTGGGCAATGTCTGTGCATAAGGGGATGGGAGGGCTATGGTGGGACATGAGTATAACAGGCCGAATGGTATGGCTGATACCTTTTTCTATTTTTATTTGTCTGCAAGCGAGCACCCATCAGAAAAAAGGTGTATGGCGTGCCATCGCCAAGGACGTGTGGACCCTGGGGGTCTACAGCAGGCGTAGCACCCACTGTTGCAAAAGGTAGGAGGACCTGAGACGCTTGACACGGAAGACAGCGGAGGCCCAGCTGGGGATGGCTTCTCAACGAGGAAGGGGTGCCCATTGAACCCCAACCCCCCTGATGTCCTGCATACTGGCGGTGGCCTATCTGGAGCTGGATGGGTGCTTGAGGGCATCACAGCAGCCACAAGCGGTTGAGTAAAGTTTCCAAATCTACTACTTGTGCGTAGTAGGGTGGTCTACGGGTGGGGGATGTGGGACTGTGGTTGCCCCTAGGCCAGGCCGGACATTGCAGGGTAGGTCCCATGTTGGGCAGGGGCTGATGAACACCACCTCCTACAAAGCTAGTAGGCATCTACTACTGGGCAGGGGTCTGTGGGTGTCAGGTATGCTTCTATTGGCGTTAGGTATTCCTGTCCTTGGGCTGGTGACTAGCATTGTGACTGGTAGTGCATTGCATAGTGCGTAGGCCTCTTCCCTGTGTGAGGGTGCTGTGTACACCAACGTTGTTGTTGGGGCAGCCATTGACTAAGTGTATCCTTTGTCTCTTCCCCCCTTTTTGTTTTGTCACCCTGTCCTTATATGCATTAGCATCATCTGGTGGAGGAGCAGTGGCACCGGCGACGGAGGGAACTGCATCCCACATGGCCCATGAAGCCGAATCCACCGACGGTGAGGGCATCAGTGGGATGGAGGGTGAGGGGAGCACCATGGCGGAGAGAGGAGGGGACAGTTCTGACAGTGATGCCTCCTCTGATGGAAGCTCCCTGCTGGTGGTGGACACCTCTGTGCCCACCCCAACTACAGGCACAGCCGCCACCCCCGTACCAGCACCGCCTTCCCAGCAGCCCCCCAGCGAGTTTCCCGTGCCCGCTCACCCAGGTGGGTGGGCATCTCCTTCGCCCCAGGCATCTCAGGTCCTGCCCCGTCAGCCCTGCTGCCCTGAATGAGGAGGGTATTGACCTCCTGCAGTCCATCTCTACTGGGCAGTCACCCATAGTGAATGCCATCCAGGGGCTCGCAGGCCATTTGCAACAAACAAATGCATTCCTGGAGGGCATTCACTCTGGCATGGCGGCCCAACAGAGATCAATCCAGGCTCTGGCCTCCTCCCTGATGGCAGCCATTGTCCCTGTCTCTAGCCTCTCCCCTCCAACTTCCTCTACCCAGTCCCATTCCTCTCAACCCCAACCTATCCCAAGCACACATTCAGACCAGCATGCACCCAAGACAACACACTGGAGTGGCTCAGGCAAACACAAGCATCCCACATCATCCCACAGGCACTCACACAAACACACCCAGATGCAGACACGCCAACATCCACTGCCTCCACTGTGTCCCCCTCCTCCTCTTCATCCACCACCCTCCCCATAGCATCTCCACTCACACCTGCATGCACTACATCCTCATCCACTACCCCCATCACCATCACGTCTATCACTACACACCCCTCACTGGCAGTCACCACCCCCACATCCATGCACACGTCCCCTGTGTCCTCTCCCACTGTGTCTGTGCCCCCTCCTCCCAAAGTACACAAACGCAGCACTCAGACACCCAACAGCTATCTACCTCACAACAGCATCCAGCCCATGCACCTGCACCCAAACACAGCAGAGAGACCCCTCCTACAACCACTCCCTCTTCCTCCACTCCCAAACCTTCACCCTCCACCCGCCCCCAGTGTCCCTAAGAAGCTTTTCCTCTCCGCCGTTGACCTCTTCCCTACCCTTCCCCCCTTGTCCTTTGTGTCGGGCCAGGGTGGTCAGAACCCAGCCAAGCACCTCAGTCACCCAGTCCACGGCCAGAGTAGTGTCAGCAGCCACTGCAAGTGTGAGAGGCTCCAGGAAAGCAGCCATCAGCACTGACAGTGTGCCTGCACCAGCTGCCAAGGGGAAAGGCAAGGAGGCACCACCAGCTGCCAAGGGCAAGGAGGCACCACCAGCTGCCAACGGCAAGGGGCTTGCCCCTGCAAGCAGGAAGGACAGGAGGCCTGGTGCTGGGACTGATTCTGCACCCCCAACATCAACCAGGGCCGTTCAGTCATCCGAGGCTGCAGGGGAAGTGCTGCAGCCTCCCCCCACCACTGCCATTCCTGCCACAAGCACTGCCACCAGCATCGCCAGCAGCAGCCCCAGTGGGCAGCCGTCCGAGGCTGCAAGGGAAGGGCTGGAGCCTCCCACCACCACTGCCAGCACCAATACCAGCACCACTACCAGCAGCAGCAGCCCCAGTGGGCAGCCATCCAAGGCTGTAGGGGAAGGGCTGGAGCCTCCCACCACCACTGCCAGCACCAGCACCGCCACTGCCACCACTGAGCAACCATCACCGCCGGCGGGCAGTGTGTAGTCCTGCCTCCTTGGACTGTAGTGTGTCCTGGACCCTGCAAATCCTGTGGGTGTGACACCCAGGTGAGAGACTGTGACCTTGCACTCCCCAAGTGCTGCATCACAGGGCTCCAGGCCCCCTCCAGAACCAGTGGAAGAAGCTATTCACTCACCCCATCATTGCCAGGATGAAGCACATTGGGCACAACGCCCCCTCCAGAACCAGTGGAAGAAGCCATCCACTCACCCCATCCTTGCCAGGATGAAGCACACTGGGCACCAGGGCCCCTCCAGAACCAGTGGAAGAAGCCATCCACTTGAGAGACCCCGGCCTTGCACTCCCCAGGACCAAGCAGTTGGCAAACCACCCACTTGAGAGATTGTGGCCTTGCACTCCCCAGGACCAAGCAGTGTGCAAACCACCCACTTGAGAGACTGTGGCTTTGCACTCCCCAGGACATCGCACAAGGCATGTAGGACCAGTGGTGTTGTACCATCTTCCGGCTGAGTTGCCCCCCGTTCCCTTGAGGTGCCTGTGTATTTTCGACCTGATGCCCCTGCAGTGTTCTCTTTCAGTTTTGTTGCAGGAGTCAAGTTGGGCCTTGGCCTATGTGATGTGGGCCTGTGGCCCACAGACATTGTGGACTGGGCAGTGTCCCTCCATTTGAAAATATGTATATATTTTTTTGATTTTGAAGCACGATTTTCTACACTTTTATCTTATTACACTCACTTTAATTAATTCCTTTTGTCCTTGCAGTATTCCTGAGGGGTACGGGGTGAATATGTAATGTTACTGCATCTGGTTATGTTATGGTGTTGGGGGTGATGGGTGCTGCGTGTGTGTGTGTCACTCTCTTTTTCCTCCCCCCTTCCCCTGTGTGCTAGGCGGCAGTACTCACTGTAGTTGTCTTCACCGGCGTTGGTGTTCATAGTGAAGAAGGAGATAAATGAGCATGGGGAACACCTGCAACTTGGGCTCCATGGTTTTGTGGTTCTTCCTTGAGTCTCCAGGGGTGAGTCCTTTGCCTTCTGTGTACTGTTTTCACTGTGCTTTTGATGTCATTGGTACCGCCCCGGAAAAGGTGGCGGATAGGCCTGTTGTAATACAGTGGATAGTACATGGTCTTCCACCTGGCTGTTGATGGTTACCGCCGCAGTGCTTGTTGCTACCGCCGTGGCGGTCAGTGTGTTAAAGTGGCTGTCTGTGTGAGCGGTTTCCGCTGTGGTCATAATTCCATTTTTGTTACCACCGGCCTGTTGGCGGTATTACCGCTGCTTTATCACCGACTGCCAGGGTTTTAATGAGGGTCTCTGTGCCTTTCCAAGGCTAAAGTCAGATAAGTTTGCCGATAAAAGTGGTATGCTGTGTCTCCAGCATTCAGAGAAAATACACACTCATACTTAAGGGCCATTTCTTAGAATGTCAACTGTGTTTTTACAGCACCCGCGGACCCCTGATATACATGGGGATGGTGTCTCTCTAGACTACAGGCTTTCTTATCCAGGTATGAGGGATGATGTTCTCCCATGGGTAAACCTGACGGGTGGATTAGGCTTATTATGCTGTGCTCAAATATAGCATAGGCAGGAGAACTATATCCCACTCCTAGTGACAGTATGGTGGGACTGTTTTTGTGTTTCACTCTCTTCGTCACCTGCTTGCTTTTATTGTGTTTTATCATCCTAGTTATTGCAATATATGCTATTTTATATAAGATACGTCAATAAATTATTCTTGAACTTTATTCTGCCTCTGTTGTCTTTGCCTATGTGAGACCTGTGCAACTGAGAGAAAGGGATAAGATCTGATTGATCATGATTCCCCTGAGAAGTCTTTCTAGTCATGCCCCCGGTTGCCACAATCATCTTGGTCCGAGGTGAGGCACTGCTAGGTAGCCGGAAAACCGGGATTAGGCCGACAGGCGTCAAATGGGGTGGAATCGAACTTAGTACCCACAATCCATGTGATTCTGCTGCCCAACTCCAGTAACTCATTAGTATAATGAGAACCTACGCAACATGGCGCCACCAACGTTTGGTCAGGCACTAATATTCGTATCCTCCTAAGTATCTCCATCTCACTAAAGGCTTAAGACACCTCAATAATATTTATGGAGACGTCTGTGGTATTGAGGATTTCCTCTTCAGCTAGATAGGTAGTACCTATCTTGAGCTGTATGTTGTTCAAGCTTGAACCTTAAAAGGACCGGTCCCCACTTGGTGTCCTTATCTCTGAACATACATCTACCATTATCATGGCAAACCAACAACAGGTTGCAATTGCAGTAAATATGTGACTGCCCCTTACTGCACATTTATTGGCATACAGCCTAACGGACCAGGGGGGTGCAGTTACATTTGTTGTTGAGGCTCATCCAGCCTACAGAACAAAACACTTTTAGTCTTGGGTTACCTTTCCAGCAGTTGATGGGAACACAAACACATTTCATCACTATGCACCTGCAAATACATCTGCACAATACAGAGCTTATGCATATTTAGAAATGTCTTAGCAAGACCATAGTAATTGGCTTGATGGCATTCTACCACATACAATATTACATGTTAGGTTAGGTCCTCTGAGCAATGATGGCCCGACCTGGCCTTCATTAGCCACATATACACAGCACCCTGATGCAGCAACCTTAGCGGTAGCTGAGGTCCACTGCTTATATACAGAGCTCACAACAATATACAGACTGTTAGTACAGTTTGTAATGCTAATACTAAATACTAACCCAACATGTGCTGCCCCAGCGCAACCACACACAGTAACGCCAGGCATTAACCCTGCTACTGTACATTCGATCATGGGTAAAGCACCCGCCAAGTAGGGGGAAATTCAGTTTTGGTTAGTTACAAAAATAAACGTGCTGGAAGCAGTTTTTCCCCATACAGGACCTCAGGATAAACACAGAATTCTCACTATGTGCTTGCCATTTGAGATGGTACCCACAGTTGATAACTGCAATACATAGGGCACAATATTTGCCACGCTATACTACTGCACGCGGTCATGCAATTAATGGACAATTTTGCCACTGTGTCTTCAATTATATGAAGTAACGTTAAAGGAGAAGCAGTTGCACTAGCAGTGTGCTTGCAGCTCCGGGATGTTTCTGTACAGGATCAAGAACGTGAGCTGCCTAAGGTTATCTCTGAGACCTACTTTAGTATTGGTAGAGATAGTCTGGGGGCTAGACTGACCAAACCACAATTTCAAGGTAGATCTAATAAAGATCCTACCAAGTAAGCACCTGATGGTTCCAAAAAATGTTGGGATAAAAAACAACAAACGTCTATAAAAGAGAGGGGAGAATCTCCACATACGGAGACCCCGCAGAATAGATATAATCTTAGAAATAGGAATAATTAAAAAATGCCTGACAGATATCAATATACTGATACACGCCAATCTCGTTCCTTTCAGGACTCAACGGAAAACCACAGTGAGTGAGGTGGGTGGTCAGAGCGAAGAACTGAGACAGGAATCACAACGCTCAACAGAGGTTTCTGTTAAAAAGGAAGAAAAACTTCCCAAACAAAAACCCCAATTTAACAAGAAAAAAGTGGCAGCAGTTGCAGTTCGACATGCCACTCAAGAAGAGGACTCCCTTGAAGAACAAGAAGTGGGCAGTAGCACTATTAGACAGCGCGGCAGAGGTCACAATAGTTTGCCAGAATCTTCTAAAGCATCTGGAGGTGAAAGCAACTGATTACTTTCTACAAGTAGAAACTGCAGACATGTGTGTCTCCACACCTGATAGGGTGTACAAAGTAATGCTACAGTTAGAAGGAGACATTGAACGCACTATAGAAGCAATCTTTTGGGATTGCGTAGTAGATATATATGATCTTTTGTTGGACAAACAAGACTGGCCACCTGAATTTGTTCATACTTGCCCATATGGGGGAGACGTTATTAAACCTACGTTCTCACCTCTTGTTCCTGAAGAGCTTGCAGAATCCTACGCCATCACTTGGGCATTGGCGCAGGCACCCGCGTTATATCACAATCACGCAGGATGGGACAAGGATTCCCCCTGCCACATAATTCCTTTTCCCCAACCTCATCCTCAGTATCCAATAAAACATTATGCTAAAACACCAGTGAGAGGAATTCTCACACAACTAGAGTACCAGGGCGTAATTGAACCCTGTGTCTCCCAAATGAATGATCCTTTATTCCCAGTAGCTAAACCAGACCATTCATACAGAATAGTCTTAGACTACATACACTTAAACAGTCATACATGCACATATGCTATACAAAACTCACTTAGCACAGCAGTGATGAACAACATAGTGCGCAAAAAATACAAAACAACACTGGGCATTTCCAATGTTTTTTTCGGCCAAAATATAGCACCTGAGTGTAGAGACTTAACAAGTTTCAGTGCACTAGGCTCCCAGAAAAAAAATGTTTTGTTTACCCCAGGGGTATAAGAACATTCCAGGACTGTTCGCAGCTCATGTGACTTCGATCCTGCACATCATTGACCCTGAAGCATTGTCCTATGTAGATGATATCTATCTCATGGATGATGAATTGCTACAACATTTAAGATGGGTAGCCCGCTTCATTGTGAGATTTGCTGAATTTGTCTACAAATTCAATTTAACAAAAACAAAAATAGCCTTCCTTCGCGTTCTGTTCCTGGGATGTGAGCTATCAAGTGAAGGAAAAATACGCACAATTACAACCTCCAAATACCATTAAAAAACTCCAAGCTTTATTGAGTTTCCTAAATTTTGGCAGAACTTACATTCCTGATTATGCAACACGCATAAAACCTTTATATGACTTAATACGTCCTGACTTTTTAAGTAAATTCTGGACAGTCAAACATACACGCATTCTCAGAGGCCTGCAGACAGACATGCTTGCAGCACAACATTTACACACAAGGGACAACAAAACACATTTGGTCATCAGAGTAATTGCTGGTGCCATTGGTTTCACCTATGTAACATTTAATGAGGGCGAGACCGTCCCAATTGCATATAAATCACATTTGTACTCAACAGCAGAACAACGCTTTGCTCCCACTGAGAAAATTCTCACTGCTGTACAGATGTCTGTCATTAAAGAAAGACCTCTAGCCCAGGGCAAATGCATTATTGAAGTTTCTCCAATACAGCCCTTGAGGCTGTCACCAAAGCCAGCATTCCGAACGCTAAAGCATTACATCCACGTTGGATACAATGGGCCACGTCTTTGACAGCCACTGAAAGTAGACTACATTTTTTACCTAAAATTACAAACTCAAGAATTTTTGCAATTTGAACTAGAATACCCAGTTCCTGCAAACACACTGCCTATTGATCAGTATCAAAGAGTCATGTACACTGATGGCTCAGCTCAACCTGCAATTAGCACAAAACATCAATACTCCGCTGCTTGCACAGTCGTAAGTGGCTACATAGAGGATAATAAATGTTGTCCTCAACACACATATATGCAAACCCTAGGGGATTGCACAGCACAACTGGCAGAGCTAAAAGCTCTGGTGAAGGCCCTGGAACATAAGGATCCTGCACAGCTAACACTGATTGTTTGTGATTCGTACTATTGTGTCCGGTCCTTCAATGAATACCTGCATTACTGGTTCCAGAATGGGTTCAGAGATTCTAAAGGCAACACCATTAAACACAGACTTCTGTGGGGGAAAGTAGCGGATCTGAAGGAAACGCTACCAAATGTCCATGTTGTACATACATTTGGACACCAGCGCATTGGAATACACATTGCTGGAAATACACTGGCTGATGAAGCCGCAAAGTCAGCAGTAGCTACAGCCACTGTTGTTGCAGTAACCTGCTTAGGTGTTAAACCGGATGAAGACATATGGGCTGTCGTGAAAGCTATTGCTAATAGTACGCCCTATCCAAAAGCATTTCCTGCTAAATATTCTTACCGAATAGGACACTGCCTAAACCCTGAGGATGAGATACCAGGCATAAGGGGTTCGAGATATTCCCAACAAAGATATAAGACCAGAGTTGATTAAAGCAGCACCTGAGGGGGTAGCATCTGCCCATGCTGGTTTGGCGGCTACAATATCATTGTTACAAGCCCGTTATTGGTGGCCAGGCCTATACAAAAAGGCCAAGCATTAAGTCCCTTGTTGTGACATCTGCCAACAAATTAAAGTTTCCACTGCCAAGTGCCCACCGCAGACACCCCTTCTAATTTCCAACAAACCTTTACAATGTGTGTACTTGGACCATTGTGGTCCCCTAATACCGGACAGTGCATACAAACACATCCTAGTCACTGTTGACTTCTGCTACAGATTTCTATGGGTGTGGCCACAACACTCGGCTGACGCTCGGACTGTTATTAAAGATTTGCAAATCTTTATCGGTACATATGCAGTTGTGGCTTTCCACTCGTACCAGGGCCCTGCTTTCCCCTCAAGGGCATTTAGGGACGCCATGGCTTCATTGGGGGTCCAACTCCAGTACTCGTCTCCATTTCATACCGAGGGAAATAGTGTCATGGAGTGACTAAACCGTGATTTAAAACAGTCCTTCACAGCCAAAGTCTAAGGTATGGGTTGTTTTTGGCTTAACCACCTGCATGGAGCCCAGAGTGCACTTAACAATCTTCCTAGAAGGTCCCTGGAGGGTCATACTTCATATGAGTGCCTGTTCGGAACTCGAATGTATGTTCCAGATATTGATGGTCCTGGCGTGGAGGCGGCAGATACACCCTTTGACATAAATGAACATGTCACTGTCTTACAGGAATTACAACAGTTCTGTGCTGACAACGCTTTTGCCAGTGCTGCCTCCACAGGAACTAAGGATGTACCTGTAACGCCTACAGGCTGGATTCCTAAAGTTGGGGATCTAGTATGTGAAAAGGTTGCTGCGAAAAAGGAGTTTGGTCCTTCTTATCGTGCTCCAGTCCCAGTTTTGGGAATACACTGTACCAGAACTGTCATTCTACCACCATTGGCAGGTGCCAAAGAAAACCGCTTTTTATCTATCGACAATATCAAGTTGGCCGATCCTGCACAGCCGACCAAAAGGAACAGCCAGTAGTTCCCGAATCTCTCTCACTATTGGTCAAGACGTTCCTTCGCAAGTTGTAAGCAGCAACACGGATACCTCTCCGAGCCTGGGGAGGGTGGAAAATGATCTTGCATTGGTTCCACTGACATCAAACAATACAGAAATAACTGATCGATTTGACACAACTTTAGCACAGACGAATGGCGTAATTTATTCTGAGCCACCGTGGGAAATACCCACCCCACCTGCAAATGTGGCTCCAGTTTTCACACGCACTGCTTCTTGATATTTTGCCGACCTCAACAACAACGTTTCCGACTCATTTGCCTCTTTGACACCTGAATTGTCAAGAACACATAAGCTGATAAATTGGCTTAAAACAACTTACTTTATTCTTCCAAGGGAACTGTCTGTGGATTTATTTGACCCTACTGGCTTTCCTGCTTTGGATTAGGTTTGTTATAACATTCTTTTTGTTAATATATGGTCATTTTCTTCCTGAAAAATCGACCGTTGAACTGGTGGATAAGGTCCTAAAACCAAATTTTTCTTCTCACAAGGCCCGCAGAGCCTTGTCTTTTGTGAACATTTCCGCTATACCAATTCCTAATGGGATTGTTTGGGAAAAAGTAACATTTGATAAATACGGCCCCACAGAGGTAATTCAAATACCATATGTGTTTAAACTTTCAATGAACGATATAATAATACCTGGAGTTGTTTCTGATGATTAGGATTTGAAAAAAGTTATTTCTATGATGACTGAATTACAGTATTACACTGTATTTAAAAATGAAGATGTTTATCAATCTAAAGAGAATTATGGTGATACGTTTTGCTATAATTATTATGGGCACCATTTCATCCACAGAGAAAGTAGCCCAAAGACTGTTTTCAATTACACACAATGGGAACATTGTCCTACTCCACCTCAAGGGAGTTCTAAAACATATTCTGAAAAGTTTACATATTTTTCTGTGCACAATGTTAGAAATGCTGAGTTATATTATTTTAAATTGCCACAGACAGAAAATGTACGTATATTATTGACAAATACGAAATGTATTTATTCAGATTCCCTTGTTTCCCGGTGGATTATAGAAGACTATGAATATTGGCTGAAGTCGATTGACTTAAAAAGTGTGTGGGGAACTAGACACTGGCAAATACAGGGGAAGGAAGCTGTATTTAGAGCATGCCTGATACCTGTTTAAATGATATTTTTAAATGAAACTGTACAACAAACAAGTTGTTTAGCCTTTGCAAAGATTAGGGAATTGAACACGCCCAGTATTCCTGCACCTGCAAAATTTCATAAATGGCAAAAATATAAATGCAACTGAAGATCAGCTTGATGAATGGGTCCAGAATGGCACGTTTAATGCTGGCGGGAGGTTATTGAGGCCAATAGATACCAATGGGTGTCATATGCGTTTTATAAACTCCACATGAGGTTTTAGAACTAGTAGGCCTGACCCTCGCTATATATCATCCGAACATGCGGGTAAAGTAACTACATACAGTGTAGGGAAACTATGCCAGCAATGGTTAAAGAGTTCCTCACTAGATGAAGCTAGAGAACACCTCAGTTTCCTGTCCAATAATACTGACTTACAGGACTTTCTGCTAGGCCCCAGAAAACAATGCAGAAAGTGCTTCTTATATGCAGTATATAATGACATTTGGAAGCTTTCCCAACAAGAACCTGCTGCCCGGTTAAGGCAAATAGACCAGGAAAATGTACAGAATGCATTAGCTGTTGTAGATAATGGGATTCATCCCCTGTCCGACTGGATATACACCTTAAATAACATTGTTTCTTCTGCAATAGACATCATACAAACAGATATCTCTTCCTTACACCATGGACAGAGCAAACTAAGGCCCATTATGTATCTGGGTTGGACACTTCAAACACTGAAGGCAGGTCGCGTTCCCTGGCAACACGTTAGCGCAAGGGACATATTTTCTACATTTAAGTTAATGCGACAACAACAACTAATGGCTAAAAAAGAAGCTACTCATGTCATGCTAAACAATGAAAAGTTAGAAAAGTTGCCTTTTACTGTGGCTGAAATACCATCTGCTGAGTGGTTAATTCACGGGGTCATTAATCTGCCTATTTCCACACTACAATTCACATCCTGTTTAAAGCACATTCCGGTAGGCAGATATGAAAGGCTGGGAAATAGTTACATCCATGAGGTGTGGGAGCTACCCTTCTTGTACAAATGTCTCAATGGCATGAAAGAAGTCTTTCTTAGCGGTAGTGAATGTGAGACCTCTGTCAGCCATTCAATGGTTTGTAAACAGCTGTCCTTGCATAGGGTGTGTAACGCGTCTGCAGCAAACTTGGCTTGTTATCTGAAGGGAGTTCCAGTCCCCTTGATTAGACCTATGTTCCAGGTGCTTTCAAGTGGCAGCTATGTTCTTCTCAATGGTGAAGACTGTTGTGGTATGCAAGTCGCAACAGTTTATGTTGTTTCAGTCTCTAAGATTGTTACTTTCTGCGGGCCCACTAGAACAAAAGAGGTAGCTGGCATTTGGACACATATTGCTACTCCTAATGTGAATTTTGACAAGTTCAGCAGACTCACGGCTTTACCGTTTCAGAAACATGTGGCTCTCACATCTGCACACGAGACCTACGCACTTCAGGTGGCATAGTCGTCAGCAGAGATACAGTCCCTTTTAAGTACCAACTTTCCAAGACACTTTGGTGAACTCGTGGAATTAATATTTAATTCGTCCAGTACTACTGGAATCGCAAATTTCTTTAAGACTGTTGGTTCTGGTGTTGTTCACATCTTTTCCTCCATATTCGGTTTAATACCATCAGCCATTCACTCAATATTCTCCAGTATTTTCAGGGGATTTCCAATAACTTTGGCTATAATAGTTGGCATCTTGC